>NC_037336.1:52740960-53365960 GCF_002263795.3 Bos taurus
TTGGGCCCTTACCTACTTAAATTCCAAGAGGCATAATCAAAGACCTTTAGGACTACATGTTCTTCTGCTTGTTGAGCTGGTGGCTCAGACAGCAAAGAATCTGCCTGCAATGCACAAGACCTGGGTCTGATCCCTGGGTTAGGAAGATCCCCTGGAGAAAGGAATAGCTACCCACTCAAGTATTCTTGCCTGGAAAACTTCATGGACAGAGGAACCTGGTGGACTATAGTCCATGGGGTCACAAAAAGTCGGACACAACTGAGTTACTAACACTTTCAGTTTTTTTTCATTTACACTTGCTGAGCAGTGCTCATATCTTTATGAAAGGGTCTTGATGTTAGGTGCTCCTCACTGACTGGCTGGGTTTTCTGAGGCATCATCTGAGGCAAGTAACATCTCCATTAGAATCCTTCTTTAAAAAAATTTTTTTGAAGTGTAGTTGGTTTAAAATCTTGTGTTAGTTTCTGCTGTATAGCAAAGTGAATTAGTTATACATATAAATATAACCACTCTTTTTCAGATTCTTTTCCCATATATGTCATTACAAAGTACTCAGTAGAGTTCTCAGTGGGGACTTGCTGGTTATCTATTTTATATATAGTAGTGTGCATATGTCAATACCAATCTCTTTTTTTAAAAAAAGTTTTATTTAATTTTAAATGGTGGAAAGCTGCTTTATAATTTTATGTTGGTTTCTGTAGTACAACAGTCAGTATTACAGAACAACTGTACTGTGAATCCAGTTATAATTATATATATATATATATATATATATATATATATATATATATCCCATCACTCCTGAGCTTCCTTCCCTCCTCCCATCCCTAGACAGTTTTTTTCCCCTTCTTTTTCAGGTCTCTTCTATCAGGACTGGACTGAAATAGGAATGGACTCCTGGCCAGAGTTGGAAAGCAAGGAGATTGAGGGACAGCAGGGGAACAGGATTCCCTTTGCTCACCGGTAAGTAAAAGGTGGCATTTCCTCAGGTTCACTTTATCTTTTTCTTCCTCTGGCAGATCTTGCCAGTGACAATTTTGCATCATACCCTTTGCTTTTAACCTAGCTCCTGGAGCCAGCCCAGAACAGGACTTGCAGTCTGGCTCCTCTGCTCTCCATGGCCAGTTCCGCTGTGTACAGCTGTGCAGGGTCACTCACGAGCACTGCCACGCATGCGGGGCTCTGCTCAGGTGATGACCCAAGCAGGGTGTTCCCACAGGAAGGGCACGCCTCTAACTAGCGTGAAGCCAGAGTGCATGTGTGCCTTGATAAGAAAAGCGCATGCATTTTCAGAGGATGTATTAGCATTAGGAGGACAATTTGATTTTTCTTTAAAATTTCCTGGATGATATCTGTGACCAATTTTAAGAAGGCTATGCTTTAGAACAGTGTGTAGGAGGAACACACACACACACACACCTTGTTACACAGTGGTACTCATTCATCACACCCACTCTATACTTTCAATTTTCTTCCCAAGGCAGTAACGATTTTCAGGCACTTAAAATACTTAACATTTTATACTATGCTTACTACAACAGACTGAAGGTATAATCAACTATCAGGAATAGCTTAGGTAGATAATTTAAATGTTAACCCAAGATTTTTACAAATCTACATACATATCATGGCTGAAGACCATCTTTCAGCAAATGTCCACAATAGTAAATAACAAGAAACTGAAGAACCATGCTTTTATTCATATTTTTATTCTAAACTCTTTGCTTAATGTTCATTTCATTTCTAGAGTAAGACAAAGCTTTTTTGCATTTTCCAAGTATACTACAATTCCATTTTTTGCCGTCATCTATGTTTATATTTCAAAGAGAAAACAGATTTATCATAAAGTCATTTTGGTGTTTAAGAAACCAAACTGCCATGAATGTTGTTCAAGAAAGACTGTACCAAACTTCCACTCTGCAGCAAAGAATAATCACACACAAAGTACAAATGCAGCAACTCAGAGCCCTCATGAACTCAGCACTGGAAAAGCACCCAGGTCGGGAGAACCATCAAAAAGAGTTCACTTTCTATTTTTTTTCCTTTTTTAAGATTTTATTAATACATTAATATTGGATGTTATATCACTATAAGGGTTTTGTTATCACAATGCCATTCAGTACATGTGAGGGCTTACTGTGTGCCAGGCACCAGGCAAAACAACTTACCCAGGTTACAGCCTTAAACGTTCACAGCAGCCCTAGGAAGCAGGTAGGATTTATGATCCTCACTTTTGAAAAGTTCCAAGGTGATACATGTGAGCCCCCAGATACAGCTCCAGACAACCAGAAGATATTTTTAGAAAAGGTCTACTTGTGGGACAAACCCCAACTACTTCCCCAAGATCAGAATGTCCATCACATTCTCCACTTGGCCCCAGTCCTAGGATCCAAACCTGGCCCCCATCTTGAGAAAACAGAAAACTTCCCCCACAGACCCTCCAAGGTCTCCCCTTAAGGCTGCTCCCAAGAAGGCCACAACACCCAAGGGCCCCTCACCTGGACGGCTAGTCCATCTCCTCTCTTGGGGTTTCGAGGCCGAGGCTGTTTATTTCTCTTCATCCTGTCCTGGCACTTGGTGCAGCACTGTATACAAGATGGCTTAATAAGGCAGCCAAGGCCCCTGGGGCCTGAACACCTGAGCAGAGTACCAGCAGGATTGGCTTGCTAGTTGCCAGTGTCTCACCATGGTGACTTGCACCCAGGCTGTTCTATTCTAGGCTGCTGCTGCTGCTAAGTCGAGTCAGTCGTGTCTGACTCTGTGCGACCCCATAGACGGCAGCCCACCAGGCTTCCCCGTCCCTGGGATTCTCCAGGCAAGAACACTGGAGTGGGCTGCCATTTCCTTCTCCAATGCACAAAAGTGAAAAGTGAAAGTGAAGTCGCTCAGTCGTATCCGACTCCTAGCGACCCCATGGACTGCAGCCTAACAGGCTTCGCAGCCCATGGGATTTTCCAGGCAAGAACACTGGAGTGGGGTGCCATTGCCTTCTCCCCTATTCTAGGCTAGTAGTGCCTAAAAACAGTTTCTCATGCTCCACTCCAACTCTGGGCCAGACTATTTCTGAGCTTACTTTTGAGTTATTAAGGCCCATCACTCCAATAGTGGGCTTCCCAGGTGGCTCAGTGGTAAAGGTCTGCCTGCTAAGGCAGGAGATGCAGGTTCACTCCCTGGGTTGGGAAGATCCCCTGGAGAAGGAAATGGAGGCCCACTCCTGTATTCTTGCCTGGAAAATCACATGGACAGAGAAGCCAGGTGGGTGACAATAAGAGGGTTGCAAAAGAATCAGACACAACTGAGCGACTGAACAGCAAACTTAATCTTGGAGGTGACATTGATTATAACCAACCTTATGTGAAGATACTGAGGTTCAGAGTCGTGCCAACTGAGATATTCAACTGATGCACAAGGGCATCCCTCTTTCCTCTAAAGGAACCTGCTGCTGCTAAGTCACTTCAGTCGTGTCCGACTCTGTGCTACTCCATAGACGGCAGACCACCAGGCTCCCCGTCCCTGGGATTCTCCAGGCAAGAACACTGGAGTGGGTTGCCATTTCCTTCTCCAATGCATGAAAGTGAAAAGTGAAAGCGAAGTCGCTCAGTCGTGTCCGACTCCTAGCGACCCCATGGACTGCAGCCTACCAGGTTCCTCCGTACATGGGATTTTTCAGGCAAGAGTACTGGAGTGGGTTGCCACTGCCTTCTCCCAAGAGTTCGCTTTCTAAAACGTCCAAATACTTCCCCATCTCCTTAATCAAGGTATAACAAATATGACTTAATTTTTTCTTAATGACATAGAGCATTAAGAAAGGGCTAAGAATAAATGAAAAGGATTCAAAATTAAGAGGACTGGGTTTGACTCACTGGGTCAAACCTGGGAGATTGATCTTAGTCATTTACTGCACCTTCCAGGGCTTGTCGTCTTTACAACAGGATCACTAAATTCCTCAGAGCTGTCTAGAGTATTAGGCTACACAGCACACATGAAATGCCCAGGGCAGTGCCCTTGTTCCTGAAGAGGGTGCTCCACGAAATGCCAGCCCACTTCCTGTCCCTTCAGTGCACAGTCTGAAAAGATGAGTTATTGCTGTATATGCTGCAAGACTGTCACCTCTGTGTGACATGTTGTGGGATGCAACATCAAGAATGGGTCACTGGGCAGAATAAATGCAACTCTGTCTCCCCCCTAGAACTTTGTTCTAAGTGCACACACACACATTTGTTCTTCTGCAAACTTCTTCCCTATTCCCTAGCAGTCTCCTTACCCTTCAAAGGGCTTCCCTTGTAGCTCAGCTGGTAAAGAATCTGCCTTCGTTCTCTGTGAAGGTTTGCACTGAGGAACCAAGTTAACCACATCCTCTCCTTTGTCCCCACTGTGTCTCATATTCTGCTATTATGCTTCCCACCACAGTAGGACATGGAATCATGTATATGACTCTCCCCCACCAGGATGTGAGCCTGCCAAAAGCAGCAGCCCTTATTTTAGCACAGAAGACACTGAACATAAGTTGGATGAAATGAAATTAAATAACAAAACACTATAAAAGAAGATAAATAACTACTCGGTATCTGGTCTGACGTAGTTGCTGCTGCTGCTGCTAAGTCACTTCAGTCGTGTTCGACTCTGTGTGACCCCAAAGACGGCAGCCCACCAGGCTCCCTTGTCCCTGGGATTCTCCAGGCAAAAACACTGGACTGGGTTGCCATTTCCTTCTCCAATGCATGAAAGTGAAAAGTGAAAGTGAAGTCTCTCAGTCGTGTCAGACTCTTAGCGACCCCATGGACTGCAGCCTACCAGGCTCCTCTGTCCATGGGGTTTTCCAGACAAGAGTACTGGAGTGGGGTGCCATTGCCTTCTCCACTGACATAGTTGAGTAGCTCTCAAATGAAAGTAGGGGGTGACGAGGGTGGGCAAAATGGGTGAAGGGGGGGGTCAAAGGTACAAACTTTTATAAGATATAAAAGTTTTAAGATAAATAAGTCCTGGGTTGTAATGTACAACATGGCAACTATAGTTAACAATACTGTACTGTATACCTAAAACATGCTATGAAAGGAGATTTTAAAAATCCTTATCACACAAAAAAATCTGTCAACTTTGTGTGGTGACAGACATTAATTAAAACTTATTACAGTAATTGTTTTGATGTAAATCATTCTGTTGTACATAATGAAAATCATTCTGTTGTATACCTACAACTAATACAATGTCAGTTACATCTCAACTGGGACTTCCCTGGCAGTCCAGTGGTTAGAACTTCACCTTCCAATGCAGGGAGTGCAGGTTCGATTCCTGATCTGGAAGCTAAGACCCCACATGCCTCGTAGCCAAAAAACCAGAACATAAGTAACAGAAGCAATACTGCAACAGATTCAACAAAGACTTTTTAAATGCTCCATATCAAAAATAAATCTTAAAAATATTACATCTCAATTTAAACATAATTCTATAAGGATGGGTTTCGTGTGTTCTAATAGTTGTTTCACTAACATGCAATGAGGTAAGAAAGATGAAGCTTCAGATCTCTGTTCATACTGTTCATACGCAGTTTTGTTTTGATTTTCTCTGACAGTCATACACTAACATATGTTAGTTGTCACTATTACTTTCATTTAAAAAGCAAGAAATAAAATGAATGTGCTCTGGAGATTCCTGTAGGTCCTCTAATGATTTTAGTGCTGAACAAACTTTGGCTTTTAAACCATCACATTCTAATCTGAGGCCCTGACCCTGAAATAAATGCAGAGGATAGGGTGCCAAGATGTTAGACATAGCTCTTTAAAGCTTTAATTTGGTCTTTTGGACTTCCCTGGTGGCTCAGAGGTTAAAGCATCTGCCCGCAATGCAGGAGACCTGGGTTCAATCCCTGGGTCAGAAAGATCCCCTGGAGAAGGAAATGGCAACGAACCCCAGTATTCTTGCCTGGAGAATCCCATGGACGGAGGAGCCTGGTGGGCTACAGTCCACCGGGTTGCAAAGAGCTGGATACGACTGAGTCACTTCACTTTCACTTTTGGTCAATAAAGCCATGATTGAGTCACTGAGCTTCAGTGAACTGATAACAACGAAAATTCGAGTTATCTTGCAAACTCTCCCATACCATAATCCCTTAAGATATTTAAAAATCGTATAAGCAAGCCACTGAGCTAAGATTAAAATACCATGTTTCCTGGGTCATATTTAAAATCAAAGTGTTCTACTTACCTTTCTATTATTTTAGTTATTAAGTGGAGGCAAAACTTTTTTTCAACATTGACATGAATAACAAGAAAAATACCTAGACCTCATTCCTCAAGGATAATCTCCTCTGGTCATGTAAAGTTAAGCCTCTCGGATGACATCTGGTACCATACCTGTCCTGTGTATGCAAACTCCAGAGCCTGCTTTAAGCCAAGACTGGTCACACCGTGTAAATTCACCTCGTCAGCACCACTTTCCACCATACAAAGACTGAACATGGCCTGAGGTAGGAGAGAAAGGAAGACAGTTACGGGACTTAAAAAGCAAGGGAACACAATGAAGTCCTAGAGAAATTAAGAAAGAAACAAGTTAAAGATTGATTTTGGTTTCTGAAATGCTTCCACAAGGCTTCCTTCACACAAGCCACTGCAAATCACTCTGGTGTCCGGTTACAGTAACACACAAAGGGCCCTGCGTGCCTCATACACAGAGGAGCATTGAATCCCGCAGCTGTTCTCTGGGGGTGACTTGGGTTCAGGTTCTCTCCCTGAACTCACTGTCTCCATCCTGGGGTCCCAGAGCTAACCTGAAATGGGGAGCATTCCCAAACTTTCTTGCCAACAGGACACGGAAAGCAGTGCCTTGTTCCCAGACTTCTCCGCCTTTCTTCCCTGCCTCATTTCAGTGAGGCATCTCTTTCCTCACACCTGACATACATCACACTCTATTCCAGTGGTTCTCAAAGTGTGGCCCCTGGGTCAGCGACATTAGCATCTCCTGGGAACTCCGTAGAGTATAAATTTAATGGGGCTCTAACCTAGACCTTGGAGAAGGAAATGGCAACACACTCCAGTGTTCTTGCCTGGAGAATCCCAGGGACAGGGGAGCTGCCATCTGGTGGGCTGCCGTCTATGGGGTCGCACAGAGTCAGACACGACCAAAGCGACTTAGCAGCAGCCGCAGCAGCAGCAACCTAGACCTTGGAGAAGGAAATGGCAAACCACTCCAGTGTTCTTGCCTAGAGAATCCCATGGACAGAGTGGCCTGGTGGGCTGCTGTCCATAGGGTCTCACAGAGTCGGACACGACTGAAGCAACTTAGCATGCATGGATGCACTGGAGAAGGAAATGGCAACCCATTCCAGTATTCTTTCCTGGAGAATCCCAGGGACAGAGGAGCCTGGTGGGCTGCCGTCTACGGGGCTGCACAGAGTCAGGCACGACTGAAGCAACTTAGCAGCAGCAGCAGCAGCAACCTAGACCTGGAAGAGGAAATGGCAACCCACTCCAGGATTTTTGCCTGGGAAATCCCATGGACAGGGGAGCCTGGCGGGCTACCAGTAACCTGGGTTGTAATAGGCTATCCAAGTGATTCTGAAGCTTACCAGAATCTGAGAACCACTGTCTTAAGATATTCAGTGAAAATCAATCTGCCCCCAAACCAGTTCTCCAAATGGCCAACGGATTGAAAATCAGTTTGTCAAATGAAAACTTTGAAATTAAAAAAAAAATGCAGGAATTTCCCAGCAGTCCAGTGGCTAGGACTCTGTACTTTCACTGTCAAGGGCACGGGTTCAATCCCTGGCCAAGGAACTAAGATCCAATAAGCCATGTGGTACAACCAACAATAAATAAATAAAATTTTAAAAAATGAAAACCACTAATTTGTACACTTATAACAAGTTCAACTTAACAGGTAATAAAGATAATATTCTATTTTGGACCACTGATGATGAAATACACTATTTAGAAAACTGTACATCTATGTAGTGAAGAATTAACCTTATCCAAAGGACCTCTCCAGGCCTAAGAATATCCTGCCTGAAAGGAGTATCTCTGTTCTCTGGGGCTATGACCACTGACAGTATAACAACATGATTTATGATGGGAGCTTTGGTTCATACTGCATCAGCTGTGACCTCCAGAGGAGCAAGGGACCAAAGCTAGTTGTCTGACCTCCAGGAGAGGCTAGAGATGAAAGGTCAGCCACACAGGATGACTGTGAGTAAACACCAATAAAAGCTCTGGACACCGAAAACCTGAGAGAGCTTCCCGGGTTGGCAGTCCCCCGTGCATACTGTCACAGAGTCTGGGCAAAAGCAGGTAAGGCTAGGACTCCACAGGCGGAGGAAGGCCGGATGATCCATGTTGGGTCCCTTTCTGGACTCTGCCCTTTGTGTCTCTTCCCTTGGCTGGTTCTGATTTGTTCAGTGCAGTTGCTCAGCCGTGTCCGATCTTTGCAACCCCATGAACTACAGCAAGCCAGGCCTATGTGTCCATCACCAACTCCTGGAGTTTACTCAAACTCATGTCCATTGAGTCGGTGATGCCATGCAATCATCTCATCCTCTGTCGTCCCCTTCTCCTCCCGCCTTCAATCTTTCCCAGCACCAGGGTCTTTTCAAACAGTCAGTCCTTCGCATCAGGTGGCCAAAGTAGTGGAGTTTCAGCTTCAACATCAGTCCTTCCAATACATATTTAGGACTGATTTCCTTTAGGATGGACTGGTTGGATCTCCTTGCAGTCCAAGGGACTCTCAAGAGTCTTCTCCAACACCACAGTTCAAAAGCATCAATTCTTCGGGCGCTCAGCTTTCTTCACAGTCCAACTCTCACATCCATACATGACCACAGGAAAAAACATAGCCTTGACTAGACGGACCTTTGTTGGCAAAGTAATGTCTCTGTTTTTTAATATACTATCTAGGTTGCTCATAATTTTTCTTCCAAGGAGTAAGCATCTTTTAATTTCATGGCTGCAGTCACCATCTGCAGTGATTTTGGAGCCCCCCCAAATAAAGTCTCACGTTGTTTCCCCATCTATTTGCCATGAAGTGATGGGACCAGATACCATCTTAGTTTTCTAAATGTTGAGTTTTAAGCCAATTTTTTCACTCTCCTCTTTCACTTTCATTAAGAGGCTCTTTAGTTTTTCTTCGCTTTCTGCCATAGGGGTGGTGTCATTTGCCTATCTGAGATTATTGATATTTCTCCCAGCAATCTTGATTCCAGCTTGTGCTTTATCAAGCCCAGTGTTTCTCATAATGTACTCTGCATATAAGTTAAATAAGGAGGGTGACAATATACAGCCTTGACGTACTCCTTTCCCGATTTGGAACCAGTCTGTTGTTCCATGTCCAGTTCTAACTGTTGCTTCCTGACCTGCATACAGATTTCTCAGGAAGCAGGTCAGGTGGTCTGGTATGCCCATCTCTGTCAGAATTTTCAACAGTTTGTGGTGATCCACACAGTCAAAGGCTTAGGCATAGTCAATAAAGCAGAAATACATGTTTTTCTAGAACTCTCTTGCTTTTTCAATAATCCAGCAGATGCTGGCAATTTGATCTCTGGTTCCTCTGTTTTTTCTAAATCCAGCTTGAACATCTGAAAGTTCGCAGTTCATGTATTATTGAAGCCTGGCTTGGAGAATTTTGAGCATTACTTTACTAGCGTGTGAGATGAATGTAATTGTGTGGTAGTTTGACCATTCTTTGGCATTGCCTTTCTTTGGGATTGAAATGAAAACTGACCTTTTTCAGTCCTGTGGCCACTGCTGAGTTTTCCAAATTTGCTGGCATATTTGAGTGCAGCACTTTCACAGCATCATCTTTTAGGATTTGAAATAGCTCAACTGGAATTCCATCACCTCTACTAGCTTTGTTCGTAGTGATGCTTCCTAAGGCCTACTTGACTATGCATTCCAGGATGTCTGACTCTACATGAGTGATCATACCATTGTGATTATCTGGGTTGTGAAGATCTTTTTTGTATAGTTCTTCTAGGTATTCTTGCCACCTCTTCCTAGTATCTTCTGTTTCTGTTAGGTGCATACCATTTCTGTCCTTTATTGAGCCCATCTTTGCATGAAACGTTCCCTTGGTATCTCTGATTTTCTTAAAGAGATCTCTAGTCTTTCCCATTCTATTGTGTTCCTCTATTTCTTTGCATTGATCTCTGAGGAAGGCTTTCTTATCTCTCCTTGCTATTCTTTGGAACTCTGCATTCAAATGGGTATATCTTTCCTTTTCTCCTTTGCTTTTCACTTCTCTTCTTTTCACAGCTATTTTTAAGGCCTCCTCAGACAAAGGTTCTGATTTGTATCCCCTGAAATAAGCCATATCTGTGAGTATACAAGCTTTCAGTGAGTTGTATGAGTCCTTCAAGCAAATTACTGAACATGTGAGTACTATTTAAGCTCATACTAAATATTTTTAATTTTACAAAGTGATTTTTTTGTTTTGCCAATGGATTAATATTCATATTATACCAATATTTTATTCTGACAAATTCACTTTTGAGCTTCACAATTCTTTATGTTTTAAATGAATGAGTGGATTTAATTGATGGTCCTTTATTCTTTCTGGAGGGTGGTAAAGAATCTGTCTGTCAATGCAGGAGAGGCAGGTTTGATCCCTGGGTTGGGAAGAACCCCTGGAGAAGGAAATGGCAACCCACTCCAGTATTCTTGCTTGGAAATCCCATGGACAGAAAAGCCTGGCAGGCTACAGTCCATGGGATTGCAGAACAGCCAGACACAACTTAGTGACTAAACAACAACATTCTCTCTTGAGGTCCTCATTTCTATTTCACACAGTAAGAGTTTTAAGTTTCATAATAAATAAGATTCTCTTGGATAACTTATAGTTAACATTCTAACTTGTTAGAAATACAAAATTACTGTTCTCTTACCATTTGAGAAATTTTATAAAGAATATTTTAAATGCTTACAATGTGATAAAATAAAAAATAATATTCAAAGTGTCCTAAAGACATTGGGAGTATGTAACATGTAGCATATACAATTGTAAGATTAAATAGCAAACATTCAGAATATATTTAACTTTCAAAAATTTACTTTATCATGAATAAATGAAATCTAATATTCATTTAGAAATTGTCAAAGGTGAATGGTCAATATGGCAAATTTGACAACTTGGTGAGTTAGTGAGTTGATCTGACTTCCCACTGATGCCATTGGCAATAAAGGTACTATGCATAGCTTAAGAACACTAGAGGCAAATTTACATAATACTTGATCTGTGAAGAACCGTGATAAACAGCAAACTTGTAACCAAAAATTTAGAGTTTGAACAATCACAGGTGACTCGGACAAACACATACCCTCTCTGTGATTCAGCTTTCTTATCTGAAAAATGGGGCTAAAAATTGCGCCCATTCATGAACCTGAAGGTTATAAAATAGTAATATAAAGTATTCAGTAGAGTACCTGCTATATGGCAAGCTCTTAGTGAAATAATTTATACTTTACGAAAACAATGACATAGAATGAAGCTTCTCCTATGTATTCTCTGGTTAAAAGAATTGACATATCAGAAGTATCAGTTCTGAGAATTTTTTATTTTGCTTTGTTTTATTTTTTAAATCAAATATGGCTATAGATAAAAATGCTCACAGGAAAGACTTAGTGTTAAGTGGATTCTGCTTAGGCATTTGTAGATCTGAAATTTAAAAATTAAAAAGCATAGGTTACAGTAGAAAACTTTCAATCTGTGTAATTCTAAATTTGTTTCTAGACTTTTTATAGCTTCTTTTAAAAGAAACTGAAAGAAATTTCCGCTGCTTTCAGTGTCCTTTTTTTTTTAACATGAGATGAGTGTTTCAGTTTTTAATATTCCCACATTAACTTGATTTTTTTCAGGTTTCCAAGTTGTAATTGCACCTGATATGGTAACCAGCTGCTCTCCATCAAACCATATACAGAGCAGGACAGAAATGACTCAAACTGCAAACAAATTATCTGGGTTAATGAAATGGAAAATGTTCCTTTTTAGAGTAAGGTTTAAAGAACAAAACAACCTGCCAAGGGAGTTTTTTGAATCTGTTTTCATAAGGATCGTTCAAAAGCAACCAAGACAATATTGCACAGAACAGGTTTCCACCCTCAACCAGAGATTTGTGAGCTATGAACCTGAAACCTGGCTTGGCAGAGTTGGGAAAAGAATATAACCCCTAAAAAATGTTACATGTTTGTATAAGCAACAAAGCAACACAAATTGGTCACTGTGGTTATGTTATAGAGTATAACTATAGAGGGAAGGAAGGAACTACTATTTTACTCCACTTACATATAACATTATTTGGATCATTATCATGAACACGTGTTACCTGTGTATTTCTAACAACTGTCTTTTGAAACCTGTCATATTTTTAAGGTCATAGGTTGTGCAGGAAGACACATCTGATTCATATCCTGGTTCTATAACCTACTTGGTCATGGAGGCTATTTACCTTGAACACATGGCCTTTGGATAATTTGTTCACTCCTCTGAACCTCAGGCTGTTATCTGTAGATGGGGACGATAACAACCTCACAGGGTTGACTTGATGTTTAGATTAATGTCAAGCATAACCCCTGGCACAGAGTAGATGCTCAATAAATAGAAACTCATTTCTAATCCAGAGCTAAGAAACAGCCTTCTCCACCCGCCCTCTGCCCAAATCCATTCCTCTCAAAGACTTTCCTAATGACAATTCCATTCAAAATTCCTATGTCTGGCCACAGGACTTCACATTCATCACATACTCCTACACCCTACTTTAAGGACTGACTCCATCGTACAAACCATCACCTCCATTTCTAAAAACACCTAACTTCCATTCTGATATCATATCATTTGGTCCTAGAAACTTAATGTTACAAACAACACATTATTTTTAAAAAGCAGCAAAGCTCATTAATTAAGAGGTAAAAAAGGGTCCTTCCCTGGTGGTCCAGTGGTTAACAATTTGCCTGCCAATGCACGGGACATGGGTTTGATCCCTGGTCCAGGAAGATTCCACATGCTGTGGGGCAGGTCGGCCTGTGTGCCACAACTACTGAGCCTGCTCACCTAGAGCTTGTGCTCAGAACAAAAGATGCCACTGCAATGAGAAGCCCGCATGCCTCAATGAAGAGTAGCCCCTACCTGGCGCAACCAGAGAAAGCCTGCACGTAGCAACAAAGACCCAGTGTAGCCAAAAATAAATAAATAAATTTTTTAAAAAGGGAACTAAGAAATCAAAGTCGATGTCCTGAGTTTAATAAATTTACTAGGCACCTCAATTAGGAAGTGCTTCATTGCTGCTGCTGCTGCTGCTGCTGCTAAGTTGCTTTAGTCGTGTCTGACTCTGTGCGACCCCATGGACTGCAGCCTACCAGGCTCCTCTGTCCATGGGATTTTCCAGGCAAGAGTACTGGAGTGGGTTGCCATTGCCTTCTCCGAAGTGCCTCACTGGGTAACACCAAATGAGGAAGAACCCAGCCATCTGACACAGTGAAATGCCAGCCACCTAGGCTTCCTAACCTTGTTAAAGAATGTCTGGAGACCTGCTAGAGCCCATGGGGAAGAAGAGTCTCCTTCGGTAGCAGAAGAGGTGATGAGACCACGGTGCTATTTTGTAGCATCAAACTTACTGAAAAGTTAAACTGTAATGTGCATAAAAGTGAGCACCATATTTGCCTTCTCCACCATGAAGCCCCTAGACCCGAGCATTACATGTGTGCAATGAGTACAGGGCAATGAACGAGTGAATGAATGCCCTGACAAACTCTTTAAAAATTCAACAGCAGATAATGAACAGCTCTTCTACATCATCATAAACAAAAATAATTCAACATAAAGAATTTCTGGATATAAGGCATTTTAGACCCTGGGATAAAACCAAAAGTTAGAGAAAGAGTATCTACCAAATTAGTTCAAAGCTAGACATTTAGAAAAAAAGTAAGAACATATGGCAATGTCCTCTATCAAGCCACAACATTCTGCCAAAGCATGGGAGGCTTCTGCTTAGAAACAAGAAAACACTGCACAGACTCCTTGGTTCACACTGTTTTGTCTTTGGGAGAGCCTTGGCCAGGCTGAGATTTACAGTCATCACAGCTTCCTCTTGGCTGATCATGTGCTGCAACCACCACAAATCTTTCTAATGGAAAACCCAGTTTGTGAGAATGCAATCCACTTGAAGTGCCTACCACAGATAGAGCTGTGGATTTATAGTGTGCCATTCCTTCTGTAATTCACATGGAAATGACATGAATTGAGTCCTAAAATCACAGTACATGAATTAAGTTTCCTTAGGTCACATTAGTTGTCATGCAGTCACAGGATGAGCTACAACCAATTTTAGGCTGGGATTTAGGACATTATGCCACAAAACTGACCGATGGCAATTCTACTACATCCTCAGAGAGAAGTAGAATGGCAGATGATAGACTTCGTTAGGCACTTAGTTGGTAAATTATGATCTCTTTACCTGGTAAGCTACATGTAGCTTTGGAGTTGCACTGGATAGGAGCAAGATGTATGGTGAATTCTCATTTCATCAGGAACACAAATGATTTTACAGATGAAATAACTAGATTGTTTGGGGCACATTCAACTCTTATCTTTTGTGAGAGACAAACAAAAGTAAACATGTCTAAAGGAGGTATAGAAAAGAGCAACTCGCAAAGACTGTGGCAGACCCAGCCTGATCCCCCAAAGCCTTTTATATATTCTGTAATTAGTAATGTTTACAATGGCCATGAGGCATTACAGAGATAGGAACTAACCTCTGAATCAACAAAGATTACATTTTGCTCAATTTAGTGTTAATGGTGATTATCCTTTATTGCATTTTGGTTATACCTCACATATAAAACAGGTAGTAAATCTCAGCTGATGAGACTGTTCAATTAACCACAATAGCCCATTTCCTTGATTTTAAGGATAGAAGGGTCTTGACCATAGTTTCAAACTGGACTATTTACCTTCTTTATCTCACAAATGCAAAAGCAATCCAAGCCATTTGAGGAGCTTAATGACCTGAAAGAGTGGGGATATTTGGTTGGAGTGTTTTTTTCTCCCTGTACATTTATGGCTTTTTAAAAGTCTCCCTCAAACAATACAGTAATACTCTCAGAGAATAAAATGTCAGAACAAATGAAAACAGTAAAATATTACTATAAATATAGTCAGACAGAAAAAAGGTAAATTTATTTCTGAAATACCAGTTTTCCCTCACCTTCACCATGTAAAGGAAAAATCCACCTTATATGCTAAAAATTGTGAAACATATTGATTTTCCCAACATCTTCAAATACGTAGCTTGTTTACTCCAAGAATCTGTGTTTCATAGCTTTGCTCTTGGCACATTACTTCTTAAATTAACTACATGGTGATAATGAGCCCTTCAAAACCAGGATGATTATGGTTTATCCTACTTCTCCTTAGAACTCTCCTCCTCCTGGATGTGGCCATATTTCAACTACTTGGGTCCACTGAGGGAAAATGGAGTGGAAAAAGAACACAAATCAAGCTGTTCTTTTCTTAGCTAAAGAGACAGTACACATGAAAACCAGAAACTGCCCATCATGAAGTCAGGTTATATTTATCTTTCTCACCAGTCAGATACTCTGGAAAATGACACCCACACATCTGGTTTTAGCCTCAGGTCACCCTCTCAGATCCCTCACTCCTTTGATGCCTCTGATGTTATCCTCTTTGTTGTTGTTTAATTGTGAAGTCATGTCCGACTCTGGGGACCCTGTGGACTACAGCTCACCAGGCTTCCTCTGTCTGTGGGGTTTTCCAGGCAAGAATGCTGGAGTAGGTTGCCATTTCCTTCTCCAGGGGATCTTCCTGACCCAGGGATTGAACCCATGTCTTCTGCATCGGCAGGCAGATTCTTAACTGCTGAGCCACCAGGGAAGCCCTCTGGTACCTTCTAGTCTATGGTTGTACCCCATGGGTATGGGATTTCAACACTTCACTATCCACCATATAAAGAAACTCATTCTTTTTAAATGTCTTTCAGATACTTAGGGATGGCACTTTTACTCTTCCTTATTGAATAAACTTGATAAGCTATTATTGTATGAATCTTTCCTACACAGAGACCTTTTTGGTCTGTCTTGACACGGCAGACATTGGCACAACCCTGTCTTTCAAATTTACTAAAGACACAAGGACTAAGACCAAACTTGGATTACATTTTGACAGCTGTCCTAAAAGGCAGAATTCGGGGTCCACGTAAAGGAGTGACCATGCCAATGTGAAACAGAGTCTGCGTGAATCAGGGGAAGGAGCTGTGAAGCACGGAGAAGGCAATGGCAAGCCACTCCAGTACTCTTGCCTGGAAAATCCCATGGATGGAGAAGCCTGGTGGGCTGCAGTCCACGGGGTGGCGAAGAGTCGGACACAACTGAGCGACTTCACTTTCACTTTTCATTCTCATGCATTGGAGAAGGAAATGGCAACCCACTCCAGTGTTCTTGCCTGGAGAATCCCAGGGATGGCAGAGCCTGGTGGGCTGCTGTCTATGGGGTTGCACAGAGTCGGACACCACTGAAGCGACTTAGCAGCAGCAGCAGCTATGAAGAAAGGAAATTTTTAGAGGGCTGTAATATCAGACAAGCTTGAAAGCCTTAAGAGAAAAGGAACAGGTGGAGCTACTGAGGAGGCAGACTGATTCTGTGTTGATTAAAATATAATAGGTATTAAGGGAGAATTCTGTAAGACACAGAAGGGGCTCTGATGTGGCTTATCAGAGCTGCATAGTATGTGTCTTAGGTATCATAAGTAAAACTCTAGCTTTTTTTTTCTTTCTGTAAATGGAATTTTAAAATTGGAGGGTACTTTAAAGATCACTGGCCTCTTGCTGCTCAGCATGTGGTCCCTAGGGCAGCAGTACCAGCATCAAAGAGAACTTAATAGAAATGCAGACTCTCAGGTCCACCCACACCTACTGGATGGAAAGCTGCACTTTAACATGAGCCCCCAGTAACCCACACACACTTCAGAGTCTGAAAGACATAGCTGTGGTCAGTACTCTACCCTTTCAACCCTCCTTGCCTATCTGAATATTTGAAGTGATGAGACACCCAATACTTCCCTTCTCCAGGGGATCGTCCCAATCCAGGGATTGAACCCAGTCTCCTGCACTGCAGATGGATTCTTTACCAGCTGAGCCACAAGGGAAGCCCAAGAATACTGGAGAGGGTAGCCTATCCCTTCTCCAGGAGATCTTTCCAACCCAGGAATCGAACCAGGGTCTCCTGCATTGCAGGCAGATTCTTTACCAACTGAGCTATCAGGGAAGCCCCAATACTTCACAGGAGATTGCAAAGCATTAGCAATACTTTCAGAATATTGAATCATAGTCACCCTCCTGACAACTTTGTCCCCTTGGTCTTAGTAGAAAGTCAATAAATTCACTTTGATTTCTGCTTAATGGCCTTTCCAATATGTGATAGCAGCTCTTAAGTCTATTGGAAACAGCAGCTACTCCATATTATCTGGGTCATAATAGGTTAGCACTCAAGATCAATGTTAGGAATCCTGCAACCCAAGCAGGAGACTAGAGTTCAAATTTTAGCAAGCAAGAACTGATCTCCAGATTTAAGGTGAAGGGAGGGGAAGTTACTGCTTAGTTAAGGACAGACCCACAGTTCTAAGAACAAGGCCTTTAAAAGAGTAAATCATCCCATGTTCTTAGGTGGCGGCAGTGGTAGGAGCCTTCAGACAAACCCATCACTTTACCTTCCAATTCCTAATTACTTCAGTTGCCTTTCTCCAGTCCATCCCCGTCTTATACTTTCCTGAGGAGGAAATCTGAGTAGCCACCTCAAAGTTACCATTGACACAAATCCCTCAGACTCATTTTTATAGAATTCAAAAGTAGAACCTTTTAAGGATTTTCAATTTGCCATAAAGAATGGCAAGGCAACCCAAGCAAAAAATGGGCAGAAGACATGAACAGACATTTCTCCAGAGAAGATATACAGATGGTTAATAGGCACATGAAAAGATGTTCAACACCGCTAATTATTAGAGAAATGCAAATCAGAACAACAGTGAGATATCACCTCACACCTATCAGAATGGCTGTTATCAACAAGTCTACAAACAACAAATGTTGGCAAAGACTTAAGAGAAAAGGGAAATCTTGTACACTGTTGATTAGAATTTAAATTGGTGCAAGCACTATGGAAAACAGTATGGAGTTTCCTCAAAAACTAAAAACAGGACTACCATATGATCCAGGAATTCCACTCCAGAATATATATATATGGAAAAAAACAAAAACACTAATTCAAAAAGATACATGTACCTCAATGTTTATAGCAGCACTATGTGCAAAAGCCAAGACCAGGAAACAACCAAGTGTCCATTAGCAGACAACTGGACTAAGAAGATGTGACATATATGTGTGTGGAATGGAATGGAGTATTACTCAGCCATTAAAAAGAAGGAAATACTGATACTTACAGCAACATGCATGCACCTAGAGAGTATTATGCTTAGTTAAATAAGTTGAACAGACAAACAAAAACACTGTATGGTGTCACTGATATTTGGAATCTAAAAAATTATACAAATGACCGTATATGCAAAACAGACTCACAGATAGAGAAATCAAACTAGTAGTTCCCAAAAGGTAGAGAGAAGGGGAAAGGGACAAACGAGAGGTATGGGATTAACAGATACAAACTGCTCTATATAAAAATTAGACAAGTAATAAGGATATACTGTATAGCACTGAGAATTATAGCTATCAACATATAATAACCTATAATGGAGTATAGTCTGCTAAAACACTGAATCACCATGCTATATACCTGAAACTAACATAATATTGTAAATCAACTATACTTCAACTTAAAAAAAAAAATGCTGAAAGAAAACCAAAGAAGAACGCCAAGGTAGTTTCTTGCCTGCCCAGACTAATGCTGGTAGTGACTGGTGGAGTCCTGTTGAGAGCTCTGAGGCCCCATCCAGGCTCAAGTGAGAACAACCAGGATCTAGTTATTATGACTGTCATATGGATAGAAAGGGAGCAGGATTAGATGTACCAGCCCCGTACCTTAGAGTATGCATATGTACAATCACTAAAACACAGTTTCTGTCCTAAAATTCATGACATCATCATATAAAATGTTTTACCTCTTTTCTATACAGAACATTTTTGAAGAATGTTGAGATAATAGCATGGGAACACCTCAATTATCACTTCTTAGTCTACTCTTTAAAAACTCAATGTAAGTTAATGATTGTTCTTAAAACTTTAACCCCAGATTTCAACAGTCCCTCTTTTATTTTCAAAGTCCTCCCTTAGTATCTTTTTCTCCAACACGCTTACATAAAAGAGACGTGTAAGACTATAAATACAGGCACCCAGCCCAGCTGTGCCATCTCTTTTCAGTCTTTGCTTTTATTCACCACTTTGGTTTGACAGCTGTGAATCAGGCAATACACACTGAAGCCACTCTCCCCTTGTTAGGCGTTCACACAGGGGAGGCAAGAGGCCCGGCAGTTAACACACAGTTTTCTCTAACTCCATTAGTTGCCAGGCAACCACTTCACTGGAACCTTCCTGATGCCAGGCAGAACAGGCCAGTTTAATATAAAGTGTTTGGGTCATCCCATATGCTCAAGTGCACTCCTTGTGCAAACATATCTGATGCTTTGTCGATGTGGGCTACATGCAAAGTCTCTACATCTTACAAAACAGGAGGAAAATAGTTTAAGAATAATCCGCAAGAGCTCAAATTCTTTCTGGCTTACTTCACTCTGTATAATAGGCTCCAGTTTCATCCACCTCATCAGAACTGATTCAAATGTATTCTTTTTAATGGCTGAGAAATACAAAAGTAACTAAATGGAGAACTTCTTTTAATCTTATTAAAATATATATGCATGCTGCTGCTGCTGCTGCTAAATCGCTTCAGTCGTGTCCGACTCTGTGCGACCCCATAGACGGCAGCCCAGCAGGCTCCCTTGTCCCTGGGATTCTCCAGGCAAGAACACTGGAGTGGGTTGCCACATAGATATATAATTTTTAAAGTGATATGAATGATTTGATATGAAAATCTCTCTCATCACTTCAGAGTCACATCTCTCTACATGAGAAGAAAACTGATAATTCAATCCCAGATTCCTATCCAGGCATGCAGGCCCCAAATCCAATCAACATCAGATAAGCTAATTAAAAGCAATTGATTTGGCAAGTGGCTGGATCATCCCACAGTGTGGACAATTCATTTCGAACCAGTTTTTTTTTCATAAAAATGATAAACAGAATCAGGGCTTATCTATAGATTCCAATAATTCTTTCCCAAACTCATCAGATTCACATGATCAGCTATCTTTTATACCATGTCCCTCTATTATAAAACATCTGTCTCTGCTCAATACACAATTTCTAAAGGTTTAAAGTCTTCATCAGCTTCATTATACTTCAAACATGTGTTCTTGTTCTTTCCGATGAACCTAAGGTTAACTGTATTACTGTGATTAAACAAGCATGAGTGAAATTGTGATTTTAAATAAAGCAGTGTGAAAGTCATAAATTTAAAAGCATAAAAAAGCTATGGCAGAAAAAGCAAAAAAAAATCTTTCAATACAAACTTAAATACATTCAAAGAGCCTAGCACAATGACTGCAGAGAATTAAATGAGGAAAAATTAGCTGCTATTATTACAAGAATTTATCTAGCTTCATAGTGTGTATATTCAGTAGAAATGAATCAGTTTAAACAAAGGAATAAAATGCAGACCAGAGTTCACCATTCTCCACTCACTGTAATGAACACAGTGCACTAACAGCACAATAATGAAATTAATGGTTATCTGATCCAAAATGTTAATGATTTCTCTGGCACTGATGTACATAATTTTAAAAGGGGATGTGACAATGATTGTTTAGAAGCTCTCAGCTTTCTATTTAAAGAGGAAATAACAGTTGATCACTACCACAATGAACTGGTACTTCACCTTGAATAGACAAAGGGAATACTGTTTATAATGAATGTGTTCAGTTTCAAAATGAAATTATGAATCCATTTTAACATACAAAACAAAACCCCAACCCCATACACATTTTGGTGCTCACAAGATCCTATCTCACAGTATATCTAAAATCAGCCTTCTCCTGGTGACTCAAGCACTGAAGCTTCTGTAACAGACAGATGTGTGGCTGTTCATTGTCAGCCAGGCAATTAATGCTTATCGAACATCCAATGGGTGTGAGGCTCCATAACAGATTGTCTATAAAATGTCAGATTGACTGCTTAATTTGGCTTTGCTGAATGTCAAGGCCATCATTAATGGTGCTATTTTTTCTGGCTAAATTTAAAAGCTAGTTCATGAGGCCTCTTCTTGGTAGATATTAAATAAATGACTAATCAGTGGATGAAAGTTGTAGAACACCAACATCTACTCACAGATAGCACATGTTTATGACTTAGGTGAGAAATTCAACACATTTTCAACTGCGATTATTTCTGTCAATTTCTATGACTCCTTGGAGAGCTATGTTTGTTTGCAGGGTTTTGTTGCTTTTTTTTTTAAGTCACAATCACCCTAAGAACTGTACTGGAGCATTTTAAGTACCTCTTCTGGACCAGATTCTAGTAATTTTGGAGTTACAAGCTGAATGGAAGCAACCAAATGCTACTACATTAGGTCCCCAACTAATTAGCCAATGACTCTAAAACTTACGAGTAGCTAGCTTCTAGTTTTCCCAGGGTCTTTATTCCCTATCAGCTTCAGGTGATGTTGCGTATGTCCAACTAGGCCAGCTAGATCTGAGAAAACAGCAAGATGTCTGCCAGGTCACAAGTCTTTGGAACTGAGCACTGAAGTTACCTTTCTAGTAGTACATATCCACTAAGAATCTAATAAGTTCTATATTGGGGAGCTAGTATAAGCATCACTCTCCTAGGTTTTAACTCAATCTCAGTATCAGTAAGGCCATTTTCTCAAGTGTGAGAAGAAAACAAATTCAGTGTCCCAGTGTCCCTGAGCCATCCTTCTGCTCCCCTACCTTCACACCAGTTAGATTACACAGAGATCTGGACAGATAAAAACAAAAATAGTATTTAGTATTAATGAAAATCGCTTTTACTTGTGAAAGCTGAAACAGGTATCACTGCTGCTGCTGCTGCTGCTAAGCTGCTTCAGTCGTGTCCGACCCTGTGCAACCGCATAGACAGCAGCCCACCATGCTCCCCCGTCCCTGGGATTCTCCAGGCAAGAATACTGGAGTGGGTTGCCATTTCCTTCTCCAATGTATGAGAGTGAAAAGTGAAGTCACTCAGTCGTGTCCGACTCTTTACAACTCCATGGGCTGCAGCCTATCAGGCTCCTCTGGTCCATGGGATTTTCCAGGCAAGAGTACTGGAGTGGGGTGCCATTGCCTTCTCCGGCAAGTATCACTGGTCAGTTTTATATTCACAACTGTATATATGGACGCAGGCATTCTTGTCACTGGTGAATAAATACAATCCAAATTCCAAAGGGAAAAGCTTTAGCTGACTGTACGTATGACTCCAAAAGTTTACAAAAACTAAATGGTGACTTTTGTCTTTAACTATTTTCTAGTTATATACTTAATACATAAATATAGTCTTCTTTAAAAACAAGGTTACCATAGATAAAATTAAAGTCTTACTTTCTGAGAAAGTAGTATTTGTGCAAAGATCTGAAGGGAACAATGGAGAAAGTCATGTAGCTATCAAAGAGAAGAGTAATACATGCAGAGGAAACAGCTGTGCAAAGAAAGGCCCTGAGGTGAGCATATGCCAGGCATATCTGAGAAACAACAGAGGTCAATGTGATGGGGATGGAAGGGCAAGAGTTATGGGAAAGAGGCCTGAGGGTGTAGAACCAGGTAAACTAAAAGACACTGGCTTTCACTCTGAATGAAAGTGGAAATCATCAGAGAATGCTGAGCAGAAGCAATATAATCTGACTTGCTTTCAAAAAGATCACTGCAGCTGAAGTACTGAAATAGACTCCAAGGGCTCAAGGATGAAAGTAGAAAGATAAAATAGAAGAACACTGAAAAACTCCAGGAAAAATGATCCCAGCTTGCACCAGGGTGGTAGGAGTAGGAATAGCTGGGGTCTCAATATATTTTCAAAGTAGAGCCATGGAGCTTACTGGTAGTTTGGAAGCAAAAGAAAGGACTCCCAAATTACCCAGCAGTTTGGGGCCTGCACTATCTATAGAGTCACTGTTAACTGAAATGGAAAATACTATGCAATAAGCAGCTGAGTGGCAGGAAACTGGGAGCTTGATTTGGACATATTTGTGATGCCTCTTCAACATCCAAGCAGAGATACTAAGCAAGAAGTTGGATATAGGGAAGAGTCCATTCTGGAGATATAAATTTGGGAGTCATCATCTGTGATAATAAAGCTTATTTTCAACTTGATTGGGTCACAGGAAGCCCAGATATTTGGTCAAACATTGGTCTGTGTGTTTCTGCATGATATTAACATGTGAATTGACAGTCTGAGTAAAGCAGCTGCTGCTGCTAAGTCGCTTCAGTCGTGTCCAACTCTGTGCAACCCCATAGATGGCAGCCCATCAGGCTCCCCCGTCCCTGGGATTCTCCAGGCAAGAATACTGGAGTGGGTTGCTATTTCCTTCTCCGATGCATGAAAGTGAAAAAGTGAAAGTGAAGTCGCTCAGTCTTGTCCAACTCCTAGCGACCCCATGGACTGCAGCCTACCAGGCTCCTCTGTCCATGGGATTTTCCAGGCAAGAGTACTGGAGTGGGTTGCCACTGAGTGAAGTAGAAGTGAAGTGAAGTCGCTCAGTCATGTCCAACTCTTTGCAACCCCATGGACTGTAGCCTACCAGGCTTCTCAGTCCACAGGGTTTTCCAGGCAAGAGTACTGGAGTGGGTTGCCATTTCCTTCTCCGGGGGATCTTCCCAACCCAGGGATCGAACCCAGGTCTCCCACATTGTAGGCAGACGCTTTACCCTCTGAGCCACCAGGGAAGCCCTGAGTAAAGCAGACACCCTCTCTAATGCAGGTGGGCCTCATATAATCAGGTGAAGGCTTGAATAGAACAAAAGGCAGAATAAAAGAGGATTCTCTTTGCCTGGCTGCCTTTACACTGAGATGTTGGCTTTTCTTTTTTTTTTGGCCACACCACACAGTTTGTGGGCTCTTAGTTCTCTGACCAGGAATTGAACTCAGACCAATGGCAGTGAAAGCCCTAAGTCTTAACAACTGCACCACCATGGAACTCCCATGGCTTTTTCTTGCTTTTGGACACAAAACTAAAACACTGGCTCTTCCTGGGTCTCAGACTACAGCTTTCATGTTGAGACTACATCATTGGCTCACCTGGGTCTCCAGCTTGCTGGCTGGGTAGATCTTGGGACTTGTATTTGTATGAGTCAATCCCTTATAAAAAGAAATCTCTCTATATAAAATCTTATTGGCTCTATTTCTATAAAGATCCCTGAATAATATATCATTTTATATTTTATATATATATATATATATATATATATATATATATATATATGTATAATGGAGCTTCCTTGGTGGCTCAAACGGAAAGAGTCTCCCTGCAATGCAGGAGACCAGGGATTGATCCCTGGGTTGGGAAGATCCCCTGGAGAAGGGAATGGCAACCCACTCTGGTATTCTTGCCTGGAGAATTCCATGGACAGAGGAGCTTGATGGGCTACAGTCCATGGAGTCACAAAGAGTTGAACACAACTGAGCAACTAACACACACACATATGTATAATACACACACACACACACACACACACACGACAGAATGAGATTATCATGAATGCTGCCATAGACAGAGAAAAGTTTAAGGACCGAGTCTGGGTCACTTCATTTTAAGAAGTTGGGGAGAAGAGACAAACCAGCAAAGAATATTGAGAAACATCAGTCAATACGTGGGTTAAAAAACCAAAACTCAAAAGCCAAGTGACAGTGCTTCAAGGAACAGGAAGTAATTGAGATGAGGATGAGTTAGAAAAAAGCAGACTGGAAACAGACGTTGGATTTGGCTTTATTTTATTGACAATTTCTGTTATGCTCTTAAGTGAGATTAGGTTCTCAATTCTTTTGCAGACTTTTTTTTTGGTAACAAGAATTACATCAGCCTTATAAAATTAGGTGTGTGGCTTCCCATTTTCTTCTAGACTTTAGAATAGGTTTATGGGAAACAGCTGTTACATAAAGAGTTAGTGGTACCAGTATGTAAAAAATCTGGGCCCACTGCCTTTCTGAGGAGATATACAGCTACTTTGACTACTCCTTCAATTTCTTATCTCTTCCCTTTTCTTTTGATTCAATTGTGGTAATTTATATTTTCTTAGAAATTTGCTCACTAAGGTTCTGGTGTTTATTGATATAAAGTTTCTATGGTTTCTTTGATAATCATTTTTCCTTTCTTCATCTATAAATGTCACCTTTTTTATTTTATATAAATTAATATTTTTTTATATATTGACTCTTCCTTTTCTAAAATTCTTAAGTAAATTTGGCCAAAGCTTATCTAAATAATATTAAAATATAGCTTAAGAATATTGGATATAAAAATATATATATGCTGTTTCAAGAATACTTCCTTTTATTCATATTCCCTCCCAACTATTCTATTAGGGTTGGTTTTATAATTTCAGCTTTTGGATTTGATGGCATAGTTCATCATTCTAGATCTTTCCTATTTTTTTTATAAATGCAAATAGCTTGGAAAGGGCATTGTGATGTGGCTCCCCGGTCACCTTTAATGAAGAATCTGTGGTCCCAGCTGCTGGGAGAACTGTGAGCAGACAGACTTCAGCCCCCAGCCTCTTCAGGGACTGCCCAGCTTCTGACAGTACCTTGTCCAAGGTCCTGCCCCTTCCTGGGAGGCCCACAGTCAGTGAGTGATGAGTACAAGAATATAAAGTCCTGGACACCTTGGCCCAAAACTAAAGGGCATTTAGCTCCAGAGTTTCCTGTAGAGTCAGCTGAGACTGTTGTTGGACTGGCATCAAAGGTCAGCTTCTCCTCCTAAACCCTGCTTTCTCCACCTCCCTCTGTGGGTGCTGACTTCAAAGTCTTCTTCCCAGGGAACCCAAACTGCAAAGAAGGCTATAACTGTCCTTCTTCAAATTCATCTTAAGAACAATGCTTTAATTAATATTCAGTTTTAAATATTTTGTAATTCTGATGCTTTCTTTTTAATTAAGGAATTAACTGAGTGCTTTTTAAGAATAAAAATTGCAAGTATACGGGGTGTAAGACCATTAATTTTTGTTACTGATTTCTGCTTATAATAAGTTTCTTATGATCTATTTACAATGTGGTTGGAATGACCTACTTAACTACAATTTTTACAACTACTTTGTATGTGTTGAGAATGTGTGCTATCCAGATCCTCTAGATACATTTTTATTATTTTGAGTCTATATGATCTGTGAGTTTCAGAGAGAAGAGTGTTAAAAATCTCCCACTATGATTGAGAATCTGTTGATTTATCCTTATGATCCTATTATTTTCCTAATATTCTTTACTAAGTGGATATAGGTTCATAAAAAATTATAGAAATGATCCCTGAAAGTATGGACCCTGATTCTGGGGAAGTTTGAAGGCAGAAGGAGAAGAGGGCAACAGAGGATGAGATGGTTGGATGGCATCACCTTACACAATGGAGTATTACTCAGCCATTAAAAAGAATACATTTGAATCAGTTCTAATGAGGTGGATGAAACTGGAGCCTATTATACAGAGTGAAGTAAGCCAGAAAGAAAAACACCAGTACAGTATACTAACGCATATATATGGAATTTAGAAAGATGGTAACAATAACCCTGTGTACGAGACAGCAAAAGAGACACTGATGTATAGAACAGTCTTATGGACTCTATGGGAGAGGGAGAGGGTGGGAAGATTTGGGAGAATGGCATTGAAACGTGTAAAATATCATGTATGAAACGAGATGCCAGTCCAGGTTCGATGCACGATACTGGATGCTTGGGGCTGGTGCACTGGGACGACCCAGAGGGATGGTATGGGGAGGGAGGAGGGTTCAGGATGGGGAACACATGTATACCTGTGGTGGATTCATTTTGATATTTGGCAAAACTAATACAATTATGTAAAGTTTAAAAATAAAATAAAATTAAAAAAAAAAGAAAAACAAAAAAACAAAGGACATGAACTTGGGCAACCTCCAGGAGATGGTAAGGGACAGGAAGGCCTGGGGTGCTGTAGTCTGTGGGGTTGCAAAGAGTCAGACATGACTGAGCAACCGAACAACAACAAGATTCATAACCGTTACCTTTTTGATGGATTGTTACTTTGGTCAGAATGTCACTTTCTGTCCCTTCTAATTGACTATGCCAAAGGTTATGACTGTGTGGATCACAACAAACTGTGGAAATTCTTAACAAGATGGGAATACCAAAAAAAAAAAAAAAGATGGGAATACCAGACCATGTGACCTGCCTCCTGAGAAATCTGTATGCAGGTCAGGAAGCAACAGTTAGAACTGGATATGGAACAACAGATTGGTCCCAAATCAGGAAAGGAGTACGTCAAGGCTGTACATTGTCACCTTGCTTATTTAACTTATACACAGAGTACATCATGAGAAATACTGGACTGGAGGAAGCACAAGCTGGAATCAAGATTCCCAGGAGAAATATCAATAACCTCAGATATGCAGATAACACCACACTTATGGCAGAAAGTGAAGAAGAACTAAAGAGCCTCTAGATGCAAATGAAAGAGGGGAGTGAAAAAGTTAGCTTAATATCAAATATGGAACGAGTTGCCAGTCCAGGTTCAATGCACGATACTGGATGCTTGGGGCTGGTGCACTAGGACGACCCAGAGGGATGGTGTGGGGAGGGAGGAGGGAGGAGGGTTCAGGATGGAGAACACATGTATACCTGTGGCGGATTCATTTCGATATTTGGCAAAACCAATACAATATTGTAAAGTTAAAAAAAAAAAACTCAAAATTCAGAAAACTAAGATCATGTCATCTGGTCCCATCACTTCATGGCAAATAGATGGGGAAACAATGGAAACAGTGAGAGACTTTATTTTTGGGGGCTCCAAAATCACTGCAGATGGTGACTTCAGCCATGAAATTAAAAGACGCTTACTCCTTGGAAGAAAAGGTATGACCAACCTAGACAGCATGCTAAAAAGCAGAGACATTACTTTGCCAACAAAGGTCCGTCTAGTCAAAGCTATGCTCTTTCAAATAGTCACGTATGGATGTGAGAGTTGGACTGTGAAGAAAGCTAAGCGCCAAAGAATTGATGCTTTTGAACTATGGTATTAGAGAAGACTCTAGAGAATCCCTTGGACAGCAAGGAGATCCAACCAGTCTATCCTAAAGGAAATCAGTCCTGCATATTCATTGGAAGGACTGATGCTGAAGCTGAAGTTCCAATACTTTGGCCACCTGATGCAAAGAACTGACTCATTGGAAAAGACCCTGATGCTGGGTAAGACTGAAGGCGGGAGGAGCAGGGGATGACAGAGGATGAGATGGTTGGATGGCATCACCAACTCAATGGACTTTAGTTTGAGTAAGCTCTGGGAGTTGGTGATGGACAGGGAAGCCTGGCGTGCTACAGTCCACGGTGTCCCAAAGAGTCAGACAAAACTGAGCAACGGAACTGAACTGAATTCTGTTCTTGAATTCTAGTCTGGGCCATATTAATATTATCATACATACTTTGTTAGTGTCTAATATGTTTTTCTGAGGTATGCTTCTTATAAACAAAATATACTTAGATTTATATTTTTAATCAACTTAAGTTTGTTCCTTTCAGTGAATGACTTTGAACAGTTCACATATATCATTATTACTAAATATTACTACTAAAATGTTTGTTTTGGTCTGACTTCTGCCATCTTATGTTGTGTTATAATTGTTCACATTTTTGTTTATTTTTTCCCTTTGTACATATGTAGCATTGAAAACAGTTTTCTTCTTTCAGTATTATTTATATTTAATGTAAAATCTCTTTCTGACTGTATCAATAACCATTTTCCACTTCTGTCATACTTTCAACCATTTGTTGAGTCTGTCAATAATTCTGTATTAAGGCAATGTGACATTAGGTAGTTTTATATTAATAACAGATCCATGGCTCCACTCATTACACATCCCAGTGTGAGTATTCCTACATAAGCACTATGCACATGGTTTTTAGGGCCCTTTCATCTCGTGGATCTGCTCTCCTCTGAGTCCTTTCAATGTGGCTTATAGAGTAGACGACTGTGGAGCAGGTATATCTGCTTAAAACCACTTTGTCCCATGAGCAACTTATACCTTTTCCTCATATCCTTTTGGCAAGAACTTGTCCTGTGGCCCCAACTGGATGTAAGGGGTGTTAGAAAACGAAACCCACAACTGAGTAGACACTTAGAAGCAACAGCTTCAGCAGGGGACGGGATTAGCTGGCTGTATCTGCCACATTCCAGCTTCTGTGCGTTCCTGAATTATGTGGTTTGTTTATCACTACCTCAAGCATGGAAAACCCTGGCCCCTTAGCATGCACAATTCATTTCTTTATGCTCCATGCTCTCACCCACTTAATCCTTGCATGAATCCCAGCCTTCTGTTCTGTGTTTGGCAGTATCTGTTCCATCAGCCCTTCTCCAGAATGAGATGCTATCAGCCTCCCATTGGGATGCTATAGGTAAGCAGACCAGTTACTCTCCCAATGATGAGGGTATTCCCTCTGTTGGCCTAAACCATGAATAAGAATGCTGGAATACAGAAATCTCCCATTGGAATTAGCTTCGCCATCTGTCTCTGAGCTCAAGTAAAACCTTTTAGACACAACCAGATTCAGCTTGTTAATCCCCCAAGTCCCAAACGCACCTATTTACTTTCTGACAATTATATCCATCAGTCTTTATAGTTAACTTTGCTATATGTTTTCACTGCCTTTTAATTTTAAATCCTTTTTGATAGATTGCTTTTAGCAACACACATGATTTCACCAAAAAAAGTCAATTCTATTTATCTAGAATCCAAAATCTAAGAAGCCTATTTACTTCTTGTTTCCATGGCAACATAAATGAAGACTTAAATTTGTATTAGATACCTTTAAAGCAGGGAAAATGCCAAATGGTTTTTGAATCTCAAAAAGATTAAACTTCATCAGAATGGCTTAGCCCTTTATATGATAAATCACATGTCTGTGTTTTACTGTCAATAATTTACACTTATAGGTAAGCAGACCAGTTTCACATAAGGTTTCACACCTACTGTATTAGATACAATAATCTAAACAATGATCTAAAAAGAAAACATTTTCCCTTAACTAAAAATTTAACTAACATATGTTCCATTTGTCCAACTGATAAATTATCAACATGTGCTTTATAGTCTACTCACCATAAACCCAAAGTGTGCATTTATTGTTTAGGGAGAGATTTTTAAGGAGAAGATCAGTGGGAAAAGATAAAAGAAAAATGAAGAAAAGAGAGAATAGTGATACAAAGTAAAGCACACAGACACACAGAGAGATCCAGAAACAGCCAAGACAGCAAACTAGGGAAAAAAAGTGCAGAATGTCAAAGAGAGTACCATGGACCAAGAGGTGTACTCATCTTAGTTATTCAAGCAAAGGAGAGCAAAATCAGTCAAACCTTCCTGTAACAACAACCATATTCTTTTATGACATGTTACTATGGCTATTCTGCACCTATAAGCAAAATGGCATGTTGCTTCTTGGTATATAACACCAACCAAGCAAATTAATATATTCAAATTAATATGTTCACTCAGTAACTTTTAGTTGAGTGCTTACTATACGCTCTGCTCTGTTAGAAGTGTTGCAGGTTTGGCAGTGAATAAAAAAGACAAAATCTCTGCTCTGATGATGCTTTCAAGTGGAACTCAGTTATCTGTCTATAGAATGGAGGGTTTCTTTTCCTCAACTGTGCAGTAACTTTTCAACCTAACTGCCAATTACTTAAATTGCCAACAATTTCCTTTAACCTTGGTTTTTAGTTTCTGACAATGATAGAAAAGCCATGATCTTGAATACATGCATCACTACAATCCTAGTTCATACATGAAAAGGCTAGCATGTTCAATATTACATTCTGTATTCTGTTTCGCTATTGTAGTACTCTCCAAGCTTTTTGCTTGTACAAACATTATTGACATGTTTTGAGCAGGAGCCGTAATATTTATAATTTATAAGTTATGTAGACATATTATATACCAATCGGTTTACATACATTATAAACTAAACCCCAAAGCATAAATTAAATTGATATAAAAAGTTATAGATAGTAAGTTTTCCCCTACATCCCCAGGACTCATCTGCCCCTTGAGGGCTACACAGAGCTCCATGCGACAAAACACTGCACTTAGGCTAATTTTTCACACTTTTTTTTTGTTTTGGTTTGGTTTTTTTAATTTAAATTTATTTATTTTAATTAGAGGCTAATTACTTTACAATATTGTATTGGTTTTGCCATACATCAACATGAATCTGCCATGGGTGTTAAACTTTATGACAACAAACTTATAAAATAATCCTTTATCCATTTTGACAAAAATTGTGACAAAAGAAAATAATCTGCCTCAGTAAATCACAGCAAGTTGCAAAGTTGGCTTAATTCCCATAGTTTGCTGTTTTCTTCCTTTGCCTCAGTAGGTAATAAACATTTTACTTCTGGGCTCAGGGAAAAATTAATATAAATTCTGAAGATTTTCATGGAGTTTATATCAAAACAGTGAATAACTTCTTAATAAACACTTTCATCATTTACTAAATGCTTCTTTATCCTTTCATGGAATCCAAAGGCCTTACTGGATCTTTCATTGCTAGATTTTGTATGGGTATGTGTGTGTGAATGTGCGTTTGTGTATGAACCAGGGCCTTGCTTACCAAAAACAAAAATACTACCCAGCATTGGTGTAGCCATTATTCCTTTCCAATCAGACATTTACATGTCAGCAATTCCTATCATCTCAGCAAATCTTTAACAAGATACTAGAGCAGGTACTGTTATCCCAGTTTTACAAACAAAGGAACCAAGGCACAAGAACTGAAGTAACTTTCCTAAGATAATGTGGCAAGTTAACGACAGAGACAGAAGATTCTAAAACAGAATTCTTCTCAAGATCTATAGGCCCCTTCCTATGTAGTCGGTAGTAACCACAGGGTTTTAATCTATTGCCTGTAGCTTCCAAGGCGGTTCCCTCTGTTATAGCTTCTTCTGTTTGCTGGACTCTTCAGTGTCTGGTTTCCGCCCTGACACAAAGGGGACTTTTTTTTTTTTTTAGGCTCACTTGTTCAGTCTCGCTGTGGGGAGGGAGGAAGGGAGGCTGCAAACAAATAACACTGGCGTGTGCTCACAGTGCCTCAGCCACACTGGGTCTGCCCCCGCTCACGGCACATGTAGCCTCCCTGCCCACACTGCTCCGGCTCTTTGATGCACGATACTGGATGCTTGGGGCTAGTGCACTGGGACGACCCAGAGGGATGGTATGGGGAGGGAGGAGGGTTCAGGATGGGGAACACATGTATACCTGTGGCAGATTCATTTTGATATTTGGCAAAACTAATACAATTTGTAAAGTTTAAAAATAAAATAAAATTAATTATAAAAAAATAAAAAATAAAACAGAATTCACCTAACACTAGCCCAGAGTGCTTTTCTAATTTCAAACTGCTCTGATATACTAACTACTGAAATCTGCGTCTTCGACTACAACATGCAACATGACAAATCTTTTCTTCACAAAGTAACAAGAGTGTTATTCCACACAAGGTTTATTTTAAGAGCACTTACTATCTTTCACTTATTTAAAGGACAGGGAATATCCTTTTCTCACAAAACCCCAAGTCACGGGATTTCTTCTATTTAAGGTTAGAAAGTTCACTGGTCACACCGTGATCTCTTGTTATTTACAAGGCAAAGCTGAAACATTAAATAGGGGCTCCTTTTGAATTATGGTGCTCAGGAGGGAAAAGTAAAAAATAATAATAACCGTAACTATAACAAATGCTGCACCAATACATGAAACCCATCTGACTCTTGTGATATTCTGCTTTGGGATACAGGAATCCCATCACTTCTTATACAATGACCCCCATATATAGTTTAATTGTTCTTCAAATCTGAGACCTAAGATTTTGTCATTTCCCAACATTATCAGGCAGCACCTATGACAGCAGGACTACAGAAATGATAGTAAAGCAAAACCGTATCTGAAAATTCACAAAAACATCAAGGGAAAAACCACTTCAGCTAGTTATTGTCAAGATGTTTATATTAGTTTCCTACTGTTGCTATGATAAATTACCACACACTTAGTGGTGCACAAATCTTAACAGTTCTGGAAGTCAGAAGTTCAAAATGGACTCAGTGTGCTAAGATCAAAGTGTCAGAGGCTCTAGGAAGAATCTGTTTCCCTGACTTTTCCAGCTTTCAGAGACTGTGACATCCCTTGGCTCAGGGTCCCTTTTGTCAAAGCCAGCAATCACATCACTCCAACTTTTGCTTCTGGTGTCACATATTCCCTGACTCTTCTGACTCCCTCTTCCATCTTTCAGAGACCCTCATGATTACATTGGGCCAGCTGTATAAACCAGAATTCTCTTACCTCAGTGGCCTTCATCACATCTGCAGAGTCCCTTTACCATGTGGGGAAACATTCACAGGCTCCAGGGATTATCTAGTGGGAACCAGCAGAAAATTCTCTGAGGTTCACATAGCTTGGTGTCAAGGAAAATTTAGGGAGTTTGGAAACATGTGGCCCTAGACTGGGATTTGACTGTGGCATGGAGAAACTGTTTAATCTTTATTATCCAACACTGAGCAAGCTCAATTTCTTTGTCTGTAAGCTTGCTGTAGATATCTACATCCAATGGTTACTGGGGGATTAAATGAAGATAAGGAATGTGAACACACGGAGTACTGAGGCTAGTAAACAAATACAGATGTTAACTCAATGACATAATGGACAAATGTTTAGACTTTGCAGTATGAATAACAACTATTACTTCCTCAGTAAGAAATATATTCATTTCCTGGCCAATCCTTATACTATTAATACTCTTTTCCCCTAAGTAGTTTCTAATAAGTTTATTTTAATATTTAAATAACTAGGGGATTCATTTGCAGTGATCCTGATGCCTAATTTTAATTCAAGATAAATTACTGGTCTGAAAAAAGTACTTCAGTGAGTTGGGGTTTTAGAAGCATTTATAGAGTTTTTAAAGTTTATGGCAAAGGAATTGAACATTTTTATAACTTAAGATTCTTCTTTGCTCTTTTAAACTGACATTTTTCATTCATTATATTAAAAAGCACATGCTTCTTTTTATTATAGCTTTGAGATTAGCTCCCATCACACATATACTTTGTGATGAGTAATTAATAATTGTCATCTCTATTAGAAAGCTTGTCTCGTTCCAACCTTCAGGACATAATTCATTGTCTTTTCTAGGTGATTTATCACAAACTTCTTGAAACTGACTTTTCACTACAATATGAAGATATGGTTCATATTATTTTCAGCAGTCATCTCTTGCAGCATTTAAAGAAGAACATGTCCATGATTCTAAAAACCAGAAATTTTATTATGACCTCAAATGCTAACCTAATGGAATTTAATGTGTACTTGGCTACACAGGAGATGAACAACCCAGTAACAAACTCATGGCATATATGATAAACACATCGCATTCCAACACTATCCCTCCTCCCATCCCTGCCCCTTGATATAATAACACTCCACGGGGAATCTCTGATTTACCAGCTAGAAGCAGAATCTTATAAGCAGACAGCAGCATATGCCAGATGTAAGAGTTAAGGTCCAGAAAATACTTCTACACATTCACAAATATTTTTGCTTTGCCTTGCTGGAAAATCTCCAGTAAAGAACAGTAATCTTGCTACTCCACATTTTTTAACTTGTTGCCCAATACTCAGTGAAACTAGTGACTATTCTGCTGCTTAGAAGAAGAAAAACAAAAAAAAAAGATGAATAAGAGATATAGAGGACTGTACTTTTTATTTTTCTAGGTTACTTTTCCTTAAAGTATTTATTTATTATGTTGCACCAGGTCTCAGTTGCAGCATGTGAGATCTAGTTGCTTGACCAGGAGTCAAACCTGGGCCCCCGCATTGGGAGCGCAATCTTACCCACTGGACCACTAGGTAAGTCCCAGTTAGTTTTCTTAGATCTACAAAAATGATATTTCCTTTCCCAGGTGGAAAGGATTAAAGTCATTTGGATTTTTTTCAATATTAGAACCAATTATAATATATAGGCTATTAACAAATTTTTTCTTTAATAAAATACTTTTTCAGTACTTTCTTCACTTATGCTCATACAAAACTGAGAAAAGATACAGAATAAATTCTTCTGTATCTAAGATAACATGATGATGCCTCAACAGAAATAAGAAAACATGCATTTTATAGGCCTCAATTTATAAAATTTTGTGATGATGTGAATGATGCTCATAAATGTTTCAAAAAATATTTGCTGCACTGCTGCTGCTGCTAAGTAACTTCAGTCGTGTCCGACTCTGTGTGACCCCAGAGACAGCAGCCTACCAGGCTTCCCTGTACCTGGGATTCTCCAGGCAAGAACATTGGAGTGGGTTGCTATTTCCTTCTCCAATGCATGAAAGTGAAAGTGAAGTTGCTCAGTCGTGTCCGACTCTAGCGACCCCATGTACTGCAGCCTACCAGGTTCCTCTGTCCATGGGATTTTCCAAGCAAAAGTACTGGAGTGGGTGCCATTGCTTCTCAATTTGCTGCACTAGTTATGTGCAGAGGCCAGGGCTGAGTATTCAGTGAGGGTCAGGGAGATGAGCAAAGAACAGACACATGTACAGGTCTTGACTCCCTTCTACCATCAGCCCTCCACCGCAAGCTGTACCAGACCCTACCCGTTTTTTCCTCAATCACTGTCCTTATATCACTACCTGTTCTCTGGCTTCTACTATTTTTCATTTATTGATAATCTTTCAGATGTTCAAGCTGGTTTTAGAAAAGGCAGAGGAACCAGATATCAAATTGCCAACATCCACTGGATCATAGAAAAAGCAAGGAAGTTCCAGAAAAACATTGATTTCTGCTTTATTGACTATGCCAAAGCCTTTGACTGTGTCGATCACAATAAACTGTGGAAAATTTCTGAAAAAGATGGGAACACCAGACCACCTGACCTGCCTCTTGAGAAACCTATATGCAGGTCAGGAAGCAACAGTTAGAACTGGACATGGAACAACAGACTGGTTCCAAATAGGAAAAGGAGTCCGTCAAGGCTGTATATTGTCACCCTGCTTATTTAACTTCTATGCAGAGTACATCATGAGAAACACTGGGCTGGAAGAAGCACAAGCTGGAATCAAGATTGCCGGCAGAAATATCAATAACCTCAGATATGCAGATGACACCACCCTTATGGCAGAAAGTGAAGAGGAACTAAAAAGCCTCTTGATGAAAGTGAAAGAGGAGAGTGAAAAAGTTGGCTTAAAACTCAACATTCAGAAAACGAAGATCATGGCATCTGGTCCTATCACTTCATGGGAAATAGGTGGGGAAACAGTGGAAATAGTGTCAGACTTTATTTTTCTGGGCTCCAAAATCACTGCAGATGGTGACTGCAGCCATGAAATTAAAAGACACTCACTCCTTGGAAGGAAAGTTATGACCAACCTAGACAGCATATTCAAAAGCAGAGACATTACTTTGCCAACAAAGGTCCAACTTGTCAAGGCTATGGTTTTTCCAGTAGTTATGTACGGATGTGAGAGTTGGACTGTGAAGAAGGCTGAGCACCAAAGAATGGATGCTTTTGAACTGTGGTGTTGGAGAAGACTCTTGAGAGTCCCTTGGACTGCAAGGAGATCCAACCAGTCCATTCTGAAGGAGATCGGCCCTGGGTGTTCTTTGGAAGGAATGATGCTAAAGCTGAAACTCCAGTACTTTGGCCACCTCATGCAAAGAGTTGACTCATTGGAAAAGACTCTGATGCTGGGAGGGATTGGGGGCAGGAGGAGAAGGGGATGACAGAGGATGAGATGCTGGATGGCATCACCAACTCGATAGACATGGGTTTGGGTGAACTCTGGAAGTTGGTGATGGACAGGAAGGCCTGGTGTGCTGCAATTCATGGGGTTGCAAAGAGTCGGACATGACTGAATGACTGAACTGAACGAGCCAGGAGCATGACCTAGGGCATTCTATATTTTCCTATTAAGCGAAGTAAAAGTCACTCAGTCCTGTGCGACTCTGCTCGCTTAAAAAACAAACAAACAAACAAAGAAACAAACAAAAAAAACAGTCCCCAATCCTTTCTGCTCCAAAGTCAAGGGAGAAAATCCAGTAGCCTGATGGGGCCATCCTAGCTTGTTTCTTTTGCCTTTCTCTGTAGAAGGCTGAACAGAAGTCCTCACAGTCTACAGGCTGGTGACACAGCAGCCTGTGCATGAAGCTCTCGGACTGACAACGCCCCTCAGTCCCCAGAAAGGGTATCAACGCTCTTAGATGAGGAATGTAAATTACCCCCAAAAGCTAATCTCTGTATACAGTTTTAAGATACTAGGATAAAGGTCAAGAAATCCCTTACATACTTTTAGTATGTGAAATCATACGATACTGGGGAGGTGTGAGCATGAAATATATGCAGCCTTCTTTTCTACCATCCAGCAGCTCATCCCACTTCTATCAAACAAGGAATTCAAAGTGGAAAACAAAGTCTGTTCAAAACAGTAAACACACTCCAACAACAAAACATACACACAAATTCCACTTTCATAAAACATGAAGCAAAGGAACATTTCACTTGCATTCCTTTTAATCCCATTAAAAAAACTTTGCAAACATTCAAAATTATGTTTACAAGTATCCTGGATTGTAAATTAGAGCAAAAGCAACCCATGCCTGGCAAATCCTAAGAAAATTAACTGTGAAGAAAATCTGGGGTGCCTTGGAGCATTTCAAAAGACTGAAGAGTTAGAACTCAAGAGTATTGCCTTGGGAAAAATAAATTCTATATAAAAGAAACATTAAAATCTAAGAAACAGACAATACTGGCAAAAATTATCTTTGCTGCATAGTCTTAATATAAGCCTTCTTTTTAACAGAATTTTCAGTTTAAAAACAAAAACTGCTCTCCTCTGCTTGGAAAATAAAAACTAACATTAATACCAGTAAACCATCAATTTAGCACCCAGGATGTTTCAGACCCCTGGTCTGCACATGAGATTTATGATCTCATTTAATTTCCACATCAGACCCATGAAGTCAGTGAAAATTCATACTTTCACAACTGGAGGAGAAAAAATGAGACTTAGAGATAAAGTTGTTTGCACAAGGACATATACAGTCAGAAAATATTTGAAGAAAGCAGTTATAAATCAGATTGGTTTTGTCTAAAACTGTATTGACTCTATAATTCTTATAAAAATGTGAGTTCCTTACTGGAATACAAAAATACATTCTCTTTTGCTGTTAAGCTGTATGACATTTTTTTTTTTAATAAAGTTTTGATGTGAAACCTTAAAAAGTGAAATCATTAGAGGCAACCAGGAACATCTGAGTCATGTCAAGGACCTGCGAGCACAGCGGCCTCAAGAAGTTCAGGCAGCTCCCTGGACAAGTGTGACTAGTTCCCTGGTGTGACTTCCAGGGAACCGAAGGAACACAGCTCGTGGCAGGCCTCTCCTCTCATCTGCCGGTGGAGGGAAGGGGACGGGGCACCATTTGCCACGTGGTGTAAACAACGTGATAAAACAAACGCCGGTCTTGGCTCTGCACTGCTGCTCCACAACTCAATAACCACAGGACTTCAGGACACTTCCCCAGCGTTTTCAGTCTTAACTTTCTTTCGGGTAGGTGGGAATAGCTGTCACACCTGGATGATGTCACAATCAAACAAGACTGAATGAGTAACTCACTGGTGCAACAGTCGCCACAAAACAAGAAGCACTACCATGATTTCTTCTGTTTGCCCTCACCTCCACAATCACCTTAGTGCTACCCAAGGCTGGAAAGCACTCCTGGGACCTCACTGTATGGGTGAAAAAGAAAAGTGAAGTCACTCAGTCGTGTCCTACTCTTTGTGACCCCATGGACCACGCACCTCTGTCCAAGGGATGTTCCAGGCAAGAGTACTGGAGTGGGTTGCCATTGCCTTCTCCAGAGGATCTTCCCGACCCAGGGATAGAACCTGGGTCTGCCACATCATAGGCACAGATGCTTTACCATTTGAGCCACCAGGGAAGTCCTTACTGTATAGGTAAGAGCCTCCTGTTCCAAGAAGTCTCCCAGCTAACTACATACCAACGTTTCTCCATCATTCAAAATAATTCATTTCTTCACCCATTTATTCTGCAAAAACATTCACTGTGTTGCTATGCTCAAGATACTTTGCTAGGTAATACAGGAGACTGAAAAAAATTCAGTTTTTCCCCCAGGTAGTGGACACTCAAAGAGATGAAGCTATGCAGTCATTACTGGAGTGAGCCTGGTGTTTTAACCACGAATAAGAACATCTACCTAAATGGCTGTTTCAAGAATCAAATGAGATTACCAAACGAGATTTGGTAAGCGTTATCACTATTACTCTGAGTCCTGGCAGCACTGTACTGGTTTGGTGCACTCCTTTTCTTGTTGAAGTGTGCATGCTTGGCCCCCATCAGACGAGGAGGCTTCCAGTGAGCACCTGTGGCCCAGCTCTTGGCCAGGCACAATGTCGTATACATAAAAATACCATCTGCTCGATGTTCGGGTTCCATAGAGACTCGAGACCTTTGCATGATTTCATTACCAAGATAATATCCTACTTCTAATCTGTACAAAACCCACCACAACTATAGAAAGACAACTCTATAGCTACTCTGCCTGACTCCAGAAGGCACTTACATTGCAACCCACCTGTAGCAAAGTTCATATATTCATTTTCAAGTGCTCAGTGAGCACAAGCCATGTGTGAGAAACTGCCCTGAAGTTAACAAGATCCTATGACGAGGACCAAAACCTTTCCCTTCACAAAAACCTCCACCTGGTGGGCGAGACCGTATGTGCACAACTACCAGATAACATGTGGTAAAGCCTGCACTTTGTCGTCACCATCACCAAATGGCTGCAAAACTAGTCTTTTCACAATCTTCCTAATCACAGTAAAGACTATTTCAGCCCTCCAATGCCTTACACAAATGCCTTGGAATCAGCCTCAACACTTCTCTTTCTCTCACACTCTAAGACCAGTTCCTCATCAAATTCCCCGGGCTCTTCACCGACTCAGTGGACATGGGTTTGGGTGGACTCTGGGAGCTGGTGATGGACAGGGAGGCCTGACATGCTACATTTCATGGGGTCACAAAGAGTCGGACACGACTGAGCAACTGAACTGAACTTCCTTCAAAATGCCTCCAATAGTCCTCACCACCTCCAGCCCCACTATCGCAGGATAAGCCACCACCTTACATCCACTCTCATCTCCTGACAGAAACTGGAGAATCACCTTTGCAAAACAGAGGTCAAGTCATGTTACATCTCTGTCAAAACTGTCCAAGCACTTCCCACCTCACTGAAGTAAAAACCAAACCCTAACAAGAGCCTACAAGGTGGTCACAGTGTTAACCTGACTGGGTCACAGGATTCCCAAGTAAAGCATTATGTATGGGTAGGCAGTGAAGCTGTTTCAGGAGAGATTAATGTTTGAACTGGTAGACTGAGTAAAGCAAATGGCCCTCCCCAACGAGAGTGGGCCTCATCTAATCACTTGAAAGTCTGCATGGAATAAAAAGGTCTGCATTAGAAAGAATTCTTGCTGTATGTCTTTGAGCTGGGGCTTCAGTCTTCTGCCTTCTAGCGTGAACTCAGACTGGAACTTGCACAATCCTCTTGAGGCGGTCAGTACAACATCCTGTGCCTAAAGCTGCTCAGCACACTGTGCAGAGGATGGTGACACCCTTTAACCGAAGAACAAGTCAGATCACCTCCAGAGGGCAGCTCACCATCTTAAACCCAATCCTGCTAACCTTAGAATCATGACTTATTGGACGAAAGCTGCCTATTCTTGAAAGGGGTACGTTTCATTTTCACAGCCTAATTGTTCACTCAATGCCAAAAAAATAGAATTGGGAGGTCGTCTTCCCTGAAAACAACAGAACAATTATCAGAAAGCAGTGACATATCTGTAATATATTTTCTTTCATTAAAAGTTAATAACTAAAAATTAATTAATAGAACTATTTTTAGACCAGTTTTAGCTTTACAGTTAAACTGAGCAGAGAGTACAGAGAATTCCACATAACCCGTTCCCACCAATATTACCATGCCAGTGCGGCAAAACTGATGAAGTGACACTGACACGTCATTATCAACCAAAGCCCACAATTTACATTAAGGGTCATTGTTAGTGCTGTACATTCTGTGAATCTGAAAAATGTATTAATGACCTACATCTACCATTATCATACCATACTGATAAATTTCACTGCCTCCAAAATCACCTATGCTTCATCCATACATCCCCCCCTCCAGGCCCTGGCACAACTCATCTTTTCACTGTTTCCATTGTTCTTCCTTTTCCAAAATGCCACACAGTTGGAGTCAAATAGCTATGCACCTTTCGGATTGGCTTCTTTTACTTAGTCATACGCATCTGAGGTTCATTCCTGTATTTTCATGGCTTGATAGCTCATTTTTTTTTGTCACTGAGTAATATTTCATTGTATGGTGGGACCATACTTTATATAATTAGGAATGAAAGAGGAGACATTATAGCTGTACCATGAAATACAAAGGACCATAAGAGACTACTATAAATAACTATAGTAGTTTAATAGTACCAACAAATTGGATAAGCTAGAATAAATGGACAAATTTCTAGAAATACAATTTACCAAGACTGAGTTATGAAGAAATAGAGTCTGAATTGACCAATTACAAACAAAGAGATTGAATCAGTAATCAAAAAAATGTCAACAAAGAAAAGTCCAGGACCAGATGGTTTCCACAGTGAATTCTACCAAACATGTAAGGAAGAATGAATGCCAATTCTTTTCAAACTCTTACAAAACACTGAAGAGGCGACAATAATCCCCAACTTATTTTATAAGGCAATTCTTATCCTGATATCCAAATAAGGACACTACAAGGAATGAAAAATACAGGCCAACAACCTTAATCAATATAGATGCAAAAATTCTCAAGAAAATATCAGCAAATCAAATTCAAGTGCATATTAAAATGATCACACACCATGATCAAGTGGGGTTTATTCCTGAGATACAAGGATAGTTTGTCATATGTAGATTAAATGTGACACACCACATTAACAAAACTAAAGATAAAAACCATATAATCATCTCAGTGGATGCAGAAAAAGCATCTGACAAAATTCAACATCCTTTCATGGCAAAACTGTCAATAACCTAGAAGAAAACATACGTGGTAAATTCCTGGATGTCAATCTTGGTGATAACGTGTATCTTGTGAAACGGTTCCCACGATAAGGTTAGTTAACACATTTATTGGGTTTGAGTAGACTTCAGGAGTTGGTGATGGACTGGGAGGCCTGGCATGCTGCGGTTCATGGGGTCACAAAGAGTTAGACACGCCTGAGCGACTAAACTGAACAGAACACATTTATCATCTCACATCACCACACACCTTTCTGTGTGTGGGTGGTAACTATTAAGATCTACTCTCTTAGCAACTTTTAAGTCTCCAATACAGTCTTGTTAACTGTAGGCACTGTGATGTACATTCACTTTGCATAATACCATCAAGGTTTATCCATGTCACAAATTGCAGGACTTCCTTCTTTCCCATGGGCAAATAATATTCCCTTGTTAAAACAGTATTCATTTGATGAAAAACAATAATGATTTTACCATACAATGCATAAGTCAAATGTACTATGAAAATGATATTCTGGTGCATCTGTGATTGATACACAAAATGCAGATATCAAGGAAAGAACACAGCAGTGTGCAAATATGCAAGAATTAGCAAGGCTGCTGTTTCAGCATCAACACCCAATAACCACAGAACTCCACAGTGCTCATTTGGCCTAAAGCAAGGTAATTAATCACAGGCCAGGCCAGTGTAACCTGACTATGGAAAATACTGAACATCATGGGATTTAATTTTAGAGATATTCAAGCACCCAGTTAAAAAACTGTACAATAATGCTTTGCTCTTTAGGACAGTAGTAGATATTTACATGTTTACAGTAACCATCAAAAAGATACACTAAAAATAATTACTATATGTACTCAAGGATTTGAGGGTTATTTTACTATTATTTTTATTCATTTTTTTTCTGAAAAGGAGGTTAGTTTTAAATTACTCCTAGCTAACAATTAATTTTTAAGGACTGTACTAATCAGATTGTGACAACAGTCCTGTGGCTCAAAAGAGTGAATCCTCATTACAGCATGGAGCCCAGAGACTGCTCAGAAGGTTCCCAGAAGACAACCCGCTGCGGCAGGGGTGACTGAACAAAAGACAAAAACGGACTATGCAAAGTCCTTAAGTATTTATACAGGTAGCATTGACAGTATTCCAGGTACATTCAATTTTATTCTTAATTTTATTTGTTTAAGCAAAAAGACAGTTTACTGGAAACACTGAGAGCTCACAGAGTCAGTGAGGAAAGCTCACGAATGGGCAAGGAATAAAGGCACGAGGCTGCAGGCTTGGCAGCCAGAAGCAACGTAAGTGTCAACAGAATGATGCTGTTTATCCTCAATGTGATAAACACAGTATGTCTCATACAGGATTTCTGAAAATCAGAACTGTTCATGAAGAGTCTCTAAAACAACCAAATAAGAGACAACATGAGCCCAACAATTTGGTTTTGTTTTATCCTGCTTCAAGGCTTTCCAGAATCTTCATTCCTGGACCAGGGATCAAACCCATGTAGTGGAGGCATGGAACTAACCACTGGACCACGAGGGAATTCCCTCATTTATATGTTTTAATGTCAGCAGTGCTATTACCCTAAAATCTTTATAGGAAACCAGCTTAAGAAATAACATGAACTAATGTGTTAAACAGATAGTACATATAATGGGTGTGAGGCAGATGGATTTAAAACAAGTGTCAAGCCCTCCAACACCATGCAAATCATTGATATAATTAATTACACTGTGTTATTTGGTCACCTGTCTGTATCTCTTACCAGACTATTAATTCATTCTGCATCTAGAAAAGAGTAGGTATGTAAGAAAAGCTCACTGAATTTAAAAAAAAATTGTAATTATATATCATATACTTATTTAATAGTCTTTAGTGCCATTGTAATCAAATAGCGACTGGAGAGTATGATTATAAAAATATAGGGAAGACACATTTTTTTTTTTCATTATCAAGGGCTTTTCCTCATCTCTCAAAACTAAAAATTATATAGGCAGAGCACGCTGAGGGTCTAGTGAAAAATGATGCTCAAATATTTAACTCTCCAAAATGTCATATTTGAATCACTTTGCCATCACATATGCAAAGCTATGTTAGACAGTCAAGACATATGTTTCCTTGGCCAGAAAGTGTAGGCATTCATGGAGACTGAAGCTGGAGACAGCAAATGTTAAACAGCCTCCAGAAGCTGCAGAGTGGCCCATAGCCCAGGACTGCCACAGGGTAGAGGGGGAGAGGCTGACTCACCTCCATTTTTTACACACACTCCAGATCACAAGGCTCCAATTCCTCTCGCTACCTCTGGTTCAGTACTTCCTCATTTAATTCTGTTCAACAGTGCTTTGATGACCTCACTAGTCTTCAGCTAGTCAGTCACTCTCAGAGATATCACTGGTGAAAGGCACTGGAGCACATGACACATCAGCTTCAATTCCTTTAAAAACAAATTTCCAGCTTTACTGAGATATAACTCAGTGTATACTCAGTATATAACTCAGCTTTACTGAGATATAACTCGGTGTATACTCAGTATATACTCAGACATATCACATTGTGTAAGGTTAAGGTATACAACGTCCATGATTTGATACACTTTTATACTCTGAAATGATTGCCACAATAAGGTTAGTTAACACATCCATCACTTTATATAGTTAACTTGTGTGTGTACTAAGCACTTCTAAGAGCTACTCTTCCAGCAACTTTCAAGTCTACAATATAGTATTATTAACTATAGTCACCCTGCTGCATAGCAGAATCCCCAGAAGTTACTCATCATACAACTGGAAGTCTGTGCCCTTTGCCAACATCTCCCCATTTTACCTACTCCACAGCCCCTGAAAACCACCATTCTATTCTGTTTCTATAAGTAAGATCATACCATATTTGTGTTTCTGACTTATTTCACTTAATGTTCTCATGAATCATCCATGTTGTTGCAAATGGCAGGATTTCCTTATTTCTCATGAGTAAATAATGTCCCATCACACACAGAGACACACACATACGCCACATATTCTCTATCCATTCATCCATGGACAAACACTTGGGTTGTTCCCACAGCTCAGCTATTATGAATAAGGCTGCAGTGAACTTGGGAGTGCAGATATCTCTTTGAGATTCTCATTTCATCTCCTTTTGAAATATACCCAGACGTGGGATTGCTGGATCACATGTTAGCCTTCTATTTTTAATTTTTGTGAGAAACTACATGCTAGTAAAGTAATGCTCAAAATTCTCCAAGCCAGGCTTCAGCAATATGTGAACTGTGAACTTCCTGATGTTCAAGCTGGTTTTAGAAAAGGCAGAGGAACCAGAGATCAAATTGCCAACATCTGCTGGATCATAGAAAAAGCAAGAGAGTTCCAGAAAAACATCGATTTCTGCTTTATTGACTATGCCAAAGCCTTTGACTGTGTGGATCACAATAAACTGTGGAAAATTCTTCAAGAGATGGGAATACCAGACCACCTGACCTGCCTCTTGAGAAATTTGTTATGCAGGTCAGGAAGCAACAGTTAGAACTGGAAATGAGCAACAGACTGGTTCCAAATAAGAAAAGGAGTTTGTCAAGGCTGTATATTGCCACCCTGTTTATTTAACTTATATGCAGAGTACATCATGAGAAACGCTGGACTGGAAGAAGCACAAGCTGGAATCAAGATTGCCGGCAGAAATATCAATAACCTCAGATATGCAGATGACACCACCCTTATGGCAGAAAGTGAAGAGGAACTAAAAAGCCTCTTGATGAAAGTGAAAGTGGAGAGTCAAAAAGTTGGCTTAAAGCTCAACATTCAGAAAACGAAGATCATGGCATCTGGTCCCACCACTTCATGGGAAATAGATGGGGAAACAGTGGAAACAGTGTCAGACTTTATTTTTCTGGGCTCCAAAATCACTACAGATGGTGACTGCAGCCATGAAATTAAAAGACGCTTACTCCTTGGAAGGAAAGTTATGACCAACCTAGATAGCATATTCAAAAGCAGAGACATTACTTTGCCAACAAAGGTCCAACTTGTCAAGGCTATGGCTTCTCCTGTGGTCATGTATGGATGTGAGAGTTGGACTGTGAAGAAGGCTGAGCACCGAAGAATTGATGCTTTTGAACTGTGGTGTTGGAGAAGACTCTTGAGAGTCCCTTGGACTGCAAGGAGATCCAACCAGTCCATTCTGAAGGAGATCAGCCCTGGGATTTCTTTGGAGGGAATGATGCTAAAGCTGAAACTCCAGTACTTTGGCCACCTCATGCGAAGAGTTGACTCATTGGAGAAGACTCTGATGCTGGGAGGGATTGGGGGCAGGAGGAGAAGGGGATGATAGAGGATGAGATGGCTGGATGGCATTGCTGACTCAATGGACGTGAGTCTGAGTGAACTCCGGGAGTTGGTGATGGACAGGGAGGCCTGGCGTGCTGCGATTTATGGGGTCACAAAGAGTTGAACATGACTGAGCAACTGATCTGATCTGATCTGATGGTTTCTATAGTGGCTGTACCAATTCACATTCCCACCGACAGTGTATTGGGCTTCCTTTTCTCTGCATTTTCACCAACATTTTTTATCTCTTGTTTCAGTAATAGCCATCCTAGCAGCTGTGAGGCAATTTCTCACTGTGGTTTTCCCTGATTAGTGATGTGAAGCATGTACCTGTTCAGGCTCATATGCCTGTTGGCCAATTGTGTATCTTCTTTGGGAAATGTCTATTAATATCTCTTGCCTATTTTTTAATCATAGTATTTGGCTTTTTGGCATTAAGTTGTATGAGCTCCTTATATATTTCAGGTATTAACTCATTAGGTTGCCCTTTCGTTCTTGTTGACCTTTTATTCCTTGAGGAAGACAAGCTATAGTTTTAAGCCTTCAGAAAAGAGGACATTCTGTATGAATTAAGTGGAGTGGCAGAGAGTGCACAGGATAAGGCTCTGTGGAGGACATCACACTTGTTGATTGTGATAAATCTTTGAAGACAGAAGGTAGACTAGAGGTGAGTAGGAAATTAAGGCAGAGGGAATGGTAATCAGCAAGGCTGAGAGGTGGAAAAGCCCTTAGGAGGAATAGAGTGTTTGGAGAACAGTTACGGCCTCAAGATCAAATGAACAGATGAGGATGAATGATAATAACACAGCACAGAGGCCACTCCTGGGGCCTGGCAGACACGCCGTGAGGATCTCCAGAGGACCTGAGCAGGGCAGTGGAAGTTCATCACACAGTCATCCGCACAACGGTTTGCCAAGGGACAACCGGAGGAGGAAAAAGTTAAATGGCTAGTAGAATGTTCTAAGTAAGAAGGCAGGTCTCAGATTCAGAAAATGACAAGATGGGAAACACTATGGCCCAGATGCATCACTCAGTTGTGTCTGACTCTTTGTGACCCCATGGACGGTAGCCTGGAGGCTCCTCTGTCCATGGAATTCTCCAGGCAAGAAAACTGGAGTGGGTTGCCTTTTCCTTCTCCAGGGGATCTTCCCAATCCAAGGATTGAACCCGAGTCTCCTGCATTGCAGGCAGACTCTTTACCAACTGAGCCACCAGGGGAGCCCTAAGACAGGAAAGGATGAATCCAAAAGGCTATTCTGACCCATCAAAATGTGAGGGAGTCTGAAGCCAGGTAAGACTAATGGTGAGCAGTCTTCTCTTCCCACAAGTGGCCAGGCAGACCGACCAGGAATTCCAAATTAAACAGAGAATGTTTGTTGAAGGTCTGCTGTGCATCAGATACATCACTGAGTGTATTACAGACCTTATCACTTTTGGATCTCTATATCAATCTATTCTGAGAGTTATGCTTTATGACCACCAATTGACAGATTAAAAAACCTTAGGTTCACAGAAGTCAGAGGACTTGGCCTATATCAAAGAATAAAAGTGAAAGAAGGTGAATAACAACAATAATAACAACAATAATAATTAGAATAGCATCGGCTATTTGTCAGGGATTGTGGGAAACAATGGTCAACAGGGAGATACACTCCCTCCCGCTATCTTCAAACTCAGATCTGACTTTTGCATTCTTCCTTTTCTTCCTTCCACTGTTGCTTTACTCTTATAAAAGGTGCCCTTGGTCTGACACAGTTATAGCTTTTGATTAATGCCATGTTATGCTGCTATTAAGCCTAAACATTTTTTTAAAAAAAGAAGACTTTATTACTTGGCTGAAGAATGTGCTTCAACTCTTTCATTTAAAATGTTGATGATTAATACTCCATTGTGTATATGTACCACAGCTTTCTTATCCATTCATCTGCTGATGGATATCTAGGTTGCTTCCATGTCCTAGCTATTATAAACAGTGCTGCGATGAACATTGGGGTACACGTATCTCTTGAATCAGTTCTAATGAGGTGGATGAAACTGGAGCCTATTATACAGAGTGAAGTAAGCCAGAAAGAAAAACACCAATACAGTATACTAACACATATATATGGAATTTAGAAAGATGGTAACAATAACCCTGTGTACGAGACAGCAAAAGAGACACTGATGTATAGAACAGTCTTATGGACTCTGTGGGAGAGGGAGAGGGTGGGAAGATTTGGGAGAATGGCATTGAAACATGTAAAATATCATGTATGAAACGAGTTGCCAGTCCAGGTTCAATGCACGATACTGGATGCTTGGGGCTAGTGCACTGGGACGACCCAGAGGGATGGTATGGGGAGGGAGGAGGGAGGAGGGTTCAGGATGGGGAACACATGTATACCTGTGGCGGATTCATTTTGATATTTGGCAAAACTAATACAATTTTGTAAAGTTTAAAAATAAAATAAAATTGTAGTTGGGAAAAAATAAATAAATAAATAAAATGTTGATGATTACAGAAAACCACAGTAGTTTGTGCTCAACTACTCATTATTTGTATTTTAAGCCAGAAAAGCTGATACCATCTCTCGGATCAATATAAAGAAACAGTTTACATCAAAAGTTGGGTCTTCTCACTCGTGCTGTCCCATATTTCCTGAATCAGAACAATTTAGCTTCAAAATAATCCACCAGATGTCAGAACACTGTCGTCGTTTAGCCGCTAAATTGTGTCTGATTCTTTGCAACCCTGTGGACTGCAGCATACCAGGCTCCTCTGTCCTCCACTATCTCCCAGAGTTTGCTCAAATTCATGTCCACTGAGTCAGTGATGCTATCTAACCATCTAATCCTCTGCCACCCCCTTCTCCTTTTGCCCTCAATCTTTCCCAGCATCAGGGTCTTTTCCAGTGAGTCAGCTCTTCCCATCAGGCGGCCAAGGTACTGGAGTTTCAACATCAGTCCTTCCGATGAACAGTCAGGATTGATTTCCTTTAGGATTGACTGGTTTGCTCTCCTTGCAGTCCAAGGGACTCTCCAGGGTCTTCTCTAGCACCACAATTCGAAAGTATCAATTCTTTGTCACTCAGCTGTCTTTATGGTCCAACGCTCACATCTGCACACAACTAATGGAAAACCATAGCTTTGACTATACAGACCTTTGTCAGCAAAGCAATGTCTTTACTTTTTAATACACTAGGTTTATCTAGGTTTGTCATAACTTTCCTTCCAAGGAGCATCTTTTAATGTCATAGCTGTAGTCACCAGCCGCAGTAATTTTGGAGCCCAAGAAAATAAAGGCACGCTTACTGCCCAGTATAGTAATGTTTTCCTCCAGAGCAAAGGACAGTCATGTTTCCTACCCATTTACAAAAGATTCAGGTTCCCCACGTTCAATGATCCTCTCCTATAATGCAATCCACTATGAGTTTCATGTCCTTATATTACGATAACCTTAGGGCTTCCCAGGTGGCTCAGTGGTAAAGAATCTGTCTGCCCATGCAGGACACATGGGTTGGGTCCCTGATCCAGGAAGATCCCACGTGCTGCAGAGCAACCAAGTCTGTGTGCCACAATGACGGAGCCTGTGCTCTACAGCCTGGAGGCCACAACCACTGAGCCCATGTGCCTTAGAGCTCGAGCTCTGCAACGAAAGAAGCCACCGTGGAAAGGTGTCCTTACACCACAACTGAGAGTAGACCCCGCCTGCCACAACTAGAGGAAAGTGTGAGCAGCACAAGGACCCAGCACGGCCAAATAAAATAAATTAAAAAAAAAATAATAACCTTAAAAAAGCATTATAATATACATTAGGTCCAAACAAATACTGTTTGATTCCACCAGTATGAGGTGCCTACGGCAGTCAAATTCATAGATTTAAGGGGTGTACTGGTAGATGCCACGGGTGGAGGTGGGGGAAGGGGAATGGGGAGCTGGTGTTTGGTGGGGATGGAGTTTCAGTTTGGGAGGGTGACAGGTTGGGGAGATGTATAATGGTGAGAGTCGCGTGGCAATGTGGGTGTGCTGGGTGCCACTGAGCCATACAGCTGAATATGGTTAAAATGGTATGTTTAATGTTATATGACTTTTACCACAATAAAAAAAATAAATAAAAAAAAAAAGAGTTTCATTTCTTCTAGCAGCATCCCTGAACCTGTGATAGACTAACTTGCAGGCTTCCTACTTGGATAAACCACAGATCCTTGATAGTTCTTGAAAGTGGTAGGTTGCAAAAATGGTAACAAATTCTTCTTCTGCCTGCATCCATATCCTTTAGTATACCCTCTTACACTGATTCAGCTTGGCCATGTGACTTGCTTGATCAATGAGACATTAGTAAGCAGGACACAAACAGGAGCTTGAAAAGCATCTGTGCATTGAAGCTAGCCTACTTGCTGGTTTTAGAATTTAGTTGTCACATGAAAAATCCCAGGCTAGTTTGTTCATGAGAAATACATGTCAAGTGTCCCCCTGAACCCCAGCTGTGGCCCTACCAATCACCAGACATGTGAACAAAGCCAACTGAGATCACCCAACCTCCAGCCAACTCTTCAGTTAACTGCTGAGGTGAGAATGAATCCAGCAGAGATCTGGGAAGCTGCTAGACCAGAGGAAGGATCCAGTTTCTAAGTTTGGGGGTCTTTTGTTATGCAACACAGGTTAATAAAGATACAGGGTACAAGGGAAAAATGACCTCCAGTGTAATAACTATATTACAAGTTCTATAGGGTTCAGTCTATGTCTGGTTAAATACTGTATAACTATAGCACTTAGCACAGTGCCTAGGAAAGAGTTAAATACCAGTAGGTCCAAGTTTGTCTTAGTTTTTACATCTAAATAATCAACACACAGGCACTGAAATTTCACCTCACAAGCAGGTCTTGAGATTGAAGGAACTGTGTATGAATCCTGCAGGGCACAGGATTATGTAGAAAAAGTACAACTTGGTACTTAAAGAGACAAATGCTCCAATGGATGAAAATAAGCTCTCCTACTTAGTATCTGGCAGTCCTTGGGCAAGTTATTTAAACATATTGCACTTTAATTTCTGTATCTGCTGCTGCTGCTACTGCTAAGTCGAGTCAGTCGTGTCCAACTCTGTGTGACCCCACAGACGGAAGCCCACCAGGCTCCCCCGTCCCTGGGATTCTCCAGGCAAGAACAGTGGAGTGGGTTGCCATTTCCTTCTCCAATGCATGAAAGTGAAAAGCGAAAAGGAAGTCACTCAGTCGTGTCCGACTCTTAGCGACCCTATGGACTGCAGCCTACCAGGCTCCTCTGTCCATGGGATTTTCCAGGCAAGAGTACTGGAGTGGGTCGCCAGTGCCTTCTCTGTTCTGTATCTGCAGGATGGGAATAAAAAAGCTTTCTTCACAGGCTTTATAACATCATTATTTTAAAGGAGGCACTCTGTGCAAGACCTGTCAGAGTATGAGGGGCAATGTGGCAAAGAGAGAAACTTGGAGTAGCAGCAAACATTGTTAAATGACAACAATAAGCAAAGTGGTCTTTGGGGCTCATATGTATGCACTCACTTGCACATTCTCTCTCTTATATATACACATGCACAAAATCAAACCCCAATTAAATTCAAAACGCAACCCACAGAGATCAAGGAGGAAAAAAGCTAAGCACCAACAGGGCTATATTATGATCTATAAAATGATAAAACTCATATTATATAATGTACACAAGTTATATGTAACAACCCAAAGTATTTTGTTTCAGAAGCCCTCCAAGTAATATAAGCTTTCTGGAAGAGTATTGCCTGATAATGTAAGTATATAAAATGTAAATTATATTTATGAAACCAGAAGGGTACTTTATAGACACTGCTTCATTTCTGCAATTTAGAAATTAAATCCCTACTTTTAACTTTAGATAGATATTTTAAGTTTAATTTAAGATATTTATCCTCTACATCACTAGGTTTCACCACATTTAAAACACTTTTTAGAGAAGGCAATGGCACCCCACTCCAGCACTCTTGCCTGGAAAATCCCATGGACGGAGGAGCCTGGTGGGCCGCAGTCCATGGGGTCGCTAAGAGTCCGACAAGACTCAGTGACTTCACTTTCACTTTTCACTTTCATGCACTGGAGAAGGAATGGCAACCCACTCCAGTGTTCTTGCCTAGAGAATCCCAGGGACAGGGGGGCCTCGTGGGCTTCCGTCTATGGGGTCACACAGAGTCGGACACGACTGAAGCGACTTAGCAGCAGCAGCAGCAAAACACTTTTAAGAAAAATCTTTCTTTTATGATTTGGCATCTTTGAAATTCTCTTTAAATGCTGATCGGCAATTGTGTACAGTTGATATTGTCTCGTAAACATCAAAAAACAAGATTACTACTGAAAATTTCCAAATCAGGGGTTTTCCTGGTGGTCCGGTGGTTAAGACTCCATGCTTCCACTTCAAGGGCCATGGGTTTGATTCCTGGTTGGGGAACTAAGATTCCATACACCGTGGCCAAAAAAAAAAAAAAATTCCAAATCAAACCAACAAATTGGCCCAGGCTGGAGTTGGTTTCTTTATCATTTTGAGACGTTGGAAAAATTGTATGCTATTATATTTTTAAAATATTACCTACTCACTAGTTAACTGATAAAAGATTGAAAAAATTAAATAGCAATTAAATAATGTACATTCATAATTTCATATTTCAAAAAATCTGGTTAATAATTGTCATGATTTTCTTTTTTCTACCCACATTAGGGGTAGTACAGAGTGCTGGTTAAGACTCGGGCATGGATTTCAGTTGTAGATCTGCCACTTTGAACCGTGTGACTTATTACTTAAACTCTGAGTTACCTCAAATTACTTAACCTCTGAGATTCAGTTTCCTTACATGTAAAATGATTTTTATAGTATATGTTTATAAAATGGATTGTTATGAAGATTAAATGAGATATGCATTTAAAGTCCTTTGTCTATGACCTGAATCATAAAAAATACTAAATAAATAACATTAAATTTAGCTATAACCATCCCATACATTCACCTTCTAAATAACAACAACAAACACATCATCACGTATCATTAGCCACTAGAAACAAAAATCTAAAGTTCTTCTAAACAAGACAACATATCCTCAGAGAAGCAGGTACCCACATGTCAACCATAAGTACCGCTTATGGGGCTGATTGCATCTTCTGTCCCTGGAGCACAGAGTTAGAAAGCACTAAAACAAGAACACCCATAGAAAATAAAAAAATCAGACACATGACATATACTTAGGGACTTTAAAAAAATACATTGCTTCACAGATTGTCCTTCTGATCCTCAATGCAGAAATACCCTGCCTCCGGCCTGCACTCCTGTTACGGCACACTACAATGCCACACTTCCTTATGGTGGTAAACTGTCAAACACCCCTCAGCTCAAGATGCAAAGGAGAGGTCTGCTCTCCACTGAACGGCCATCCAGGTGTCCAAGGATCCTAAGGACCCACGAGCGTCTACCCCCATAACCAGAGCCTGCCTACTTTACTACTTTGTGCTCTTACCTACACCTCTGACTTTACAGGGGGCTGTCCCCCACCACCTCTTTCGGAGAAGGAGTTAATCTAGAGCTCCAGTTAATAATAATTCCTGAGCGTGATAAGAGTGTTTTAACCTACAAACTCCTCTGAAGGTTCTCTAGCCTGCCTGACAGGCTCCTCCGGCCACATGTGATTGCTCGCAGCCTCCCAACCGTGAGAGGCACAAGATGCTTTAAACCCTCTAAAAACAGGTTCTTTAGAGAAGTTAGAAAACTATAAGTATAAGTATAGTGGGCTAATTAGAAATTGTATTGGTGAAGGGTTTTTCATTTGTTGAGCCAATGTTTGTTGCTAAGTCTCCACATCCCCTGCCCTTACACACATTAATGAATATATAGAAGAAATAAGTATTAACCTTTGATATTAATCACGTTAGACCTTAGGCTAAGTAAATTCTTTCCTTAACTAAAACCCACTACACCCTCACCCTGTAGGAATGTAACTTTATTTGGGTGGCGTCTGTTTTGAGAATAATCAGCCCTGGAGAAATAAGTGTCCTGATTGACTGACCGCTGTCACAAGGAGAGGGTCGTAAATTGTCAGCAGGCCCCCCTGGCCAGAAGATGATGTAACACCCCTAAGACCTCTGTATACATTTGTGTGAAGCACCTGACTTTAATAAAAGTCAGGACTGCTGTCCCCACGTGACTTTTGTATAACATCTTAGTGTATAAAAACAGACTCTGGAAAATAAAGAATGGGGATCAGTTTCTCAAAATACTGGTCTCCCCATGTCGCTCTCTCTCTCACTCTGGCTGAGTCTCCATCTGGAGCGCGGAACCCACCATGCTTACTAATTATGCCTGGGCTTCTAAGATCCGACCGGGGAGGCCTCAGTGTCTCCTCTCCTTCGGGAGAACGGAAGGACGCCTGCGGCCTACGAAAGTGGTGCAAGCTTCTTGTCTTGAAGCATCCTCCAGGATCTCAAGGCATCCCAATCTCAGCCTGACCAGGAAAGCCCCCCAACATTCACAACTCTGGGGACTAATTACCTAATTGGCTGATGACTATGTGACAGTTCAGGAAAACTGTCATCCTCCGTTTATTTGCATAATATCCTAAGAGAAACAAATAACAAACTGCCTTGACTTACCCGGAAGTAGTCACTGCAGGCTGCTAGGACGGCCTTGTGAGCATGGAATTTCTGCTCCTCCGGCAATCAGGGTGACGTCGCAGAGGATGCCGTCACTTCTCTGCTGATTCAGCGCTGCCAGGACGCTATCGTTGTGAGATTCCGAGTGGCAGAGCCTCTGGCCTGTCAACATTTCTTGAATACTGTAGGGAGGGGGAGCAAGTTAATGTTCTTCCTCTCAGCAGCCCAGCCACCCCCACACTCTCCCTCATAGCAACTCAAGGAATGCGGATTCCAGTGCCTGTGACAGTCTGGCCATCCTAGCCCCCCCATCTCTTGCTCCACCGGCGTCTTGCTTTCTTTGTCTCTAGTTCTCTCTTTTCCTCACCCCCACAGCAATTCTTCCTTTCCTACTATCCCTCTCTTTCAGAATTTGTGTTTGTTGTGTGTCCATCCGTGTCTGTGTATTGGCCCATATCTGCAGGCCTGTAAACCTCTGCTTCTGGACCTCTGTCTCCTCAGCATGTGTACCTCTGGGCACACATCTCTGGATGTGTATGTACATATGCATGTGACTCCTCCCACTCTGGGACCCCCTTCCTAGTCTCTGGTTCCTTTTCTAGCTTTGTAACACCTGTGTGAGGTTAGCACAAGCTCAGAACCTTATCTCTGGCATGCACTGAGCCAGCACTGAATCCACAGGACCTATATGACTCACCAGAGACACAGGAAGTCACCATGTCTCCTCACAAGACACAATACTCCATTAATAAATAAGATGAAACCGAGCAAATGTTGGGTAGGGTAAAAAAGGGCTGCCAGTGACCACTTCATGTAAAAGGGCATTAATTAAGCCGTAGCAGCTTATTATTAAACTTGGGAAATTATGCATCACCAAGAGTACATCAAAAGAAATGCCATTGTAAGGAAAAACTTTAAGGCTGAAAGCGAACTGCATCTGTATTACTAGCCTCCAGTAGCTATGTGTGGTCACTGTACTAGACTTACGAACGACAATGCCATCTATTTTCTGCTCTATTTTGCGCAACTGCTCAACTTACTCACTGTGAAGCTTTCCTCTTCACTTCCAACCCTAACCTAAAATATTCATTGCATGTCCTTTCAAAACTCCTGGGTGAAACCCCACATCTTCCTAAAAGAGTATGAAGTAATGCTAATAAACACCAAATGCAAACTGAATTTGTAGATAGTTATAAACAATTCCAGCTTAGATACATGAAAATTTCCATGGCGCTCTAGGAATCTCAGAATCGGCATTGGACTAAGAGGAGTTGAGAACAGGAACTATTAAGCTCTATTTCTGGCCTGTGGACTCTTCTTGAAGTCGAGTAAAGATGCCACAGGAATGGGTGAGATTGTCTCTCCCAATCTGACAACTCCTGTGTCCAGTTCCTTCCTCTGAATGTGAAAGAGCCGCTCAGGGGAACCAAGGCGTCACCACCAGTCTACCCTGCATGGCTGGTTTATCTGACAGGGCTGTGGTGCCAGCTGGCTGATAAATTACAGTTCAGCATAAATCACTATCTTAAAGGAAACCAAATGCTTCCCATAAAACGCCAGAGTGCTGCCAATAAGCTTTATTGGACATTTTTGACTGGGGAGCCTCAGAAATGTCAGAACTACTGAAAGAAAAAAAATTTGACAGGAGGTGATGATATAGTAAGTTCTCGTGGGAAGGTGGGAGGATTATTTTCAGCTGAAATACAGCAGTGCGTTTTGAAATGGTTACTGTCATCAAATATTCATCTAGCATCTCTAGCTATAGGCAGACTTTTAAAGTCAGTAACTGAAAATCATGCTCGGAAGCATAAATAACTCCTATACATATTGCTATGCAAAGGCTAGAATGGAGTTAATTAGCATGGCTCAAAGAAATGAAGGGGCAGAGTAGTAATAGAAGTATTATATCAGCTAAATAAGCTTTAAGACAGTCTTTGAAAAATCTTTCCTAAAAGGATGACATTTTTATACATTTCACAAGCACAAAGTCCTTACTATGTTCCATGAATTATTCTTAGTGATTTACATTATTAATTCATTTAATCTTCATAACAACACTATGAGGCAGGTAATAATATGTCTTTCACAGATAAGAAACCTGATGGCCCAAGAGCAGGTATTTTGAGAATCTATTACCATGAATATAATAATGCCATTTGTCCTCCTGCTTAAAAAATAAAACAAACAAACAAAAAAACCTGAAACAAAGGCAAAAAATGATCATCTAAGATCTCAAAAATCTATGCTAGAGGGGGAAAAAATCACAAAGTCCACATTAATTATATATTTAGATTGTGCATAATCTCAAAATCAAAGTATCTTTGAAAAATAATACACATTAGCATAATAACATGAGATAGTGATAAGAAATGTCTGAAATCATGCTTCAAAAACATTTATCTTTGCAATGATTAAGTTTGGAGAGAGAAAATAGATTTTAATTATGATAATCTTAGAACATTTATGTGAAACTCTCATAACTTTTCTCCCTTTTAATATACCTTAAATGCCAAATAAATGTATTTTGAAATTTCATTTGTAGTGGAACAGGAGAATATATTAAAATAATTGCCTTATAATGTTTCCTTACTCATTTTTCCAAATACAGAGCCACAATTCACATCCTTATTATTAAGACTGAATCAGTGTTTGCATTTCAGATATCCATTGACAGAGAATAAATCTTGCCAGGGAAAGAGTAGCTGTAAACTGAAATTTGGCCAAGAATTAAGGGCTCAGCTCTGAAACAATTGGGATGCTGCACAATTTCACAGGATCATTCAGCTGGGCTTGAAATATTCAAGCTTAAAGAAAACAGCATGCTAAATATTTAAGGCAACACTTGGCACAAGATACCAAATGTTTTGGAACCAATATGTTAGGAATCCTTAAAAGCACAAACAAATACTCCAACATTTGGCAAGAAATAAAGGCCTATTAATCAACAAGTCATTGTACTGTATTCTGAAAGGAACTTCCCACTCAACTCTCAAGATGTAAATCCGCAAAAGACCTCAACTCTTTAAGTGTGAAGGCACACGCAGCCACGGAACACAGCTGCAAGGCCATAGGTCCATAGGATAAAGCCAATACTCATAAACCAGGGAGGAGGTGACTCAAAGACTGTTATGCACCACCTGTGAACTAGGGTGGGGAGCAGACATATGCCCGCAAATGGTTTCCTTGGCATCAAACTTCTGTAAATTAGCAAACTACCAACTTAGAGCAGTGCCCTGCCATTCCTTGGGAAACAAGGAAGGAAAAACATATTCCTAAAACTTCCTAAAATACTAAACAAACAAGCAAACAAAACATAAGACAGAAGCCACATTTTCCAAGGGTATATAGGTTTGAAGGTTATCCTAAAATTGGGAAAGGTCTTCCATGGAAGCAATATTGCCACCTTGAAATTCACAAGTGAGTGCAGAGGGTGACCTGTGACCTGGCTTTGGCAAGGCAACCACAGTACCCTGTTCTCTGAGGAACTCCTTAAACCTGCACTGTCCAATATAACAGCACTAGCCACATGTGGCTACTGAGTAAAACGTGGGCAGTCCAAGTTGAGATGGGCTCTAAATGGAAAATGTACACTGGATGTCAAAGATATAGAATTAAATAAAAGAATGCAAAAATATCTCAATATTTTTATACTGATTACATGTCAAAATGACAACATCTAGGGTATATTGGGTTAAATAAAATATTTTGTTAAAATCCTTTTTACTAGCTTCCTTTAACTTTAAAAAAATATGCCTGTTTGAAAAGATTAAATGATATATATACTTCACGCTAAGGTTTTACAGGACAGTCTACAAGTTCCCTGGGGATACGCTCCTCATGTCTTTCCACATGAACTGTATAAGGGTTTCAGACACCCCATCAGGCTGCTGCTGAGTCTGGCTGTTCTTGATTCTCACAGGGCCCTACCCCTCTCAGGTACAACACAGGAAGCCCCAGACTCCCTGAGCAAGAAATTGCTTTTTAGTGATGCCAGGGAGCAACCATCTGATTGGTCAAATGTAGCATCCAGTAACAGGGAGATAAATAAATGAGATCTCAAGGAACAGAACTATTCATGACTTTAAATCTTTAACTTTCATTCTGAAATTGATGATAAAAATTAAAAAATCAAATGCAGAGCACGAAGTTCATAACATGGTACAGCTCACTCACAGGGAAGCACTGCATTATCACAAACCACACTTAAAGCTCACAGTGAACATTTTTGATCACAGAAATCTCTGAGTCTCATTTTTATAGCATAAATTTTGACTGAGGTCACTCAGTTTATAATATATAAATTCCAGAATGGTTATCTGGTTTTTAAATATCTGAAATTCAAATTTAAAAATTCAAGTCAGTTTCCATATCAATGTTTACTTAGCATTTAGATACACAAAATATATGCAAGTAGTTTTCAAGTGAGGTTACCAATAAGGTGTTGCATACTTGTATATCAAATAGTCAAGTACTGTAGAGATCCCCGTTTCCTAAACAGATTACACCAAAAAGAAAAGGACTGGGCAAGAAAAACCTAACAGAACTAGGATTATGCATGATTATCTCAGTTCAGTCTATTGATAAACTGTGCCCTAATCACTTCCATTCTACAGTCAAACTATTTTAATACAAATTAAATACATTAATATTAAAAGAACCCTATTTATTTAAGTGGAGCTTAGTTGCTTAGTCATGTCGGACTCTTTGAGACCCCATTGACTGTAACCTGCCAGCCTCTTCTGTCCATGGGATTTCCCAGAATCCCATGAATACTGGAGTGGGCTGCCATTTCCTTCTCCAGGGTATCTTCCTGACCCAAGGATAGAACCCACGTCTCTATATATCTTGCACTGGCAGGCAGATTCTTTACCATTAGCACCACCTGGGAAGTGGACAGGCTGTTAAAAAAAAAAAACACCAAGGAACTTAAATTTATTTTTAATAGAACACTTTACAATTTGTAAATACTTCTAAATTAATGCTAACAATAGTAAGGGTCAAAATAATAAGCAAAGAAGATGCAATATGCTTAGTAAATGACCAAGAAATAATGAAGACTATGCAGAAAGGAATGTATTTATAAATGGACAATCTTGTTTCATTCCTTCCTTCCTTTATTCACACAAACATTTACTATCTTGTGCCAGGTATTATACCAGGTTCTGGAGATAAGATGAACACTTTAGCAGCCTTCACAGAACCCTCAGTTTTGTGAGGTAGTTAAACTTTAATCAAATAAGCTAGCCTCTCTGATGAAGTAATGCTGGAGCTGTAGGCTGAAGGATGAGAACAAGTTACCATGGCAAAGGGGAGAGCAGAGTTTTACAGGCAGAGGAACAGCAAGTGCTCTGATCCTGTGGCAGGAGGGAGCAAGGCCCTGACACCGAGTCTATAGAATACTCACGGCTGGAACCCTGAGGACAAGCACAGGCCTAGAGCAGGATCTGAAGTTCAGAAAGAGGTCTTGGCTAGAGGTGCAAAAATCACCTGGATGGAGAGAATGACAGAAGCACAGCTATGTCTCCAGAACACACATGAGAGACAACCGTCAAAAGCTGCCGAGAAGATAAGAAAGACAGGATTCAAAACACAGAAGCAGGGCTGGGCTCAGTTTTGAGAAAGGACTCCTTTTTGAGTAGCAGGAGGGAAGAAATAAATGAAGCAGAAACATGCATTAAAACCTAGGGCATTTTATTTTTTTGCTTGCTGAATCTAAACATTCAGTGGAACCAACCTCCACTGGACAATGCAGGCATGAAAACACAGATATTTGGGATCATCTGGGTTGGGGTTTTGTCAGGCAAATGCAGAGAGCAAGAGAAATTAAGGATTTAAAAGAGCAATAGATTCTAAACTGGTTAAGAAGGGAAATGAGAGAAGGAAAATATTGATGGATTTGGTGGAGTGGCCCGGCCACTAAATGAGACGCTGCAATGAGGTCAAAGTACCACCATGATGAGGGTAGGTAAATCAGGAAGCAGGAAGGAGAGAAGGTCCTGGTAGGAATAAAAAGGCGGATGCAGTGGTTTCAGAAACTGAGCAACTTCTGGGGATGTAAGATCCATGGCGTGACCACGGGAGTAGGTGGCTTGGTGAGGGAGAAGGCTACATGCAGGTAGAAGATCCAAGGCCATCGAGTCAGGCAGATCCTCCCTGTGAATACGGAGGCACCGAGAAGGAGTAAAGGGTTTGTGGTGAAGAGGAGACTGTCGGCCCAACGCCAAGCGCACAGTGAATGAGAGGAAGTCACCCTGCTGACGTGGGGAGGAGGAGAGGAGGCAAGAGTTGACGAGCACCACCTTCAGAAGAGCCCGTCTTTGTTGTCATTTTCTCAGACAACCAACATAAGGAGTAAAGACTGAGAAGCAAACCTATGCCCCAGGTTGACAACAAGCTCTTTACTCATCGATAAAGTACATGAGAACTGAGAAAATAAGGCCACCACTTGAGAGCGCTACAGAACAAGTGGTGCCCCAGACAAAGACAGGGCCCAGTGAAGGCAGGAGGTGCTCAAAGCTTCAAAGGGTGAGGGAGATGACACAGCGGAGCACAAACAAGACCCGGTGCAACAGCTCCACAGGGCACAGGAAAGTTAGAAAGGGGGGAAAGGAAGGTCTGTGTTGCAGCAGAGACGGAAAGTCCATCGCAGAGATGATGGTGCCATGGAGGACAGATGGCAGTGGGATCACAGTGTCAGAGATGGCGAATTTAAAGTAATAAATAATTTGGAGAAGAATCCATAGGGATCGTGGTAGCCAGAAATAACACTTTGCTTAGTGGTGGCAGACCGATACCATGATCTCCTTCCATGTGCTATATTGGTTGGATGCCAGATCTAGAGCAGGGTTTCTCAACCCCAGTGAAACTGACATCCTGACGTTTTTTGCTATGGGCATTATCCTGCGCACTGTAAGATGTTTAGAAGGATCCCTGGCCTCTACTCACTAGATGCCAATAGCACCTCCAAGCCTGGTGCCAACCAAAAATGACGTCAGAGAGAAGACCTAAATAGATACTTCTTCAAAGAACACATACAGATGGCCAACAGGCACATGAAATGATGTTCACTACTGCTAATTATCAGAGAAATGCAAATCAAAACTACAATGGGATATCACCTCACACTAGCCAGAATGACTATCATAAAAAAAAATCCACAAACAAAAAATACTGGAGAGGGTGTGGAGAAAAGGGAACCCTTCTAAATTGCTGGTGTGAATATAAACTGGTACAGAACACTATAGAGCACAGTATGGAAGGTTCCTTAAAAAACTAAAAACAGAGCTACCATATGTCCCTGCAATCCCACTCCTGGGCATATATCTGGGAAAAAACATGATCAGAAAGGATACACGCACCCCAATGTTCACTGCCGCACAGATTACAACCGCCAAAACATGGAAGCGATCTAAACATCCATTGACAGAGGAATGGATGAAGAAGGAAGGAAAAACATATTCCTAAAGCTTCCTAAAATACTAAACAAACAAACAAACAAAACATAAGACAGGAGCCACATTTTCCGAGGGTATACAGGTTTGAAGGTCATTCTACAATTCGGAAAGGTCTTCCATGGAAGCAATATTGCCACCTTGAAATTTACAAGTGAGAGTAGAGGGTGACCTGTCTTCGGCAAGGCAACCCCAATACCCTTTCCTCTGGGGAACTCCTTAAACCTGCTCTGTACAATATAATAGCCACTAGCTACATGTGGCTACTGAGTAAAACGTGCGCAATCCAAATTGAGATGGGCTCTAAGCAGAAAATGTACACTGGATGTCAAAGACACAGTATGAAATAAAACAATGCAAAAACATCTCATTAATATTTTTATACTAACTACATGTCAAATGATTGCTTTAAAAGGGACAATAGTCATGTATATGTAGTTTTCTGATTATTTATTACATCATATATCTTTATGGATGTATACTGTTAGTTTGAGGGAGGTTAGCATCCTAAATAAAGAAAAGATAAAAAGGATAAAAAAGTATTCTTTGAAATACTTAACCATTAAACATATCTAAGTTTGGGCAGTAATTACATCTTAGTGGTTAGCCCTTGTGCTACCAAACTAAATTCACACACACTCGCAGACTGGTTTGCTTTAATTCCTTCAATACTTGTTGAGTGCCTTCCCTGTGCTCGGTCCTAGACATTGCAGTAGGAGGATTTCAAGTCACACAAGGCTCACCACCCCAAGCCAAGACGTATCCTACAGTGCCCACCTGAGGAAGCGTTCAGACGGCATTCTCCAGCTGGGTTCCTCAGGGTCTCAGCCTCAGAAGGTCGCAGAGGAGTTGGCAAGCATTCCAGCTAAATGAAAAGACAAGAAAGAAAAGCACAGTGACTTAAATGCAAAAAAAAAAAAGAAAAAAACAAACATACTCTGGGCCTTCATGATGCTAATACTTTCAAATCTTGAAGAGTCTTATAGACAAGATACAACAATCTGACTGAATGCTCTTGTGATAGGCAAGGTTTCAGAATGCTTATAAGTTTTAAAGTTTTTTCACCTTATTAGAATTTCAGGGACAAAAAATTAAAATTTGAGAACCAAAAATAGCTAAAGAGTTACATTAAAAATTAAAACATCAGATGGCCAGAGGGAAAAATTAAGACTTTAAAAAATAGTTACGATTTATGTCAGAGAACATTCTACCTATGTTCTCTTCTAGGAGTTTTATGGTGTCATGTCCTATATTTAGGGGCTTCCCTGGTGGTTCAAACAGTAAATAATCTGCCTGCAATGCAGGAGACCTAGGTTCAATCCCTGGGTCGGGAAGATTCCCTGGAGAAGGAAAAGGCAACCCAGTCTAGTAGTCTTGCCTGGAGAATTCCATAGACAGTCTTTAACCCATTCTGAGTTTCTTTTTGTTTATGGTGTGAGGGAGTGTTTTAACTTCATGGATGTACACGTGGTAGTCCAGCTTTCCAAACAACACTCACTATAGACATAAAAGCAAAAATAAACATATGGGACCTAATCAAACAATCTTTTGCACAGCAAAGGAAACCATAAACAAATGAAAAGACAACCTTCGGACTAAGAGAAAATATTAATATTTGCAAACAATGTGACAAGGGCTTAATTTCCAAAATACATGAACAGTTCATACAGTTCAATATCAAAAAGACAAACAACCAATCCAAAATGGGCAGAAACTGCCAGTTTTTCAAAGAAGATACATGGATGGCCAACAGGGACATGAGACATGCTCAACACTGCTAATTATTAGAGTAATGCAAATCAAAACTACAATGAGGTACCTGTCTGACACCTCACACCTATCAGAGGGGACATCATCAAAAGGTCTACAAATAATATATGCTGGAGAGGGTGTGGAGAAAAGAGAACACTTCTATACCATTGGTGGGAATGTAAATTGGTGCAGCCACTATGCAAAACAGTACGGCGAGTCCTTAAAATACTAAAACTCTTAATTCAAAAAGATACATGTACCCCAATGTTCATAGCAGCACTACTTATAACAGCTAAGACATGAGAGCAACCTAAGGGTCCATCAACAGATGAATGGATAAATAAGATGTAGTATATATACATATATGTATGCATGTGTATGTATATAAAAGAATATTACTCAGCCATAAAAAAGAAAAACATTTTCTCATTTGCAGCATCATGGATGGACTTTGAGATCACCATACTAAGTAAAGTCAGAGAAAGACAAATATTCTATGATATCACTTATAAGTAGAATCTAAAAAAATAATATGAATGAATTTATTTACAAAATAGAAACAGGTTCACACAGACACAGAAAACAAGCTTATGATTACCAAAGTGGAAGTGGGGATAAATTAGGTGTATGGAATTAATAGATATATACAATATACAAAATAAACAATGATTTACAATATAGAACAAGGAATTATATTCAGTATCTTATAATACTTATAATGGAAAAGACTCAGAAAAGGAAAATATAAAAAACATATATTTACATATATAAACACTGAATCCATGACTATGTTTTACAACTCCCATTAGAAGGTCTAGCTTCCATTTTCTAATACACCCAAGCATAAAAATTAATTCCAGTTTGAATCATCTTAAACAGGCTCTCTTCTAAGTTTAATTTTGAAAAGCAAAAACAGTGTAAAAACACATGAAAGAAATATGTAAAGCTGTGCCTATTTTCTGCTAATTTTATAAAAGAGAGACCTATGATTTCCAATCTATAATATAGTATTTGCTACACCATATCCAAACCTTCAAACTATACTAAACTACATAAATATATCATAATTTGCTAAGGATTCATTTCACTGTTGTCAAACATCAGGTTGTTTTAAACATTTCATACATTCATACTTATTTCTTGCTTTTTTAATTACTGAAAATAGTATACCTATACTTTTCATTTAAGTTTTGAAAAATCTAAAAATGAGCATCATTTTCAATTAATTCACTAGAACTGAGCAATAAAGAGGATCAGAATAATTCATGACACGTTGTTTAACTAGCTCAGAGACTTTCCTAGCAACCCATCACTGCTACATATTCCCTTCATAAACTAGGTTATAAACTCCAGGTTCTTATTGCCTAACACAAAAACTACAGAGATGGACACTTTAAGATGGCATAAGATGGCATAAGATATTTATTATTATTATTATTATTACAGAGACATGAAAAACCCTTAATCTTTCTGAAATTTTAATATTTTAAAATGCTCCCAATAACTAGGTGAATACAGAACAATAATCCTAAAAGTTACAATAATACAAAATTAAAGGACACACCTTATTGATATTTTTCAGACATTCCAAATACAGCAATTAAAAATCTCAAGATAACTTCCTTTATTGTTTGGAGACCAACTCACTAAATTAGTTCTCTTCAGAAATTATCTAATTACAATCTGTTCCATTCTACAATGTTTAGTGAAATGAACACCATTTTAAAGGCTGGGAGTTAAAAATGAGTTAAAGGACGAATTAATCCCTGAAAATTACTGTTATTTATAATTCACTAATGACTATGCCAAAGGCTTTGACTGTGTGGATCACAATTAACTGTGGAAAATTCTGAAAGAGATGGGAATACCAGACCACCTGACCTGCCTCTTGAGAAACCTATATGCAGGTCGGGAAGCAACAGTTAGAACTGGACATGGAACAACAGACTAGTTCCAAATAGGAAAAGGAGTACATCAAGGCTGTATATTGTCACCCTGCTTATTTAACTTCTATGCAGAGTACATCATGAGAAACGCTGGGCTGGAAGAAGCACAAGCTGGGATCAAGATTGCCGGCAGAAACATCAATAACCTCAGATATGCAGATGACACTACCCTTATGGCAGAAAGTGAAGAGGAACTAAAAAGCCTCTTTGATGAAAGTGAAAGAGGAGAGTGAAAAAGTTGGCTTAAGGCTCAATATTCAGAAAACGAAGATCATGGCATCCGGTCCCATCACTTCACGGGAAATAGATGGGGAAACAGTGGAAACAGTGTCAGACTTTATTTTTTGGGGCTCCAAAATCACTGCAGATGGTGATTGCAGCCATGAAATTAAAAGATGCTTACTCCTTGGAAGGAAAGTTATGACCAACCTAGATAGCATATTCAGAGAAGGCAATGGCACCCCACTCCAGTACTCTTGCTTGGAAAATCCCATGGATGGAGCCTGGTAGGCTGTAGTCCATGGGGTCGCTAAGAATCAGACATGACTGAGCGACTTCCCTTTCACTTTTCACTTTCATGCATTGGAGAAGGAAATGGCAACCCACTCCAGTGTTTTTACCTGGAGAATCCAAGGGACGGGAGAGCCTGGTGGGCTTCTGTCTATGGGGTCGCACAGAGTTGGACACGACTGAAGCGACTTAGCAGCAGCAGCAGCAGCAGATAGCATATAAAAAAGCAGAGACATTACTGTGCCAACAAAGGTCCATTTAGTCAAGGCTATGGTTTTTCCAGTAGTCATGTATGGATGTGAGAGTTGGACTGTGAAGAAAGCTGAGCACCAAAGAATTGATGCTTTCTGAACTGTGGTGTTGGAGAAGACTCTTGAGAGTCCCTTGGACTGCAAGGAGATCCAACCAATCCATTCTAAAGGAGATCAGTCCTGGGTGTTCTTTGGAAGGAATGATGCTAAAGCTGAAACTCCAGTACTTTGGCCACCTCATGCAAAGAGTTGACTCATTGGAAGACTCTGATGCTGGGAGGGATTGGCGGCAGGAGGAGAAGGGGACGACAGAGGATGAGATGGTTGGATGGCATCACCGACTCAATGGACGTGAGTTCTGAGCGAACTCCAGGAGTTGGTGATGGACAGGGAGGACTGGTGTGCTGCAATTCATGGGGTCACAAAGAGTCAGACACAACTGAGCGACTGAACTGAACATTTCTTATATTTTACTACATATATTTTATAGTATCATTAGATTATGTATTACTTATGATAATTTATCTTTAATTCTGATTATTTCATAAATTGGTATATTTTTAATACCAGTCAGTCAGTCAGTCAGTTCAGTCACTCAGTTGTGTCCGACTCTTTGTGACCCCATGAACCACAGCACGCCAGACCTCCCTGTCCATCACCATCTCCCGGAGTCCACCCAAACCCAAGTCCATCGATTTGGTGATGCCATCCAGCCATCTCATCCTGTCGTCCCCTTCTCCTCCTGCCCCCAATCCCTCCCAGCATCAGGGTCTTTTCAAATGAGTCAGCTCTTCGCATGAGGTGGCCAAAGTACTGGAGTTTCAGCTTCAACATCAGTCCTTCCAATGAATACCCAGGACTGAGCTCTTTAGGATGGACTGGCTGGATCTCCTTTCAGTCCAAGGGACTCTCAAGAGTCTTCTCCAACACCATAGTTCAAAAGCAAATTATATCTTAATACCAGTACACCATCACATGGTGTGCAATAAATGATATTAGATATCCCTTTAGTTTGAAAGGTAAACATTCAAGGTACCCCACTGGTATACTTTCCTGCATGGAACATCATTCCTGAAGGTAACAAGGATGCTTGCCCTTTGAGGGTAAAAACCCTCTAGGGTGAAGGAATGCTTTCACCTTAGAGGGTGAAAACATCTAAGCTCTCCCTCCAAACAAAAAAGACGTGGAGATGACTCAATTCTAACAGGAAAGGTCCAATGTGTGATTAGAGCACAGTTTATGAACTGAATAGAAATTTAGGCCAAAAGAACACAACTGTCCCGTCTTACAAAACCCTACAATTCTTTTACTCTATAAAAGACAATCATTCAGGCTTTATTCCTGAGATCATAATGTTAAACCCTTTCTATTAAATATCTGCTATTTTGTTTTAATTTAAAATTATAAATAATAATCACTTTACCTACTCAGTTCAGTTCAGTTGCTCAGTCATGTCCAACTCTGCGACCCCATGGACTGCAGCACACCAGGCTTCCCTGTCCATCACCAACTCCCAGAGCTTACTCAAACTCATGTCCATTGAGTCAACGATGCCATCCAACCATCTCATCCTCTGTCATCCCCTTCTCCTCCTGCCTTCAATATTTCCCCTGATGCTGAAGGCATCAGGGAAATTTGTTATCAAGACCGTCCCCAAGAAAAAGAAATGCAAAAAAGCAAAATGGTTGTATAGCTGAGAAAAGAAGAGAAGTGAAAAGCAAAGGAGAAAAGGAAAGATATAAGCATCTGAATGCAGAGTTCCAAAGAACAGCAAGGAGAGATAAGAAAGCCTTCCTCAGTGATCAATGCAAAGAAATAGAGGAAAACAACAGAATGGGAAAGACTAGAGATCTCTTCAAGAAAATTAGAGATACCAGAGGAACATTTCATGCAAAGATGGGCACAACTAAGGACAGAAATGGTATGGACCTAAGAGAAGCAGAAGATATTAAGAAGAGGTGGCAACAATACACAGAACTATACAGAAAAGATCTTCATGACCCAAATAACCACAATGGTGTGATCACTCACCTAGAGCCAGACATCCTGGAATGTGAAGTCAAGTGGGCCTTGGAAAGCATCACTACGAACAAAGCTAGTGGAGGTGATGGAATTCCAGTTGAGCTATTTCAAATCCTGAAAGATGATGCTGTGAAAGTGCTGCACTCAATATACCAGCAAATTTGGAAAACTCAGCAGTGGCCACAGGACTGGAAAAGGTCAGTTTTCATTCCAATCCCAAAGAAAGGCAATGCCAAAGAATGTTCAAACTTTACCTACTACCACAAGCCAAATGCTTTCTGTGATTGCTCTTACAATAAGAGGTACTTCATATGCATGATCTCATTTAATACTCACAACAACCTAATGTGGATGATATCATTTTCATTTTATTAAGAACGCAGGGGTATAAGTAATTCACAAAAGGCACAGGACTAGAAATTGGTAGTCTCAGAGATCAAAATTGTTTGACTCCAAAGTTTGTATTCTTAATTATTCTGCTCTAATTCCAAGTTTTATAATAAACCATAATACTACTACTTTTGAAGTCACACTAAAATCAAAATATATAGATTATATGAAAATTAAAGAAGAAATAGAGTAAGATCTTCTTAACAATATAAGCCATAAATAAGTATATAATTATATACTGAATATTTATTATCCTATGAGAGAGGGAAAAACATCAAGAGACAAAAAGTTAAATAAATATCTTTTCGTAGCTGGATTTCACTTAAGGTCACCAGGACACAAAGCTAGTATAAACTGACCCAGCACAATAATCCCAGATAAATAGATATTTGCAATAGGGAGAAAGGAAATCCCTTTAAAATTATGGGACACATCAAATCATCAATTGTGTTGAATAGGGTGATAGGAAACCACATGTATCTAGTTAGGAAAGGAGAGCCAATATCCATGGAATCTATGAAAGTTCATGCAGTAGAGTTTCTAGGTCTTCTGTACTATTCTATTCCACATTTTACATATTTGAAAGCATCTAGTATGGTACAGCATCTATCATGCAGATCCACTCATCCACATTGAGTTATTCTCTCCCTTCAGGATACTGGTACCAACCATCTTCTCTGCCCAGAACTTCCTGTGTCCTTTTTACCTAGTTAGCTCCTATTCATCCTGCAAGTCCCAAGGTCACCTCCTCTGGGAAGCCTTCCCTAAAACTCCCCAAGGTCCCAGTTCCTTACTCTTCTATAAGCTCCAATAACACCTATACATCCAAACACACAGCATAATTAGCACTCTATATAATTACTTGTTTGGGGAAGGGGGGTTAGAAGCTATTGGCTTAGCCTCATTTCTACCCACCCCATGACAGTGGCTCTTTAAGGAGACTGAGCCATCTTGGAGTAGCCATAGTTTTGTTTACTGTCCCAGTGTAATTACTAATTGCACCCCCATTTATTCTCTGTGGTTTTCCAGTTTCGATCATAAATAATCTGATCATCCTGTCTATATAGGCAGGATCCATATCTATCTTGCTCACTGTCTTGAACCCCCTGGGACTACCATTATTTTCACAAAATCCCCCAAAGTAGAAAAAGTAAAAGTATAATGTATCCCTGTTTTAGGATGAAGAACATGTGATCATAAGGCCAGCTTATTTGCATGTATTAAATCACAATGTTTTAGTGAATATTATAAAAATGTTGTTGTTAAGTTACTGACTTATGTCTGACTCTTCTGCAACCCCATGGACTGTAGCCCACCAGGCTCCTCATGGTATTTCCCAGGCAAGAATACTGGAGTGGGTTGCCATTTCCCTCTCTCCAGGAGATCGTCCCAGATCAGGGATTGAATCCAGATCTCCTGCACTGGCAGGTGGATTCTTTCCCACTGAACCACCTGTGAAGCCCATACTATCAAAATGCATGCCCTAAAAGGAAGTGCTGCACTGAATATTAAAAATTCCTCTAATGAGAACAAGGATGAATATGCAGTCACCCTCACGAATATAGCTGGAGACCTTGTGAACCAAAATAAAATATAACATTTCAGTCAGTTCTTCCAGTCACATTAACACACCCCTTTCCAGTTTTTTAATTTTTAGCTCCATCACTCCTCTGTGAATAGAAACATAAAATGCTTAGATCAGTTACACAGTCTTGTCAAAATAACCTAACCTGCAATTATAACATCCTAATGTGCTTTTTAAAAATGTTGCCATGAAAACTTTTTCATTAAAGAATTTCTTATAGTTCTCAGACCACTGAAAATTAAACCAACTATCTGCATCTCTGTAGATGGTAAAATGTAGATCTTGAATACATAAAAATATTTGTATGACAAAAATATTATTGTATAGAAAAAACAATATGCTACATTTATATAATTACTTTATTTCATTAAAAAAATCTGTATGAAAATGTTATTATTCAGACAATGAATGAACATTCTTATTAATGACTGCCTTCTAACAAATAGAAAATATTCAGTTCACAGTCCTCTAACATATGATCTAGATGTAATTCAAACTCCATTTTCAAACAGAGAAAGTTTTACCATTAAATTTTAAAACATGGACTCTTCATTCATTCAAGTATCTACTAAAGGCTTAATATATTTTCAATAATCACTGAACAAGATGTGATGACAGACACAAAAGAATTAAAAATGATCTCTGTCCTTCAAATAGTTTATAACCTTTCAGTTCAGTTCAGTTGCTAAGTCATGTCCGACTCTTTGAGACCCCATGAATCACAGCACGCCAGGCCTCCCTGTCCATCACCAACTCCCGGAGTTCACCCAAACCCATGTCTATCGAGTTGGTGATGCCATCCAGCCATCTCATCCTCTGTCATCCCCTTCTCCTGCCCCCGATCCCTTCCAGAATCAGGGTCTTTTCCAATGAGTCAACTCTTCGCATGAGGTGGCCAAAGTATTGGGAGTTTCAGCTTCAGCATCAGTTTAAGTAAGGGATAACATCCACACAGAATGAGAAGTAGCTTCAGTCATGTCCAACTCTTTGTGACCCCATGGACTGTAGGCCACCAAGCTCCTCTGTTCATGAGAGTCTCCAGGCAAGAATATCGGAGTGGGTTGCCAAGTCCTCCTCCAGGGGATCTTCCTGACCCAGGGATCGAATCTGTGTCTCTTATGTCTCCTGCATTGGCAGGAGGGTTCTTTACCACTAGCGCCAAGGCATAATATCCACATTAGCATCACCCTAATAGTACAAGACATTCTGCATTTTCTTCAGCTGGGAGATTCACAATTTCCTCTCATTTTACAATTTCTAAAATTGAAGCTGTACTTTAAATTGATTGCTGATGTACTGAAAAGCTGATATGTATCTCACATGTGCAAAAAGCATTAAAACTGGTGAAGTACCACAATTCAAGTACTTAAATAAAGAGGCTAGGATGTAATTACATGCAATATTACATGCAATATTACATACAGTTCATACAATGACCTAGCATTATAAGAATTATGGACCCATTTTTTCCAAAGAAAAAGCAGAGGCCCAGCAAGCTAAAATGCTTGAGGTTTAAAAAAAAAAAAAAAAAAAAAAACTAGGAACTGGTAAAGCTGAGACTCAAATCCATCTGTTACATTCTGCTGCACCATATCGCCCTACCAAAGGCAAGCTGGATGTTGGTTAGAATAGTGGAGGAAGGTAAGTGGAGGAGCACTGAAAGATGCAGAGAGAGAGGCGGAGGCTTTCCAGATGAAAAGTACAATACACTGAAATGTAAGGAGGCTTCTAAGTGATACTCTTGTAAAATAAGAACTCTGTACCAGCTGAAGATGCAGTGTAGACATGTGTTCAGTCCACCATCTTTAACAGGAAGCCCTTTTGGTAAGTCCTATTTTATGCCCATTTTCCTGATTAGGAAATCAGGGTTTAGAGAAATTAAGTAATTTCAGGAAGGTTACACAACCAGTATGGGAGCTAGGGTGAAAACCTAGTAGGTAGGCTACATCCTAGCAGTAGTGCTCAGTCAGTCATGTCCCAATCTTTGTGGCCTTGTGGACTGCTGCCCACCAGGCTCCTCTGCCCATGGAATTTTCCAGGCAAGAATACTGGAGTGGGTTGCCATTTCCTATTCTAAGGGATCTTCCTGACCCAGGGATCGAACCTGCGTCTCTGTACTGGCAGGCAGATTCTTTACCACTAGCACCACCTGGGAACCAGTCTATATCCAGACCCACTCTTTTTTAATCACTAAGCTATCCTGCTTCTCCAGCTATATAGAGTTCTTATTTTACAAAAGTATAACAGAAGCCCCCATATCTTTGAGTGTGTTGCACTTCTAATCTCATAATAAACATACTAATTCTCTCAGACACAATATTTGGTTTTCCATTAAAACAGAGATTTGACCAGGCTTGAATAACAAAGAATTTACTATAACTATTCACTAAGCATCTTCTCTCTCACTCATTCAACATTTAAACTGCTTTTACCATATGCCGGGACGGCATATAAAAGAGAAAGATTACAATGACTTTGTAAAACAAAATGTCTTTTTTTTTCCCTAACATGACAAGTGATAAAAGCTACTGCTTTTTAAAGCATAATTTTCTTTTACAAAAGAGATGTAAAGTAGAAGAAAGGACGTGGGCATGAGGTTAAGTTCCTTCAGCTGAGTTGAGCTGCACCTTAACTGATATCTTTATGAATTACAAGGGTAGAGACCATGTCCCGCTGATCTCTGTGTAAGAAGGAACTTTGTTCTCAGAAGACTTGGTAAAAAATGAATTGTTTATAAAATAGTTATTGTTCAGGAAGTTAATGCAGTTTTATCACAAATGCAGAAGTTCCAAACATCTCCAAAAACACTTTTCTGTCATTAAAAAGGCACTACAAGTCTTTTACAGAATATGCACATAATCTTAACCAAGATATCAAAACCAAAAAGAAATCCAAATTTCATTTAAAAATTAATGTTACTTTAAAACTTTGGGGCAACACTGAACAGAACGATGTGATGTGACGTCGATGCATGTCTGCTCTGAGTGGTCAGGGAGATCTCTGAAGAAACGAAGTTCATCCAAAATGTCACTAATGACAAAAGGATATGAAAAAACATTCCAAAGTCAGACAAGAAAGTTTTCCACATTATGTTTTGTGATTTGAGACATGTTTTGAACTGCTCCATGATTTTTTGGCATGAGTCAGAAGAGGAGGAGGAGAGTGGAGTCTGTTTTCTTGGCTCAGTCAATAGGCTTGGGTGGGCTCAACAAGTGGGAGGACAAATCTCAGGGAGAAGAGTGTGGGGGAGGTCGGGGAAGGGGGGAGGCTGTCAAATCCATCATGCTTGGTATTTCACAATGACTGAAGTAGAATCCTTTCTTTATCAATCCGAATTTTCCCAATGCGCCAAGTCTAAGATCACATAGTTTTTAAGTGTATTTTCTAAAGAAGACATTATTGCCCTTTGGTGGTATTCTACCTCTTATAGAATATGCTATGGAAGAAACAAGCTGGAATCAAGATTGCCGGGAGAAATATCAATAACCTCAGATATGCAGATGACACCACCCTTATGGCAGAAAATGAAGAGGAACTAAAAAGCCTCTTGATGAAAGTGAAAGTGGAGAGTCAAAAAGTTGGCTTAAAGCTCAACATTCAGAAAACGAAGATCATGGCATCCAGTCCCATCACTTCATGGGAAATAGATGAGGAAACAGTGGAAACAGTGTCAGATTTTATTTTTCTGGGCTCCAAAATCACTGCAGATGGTGACTGCAGCCATGAAATTAAAAGACGCTTACTCCTTGGAAGGAAAGTTATGACCAACCTAGATAGCATATTCAAAAGCAGAGACATTACTTTGCCAACAAAGGTCCGTCTAGTCAAGGCTATGGTTTTTCCTGTGGTCATGTATGGATGTGAGAGTTGGACTGTGAAGAAGGCTGAGTGCCGAAGAATTGATGCTTTTGAACTGTGATGTTGGAGAAGACTGTTGAGAGTCCCTTGGACTACAAGGAGATCCAACCAGTCCATTCTGAAGGAGATCATCCCTGGGATTTCTTTGGAAGGAATGATGCAAAAGCTGAAACTCCAGTACTTTGGCCACCTCATGCGAAGAGTTGACTCATTGGAAAAGATTCTGATGCTAGGAGGGATTGGAGGCAGGAGGAGAAGGGGACGACAGAGGATGAGATGCTGGATGGCATCACTGACTCGATGGACGTGAGTCTCAGTGAACTCCAGGAGTTGGTGATGGACAGGGAGGCCTGGCGTGCTGTGATTCATGAGGTCACAAAGAGTCAGACACGACTGAGCGACTGATCTGATCTGATCTGACTATAAGTAAAACAAAATCACCATTTTTATTCATGAAGAAAGCACACCATAATTGTATCCTATGGTTTCAATAATGCTGTAGAAGAGAAAAACAGACTTTCCCACCGACATCACAAAAATTTTAAGTCCCAGGAACTATTTAACGGCTTAGCTAAATACTTTTTATCCACATACCATTAAAAACAACAAGAACTTTGAGTCTCTCTGGGGAAATTGCTAAGAATGCCACCTCTAGGAATCTACCAAGCACAGAATATCAATCCAACATCAAGTTTGAGGTAAATATGAAGCAACTGTCCCAAGGTCAGTGAGTTAGTGAGTGACAGAGCTGGGATTAAGAACCTAGCAAAGTTTGATGAGAGTTCACACCCCTGTCACAGACTGTGTTGCCATCTGAATGAGCAATGCGGAATAGCTGGACTCCAGGGATTTCCAGTAAGCAAAAATTTCTTTCATAAGTGTTCAATAATTTCCAAGATGCCAGGTATCAGAGATAATTTTCTGGAAAATATTCAGCATAACCATTTCTCTTGTGGACCCTCTAAAATCTGGTCTTCTGCTTCAGAAAGGCATTTAGCATAAGGATAACGCTGCAAATATTATCATGAAACTGTCTGGTTTCAACTTCCAGCCCACTAGCAATAGGACCTTGGACAAGGATGTAACCCTTCTGTGTCTGTTTCCTCTTTCTATAAAATGATGTTAATAACACTACCTACCTCACAGCATAGTTATAGAGGTTTAAGAAGTCAGTATAAATATTAAGAACAATGCTAAGAACATAAAAATCAACAAAAGTTCTAGCTGTCGTCATTAAATAATGCCAGAGTAAAAATGGCTACAGACTTCAACCCTATCATACCTCCTCATCTGTACCTTCAAATTATTGCCGCTCTACATACTAAAGCATAAGGTGAATAAAAGCCTAGAGAAGGTGGTTTGATAACCCTGGAAAGATCCCTGGAAGACACCGCTCAGGACATTCATTATATGGCATCCTTTTCAATGAGAATCTGGAGAGGGCTTTCTTTATACTGGCTTTCTCCAGGATTGATGTTCAGACACTGAGGTTTCTGAACAAGGGGTTTTGTTTTACTCACAAATGCTTTAAATCAAGTAACTTAATCAAAGCTCACTTTTACAAAAATTGCCAAGAACATTTAGAATGAAACATATCCCCCTCTCTTAGTATCTAGAACCTAAAGGTATGTATCGTCCTGTAATTGCTCTTGGTTCATTTAATGGCCATCCCCTTTCTTTTTCCTTAGCCAGCCAATTTGCATCAAGTTAAATTTTATTCTTTTGAATAACTAAGGTATGAAACAAAATATCTGGATGAATAGGAAAGGAAATAAAAGTAAGAGTGGTGATCGCATTATGATCTTCCTCCAGGACTATAAGAGCAGGGCTGGCATCTGCTGCTGAGCTGGGGGCTTAGGAAGAGCAAAAGCATAAGCTAAAAATCACAAATTTGAAAGTAGCCTGCCACAACTACACCCTCATCCATAGGTAATCTGTCTAACGATCTACCTCATAAAAGAGTTCTCCATGTCCCTATTCTTCACTGTCTCTTCTTCACAAAACATATATAATTACAAGTTTATAGATTCTTGACTTAATAATAAGTATTTGCTGAGTGCTTCCATGTTTCAGGCATTTCATTTTACATCAGCAAGCAGAACAGACAAAATGCATTCCCCATGGAGCTTAACTTATACATGAGAAGATAAACCATAACCATGGCAAATAAGTAAATTACAGGGTGTTCCAGAGAATGATAAGTGATATGAAAAAATCAAGCAAGCTAAATGGGATCTGGGTGAAGGTTTTATGTAAAAAAATAACTTTCAGTAGAAACTGAAAATACTATAATAATTTTGAATGGTTATGTTGGTTAGAATGATACACATCAATTTTGCAAAATAGATTTTTTTGTCCTCGACTCACATTTTAAATGTTTCAAACATTAATTCTGTTGATATTTCTTCAGTAAAGTGAATACTTTTTCATAAAACAAACTAAATCACATCTTATCATTCATATACGCCCTTTATTTCTCAGGCACTTCAGTAAACACTAGGATTCCAGAAACTGTTATATTTCCTTTCTGGTCTTGCACCCACACCTGTAACTTTGGGAACTCCAACTGCAAAGGGAAGACAGGTTGTCAGTTTCAGGAAGTATCTCGTGGACTCTCAAAAAATATAACCATCCTCTCAGCCCCTCCTTTCTCTCTTGTCTACTGTGTAACAACGCCCACTGCTGAATCTACGGATGCGTACCCCAGAGGGCACAGGCTCCTGCTAAAGCCACTGACAGTGGCAGTAAAGCTCATGACAGTCCTGAGATGCTACAAAGACACTCCTCTGAAGTACTCACTGCCCAAAAGTACCCTTTCCTAAAATGACCACAATTCTAAGTGCCAGCACAGTCCACCACTCCAATGCTACCATGTATTCAGGATCCCTTAGAGATTTCAACCAATGCATTATCTTTCTTGCTCATTGTAAAGAATCCCTCCCTCTCTAGAACTTGGACTTGGGTCCACATGGACTTGGGCCAGAGGACAATCTGCTGGTAGACACTACGTTGCACTTGGATTCAAGCTTTTGCTCTGACACTGGCCCCCTGGGCTGGAACTAAGCTTGTAAGCTTTGATTCTCTCCATAAGGTCTGTGACATCCAGAAGAGCTTGCCCCAAAAGGTTCTCCTGACATGCTTCAATCTTAGGGTACATCCTGGGATTTCAGATCTACAGGAGTTGGATGTGGGCTTCTAGCTCTCTGGGAGAAAAAGCAAAGTTATGGGTTAGATGGCCTCTGGTGAGCACTGAAAAGTGTTAAGAGTTGGCCCTGCTATGCACCGTCTACACCAGCATGAAGAGCTGGCATAGCAATGTGCTGAGATAAGGGGGTAAGGATCAAAAACAACAAATAAAAATGAAATATGGGAAGCTACATCAAATTTCTCAAAGAAATGCTTTCCAAATTAAAACTACAATATTTGAGGGTAGGTCATAATAAGAGATTAACAAATTCAATACAAAAATATGGGAACATCCAATATAGGGTAGTCATATCCTATACGTGAAAAGAGTTATCAAAATAGAGTTATATTCTTAGAGTTATAGTTTCCCCTGATGGCTCAGACAGTAAAGAATCTGCCTGCAATGCAGAAGACTTGGGTTCAATCCGTGGGTCGAAGATCCCCGGAGAACGGAAGGGCAACCCACTCCAGTATTCTCTCCTGGAGAATCCCATGGGTGGAGAAGCCTGGTGGTCTGTGTCCATGTGGACACACACACAAGAGTGACACAGAGTCAGACACAACTGAGCAACTCACTCATTCACTCAGAGTTATAAATGTAAGAGTAAAAACGATCAATCTTCCAGTGAAGAAAATTTTACAAGTCTATTAAAAGCATTTTTTTCCTTCCTGTGACTATTCTTCTGATAAAATATTAGATCCAAAATATTCCTCCAAAGAAGACAGTATCTCTTATATTTTCCCCTAAATACTAGAAATAGCAAATATATATTACAGAATTTTCTACCACCTGAGAAATTTGGAAAGTGTTACACAATCATGAACAAATCTTACCTTCTAACTTAACCTCACAATGTATTATCTGTGTAACTTGGGCAAATCAATTAGCCTTTCTTAGCCAACACTTACTTCTCCCTAAGACAGGGTAAAACAACTTCTTCCACAAATACTTTCACTGACATTAAGTGAAACGATGAGTCTGAACATACTTTCTACACATGGAAGTGCAATGTAAGCAAACAACCTCATCAAACTCACTCTAGCAGCTGTACTCATTCTGCAGCACATGGGGCATTTATCTGTCTCACAACAACCCGACAAAGAGAAGAAAACTGACTTGTTCGCCCTAAACAGCATTCCTCCTATAACTCTATTTTGTAAAGAAGTTAAAAAAGACAACTGGTTAAACTCAAAGTTCATTACCTCCACAGAGCAATTTTAGCCAGACTATCTGAAAAAAACAAGAACGAAAACATTATATTATTGCCTGTCGCTGTCACGTTTTAGTCGCTAAGTCGTGTCCGACTCTTTTGTGACCCCATGGACTGCAGCCCGCCAGGCTCCTCTGTCCATGGGATTCCCCAGGCAAGAATACTGGATGGGGCTACTATTTTCTTCTCCAGGGGATCTTCCTGACCCAGCGGTGAACCCTCATCTCCTGCATTTCAGGCGGATTCTTTACCACTGAGCCACCAGGGAAGCCCTTCTATTACTGCCTAGGCTACTCTATATAATGCCTTTTTTTCTGACACCTTGAATCACTGCTTGCCTCGTAGGTAACATTTTCAATTATTCAAGCACTAGTTACGATTGCTGGTGTCGGCATGATCAGTAATTACTGTCTTCATAATCACAGGCATCTGATTCCAGCTGCTCCCATCTTTGATATTACCATGAGAAACAGCCCGGAGGACAGGAGCTGACAGGCAAAGAATTCAGCCGGGGGTCAAGTTAATGCTGGTGGTGTATGAGCTTTCCGTGAGCTACCAAAGCCAGAGAGACATGCTGAAAAGTGAGATCACAGATTGAGAAAGAATGAATGTCCCGAGGGTTCTGTACAAAATAAAATATTTTCTGAACATGAGAATAGCTTTTGAATCTAAATCTGAAGAAGCTGGCTAAATAACTCATACCTTCAACAACCTTGTTCTGGGTAATTATAAAAAGAATTCATCTGCATACTCATTCCCCTGCCAGATATGACTTTTCCCTTCCCCAGATGGCTGGGGTGAGTGTCTGTGCATATGGCAATGAAATAACAGCAGGAGCTCAAAGTCCTTAAAAAGAAGGGAAGGCTTACAAAATGTGTCCTGTGTGAGACACCAAAGGGACTATGAAACCGAAGAAGACCGGCCAATGAATGAAAAGTCTGGGAGACCTGTGTCCTGGCCCCAGCTCTGTCTCCCTTGGATAAGCCAGTTTGCTTCTCCGTGCTTCTGCTTTCTCATGTGGACAGTAGTGTGATCCAACTCAAATCAGTCTGGAGAGTTCTCTGTGGCCTATGTGAAATTATCCAATGTGAGGCTCAGCAAAAACAGGTAAAGCTGTGCCCTCAATATCCACCAGGGCTATGTTCCAGCAGCCACTGCAGACACCAAAATCCACAGGTGCTCAAGTCCCTTGGTCAGTCCTCTGTGCATGTAGATCCCAAGGACACAGAGGTCCAGCCATAGAAGACCGTACCACCGCATGGATCCTGTGAGAACACCACCAAGAGACCCAGTGCTTTAGGAGCTCTCCTGCAAGTCCTTCTAACCCCTAGAATATGGACATCTGCATCTACTATAAATCAAATATAATTTTACAAAAAAAAATAGGAGAATGACAATGTGTGTGCATGGGTAAGGGATGCACAAGTGTGTTCAAATGTGTGTAAAGGTATGTAGATGTGTGTGTTGGTGGGTGGACAGGAGCACAGACAATCCACAGAGAACTCATATCTCTGTTCTTCCTGTCATTTCTCTGTTCTTCCTGTCTCTTTTCCCTCTAAATCGCTGGCACTGAGTGCTCATTTAATTTTTAAGCAAGGCACGTGGACAAGGAAGAGGTGAAACAGGTTGCCTACTTATTTCCCAGGCTAGCTCAGAAGCCAGTCTGCATTAAGAAGTGATTCTCACAGATGGGAGACAGTAGAGGATTAGTGATGGTGGTAGAGACTGAGGGAGGGTCATCAGAATCACCTGTGGAAAGGCTTTTTCAATCTATGCGTTTTCCTCTCTCTCCCCCTCCTTGAGATTCTCATATGACCCTAAAAGGATAGTCTTAACATATCCACACATACATACATACACACACTCATCACAGCTATAAGTTACTGCCACTTTTTTGCTAGGGGAATAAAAGATGAAGCATTTCACCACTAATGTCCTTTCCTGCTCTGACACTGTGGGACTTTGCTCCTGTCATTGATACACTTTCTAATTAAGGAAACACTCAAAATGACCAGAGAACAACAAGCTATGTGGCTTCACCACATAGCTATGTAGAAAACTGAGTGGCAAGTAGATGAGAACTAAAATAAGGAAAAATACCCTCTGGTAGAGCTAGTCAGGAGTGGGGTTTTCATGAAGGAAATAAGCATGGCACTAAACCTTGGTGCACAGATCTTAGAATGAGAGGGAGGTACAACCATGTTGAGCCAGGGGTCAGGCACACATGTTCAGGATCAAACACATGCAGGAGGGCACGAACGAGAAAGACAGCAAGGGGGGACAGCCACAGTGCTGGGAGTAGTGCCAGGGTGTGATGACCGGGATAAGCAGGGTCAGTTGACCTTGGGCTGCAAATGGCACAGTACCAGAACTTAAGAGCAGCAACTGTGGAGTCATCACTGGCTCTAAAACAAGTGCATGCTAAGTGGCTTCAGTTGTGTCCAACTCTCTGAGACCCTGTGGACTAGCCCACCAGCCTCCTCTGTCCATGGAGATTCTCCAGGCAAGAATACTGGAATGGGCTGCCATGCCCTCCTCCAGACCCAGGGATCTTCCTGACCCAGGGATCAAACCTGTATCTCTTCTGTCTCAGGCATTGGCAGGCGGGTTCTTTACCACTAGCGCCACCTGGGAAGCCCCTAAAGCAAGAGACTACTACAATGAAAGACGTGTCTGAGAAAGCACCTTCAGATCCTGGTGCCCAGGATGGTCACAGCAGAAGGTTCCAACCTGCGATACATGAACAGACTTTGAGAACGCGACAGCCCCTGCTGTTCTGTGCCACTCTTTTTCTGAAGCTGCAAGCATGCATGCATTTTGTACAGGAAAGAGGAATTTATAAAATTCTCAAAAAGGTATGTGACAACCACTTTCCCCATCCGACCCTCATCCCACCCACACACAACACAGGAAAACTGAGAATTCAGTAGCAGAAAGTGTTTGCCTATTTTCCTTGTGGGTGGGGGAGGTGCAGGTGGGAAAAGTGAAGGGTAAAACACAGAAGAACAGTGGCTGGTAGGCACCATCCCAGGTGATCCCTGCACAGCAGGGAACCCAGAAGGGAAAACTGAGACGGCGCTTTTCCAGGCTCACTTTCAGGGAGGTGCTAATAAAGGTGCTTTCGTGGATTATGTGAAGGCAGCTACAACAGCAGTCTTATCCTGAATTGTTTTACGATTACCCCCTCACATCAAACCTCTTTTGCATTATAAAACCATTTTCTCAGAGCTAAAATTTCACATAACATGTGTCTTAAGTCCTTCAGGAAACATTTAAGGAATGAGATCAAGTACAGTTAATTCTTAGTGGAGATACACACAGACTTCCAAAGAAAGGAAGAATCATATTTCTTAAGTCAAATATCAAAATCCGCATTTGACCACTTCCACTTATTCAGTAGGGACGTTTCTCAAAATATTAAAAAAAACTAAGAGTCAATCAGGTTGAAAGAAGAAAGACATACCTTTTTCACTATATTTTCTACCAAAAGCAGTGTTGACTTTTCGGGGACTTCAGTTAAATTTAGTTTGCTATTGGAACATATGAATCATAAAAGCTGCACCTTTAAAATAAAAGAGTTTTCAGAAAAATTTATTTTTTGAAATTTCAACCTGGTAAGCAAACCTGTGAAAATTCGTTTGTAAAAGTACAAAGGAAAAAGCAACACCTGAGAAACTCTAATGAGCTACCAGTGACACTCTGAAGTAAATCCTGAGGTGTTAATTATCGCAGATTTCCAGGAGGCTTCTGGCCCTGTGCTGCTTTTGGTTGTGCATTTCATGTTTCTATTTTTGACTGTGCATTCCAGATCTTCTACTAAGCCTTCCATTCTCTGAATTCCTACAGTTTGTGCCTGTGTTAGGGATGCGTACATTAGGCCTAGATGACAGTTACACATGTTCTGTGGGTGCATCTTTCGTCTCCGCTGTTCTGTGAGTGTGTTCCGGACACAGACCACCTCTTACCCAGCTATCCTGAGAGAACCTAACAAAGTCTGCTGAATGAATAAGTAGACACTGTCTCAAGAGTAGGTATGAGCCTTGCTGCAAACTCTGGTGTGGGAGAAAATTAAGAGCTTAACCCTCTGTTTCCCACAACTCAATTTCCGTTCTACCCACTGAGAAGCTCTGCCTTCTTGGGGCTGCTCAGAGTTACGCTGTGGTTCCAGGATTTACACGGTGGCATCGTGACCTGGGCTGCCAGGTGCCTCTGGTCTCCAAGCCACCTCAGTACCTTAGCTGGACTGTCATTAAATCCAAATATCATTTTCAGTCCTTGACTTACTGGATATTGGTAGTATTCAAAGCAGATAAATGCTTTCTCCTTTTGAATCTTGCTACTTCCTTGGCTTCTATGATTCCATCCTCTTCTGGTTTTCCCTCTTCCTCTCTAGTTACACATTTTTCTTGCTCCACCCTCTCTACCTAATTATTACATGCTGCAGTTCTATGAGGTTCAGAGTTCAATGGTCTACTTTACCTCTAGGCAATTCCAACCCCGATTAAAAACTGTATCAGAGTTTTCTATGATAACCAAACATACAATAACCTCCTATTTGACATCTTCAGTTGAATACATTAAGACAGCTCAAATTTAATAATGCCAAAAGCACATGTAATTTCCTTCACCCATCCCACCCGCCCCCTACCTCTTCTAGAACCCCTTTCTTGATGAGTTTTACCAACATACACCCAACTGCACCACCATCCAGCTGTATGGATTAGTTTCACCACCATGCAAATGGTGCCTCCACCCACAGAGCTCTATGGAATAGCACCACCTCCAGAGACCCAGGACTCAGCAGGGTTCTCATTCTCAATATCCGATCCAGCACCAAGACCTGAAAAGTCTACCTTTCCACAGCCCTTAAATGGCCTTCTCTCTTCCTCACCACCTCCTTTCACAAGCTACTACAGTCCTCTCTGACCTGAACCAGAGCAACACAGTAACACCTTCCTATAGTGATACATGCTCTCCTCCAGTCAGAAGCCACTGTTAGCCTTCCAGGTGCTGTCACTCCTTGACTAAAACCCCTCCTCAGTGGCTTCCACCGTTTTTAGACTAAAGACCCAGGTGCGGTGGGTCCTGCACTCCCCATCCTCGAGCAGCACCTCCCTGCTCCCTCTCCCTGGCTCGCAGCATCCCACTGCACTCCACTGTCACTGCTTTCCCCCTTAACACTGCCCTGGGCCTCTGCACATGAATTTTTCTCTTTATCTTAAGCATTCTCCACCCTCTGGCTTTCACTTCACTATCTCGTCACATCCTTCAGACCCCCAACCCCACCTTCTCAGGGAAAGCCTCCTCACCACCACTTCAGAGCAGGTCAAAAGTTTTTTTACACTTTTCCCAACACCACGAGCCTCAGCATTTATTTCTATTGTGATTTTACCCTTATTTGTGAAATCGTCTGAGGAATGCCCCTCAATTCCACCAGAGTGTCAGCTCCAAGACGATGAAGCTATGATCTGTTTTCCTCACCACTGAATCAGCAGAACTTGGCACAGAGCCTGACATCGAACAGATGCCCCATAACTATGTGCCGAATGAGCATTCTTGATGGAACAGAATAATATTAATGAGAAAACTGGCGAAGCTTTCATAAGCAAAAACACCAGTGGCAGCATATTTAATAAGTGACAACAACACGGGATCTTTTATACTTTTCATCCTGAGAGTACTAGGGTCATACAAGCACAACCAGGTGTGGCCCAGGAATCACAGCTTTAGACCCCGAATACTGGAAAACAGAGGTGATAGTCAAAACACAATTGCTGACATTCTCATTACCCCCACACCCAGGGAGAGGTGATAATAGGAAGAAAGACTGCTCTCTCCAATAACAGGGGAGCAACCTTAGCTCCCAGGCCCTCCTGCCTCTGCTTAAGAATAATCATAGAAGTAGATCTACTGAGCGAAAATAAATTTACTGAGTGCTTACTTCCTTGCTGAACAAGGATAACATATATACATTATTGCATCTGATCCACATAATTATACCGCAGAGTAGGGATAACTGTCTCCAGAGCAGAAATGAGGATACTCAGGTTCAAAGAGATAAATAACTTTCCCAAGACCAAACAACTGGTAAAAGAATGAACCAGGTTTCCACGTACGAGCTGTCCGCCTCTAAAGCCATCCTGTGGATGCACCACCTCACCGCTGCTGATAGACAAAATACGAAAGGCAGCTACAAGCAGCCAGAGCCCCCCTTGCTGTGGATGAGGGAAGTGGCTGGGGACACTGTAGTCCAAAGACAGTTTTAATATCACCAGTCATCCCAAAGGGCCAGAACAGCTGAAATCAGTAAGAGCACGGAGAAGCTGGGGTGTACTTGAGAAGGCTGGATCCCAGAAGAAAAAGTCTCCACTGTGGACCCCAGTCCCACCCAGTACCCTCCAGCAGGGAACAACAATGAACACAGAACAGAGAAACAGAGCCAAGGACTGTTCCTGATGCTGGAGGGCCTCAGCCAGACACGCGTTGTTTTGTTTCCACTATGGAATTAATCCTGTAATTTCTCTTCACCACACTAGTGGCCCGAGAAACCCCTGATTAATTTTTTTTTTTTAAGTGCACATAAAGCAAGTCCGGAAGAGTTGTTTTGAGAATACTCAACGTAAGGAACTATAATAGAGAGAAATTACTGGATTCCTTTAAATAGCCAATTCCCAGAAGCTTTAAAGATTTTTGTTGTTGTTTTTATTAAATCACATGTTACTCGACAATGAGGCTTAGGAATCAGACAATTAGAGGTTGAAGAGAAATCAGTACCTCCTGAAAGCCTGTTTACTTACAAAATCTCAGAAAGGGATATGGTTCACACTGGGAAGAATTAGAAGGCAGGTGGGGAAATGCCTTTTGAGACTAATTTAGCCACACGTCTTAGAGAGTCGCAGGAGGTTTTTAGAAAAAAGAATGAGATAAAGAAAGCCAAGTTTCCAAAGATATCGATCTGACAGAGTCCACAGGAAGGGATGGAAGAAAAAAGAAAGCAGCGCAGAGACCAGTATGAAGCTATAGTGCTGAGGACCTGAATCAGAAAAGTGGCCCGAAGAACAGAGGGGAGAGGAGGGCACAGGAGCCGGCGGGAAGGAGAAACTGAGAGGCTTGGGGACTGCATACCGAGATGACAGCCTAGTTAGCCACAGATAAGATCAGACACACTTGAATAGGGTAATAATTGAATTTTACATAAACATCCACCTCCTCTAACCCACACTTTCTGAGCACTGGTGATACCAAGTCAGAGAAGCTGGAGATTCAAATGTCCAGAAAGCTACATTTATTGATAGAGATTAGAGGTTACCTAGGGCGGAGGGGGAGTGGAAATAACTCTGAAGGGGCACAAGGCAGCTTTGGGCGTTGATAGAAATGTTCTAGAAGTGGAGTGAGGTGACAGCTGCACAATTCTATACACATTGACTAAAAACTATTGAACTGTACACTTACAATCTGTAAATTAACCCTCCATAAATCTGGTCTTTAAAGTGATGAGAGCTGTGGAAAGGGGACAGTAATACAGGGTAAGGAGAACTGAGAATGAAGAGGGGGGTGAGGATGGTTTATATTTTCAGTAGGTGATGGCAGTGGGCCTCAGTGAGAAGGTGACATTTGAGCCAAGACCTGAAGGAGGTAAGGGAGGGTGTCTGGGGACAAGCAGGAAGAGGAGCAGTCCAGGCACAGGAAACCTGGGACGGTGTGTGCAGGTTCTAAAGAAGAAAAGGAGGCCAGCGAGACCAGGGCAGAAGTGGGCAGGAAACAGTAGAAGATGAAGAGAGGGGACAGGAGGGGAAAGATGGTGTGGACTGTGTTGCTTCCTGGGATGAAATCTATTGGAGGTTTGAGCAAAAGAGGAAGGTGATCTAACTCTGGTTTTAGAAGGATCACCCTGGCTGTGGTATTGGAAACAGTCTATAAGAGGCAAGGGTTTCCCAGGTGGCACTAGTGATAAAGACCTAGCCTGCCAATGCAGCACACACAGATATGGGGGTTTGATCCCTGGGTGGGAAAGATGTCTGGAGGAGGAGCCTGGCGGGCTACAGTCCATGGGGTCGCAAAGAGTTGGACACGACTGAGCAACTAACACTACTACAAGAGGCAAAGGAGACCCCCTGAGAATCTGTTACAGTAGTTTAAGCATCAGCTGGCGCTGACTGGGGCAATGGTGGGAGCAGGGATATGGTGAGAAACCGTCAGATTTTGGGTGCATTTTGAAGGTAAAACCAACAGAATCTCCTGACTGCCTAGATGTGAGTTGTTCGAGAAAGAAGTAAGGCTGACTCCACAAGGCTCTGCGCCTGAGTAAAGATGGGGAAGCTCTGGAGGAGGCAGGTTTGGAGGAAAAAAAACAAAAAAGCATGTACTGGGAAGTTTGCTACTAAAATATATATGCCAAGGGCAAAACACATAATTTTTGTAACTTTCTCTTAAAGGTCAATTTCATTACAGGGTTTCCTTCCAACATATTCATCAGTTGGGGTATTCTAGAGAATGAATTGGCCACGCAAAATTTAGAAATGTCTATTTAAAATCCTGATTCTTGGCCTTCTTTTTATCCTTAGGACTGTTGAACAGCTTATTTTCTTATAACTCCTTAATTATACTTCTAATCACATTAGACTTACCCTGCCTGGAAAGGTCCTGCTGTTGGTCCAAGTCAACCAACAAAAAAGAGCAGTGACACCAATGAGAGTCACTCATCCCTCAGTGATTCTTAATAGAGCTGTTGAGCTGAGAAAAGGCCCTATCAATGAAATCTGAGATATATTAATGAGCTTTAACTCCTATAAAAATATCAACTTTAGAGCAAAATCCATGAAGCATCACAAAGAAGTGCTGAAAATCAAGGTCAGTCTCTCCTGTAGTTATTTCTCCTTACAAGAAAGCTTCCCTAGTGGCCCAGATGATAAAGACTGTTCCTATAATGCAGGAGACCAGGGTCCCATCTACGGGTCGGGAAGATCCCCTGGAGAAGGGAATGGCAACCCACTCCAGTATTCTTGCCTGGAGAATCCCATAGACAGAGGAGCCTAACAGGCTCCAGTCTATGGGGTCACAAAAGTCAGACACAACTTAGCAACTAAACCACCAAACCACCAGAAGAAAGCCACCATAAGGAGATGAAAGTAGAAAACATTAAAGTCCTCGCTGCGGATTTAAATAACACCTACTTTCATTTCACGATGTAAAACACAAATTTTTCTTTCTTGCACCTCTAAATTTCTGTGTGTGTATTTGGTTCCCTCAATTTATTCTACACATTTGGCCACCGGACTTCTCCGTGTGATTATTATCATTAATAAATGAGTTAGAAATACACAGTAGACTCAGCAGCTGTGCCCAAGGCCATTACTTCCTCTAATTTGGCACAGATGGCCAAAAAGATACTTTTGGCAGAACAGCCGAGTGCTAACCACCTAATGAAGCTGCAGCCTTAAAAACCAATTGATGGTAAATACAATTGTATAGTTAACTTCGCCCTTATCTGTCTCTCCTGTCCTTGACACAAAAGGCAGAAGAAAGCATATACCCTAAATCCAATTTGGTAAAGCTCTAAACATGCCATTTCATCTCATTTTCCAGGGAGGAAAAGGTAACTCAACAAAACAATTCCAGTTTTAAAATGGTCATTCTTTAGGTCAAAAGACTATTTCTTCAACTCAAAAATAATCTTGCAAAAGAGATTAAGCTGGTTTGTACCTAACTCAATAACAGAGAAACCATCACAACAGTCATAATAATGATTAGAATGATCACAGACAAATAAATATAAGTATGATCTGCCCTTCTTTCATATACTCATATGCCTTAAAATGACTTCTCTTATATTTACAAATAGGCAACATCCTCACCATTCATAACTCTTCTCTCTTTTCTCTGATCAAAATCATGTATAATTTCATAAATGTCTCATAACAAGGCCTCCTTTTCTCCTTTTATATATGCTGGTGCTTAACAGTTGCATGTCTCCTCAAAATGCCTAATATTCAAGTATTTTGATGCTTTAAGATGATGATAATTAAGACAGTCATGAAATTTCCCTTAGACATAAAAAATCCACACACACAGTCACACTGTTTCAGCCAGTTTCTAAGAACATAATTTTAAATTTAAAAACCTATATTTAAAAAAAAAAAAAACCCTGAAAAATACCTTCTAAACTGTCCCTAAAACAAAGAGCAAACAACAATTCAAAATAATGGTTTCTCTGCTCCCAAAATCCTGATGTAAAGATCTACACTATTCTGCCACAGTTCACTACTTTTAATCAATGACTCATAGGATTTCATCCCCTGTGGAAATTGTATTCTCCATTTGGCTTATATAATGTCATGTAATCACTATCAATGCTCTAAATCTAAAAAGGTATAAAATAAAAAGCATCTCATTTCATCTTGTGCAGAAATGTCTGGTGTGATCCCTCAAAAGGGAAGAGTGTTAGTCACTTAGTCGTGTCCAACTCTTCGTGACCCCAAGGATTGAAGCCCCCCAGGCTCCTCTGCCCATGGGATTCTCCAGACGAGAATACAGTGGGTTGCCATTCCCTTTTTCAGGGGATCTTCCCAACCCAGGGATCAAACCCAGGTCTCAAAAATCTGTCTGCAATGCAGCAGACCCAGGTTTGATCCCTGGATTGGGAAGATCCCCTGGAGAAGGGAATGGCAACCCACTCCAGTATTTATGCCTGGAGAAGCCCATGGACAGAAGAGCCTGGCGGGCTACAGTCCATGCAGTCACGAAGGGTAGGACAGGACTAAGCGACTAAACACACACAAAGAAATGTCCATTTTTAAACCAATCAAACTACTTCATTGTTGGGTAATATTACAATGAGGATATTTACAAAGATGTTCTCTGTAATAATTCACCTGATTTAGTTGTACACAAATCTGAGTTTGCTGCTAAGTCACTTCAGTCGTGTCCGACTCTGTGCGACCCCATAGACGGCAGCCTACCAGGCTCCCCCGTCCCTGGGATTCTCCAGGCAAGAACACTGGAGTGGGTTGCCATTTCCTTCTCCAATGCATGAAAGTGAAAAGTCAAAGTGAAGTCACTCAGTCGTGTCCAACTCTAGCAACCCCATGGACTGCAGCCTTCCAGGCTCCTCTGTCCATGGGATTTTCCAGGCAAAAGTACTGCAGTGGGGTGCCATTGCCTTCTCCGAAATCTGAGTTTAAAATCCTAAATTCTGTTTCAGCAGTGGAGATATTAATCACACAAAACCACTCTCATCCAGGGCACTTGTTTAGTAAAGCACTGCCTGCAACGTTTAAATGCCAATTGAGTATCCAGAGAGCATTGTGACTCAGGACTTATTTGCTGTGTTATTTTTTGTTAAATGTGAATGAAAAGAAAACCGAGGCCCAGATCCAGGGGGCCCGGTGGGTCCTTGGGAGCCAGGAACAGGAGCACAGTGTGACCAGGTCCCTGTGCTTTTGACCTGCAGCTCTGGGATTAGGCCCACCATGAGAATCACTCAGGAAAGGTGTCCTAATACACTGAGCCTAAGCAACCAACATAGCTTACAATACAAAAAAATATAGAGATTCCAGGAATCTGTATTTTTAAAACAACTTCAGGTCCTTCTGAGGATCAGCCTCGTTGCAACATTAGGGCTGGACTTACTTGCAGAACAGTGATCAAGTATGATTTTCTAAAGCAAGGTTCCAGAACAACCAAACAAGCCAATAATACAGCTCTTTTTTTTTTTTATAAACAGAGCTTTTAAAAAACATATCCAATTTTGTTCTCATGATTCTATTATCCCAGTTTATAAAGAAGGAGACTCGGGCACCGAGCTCCCCTGGCAGAGCTGGAAACAAGAACACTCTGACTCCGAGGGCCTCTGCCCTCCTGATCCACCTCACTATGCCTCACCTCATGTACGGAAATATGATCAGTGAAGGATTTTCGTTCTGCCCTGGGACCCAAGCAACCACAGGTAAAAGCAGCCTCAAGAAGAGGCCTTGTCAATACTGGCACTGCCCTCAGAAAGCCTGGGAGCTGGCCTGGGAGGGAAATATGGCTGATTCTTGTGAGATTCTCTTTCCTGGCTAAGATACTGATATGTGCTTTGCCACCATTTAGAAAGGCCAACCATGAGGTTCCAGATAAGAAGAGAAGAGAACTAAAAGAGTTCTTGAGTCAGTGATATCTGGGCTTCTTAAATATCTTGGTCCTCATTGGTTACTGTCCAACCCTCTTAATGGGCTCATTTAATGCTGAGATACAAGAGGTCCTCTTTCATCCTTGCCTCTGTCTCTTCATCAATCAACACATAAATACACAAAAGGAACAGTATACCAATAGCTGCAGATTGAGGCACTGCAAGTTTGCACATGAGCAAAGAATGACAGCAACAAAATTCTGAAGCAATCACAGAATATTGATATTTTCCAAAATGGGGTCAACATAGAGGAAGTAGAAGAACTCTAAGAATACAGTGCCTGAAAAGAAGAACACAGTAAGCAAGGCACATATTGAGGAGATCTGGGAATTTCATGCCCCATTAGGTCCAAGGGCAAAGTATGTCCTCATTTACAAAAGCAATACATACCACTGATGCTACTATGTAGCTGAACCATGTACTGACTCCTCTTGTCCCAATTCCATGCTTACCAGACATTCAGCCACAAAGAGAGATGGTGCTGGTCAAAGAGTTCCACCCACATCTACAAACCCCTTGGCAGTTACATGCATTAAAAATATTCCATTTTAAAGCAATTAATAATATGCAATGACTATAATTTACAGACTTCTGGAGAGCAATATTGATAGAACAACATGAAACAGAAATCAGAAGTTGACAACTCTGTGAAATATAACAAGTTAAGTAAATTTTAACCATAAAACCCTATGGATGACACATTCACAAATTATAGAGTTTCAGTAAAAAGTGAAGTTAAATGCTGTGTAGAAAGGCCTAAGGACTGTGCATGAGTTTCTCAAATGATATTTGGTCAATTGGGAAGCCCTATCTCTAGATGCTATGAAATACCTTCAGGAAATGATAAACAGCTTTGACCTAAAGCTAAAGACGATAAGCTGTGCCCAAATTAAATCAGACTGTAGTTAATGTTTCCATAGAAGGAAAAACCAAAACTTTCATTCCATAATTCTTTAGGCTCTGTATTCTTTAAAAAAAAAAATCAGCCATATCAGCTCAAAGATATCAGTCTGAGAAAGACTAGTGAATCTTTGCTGTTGAGGGGTTACTGGGTTATATCTACACTACTGCCTATCACAAAAACAGCATCTTTTTTTTTTTTAAGTCTCTTTCAGGGAATGTCAGACAGAACAGATGAGGATGCAAGTCAATGAGAGATTCTATCAAAATAAATCTCTTCCATTTGGATATCTACCTCAATTATGAACATGAATCTCTAAAATAATAACCACAGCTGTCACTTGGGAAGTGGTTGAGAATATGCTCATATTTAAAGGCTCTTTTTCCTTAGCAGTATGATTTTAGAACTTTGTTAGTATCTGAATTGGATGCAAACACAAGATCTGGTACTGATATCATCTTGGCTACCATATTTTTCATCCTGGAATTCACACCTCACTGTAATTAATATCTACTACATACTGAATCTTTTTAAAAATTTTACTATATTCTCTTCTGGCTTCTTAGAGAGTAAAGAAATAGGTAAAGGATATTCTGTCTTTGACAAACGATCACAAATTCAGCATGAACAAATTCCCTAAGCCCTTATTTTAGGTATCTAAATTGATGCTACTTACTATTAAATATATATTTGAATTATTAAATTGCAACACATTTAAAGAAACACCGAAATAAATACATACACATATACATGCATATATGTATGAGTTTCTTAAATGTGCATGTTTCTCAAATGACACATGTAGCACAAGAAACAGTCTTCTCTGTAAATGAAATGCTCTATAATTCACTGTATAATAAAAACAGAACTTAGCTTGGTATTTTGTTGTTCAGTCGCTAAGTCATAACTGACTCTTTGCGACCCCATGGACTGCAGCACACCAGGCTTCCCTGCCACTGACTATCTCCCAAAGTTTGCTCCAATTCATGTCCACTGAATCCATGGGGTGTATAGTTTCCTAAAATTACTGCTCATGCTACCATTCTATAAATATTTTTTGTTATTAATACTACAAAAGTCACCAGTATGGTAGGCTGCCAGTAGCCCCCACTGCTTCCTGAGTTACCTCAGGCCTGTGAGCTGGGGGATAACCTCGAAAGAATTCAGGACACACTAACCTCATCTGTGCTTCTAGGTTGTCAGAGAATCTAACGATATCCAAAAAAAGAGGAAGATCACTCTGCCATTTGTGAAGATGAGGACTTGCTTGGCAGGGGCAAGGGAGAGGGGACAAAAAATGGTACAGAGGAAAAAGGAAAAAAAAAAAAGATTTAACTTTTAGAAAGTATTCTCTTCAGGAAGACTTTAATCCTATCTGACTTGAAAGTGAATTTGAGGAGTTTTTTTCTTTGAGCCTGGGGAGCTCTTGACCTTTTCATAAAATTTACATAATTCAGCATGAAGGGAAACCCCAGGTTGAATAGAAAGATGTTGGCAGCAAGAACTTGACCTCACAGAAATGGTAAGAGGTCTGTACCCACCAGATACTAGGTGCTGCTTTTACTAATCCACAGGGGACACAAGAGGCAGCTTTGTGCTTCCACAGAGGGGGTCCCCTGAAGAGATCCTAAAATAAAGTCCCAGCGAGTTGCCTCTGTGGGGAAAACTGACGCTCCCTCTTTTTCCCTGTGGCTTCAGGAACAGTGGAAAAGAGAGGGGAGGCTTGCCAAAGCCTCTGACAGACATAACCCCAACACCTAAGCAGTCCACTGCTCAAACTCTCTTAAGGCTGATGGACCAGATTAAGACATTTTATATACTGTGAAAGTCACTCAGCAGTGTCTAACTCTTTGCAACCCCATGGACTATAGTCCATGGAATTCTCCAGGCCAGAATACTGGAGTGGGTAGCCTATTTCTTCTCCAGCGGATCTTCCCAACTCAGGAATCGAACCAAGGTCTCCTGCATTGCAGACAGATTCTTTACCAACTGAGCTATCAGGGAAGCCTTTTATATACTAACAGAATATAAAATTTAAGTGAATTCTACCCTCGTGTTGAGGAAAGAAAAGGTAGGCAGCGAAGGGGAGGCAAAGGGAAGGAATTAGTGAGTACTGAGATTTTATTATGCACCAGGCATTGTGCTAGATGTTTACTACACATATCTTATTTAGTCTCAGAATAGTCCGGTCATCAGCATAATAGAGTTCCCATTTTACAGATGAGGAAAATGAGATTGAGGGGAGATAGATATGTAGCTCGATCCCAGAGCCAGTACCAAGATCACAGAGCCAAGAAGTGTCAGGTTGACCATTTGAATCCAGGCTCCAAGGCTGTGTCACGCTACTTTGTACAGACAATGCACAAGAACTGGAAGAACTAAAATTTATAAATAATAAGATTTCTAAATAATGATTTACAATGAGGCACCAGAACTCACGTCATAAAAACAATTGCAAAATGCCTCCTCCACTGCTCTTGGCATCTGTCCCATTAGCAGTGACTGTGTTCCCACTGAAGCAATCATCCGGGATGGGACTACTTACTCGAACAATATCCTGTAAGCCAGACAGGCTGTGCTGGGGAGTAGAGGGATTATAGGAAAGTCCTGCTTCTAAGTAACTGGAACTAGCTCATCTGGCATAGAAAGCAGAATATATTATACCTCAAATAAACATGTAGGAGTAAGTCAAGAGTCGATGAAAACTGCCAAAGATTTTCCTTCTTCATTTAAAAATCATCTTATCAGTCAGTAATTCCAACCCTGCAAAACGTCGTTAGGCGAATTCACAGCTTTCCACGCTTTCACCATATGCAGAACTAATCTGACTCCAAGTCAGGTTTGCAAAACTGTTATTTTTTTATACATAGTTCTTTTTAAAATCTTACCGAGATTTACAGCACCATATGTCTAAATCAAGTTAAGCTAAATGCATTAATGCATCACAATGTGCATATGAAACAAGACAAAAGAAAGACAAAGAGAGCTGAGTGCTTCTTCTACCTCCTAGGTAAAGATCTTGGCAAGTAGGGTATGAGCATGAAGGACCCCATCAGAAGGACAGAACCAGGAAATACATGAACAAAATTAATTTCAACTATTAATTCCCAATAAGAGGGTGTTCTGGGATAAATTCTCAAGTTCTACTCTCCAAACTGGAAGAAATTCTCAGATAACACAAATCAGATATAGAAGGAGGGAAGCAGGTGTAATGCACTGCCTGACACAGAGACAGAACCAGGTCTGTCTCCACTGTCACCAAAAGCTCCATTTAATAAGAGGGAAGGGGATTCTCCTGGTGCCAAGGTAGGGGATGTGGGTTTGGTCCCTGGTCCCAGAAGATATCACATGCCACGGTGCAGCTAAGCTGGTGTGTGCCACAACTACTGAGTCAGCACTCTACTGAAGCCTGAAAGAAGGGCTCCTAACACCACCTGTTCATAATATTTTCCATTACTTGCCAAATATATCTGTGAAGAGCAAATCATCACATTGGCTTATATTGTACTTGACTGGAATTAAAATCCCTCCAAATTCAAAGTGAACTCCTGACAAGCCAAATGTCCTCAGCGCTAGACTCTAGCTGCTATGTCATGTTTTCTCTTTGATTTCACCCTGTTACTTTGTGCCCATCATTCTAACAGGAGTTCTCCCACCCAGTCATTCCAGATCTAGTACTTGAATTCGAATCTAACTTTCCCTTGTCACATTTTTTTTCATACTTCAGTCAAGTAACAAAAAGTTGAACCAAGCAGGATCAAGAACAGAGTACATTTATCTGTCACTAAAGGCTTCTCTCTGAGTGTGAGTACAGATTTCCAAACAGCTAACACACCATACATTTCTCCTCACTTTTCTCCTCACTTATCCCACAGATATGAAATGAGACTTCATAAAAGATGTACCTAACATTAAAATCTCTATTTGCAAGAGTCTTTCTAATCTTTAAGCCTATGATGTTTATATTGATATTTACACTAATAAATGCCTTTTCTCATCTAATTTTCACAATCTCTTTCCCATTTTTAAAAATTCAAATATTTGTTCATTCTAATTTCATTCATATAAAATATCTATAACTTTGCCAACAAAGGTCCATCTAGTCAAAGCTATGTTTTTTCCAGTAGTCATGTATGGATGTGAGAATTGGACCATAAAGAAGGCTGAGCATCAAAGAATTGATGCTTTTGAACTGTGGTGTTGGAGAAGACTCTTGAAGAGTTCCGTGGACTGCAAGAAGATCAAACCAGTCAATTCTAAAGGAAATCAGCCCTGAATATTCATTGGAAGGACTGATGCTGAAGATGAAGCTCCAATACTTTGGCCATCCGATGCAAAGAGATGACTCATTAGAAAAGACCCTGATGCTGGGAAAGATTGAAGGCAGGAAGGGAAGGGGATGACAGAGGACAAGACGGTTGGATGGCATCACTGACTCAATGGACATGAGTTTGAGCAAGCTCTGGGAGATGATGAAGGACAGGGAAGCCTGGCGTGCTGCAGTCCATGAGGTTACAAAGAGCTGGACATGACTGACTGACTGAACAACAAAATATTTATAAATGTTCCTTTCCATAGAAAAGTGATAATATGAGAGGAAATTATGTGCCAGATGTTGGATGTTAAGAATGCAGGAAATTATGTGCCAGATGTTGGATGTTAAGAATGCAGACACACCATTGTAGTTAACCAGTATTTGCCATGTACCAGACTCTGTATAGAGATCATGATACTTGGTTCATCCTTTGCCTTAGGTTCACTCTTTTTGAACAATCAGTACTATACTCTCTGGATTCTCTCTATGTCTACAACTACCCTCTTGGTCTTATTCACCGACTCGATTTCCCCCACACCCTCTCTATATCCCCAGTTCTTCTTGCTGCATTCCATTTGGAGACAATATCTCTGCCTACATCTTGCATCATCCCTTCAGCTACAATGATGAGCTCATCAATATCAAACATCATGTACATTATCCTCTCAATGCACAATTCCAAATGACTGTCTGGCAGAACCTTCCATCTTTCGACAGCTAAAGGGATCTTCATTTACTATAATCAGACCCACAAAGCCATCAAGGTCTGGCACTAATTCTTCTACACAGGACTTACCTGACCTCCAGAATCAGAAGTTTTAAGATTTTTCTCGTATCTGTGTTTCTGTGGAATTCTGTATCTCTGTCATAGCATTTAACACACAACTGCCTCAGAACCAACATTATGTGCATATCTATAACACCCATCAGGAAACTGGCAGAGAAGTGAGGGTGTCAAGTGAGGAGTGTTGTTGAGGTTTAGGGTTTTCTTTCATTGGTCCAATTTAACTTCAAATAATCTTGTTCAATGGTCAAACAGAAATAACATGCTCATTTTATAGGGATGTTATGAAGACAACATGGAAAGCAGTTTGCATGTAGAAGGGGCTGGAAAAGTAAAAGCTTCCAGGAACAATATGCTTGTTTGCTTTGAATCTTTATCTCCCAGCCAGGACTTTGTTTTATTAGTACTGACTAATATCTGCCTGACTCTTTACTCCATGTGCAACACACTTTCAAGAACTGAAAACTGAAATTCACTTATTTATCACTAAAGCCTCCTTCAAGAGAGTAATTTTAGAATGACAGAACTATCAGAAGCTACTGTCCAAATGCTGGCTTTTTCTTTTTTAATGAGACCTTATTTGGATCCACAAAAGAAATGATGGAAATAAAATACCACTCCTTTCTGACCACCAGGTCTGCCTTGATGAAGTCTACGGACATCTCTGTAATTTTGGTAGACATATGAGAAAGTGGCAGCCTCTCAAAAATACTGGCTTCATTATAAGATTAATTAAGGAGTAAACAGCATTTTCTCTGCCAGGGTCCTAAAATCAAATGTCTCTTTGAGTTTCCATTTACATTTGTTCCTTTGGAATCTTGCAATATTTTGTGGTAGGTTTTAGCTAACTAGTAACGTAAATCCTTCAGAGAAGGCAATGGCACCCCACTCCAGTACTCTTGCCTGGCAAATCACACGGACGGAGGAGTCTGGTGGGCTGCAGTCCGTGGGGTCGCTAGAGTCGGACACGACTGAGCGACTTCACTTTGACTTTTCACTTTCATGTATTGGAGAAGGAAATGGCAACCCACTCCAGTGTTCTTGCTTGGAGAATCCCAGGGACAGGGAAGCCTGGTGGGCTGCCGTCTATGGGGTCGCACAGAGTCGGACACGACTGAAGTGACTTACCAGCAGCAACGTAAATCCTTAAAAGGAACTTTTCACTGAAAGGTTCAGGATGCTCTTTTTTTCTGTTCAAGTTTTCATTCTACCTCTTCCTACAACAACAAGTAACCAACCGACTTGTTCTGTATGCAGAATAAATTAAATTAGGAGCATGAAACATTTTAAACTATAAATGATTTTGTTTCACCAGATTCAAAAATTCTTCCTCCGGAGCACTGCATGCTCTTTCACTTTCTCTGAGGTATAAGAAAGAGACCAAGGAATCCTCAGAAACAAACTTGGACCTGTTTATTGGATGTTGAGCAATTTTGCTAGAGATTTTAGTATCAAAATCAAGAAACTCTTAATCACTCTCATAATAATGGATGTATTTGTTTACAGTATTCTATTATAGAAAAACAGTTTTAAATTGAATGAGACTTCAGTAGTTATGGACAGCAAACCAGTAGGCTCCAGACCACTTGTGGCCCAGATATATTTTTAAAGCAGTCCTTACAGTTTTTTAAATTAAGTGTTAGTCACTCAGTCGTGTCCGACTTTTTGCAACCAGGCTCCTCTGTCCCTGAAGTTCTCCAGGCAAGAATACTGGAGTGAGTTGCCATTTCCTTATCCAGGGGATCTTCCCAACCCAGGAATCCAACCCAGGTCTCCTGCATTACAGGCAGATTCTTTACTGTCTAAGCCACCAGGGAAGCCCTTTTAAATTAAAGATACTTCAAAAAAAAAAAAAAAAAAAGCTGGAAGTTACTTTTTTTCTTGAAAAAACAAGAACGTTTTAGAGCCAGGGTGGCAACCAGCAACAGGCCAGTAAGAGCTGCCCCATTTAGAGGGGCACATAAGGTTCCAGAGGTCACAGTCCACACCCCCCTCACCCACGTGCCCCCTCCTTGGCCTTACCTTACCTGTTAGACACCTGCACACACTGGACAAGCAGAGCACAGAATTTTCTTAAAGGCAAAGAGCCTGGATCCAAAAAGGGCTTTCCCATTCACTAGCTCTGTGACCTTCAGCAAGCTCTGAGTCTAGGTCCCTCAGCTTTAAATCGAAGATAATTCCGTGACCCTACAAGGTTGTCATGGGGATTAAAATAGAAATGCACAAAAATACTCTGTAATCTGGAATTGTAAAATGTTTGTCATCATTATTCATTTCTTACTCCCTGTCAGTTGCACAAATCCCCTCTACCCACCTCAGTTATTACTGCTTTCCTTCTTTCTCTTATTATTACACTGTATGACACAGCTTAAAATCTAAATAAAAATAATCTGATGCATTTCCTGGCCTCATTTAATTGGAGAGAGAAAAGATGAACAAATATCAAAGGAAAACAAAATGAACTGTTGAATGCCAGTGGTTATTTCTGTTTGTAATGAAGGCATGAAATTAGTGCAGAGTTTAACTACTGTACTGCTGATCTCTCCGAGTGCTGTGTTATAAGTTCACATTAGGCTCCTGAGACCTCAAGGTAAAACTCACAGCCCAGTTATTAGGGGTTCCTGTGAGACAAACCTCTTCACTGGGCCTCACGCAGTGCTCCAGGAAAGGATCCAGTCCATCACGAAAAAACCCAAAAGTATCTTCAAAGCTTTTCTGGGCTTCTTTCCTCTCTACATGTTAATATAAGCTCTAAAACCTTAGAATCTGGTGTATTAAGCCAGGGCACACATTTTATATCTATATCTATACATACAGATGTATGTCAGAAGCCAATAAGAGGAGATATATGTATACACATAGCTGATGCACTTTGCTGTGTAGCAGAAACAACACTGCAAAGCAACTATACTCCAACAAAAAAGGCTACTGCTAATCACCAAAAGAAAAATAATAAGAGACTTGAAAGAAAACAGAATCTTCTCAGAAAAAGGGCAGAGGAGCAGAAAACTGTACTTAAAGAGTAATACCATAAATACAGAAATGTTAGCAAAGATGTATGTTATGAACGCTATCTCCCTACATTAAGAATTCACATACGCATTCCTGTTCTGGTCATTTTACGACAGAAGATCATCCTTGTGTGAGGAATCACAATTAATTCATTTACTGCTTTTTAATGTTAAGACAATCACACAATCACGCTTGAGTGAACTGCAACATATAATGGGAGAAGGGATTCTAATTGGAATCAGCTTTCTTTATAAGATGGGAGTAATTTATGATTTAAGACACAATCCGCTGAAAAATCACTCTGACGAATCCTTTTTAAAGCACTTCATACAGGGCAATTACCGCTTTTCTTGAAGTTGAATGAACCCTTCGCTTGAATACAGATTAACGAGTGTCAAATTACCACATGGTCCTCAGTGTACGTTTTGTTTTTTGAAAAAAATCAAAGTAAATAACAGCATTATTTAAGAAACCAGTTCTTTCAACAGACGCCCCAAGACTGATGTTTAAGCAAGTCTCCTTGGCAACCAAGGAGCCAAGTACATCTTGGGCCAGGAGGAAGGGGAAAAGGGACAGCAACTCTAAGGGGTGGGTAGAATAAGTAACCGGGAGTAGTAACTGCTCCCGCTAGACGACGCTGCTAGAAGCTGCACGGGCTGCAAAGCCCCTGAAATTTCAACTCTGATCTCGCCCCCACTGGCTCACAAGCAGACTCCCACCCTCTCCCACCGGTTTGAAGAACCAACTCCGAACAGGTAACGAGGAGAGAGGGTGAGCTGTCTGCGGGGTTACGTACCCGAGGCGGCAGCGCAGGCACCTGGCTCTCGTTGATACACAATGGTCGTACTTCGCCCCACGATGCCCGATGCCGAGGTTAAGAGAAACCGCAGTAGCTTCTCTCTGCCGGTTTGGGGATGCAGTTGTGAAGAACGAGCGCGTTAGCGTGTGTGTGCGCGTATGTGTATCCGTGAACGTGTGTGCGAGCGTGTGTATGTGTGTCTGCGCGCTCCCCGACTCTCCCGCAGGGAAACGGTGTTTCCTAGTAAATAAAAGCAGCAGCCAGCCCTACGGGTGGCGCGTCCGGCTAGCTCTGCGCTAGGCGACAGCGTCAGGTTGGGAACGCACCCCCGCGGACCCGCGCGGCTCAGACTGCGAAGCTGCTCCTCCCCCTCGCGCCTCCGGCGAGTCAGCGCGCACGCTCGCCCCGCCCCCCGGCGAGCACGCGCGCCCCACCCCCAGCATCCCGAGGCGCGCAAGCCGCGCACCCCCGTCCCCTGCTTAAGGAGAGCCAGCGCGCGCCCGCTCTCTCCGGAAGTCTACCTCCCCTGTGCTGCACCTTTCTTGCTTTTTGGCACCTGCGCTGCCCACTGCTGGGTCGCTTGGACCGCCTGCCGTTTCAGCAGCGTTGCCTCCTGCGACGACCGAGACACCGGGAGCCAGCCTGCCTGCTCCCAGACTGCCTCCCAGGGCTAGAGAGCGACCTACCGGAGCAAATGGCCGTGACCCCAACTTGCAGTAGCCGCGAGCTCTGGTCCTCTGCTTCCCTCCCCCCGACCCAACTAACTTGTAAAGTTCAAATTTCCCCTTTTCCTAGTGGCCGCTTTGCAGGACCTATATCTCGGCCTTCCTTAGAATAATACACTTTATGGTACTGTTGAAAAGGGCTTTCAAGTAACCTTAAGAAATGACAGGGGATCCCAGGGTTGGATGGAAGCCTATTTGGTTGCAGCTAACCCAGCATCAAACCTGTAAACAGACAGCATCCCCAGAATACCACCATTAACTTCTGCGGCCTGGCCCACTCTGGTGTCACTTGTGGGTGATTCATGTCATTTTTGTATAAAACATGCTTAGAAGCAAAGTGAATGATTTTGATAGGTAAAATATTATGTGTTACACTTTGGAATTGAAAAAATTTTATCCAGTATGGAGTTACACAGCCAGTTAACAGTGAAATGGGTGCTTCCCAGGAGGTGCTAGTGGTAAAGAACCCGTTTGCCAATACAGGAGATGTCAGAAACACAGGTTTGACCTGTGGGTTGGGAAGATACCCTGGAGGAGAGCATGGCATCCCACTCCAGTATTCTTGCTTGGAGAATCCCCACAGAGGAGCGACTGAAGCGACTTAACCATGCGTGCATGTAACAGTGAAATGAAACTCTAAATTGAAGTAAACTGTGTTTTGTAGAAGATCAGGATTTAACTTTTAGGAAGATGGAATTTCACAGTTGAGTCTCTTCGCTTGCAGGTTCTTCCACTGTTGGGCTAGGAAACAGTGCCCTGATCTATTTGAGGTGTCCCTAACATTCTCATTAGTCTCAATCGTTCAGCAATTTTTTTTTGCTCAATCCACACTGACTCCCTTGTAGCCTCTCTGGCCATTCAGTGCTTCATTGCATTGGTCTTGAAATTTGGACTTTAGATCCTCAGTCCTACTTGTCTAGCAGTCCTGGACACCAAGATGGGCAGAGGGAGAAGAATGACAGACTGGTTACAAACGTTAGGTGCAGTGTCATTTTCTAGAATTTTTCATAAGCAGTTTTACATTTTCCATTAAGTCTTATTTTATACCAGAAGTTCAAATGTCGAACCACACTTGAACCTAAATTCTGACAATGACTTAGTGTCAATAAATACAACACTCCCTTAACATTAATAAAGTATTTTGAAGGTGCTTAAAATTTAAACTCATCTATAGCATAATGATTAGATTATCTGTTTGTTTATAGAATTGTTCAGTCACTAGGTTGCTAAGTCGTGTCTGACTCTTTGTAACCCTATGGACTGAAGCCTGCCAGGCTTCCCTGTCCTTCACTGGAATAAATAGAAGCTATTTATTAAAAAAAAAAATAGAAAAGCAAAGACTATAACTGTATTTACAGAGAAAAAATATGTCACCAACTCACCACCTGTGCGACTATAGAAGGGTTTCTTACTGCTCAAGCCTAGTCTGTCTTGTTCATCATTGTATTCCTATAAGCTAGCAGAATGCCTGTCATATATTGGGGGCTCAGTTAATATTGTTGATGCATAGATATTGAAGTTTAAAGAAGAAAATTTATATTGTCTATTAAAATGTTTAGTTCAGAGAGGGCAATTTTCTCCTAAATGCCTCCTTTAGACTGATTTAAAGTACAGTTTTTTAATTTAAGATGTATTTTATTTCTCTGAAATAAGACTTGGCATTTTGTTAAACAGCCGTAAAAACTCAATCCAAGTGTGTTTTCTAATATACTCTGTTACCAGAACAAATAGATTTTAGGTACTGTTTCTCCCTTGGGCACCGATTGCAGCCATGAAATTAAAAGACGCTTACTCCTTGGAAGGAAAGTTATGACCAACCTAGACAGCATATTAAAAAGCAGAGACATTACTTTGCCAACAAAGGTCCGTCTAGTCAAGGCTATGGTTTTTCCAGTGGTCATGTATGGATGTGAGAGTTGGACTATAAATAAAGCTGAGCGCCAAAGAATTGATGCTTTTGAACTGTGGTGTTGGAGAAGACTCTTGAGAGCCCCTTAGACTGCAAGGAGATCCAACCAGTCCATCCTAAAGGAGATCAGTCCTGGGTGTTCAGTGGAAGGACTGATGTTGAAGCTGAAACTCCAATACTTTGGCCACCTGATGCGAAGAACTGACTCATTTGAAAAGACCCTGATGCTGGGAAAGATTGAGGGCAGGAGGAGAAGGGGACGACAGAGGATGAGATAGTTGGATGGCATCACCAACTCAATGGACATGAGTTTGGGTGGACTCTGGAAGTTGGTGATGGACAGGGAGGCCTGGTGTGCTGAGGTTCATGGGGTCACAAAGAGTTGGACATGATTGAGCAACTGAACTGGACTGAACTGAACTGAACATATGGTAGTTCTCTTTGTTAAGAAAATAGTTTAAAACAATGCTTCACAAAAGCTATGCAAAAAAAAATTTTGAGCTCTTAAAATGTATTTCACAGAATGATCAGTGTAGGGCTTCAACTGTCAATAATTAGATGTTTTCCCTGTTTCAGTCTAGTGATATAAGACATAAGTTTCCACTCCAGAACAAACACCTGTCATGGTTGCCTTGTCCCATAGCGAATGAGGAGCTCAGTGTCATTCTTAATGCCTCTGTCATGGTTTTCTGTCATAAGCCAGTAGTGACATGAAGGAGTTGCTGAGCCAAATTTCTAATTATTCTTCCAAGGGAAACAGATCATTATAAATTATGCCTAAACCAAAATTGATTTTTTCTTGGCTGATACTCTGTAGTTCTCAAGTGGAAAATACAAAATAACTAGCTTAACAAAACACCTCAATTTATTCAGTTACCTTTTGGGTACATTTTGTAGCTAATTCATTCTACTTATTGGGAGCTGCTGCTGCTGCTAAGTCGCTTCAGTTGTGTCTGACTCTGTGCGACCCCATAGACAGCAGCCCACCAGGCTCCCCCGTCCCTGGGATTCTCCAGGTAAGAACACTGGAGTGGGTTGCCATTTCCTTCTCCAATGCCTGAAAGTGAAAAGTGAAAGTGAAGTCGCTCAGTCATGTCCGGCTCTTAGCGACTCCATGGACTGCAGCCCACCAGCCTCCTCCGTCCATGGGATTTGCCAGGCAAGAGTACTGGAGTGGGGTGCCATTGCCTTCTCCGTATTGGGAGCTAGTGTCACTCAAAACTAATAATACCATGGGAAAATCTTTTACCATTAATATTTTTGATATTTATATTCTCTGCCACATTATCTGGTACCAAACACTGTTATTTATGTTGTTTTTAGCCTAATTCAGTATAATCAAGTAGACACATAATGGATGCTTAGAAAATATTTACTGTTCTGAACACAAAATAGTCCTTGCCCACAAGACAGAATATTCTAAGTGCTCTACTAAATAAGTACAAACAAAATACAAAAGGGGTTCTTAGTCATCATTAGGGGAGGCAACTTCTAAAATAAATTGAATTTTTTCCATGTATCGGATTAACAAAGATGTAAAAAGATTATAATATCCAGTGTTAGAAAATGGGTAAATAAGAACGTGAATGCACATGGATACAAACACTTTGGATGACAACTTGCCTGTATTTACATTTTTTTAATGCACATTCCTCTTGTTAGAGCAATTCTACTTGTAGGAATGTATCCTGGGGTTACTGTTGGTTTGCAAACTCCCCTCATACATGGAGGGCAAGGAGAGACTGCAAAAAGAGGCAGACCACTCCAGATTGGGAGGTGGCTGGTTTAATAAACAAGGGAACTTACACAGGAGTAGATCTCTACACCTGCCCTCCAGAACCTTCAAAGTTTATAGAGAGGCCTTAATGGGCTTCCATCACACACGTCATTCAGACAATCTCAACAATGCTTTATTCTTTCAAGGCTATGTTCTTGGAACAGCTCCCAGTGTAGGAAAGATGGGCAGAATATGCATTCCAAGAATGAGGGAGGCGATGAGGAGCCTTCAATTGCCTGAGTCCATCTCGTGAGTCAACCAGTGGTTACGTCCTCTCCATGACCTCCTCCAGGACTTACCTCTATAGAAAAATGAAAAACTGGGTGGAAGATCTAAGTAGACATTTCTCCAAAGAAAACATACAGATGGCCAAAAAGTGCATGAAAAGATGCTCAACATCATGAACTATTAGAGAAATGCAAATCAAAACTATAATGGGGTATCACCTCACACTGGTCACAATGGCCATCATCAAAATAATGTGTGTGTGTGTGTGTTCAATTGTTGTCATGTCCAACTCTTTGCAACCCCATGGACTGTAACCCACCAGGCTTCCCTGTCTACAAACAATAAGTGCTGGACAGGGTGTAGAGAAAAGGGAATCCTATACTGTTGGTGGGAAGGTAAATTAATGTAGCCATTATGGAGGTTCCTAGAAAACTAAAAATAGAGATCGTTACATAACCTCATACTATGTCATGATGCAACAATCTCACTCCTGGGCATATATCTGGAGAAAACCATAATTTGAAAAGAAACATGTACCCCAGTGTTCATTGCAACACTGTTTACAATAGCTAGGACATGGAAGCAACATAAATGTCTGTCAGCAGAGGAGTGGATAAAGAAAAAGTTGTACATATATACAATGGAATATTACTCAGCTATAAAAAGCAACAAAATAATGCCATTTGCAGCCACATGGATGGAGCTAGAGATTGTCACATTGAATGAAGTCAGAAAGAGAAAAATATCACGTGATGTTGTTTATATGTGGAATCTGAAAGAACTGTACAGATGAGCTCATTTACAAAACAGAAAGAGTCACAGATATAGAAAACGTACTTATGGTTATCAAGGGGAAAAGTCAGGGGCATAAATTGGGAGGTGGGGATTGACATATACACACTATCATATATAAAATAGATAATAAGAACTTACTGTATAGCATAGGGAACTCTACTCCATACTCTGTAATGACCTATATGGGAGTGCATATATGTATATGTATAACTGATCCACTTTACTGTACAGCAGAAGCTAACACAACATTGTAAATCAACTATACAGCAATAAAAATTAATTTTTTAAAAATGCAAATATTATGTAAAAGAATGTTCATGATAGTCAAAAGAAACAGGGAAAGAGAAAAAAATAGAGAGAGGGAGGGGTCCAGGTGGAGCGAATTAGAATCCATTATTTGGAGACAAGTCAAATTATTAGGATACTATGTGGTTATTTTAAAAAATAAGTAGATCTTTAAACACTAATGTCAAAGGTGTATTACTAAATGTAAAAAAGCAAGTTGAAGATCAATAGGAATAATATGAACTAACTTGTATAAAAGCAGAGCAAGAGTGGGAGGAGAGGAGGGAGATGTGTACATAAAAATATATTTTTTCATTTTACTGGCTCAGGTGGAAAGGGGTGAATCTCAAGCAGTCAGGAAGTCCTGACATCAGTCAGGCCACCCTGGCAACTACATAACTATGGGTCTATTAGTCACTCAGCCGTGTCTGACTCTTTGTGATTCCATGGACTGTGGCCCACCAGGCTTCTCTATCCATGGAATTGTCCAGGCAAGAATACTGGAGTGGGTTGCCATTTCCTCCTTCAGGGGTCTTCCTAACCAAGGGATAGAACCTGGGTCTCCTGCATTGCAGGCAGACTCTTTACCAGCTGAGCCACCAGGGAAGCCCTCTACATAACTATCTGCATATAAGCCTGATAAGGATATAAGACTAAAACACACACATATATAAACTGACCCTATACTTCCAACACTTGGTAAACAAAGACCCAAGATTTCTCCCTTTCAACTCTGATTCCATACTCTTTCCTGACTTTCTCCTTTTCTTTTTGGCCATGGTCACAAACCAATTGCAATATTTTGCTGAGTCTCCTGTATTAGTCACAGTTCGTTGAATTCTGTTTTCAGTGGCAGACACTGATTCTGAATCACTTAAGCAAGAATGCACTTTCTTGGAAGGGCACTGGTGACTCAGTAAATAGAGAAGGGCTGGGAGGGAAAGTCCAAAGAGCCAAGCTTTGAAAGACCAGAAACCCAAAATAATATCATTCTAGCCAAGATTCAAATTCCCAGGAGAGTCTATAATTAAGCCAGTCTAGGTCCTAAGTCCATTATGATGTGGTTTGTGATTGGAGAGGCAGTGGTGAGGGATGGATTTGACCATATGGAATGGAATGGGAAAGAAGTAGTTCCCAAAAGGAAAGGAGTACTGAAGTTCTCGCCCCCGGCCCCCCACCCTACCCCCACCCCCCTCCAAAAAGGCAAGGGATGCTGGGCAAGCAAAACCAGTGACTGTCCATTACTGCTATCTTTTAAATGGAGACAAAACTAAAGAATTTTTATTTCCTTTTATTATCTACTCTCCCACCCTTTGACTGCTTCCAAATATATTTCAGATGGGATTGAAGCTATTTGGAAGCAAATTGATGAAAGTTCTTTTTAAAATTTATATTTATTTATTTGACTGTGCCGTATCTTAGTTTCAGCATACAAACTCTTAGTTATGGCCTATGGAATCTAGTTCCCCACCGGGGATCAAACCTGGGCCCCCTGCATTGGGAGTGTGAAGTCTCAGCCACTGGACCACCAGGGAAGCCTCCAAAATTCTTTTCGGTGATATACATTCTTTTAAAAGTGAAGAGTAACCTATGAAATACAAGGATGACACCTCAGGAACCCTGTTTAGAAAAATTTTCTCCCTTATGTTTAGGCCACCTATTGCGGAATTTAAAGGGAACACTTGATGATACATCAAAATTTTAGTTTCTAAGTTTAGAACTATCTGTGTGGGATCAATTTTCACAGAAAGTTCAAGACCATCTTACATTAGTATAATGCAGATGAAAGTTCCTAATGCTTTGAAAATTCTAATCCCACAGCAGCAATGTATGAATTTAAGCATGCCATTAAGAAAAAAATTAACTTCATTCATTAAATTCATTCTTTCATTCAATCATTACTAATGTTTCCCAGGTCACATCAGCCTAAAGGTAAAATAGGTCGTGCAGCTGTCAAAAATAACAAAAATATTTTTCCAGCTTCAGCCTGCCACTTAACAGAAAGCATCAGCCCCACTTCAAGTTGTCTCAAAGGTATTTTACCCAGGAGCTCTGATGACTCACCCGGCGTATCTTTGGTAACAGAAGAGGCAGCCTTTTTGCTGCAGACACAGTACATGCGGCTTCCACTCATGCCTTGGACATCAACTCTTGTCCTTTTACTGACTTTGTTTTTCCTTAACACCTCCTTTCTTCCAGAACAAAGGCAATCTTGCCTTCCAGAGGCATAATGTCTGGAGATGTTAGTGTTTTTCATGACTGCAGAAGGAGGATGCTACTGGCATCTAGAGGATGGAGCTAGGGATGCTACCAAATACTCTGCAGTGCACAGAACAGCCCCTCACAACAAGAAATATCTGGGCCAAAATGCCAATAGTGCTGAGGCAGAAAGACCTGAGTCTCAGAAAGCTGGCCTACAGGACAATCTGAGGAACAGTAGCTCTTCCATTCTCAAAAATCACCTCTGGTATTTTTAAGCTAAACATGCTCCTCCTCTTTGCCTCTCCTTAGGATGATAGGATTCTTTCAACATTAAAAGCAGACTTGCCTCCTCTTTAGAGAATGTAATGATCATCTGAGACACTGAACAAGAAACAGTCTCTCTGTCATAGCTATTGTTTTCTGTTACCACACTCTTTCCGGCCCAATCCTCCTTCTGGTAACAGATCCGGCTGCCTTGACCTCGAGGGGTGGGCCTATAACTCAGGTGAGCCAAACAATAGGCCTTCCCCAGGTTTTTCTTTTTCACTCAAGCTGAGGAAAGAGAATCTCTTTTCTGGCCTCATGACTATATAGTAAGAGGCTCTGGGGGGAAACATCTTGAGATAATGAGGCTCTCCTACAGAGAGAAGCAGAAAGGAAGAAAGCAAGGAGAGAGGAGGAAGTGAGAGAAAGTATGTGCTTTCATCCCAGGTCTTCCCAAGTCCAGCTCCATTTCCATACTTCCTACCATTTGATTTTATGTGCAGTTTTCATCTTCTGTTTAAGCTAGGTTAATCAGGGTCTTTATCACTTCCAGCATAAGAATTTTGGCTAATACACGTGTCTTCAAAATCCTTAAAATTCAGTACAGCAGTATAGAGTAGCAGATGAAAGTGGAGCAGTACCCTGTGGGGCTCCTGGGCACAAAAGTCTTTCTGTGCCCACCCTTTCTTGCTTGTAGGAAACAGGCTTCATTCAGCCTCCATGACCTTCCCTGAGTTCCAAAGGGCAGGTTCAAACAGTTGCTAATCAGGAAAGAGAGGGGGTGTGGATACTAGAAAGGAGCAATCAAGAAACAGTATTGCAGCCTTGGGGCCCAGGGTCCTGGTTAACTCTGAAGATATATAGGTAAATATATCTTTGAGCTGTTTTGCAGATACTGAAACTGCCACCAGGTGGAAGAAGTTAATCATATGCTCCGCATAAGCATGTTGGAGTAGGAAATGGCAACCTAATCCAGTATTCTTGCCCTGAAAACTCTGTGAGCAGAGGAGCCTGAAAGGCCACAGTCCATGGGGTGGCAAATGGTTGTGATCTTGGATGGCCTCAGCTTGCAGCGGCTTGGATCGGGGCTTGGGTTCCCAGCCAGAGACTGGGCTGGGTTGCGTGGTGAAAGCACAAGATCCTACCCACTAGACTGGGCCCTTCTGAATTTTCAGAAAAGAATTCCAACAAAGACAGTAAGTAATGAAACAAGTATAGAATTTATTAAGAGGAAAAAGAGTACAATAAATGTGGATAGACACACAGGCAGACTCAAAGGGAGAGTCCCAGAGTTGTGCCCTCATGGCAATTTGAATTACTTTTATGGGGTATTTCTTCCAGGTTTCCTTTGGCCAGTCATTATCATTTGCCTTGAAGGAGGAAACAGAACAGGCTTAATCTTGAAAGCAGGACTCCATCTTGAGCCGGACTGTGGACTTTGAGCTATATGCCCAGTATCTATGGAAATGACATACCAACTGGAAAACCAGGCCCCCAGAAGGAAGAGCTCCAGGGCTCATACCCAGACTCTCTGTAACTTAAAAGAATACCCTAATTCTCTGTGTAACCAAATAGAATCATACATTCTGCTGCTGCTGCTGCTAAGTCGCTTCAGTCGTGTCCGACTCTGTGCAACCCCATAGATGGCAGCCCAACAGGCTCCCCCATCACTGGGACTCTCCAGGCAAGAATACTGGAGTGGGTTGCCATTTCCTTCTCCAATGCATGAAAGTGAAAAGTGAAAGTGAAGTCGCTCAGTCGTGTCCGACTCTTAGCGACCCCATGGACTTCAGCCTACCAGCCTTCTTCATCTATGGGATTTTCCAGGCAAGAGTACTGGAGTGGGGTGCCATTGCCTTCTCCAAGAATCATACATTCTATTATGCTTATTGGGGTATGACCACAGGCCTATTGATAATTCTCTACTGTTAACCACTTAGGCTTAAGGCATATGAATCACAGGTTAACTTTAATGTATCTTTTTTTTTTCCCTTTGTTCCCACTTGTTTCAGGGAATCTGGGAAGGTGGGTTTGGGCACATATATAAGGTTTTCACAAAAACTGGCTGGGGTCCTTGGCTAAGAGGAGACTCTGCCTTAGCCCTGCCAGTGTAATAAACTGTACTTCACTATCTGCATCATCCTTCTAAGTGAGTTTGTTTCCCGGAACACGTGGCTACAAAAGCCTGGTTCACAGTCCATATTTGGTATATCTCAGGATCCTCCCATGTGTGTACATGAGTCTCTTAGCCAAGATGGATCTTACTGAAAAGGCATGTGGGTAGGGAACACCCCTTTGCATAACTCCCCTTTAGCCTTCCAGGAGCCTTTTCTGTGCATGTGTGGCTGGGGAGGGCTCCTGGCTTCACGAACAAGAAATGTGTGGTCTAGCCAGGGCCCAGCCTTCTCCCTTACTTGTCCTGCTATTCTTGTCTTGGAGTTTCAGTCCACAGGGAATGAATCTCCAACTCCTTTACCCTGGGTGGGGGGGCTCCTATCAGCCTTCTGCCTCACTTGGACATGCCTGAGCACACTCATAAGCATGTAGACCCCAGACTGGCTGGAAACAGAAAGTTGATGATGCTGACTACCGATTACCTCACCACCAACCAATCAGAAGAATGTCCACAAGATGATGGTGTTCTTCTCTTTACTGTAAAACTCCTCACTACCACCCTCCAGGTTGGGACACACAATTTTGAGGGCGTAGGCCTGCTGTGGCCCCCACCTTTGCCTGGCAAAGCAATAAAGCTATTCTTTTCTACTTTACCGAAAACTCTGAGATTCAACTCTGTATGCTGGTGTACAGAAGCCAAATTTCAGCTAGTGTAGCATGAAAAGTGCCCCAGTGAAGTACATACAGGGCTGCTGAGGTTCTGGTTATGTTTTGCACTCTAAAAAGGATTCAAGATTGTTCACTTTGTAACTATTCAACAAGTTGTATATTTGCTTTATGGAAAAAGCTGTTCCTTTTTGATGAGCACTAGTGAAAGTTGCTCAGCCGTGTCCGTCTCTTTGTGACCCCATGGACTATACAGTCCATGGAATTCTGCAGGCCAGAATAACAGAGTGGGTAGCCATTCCCTTCTCCAGGGGATCTTCCCAACCCAGGGATCAAACTCAGGTTTCCACCATTGCAGGCGGATTCTTTACCAGCTGAGCCACAAGGAGGCTAAATAGCAAATTAAAGGAATTTACAGGAAAGAAAAAAGAAATGATATTTCATCTCAGCCATTAATAATGGCTTTTATTTAAATTAAGTGTAGAGGAGGAAAAATAAATGACCTTTTCCTCTACTCGCTTCTGTTATATGCCTGAGATCCACGAATTAAACTGTCAAAAAACAGATTAACAGGAGAGAAAGCATCCAAACTTTATTTGATGCTAATATTTTAATTTCTCTGCACGTGGAGGTCCTCATAGAAAAGAGTGAAGACACAAGAATTAGTTACACCTGGAGGCTATATAACATTTTTAACAAAGGGCAGTAAATTGTAGACAAGACAAAGGAAAGGGGGTTTGGGTTTTCAGGGTGGTAAGTTGTGGGAAGGTAAATATTAGGGGAACAAATGGAAGATAAGGGCAACTTAAGTGAAGTATGTTTGTTCAGACCCATCTCTGTGCTGATTTTCTGGCTCCAGTGATAAGCCTTGTTCTCCTGTGAGAAATGGAGTGTTTCGTATCAGTAAACAAGGATGTCACAGTCATCAGCAATTGCAGCCCTCCAACGTGAGTTCCTGGGCCTAAGGGCACTTAGGAAGGGGATGAACACCTGCCATCTAGCAGCCATCAGGACTGCAGTCACTCCCCATGGTGAGCCCCAAGGGAGCTCAGGATGTGAAAAAACACTGGATACTGGCCCAGGATAGCTGAGATCCACATGAAAGGAACAATTTCAGTGAGCCCAGATTCTTACATCTTCCCATACATAGAAAAGCCTAAATTACTTAACAGGATATCTGGTTTTCTTTAATTAACAATCTTTCGATGTTCAGATTACCTGCCCTTTGTTGCAAAACTTCTATATAACCTGGCTCCTCCCCTTGCCTCCTCAGAGCAGTTCTCTCAGGGTTACTTGAGATGTTGTCTCCTGGGCTTGAAGTTCTAAACATTCCTACCAAATGAAACAGAACTCTCAACTTTTTGGTTGTGACTATTCTTTAAGTCAACACCTGGTCAGTGAGGGGAGGGGAAACACTGTCACAAAGGAAACTTTGAGCACATGGAGGGAAAAGAACTCTGTGTTTGCTGCTTCTTAATTGCTTTCAGCAAAAAATAATCCATAGGCCAAAGAGGCATATTTTGGGGTAGCATATTTCATAAGTAAACTAGAATCTTATTTACATTATTCAGATGACAGAGCATTCTTAATTCTCACTCTTCCTACTCACAGTTCTATAAATATTCTTTACCCCATTTTTCTGCTCATGAATAAATACTTGGCAATTCAACTTACTTCATCAAGAAATTAATTGCAGAACTGGGGCCAAAATCAGGTTTCCAGCTCACAAACTCAAAGTCCTTTTCATTGAGGTGCACCTGCTTCTGAATGGGAGGAAGAAGTCACTGAGAAGACAGATGAGGCCACTCACTGCACCTCCCCCTCATCTTGGCCACCCAACTCCCAGGGAACCTACTATATATCCCTAGCATTCATTGTCATAAGTTACTGAACTTTCAGGTGTATATTTAAAAATCCTCCATTAGGCTGTAAGTTTTACCCTTTTGTTTTTGGTCTTACATTTTCCCATGCCCAGGACAGTTGTTAGAAGAGTACTTAGTAAATGTTTGTTAGATGATAAGTGGATAGATGAATGCATGCATGTGAAGCGGTGAAATACAAAACAATTTTTGGGATCATTGTGATTGAACTATACAACTCAGTAGAGGAATACTGAGAAATCCCTTCAGCAAAGTAGATTGGGGCAAAACTATAGGAAGCTGTGAATGCCAACTCAGGGTGTTTGTACTTTAGCCAAGAGGCACAGGTGATATTAACTCTTTCTCTTCTGGAGGGCTGACCTTCCTAATGGGTTGGAGGAAGAGTTTGTATAATTGTCTAGGATTTAGGTGCTGGGCGTGTGGCTGCAGGGGCTGAGGAAATGGACAGGGAAGGAACAGTGTTGGGGTTGTCACTAGATAAATGCACTTCTACCTCATGAGCACATGATGCAAGGTCACCAGACTGGTACCTGGTACGTGGGCAGTGGTGCAGGGAGTTAGACAGTTTGTCTATCAAACCAGGTTTCAAATGCCAGCAAGATGGAGTACAAGTAAGATCAAAGGGCGGAATCGTACTTAAGCTTGCACAGGATATGGAGTCAAAGTTAAACAAGTCCTTAGCAAATGCAGGGGGTCCTTGGTAGTGTTTAATAATGATATCCCTTTGTATTCATTGCCTATTACTGGAGTAACAAATGATCACAAAAATAGAGGCTTGGAACAACACAAGCTTAATTATATTACTGTTCTGTAGGTTGGGTGCCCAACAAGGGTCTCACTGGGCTAGTATCAAGATGTCACCAGGGCTGAGTCCCTTCCTGAAGAAACTAGGAGCAAATCTGTTTCCTGGCCTCTGCTAGCTTCCAGAGGCTGTCCACGGTCCTTCACTCTTGGACCCTTCCTCTATCTTCAAAGCAAGGAACCCTGGGACAATTCATGCTTAGGATGCCCTCTCTCAGGTTCTCTTTCTTCTGCCTTTCTCTTCTACTTTTAATAAGCCTTGAGATTACATTGGGCCCCCTAGATAATCCAGGATAATCTCCCTATTTTAAAGTCATTTGAATAGCAGCTTTAATTCTACCTGTACTCTTAGCTCTCCTTTGCCACATAAGATTACATATTCACAGACTGCACAGATTAGGACATGGGCACCTGGGTTGGTCATTATTCTATTTACCACACTCTTTTCCCTGGGAGGGATGGCACCAGACCTCAATTGCCTGATAAGAGCCCTACTTGCTGAGGGGCAAATATATCCAGGGAAAGCCTAGAGACCATCTGAGCCAGGCCAGTCTCAAAAATCACACTTTCTCTCAGACTTTTTTCCCAGTCATGATGAATGTTTATTTGTGGAAATAGAGTTCACATTTCCTCTGCCACACTCATCCAGACTGGTGTGCTAGAGCTATATTGTAAGGCTTGTGAAAAGCTTTTATTGCATTTTCAAGAATTTTGCAACATCGGGGTGACATTGTCTACGGTAGGACTATTAACACCATAATAATGAGTAAATGCTGCAAATGAGGGCCTTTGCCCTGGGAGATACAGTTATTACACATTTGCCATACCACTTAGTACATATGAACTTAAAAGTGAGTATCATCAGCAATCAGGCTGGGACCCACATGATTTCAAAGATAGTAGCTGACTGCTCCAATTAGTCTGGGCCTCCCAGACAAACACTAAAACCATATATTACAATTTTGTCTAATGAGCTTCTGCTCTCCAGTAGGATACACAGAATTCAGTTTATTAGTTGCTAGGGTGTTGCCAAGGTCAATCGGAGTCATAATGTACCTAAGCTGGGTGGGCATGCCAGGAAGGCCTTCCTCCATGAATAATATTGGTACATCTTAATCTTAACAAGATTACAAACACTCACAAATCCACCCTTCATGAGGGCTCAAGCACTTCAATGCTCATCCAGGAAGTAGAGAATTAGCAGAAGAGGTGACAATATTCCACTGGAATATGGAATCATGTAATCCAATATTACATTGGAATCATGGTTTATCCATATTCTTTCAGTCAACCAAAAAACTTGAGCTTGTTCTAGGGATAGAAGGATCACAAGCTACCTTGGTGGGAAATCAGTGGTGTGTGTGTGTACACAAGCATACAGGCAGTGGGTAGAGGAGAAAACAGACAAATGAATAAGTAATTACAATGCAGGGTGACTGGTTCTTGGAAGTACTCAATTTTATGAGGGTCAGCTTACTGAGGTTGCCCAGGGTCAGGCAAGCAGTCCTGAATGAAGTAACATATAAGCTGAATCCAAGTAGTAGTAATAGTACCAATAATAACAAATATTTATTGAGTACTTCCATGCTTCAGGTCTTAAACTCATTTTACTTCATTTAGTTCTTCTGACACCCATGAAGTAGGTATAATTATTCTCCTCATTTTACAAATGAGGAAACTGAGACACAGCTAAGTTAAATAAAGTTGCCCAAGGTCTTATAGTGGGAGTAGGACTGGGAGAGTATGAGTTAAGGGATGTTGGAGAGAAGATTGTTCCAGTAAAGAGAATAGCATATGGAAAGTCAGGATGGGTTCTAGGAAAAGAAAACAAGTTTATCTGATTAAACATTCAAGTGCAGGGTGATGAACTATGAAAGCAACCAAGAAAAGCTTGCTTAGAAGCAGATTAGATCATAAAGGACCTAATAAGCAATAATGTTTATTTGTTTGCTTGCAGGTAATAAGCAAGTTGGTTTATTTTAAAAGAATCACTGCAGTATAAGTATGGAAGCAGAGGGAGAAAAGCCAGAGAGGAACGTGTAATCCAGGAAAGAGATGAGAAGGAATGAATATGCATGATGAAGGGGGTGTAGAGGGGGTAAGAGCTGAGGATGCTGCCCAGGTCTGCCTAGGATCACTGGAGAGGTGGTTATATTCATCACTGTGATGGGAAACACAGGAGGAAAGGTAACTGCCGCCTGGATTTTCTGGGGGAAGATAAGTTCTGGTTCAAAACACATCTGAAAGGCCTATAGGACACCTGGGAGGAAGTGTCCAGGAAGCAGGTGGCTCGATGGGTTTGTTTCTAAATAATATTGTGTGCTGAATAAGCACAGGTATGCTGTGCCGTGCTTAGCTGTTCAGTCATGTCCGACTCTTTGCGACCCCATGGACTGTAGCCCTCCAGGCTCCTCCATCTATGGGGGTTCTCCAGGTAAGAATACTGGAATGGGTTGCCATGCCCTCCTCCAGGGGATCTTCCCAACCCAGTGATCAAACCCAGGTCTCCTGCATTGCAGGCCGATTCTTTACCATCTGAGCCACCAGGGAAGTTCACGAATACTGGAGTGAGTAGCTTATCCCTTCTCCAGGGGATCTTCTCAACCCAGGAATCAAACTGGGATTGTATATGTATAACACTGTGGGAAAGTGTTGGAAAAAGTTGATGTCATCTCTCAGAATATGGGAATAACAGTGGTGTGGAAAAGGCTTTGATTGATGGCCATTTGTGAGTGCAAGTGTTGGTGGGTCCACCTGCCCCTCTACAAGCTGAACCATGAATACTGGAAACTGAACACTGTCATTCTATACATGCAGACGTAGCTTCTCTATCACCTGTTTTTTCCTGGTGTCAAAAGACTCAGAATAGAGGTCTACAGCAGAGGCCCCACCTCCCTCTGCCCTGGCTTACAGAAAACAGGGGCTGGCCTGACAGCTGAGTTTCTCTAAGTTAAAGGCTTTCCCAAACTGCCCAGAGCATCAGACAGAGTGTTCAGAGCACAGAGTTAAATGGGAATCTACAATCAGTGAATCATGGAAAGTGCCCCTTGGAATCACAAATCTAAGAGCAGAGACAGTTATCAAAAGCTAGGAATGGCGGTCAGGGATTGGAAAGTCTTGCTGAAAAGAACAGGAAGCAGTGGGTCCAGTGAGGAAGAGGCAGGAAACTTTGGCTGAACACTGGAGAGCTGTTGTTGTTTTGTTCGGTCACCCTTCCGTGTCTGACTCTGTGACCCATGGACTGCAGCATGCCAGGTCTCCCTGTCCCTCACCATCTCCCAAAGTTTGCCCAAGTTCATGTCCATTGCATTGATGATGCCATCCAGCCATTTCATCCTCTGGCGCCCTCTTCTCCTTCTGCCTCCAATCTTTCCCAGCATCAGGGTCTTTTCCAATGAGTTGGCTGTTTGCATCAGGTGACCAAAATGCTGGAGCTTCAGCTTCAGCATCAGTCCTTCCAAGGAGTATTCAGGGCTGATTTCCCTTAGGATTGACTGGTTTGATCTCCTTGCTGTCTCAGGAGACTTCTCCAGCACCACAGCTCAAAGGCATCAATTATTTGGCATTCTGCCTTCTTTACAGTCCAGCTCTTTTTCTATTTTGTCTTTTTATTGAAATCCATGTTTTTAAATTTTATTTTTGATTGAAGGATAATCGCTTTAAATTTGTATTGGTTTCTGCTGTACAACATGAATCAGCTGTAAGTATACATATGTCCCCTCCCTCTTAAGTCTCCCTCCCACCCCCATTTCCTGATTCCACCCCTCAAGGTCAATACAGAGAACCAAGCTGAGCTCCCTGTGCTATCCAGCAGCCTCCCACCAGCTAGCTATTTTACACATGGTAGTGTATATATGTCAGTGCTACTCTCTCAATTTGTCTCACCCTCATAGTGCTATTCTTGGTGGAGAATGATTCCACTTGTTTCCAGCAGTAAAGTATGGGGGAAGAAGAGGGGAAGATGCCAACTGACTTAACATCACTGAGTTGCTGGTATCAGAGGCACATTCAAGAAAAACAAGAGCCACAGTGAAACAACATACCAGCTTTCTTAATGTTTGATCAAGTGCCCAAGAAATTTCAAAGCAGAAGAAAAACATGAGGCTGTGCACAGTGTTCATATTTAAGGTTACATGGGGGCAGCCTATGTCTTCTCCCCTGAATCTGCCCATTTGACTCCTAAGCCTTAAGTGTGAGATCTCACCAATAACTGAGAGAAAGCCCAGTCTGAAGCACACTTATCAGGGCTAGGGGTCATTACTGGCAGAATAGGCCCTGATAAAAACCATCCCCTCCCCTCGTTCCCCATACAGTGACTGGTAAGCACTCAGGAGGCTTCGGCCCAGGAGCTGCAGAGCCTGCCAGGAGCTTCTGATTCCCGCTCTAACCCTGTGACATGAAGACATCCGTCAGGGAGGGGAATGGGCTGGCTGCATCCTGGCCGAGGAGCTGGAACTACTGGCGGGAGAGCTGGCCCGAACTGCCTCCTCTAGGAGAAAAAGCAGATGCTTGGCTGGTCTGTTTTCAGGATGATATCTGTAAGTGCAGGGAAAGAGGAAGCTGCAGGCCTGGGTCCTGCCTTGAAGGCATAATAGCTTCATCCAAAAGAATGTGACCTAAAGAATGTTTATCAATTACATTCATCATTCTTCCTGCTCCTACGTGGGAGCTAAAAATGGGGTAGAAAAACAGTTCATCTTCTCTGCCATAGTTAACGAGCAGAATCAGGCCTGCTTTCCAGGAAGAAAAGAAACGGGACCTGATTTGAACAAATCAATCATTTAGTTAGACGTAAAGAAAAATGTCTTTTTTTACATTTCCTTTTCTATTTCTTTGGCTGCACCAGGTCTTAGTTGTGGCATGAGAACTCTTAGTGGCAGCATGTGGGATCTAGTTTCCGGAGCAGGGATTGAACCCGGGACCCCTGCATTGGGAGCATGGAGTCTTAACCACTGAACCACCAGGTAAGTCCCTAGACATAAAGAAAAATTTCTTAATGTAAGAATGTGTCAATCCTTAAGGAAATCAGTCCTGAATATTCATTGGAAGGACAGATGCTGAAGCTGAAACTCCAATACTTTGGCCACCTGATGCAAAGAACTGACTCATTGGAAAAGACCCTGATGCTGGGAAAGATTGAAGGCAGGAGGAGAAGGGGACGACAGAGGATGAGATGGTTGAATGGTATCACTGACTCAATGGACATGAGTTTGAGCAAACTCCTAGAGATAGTGAAGCACAGGGAAGCGGTGCTGCAGTCCATGGGGTCTCAAGGAGTCGGACATGACTGAACGACTGAACTGAACTGACTGAAGAATGTGTAGTGGGTTGAACTGTGTCCCCTAACTCCAGATACCTCTGAATATGATGACCTTATTTGGAGATGAGTCACTGGAGATATACTTAGCTATGGTGAGGTCATCCTGCAGTGGGACCAGTGACTAATCCGATACGAGCGCTATTCTCATCAAAAGAGGGAATTTGGATATAGACACACACACACACAGGAGAATGTCATGTGAGCATAAAGGCAGAGATCGGCACTTCTGCGAGCCAAGGAATACCAAGGATTGTCAGCAAACCACCAGCTGCCAGGCGAGAGGCCTAGAATAGATTCTCCCACAGCCCTTACAAGGCATCAACCCTGCCAAACCTTGAGCTCAGATTTCTAGCCTCCAGAACTGCAAGACAATAACTTTCTGTTGTTGAAGTCATCCAGTCTGCAGTACTTTGTTAAGACAGCCCTAGCACACTATATTGGAGAAGGAAATGGCAACCCACTCCAGCGTTGTTGCCTGGAGAATCCCAGGGACAGCCTGGTGGGCTGCCGTCTATAGGGTCGCACAGAGTCGGACACAACTGAAGCAACTTAGCAGCAGCAGCAGCAGCACACTATATATAGAATGTCAAAACACTAGACATTTTAAAAAGATATTTAAAACATAGTTGTATCTTATATTTTTATTTTTTAAAATTTATTTTCAATTGGGGGAAAATTGCTTTACTATGTTGTGTTGGTTTCTGTTGTACAACAGTGCAAATCAGCTATACGATTATACATATACCCCCAGCCTCTTGAGCCTCCCTCCCCTCCCCCCATCCCACCTGTCTAGATCATCACAGAGCGCCAGGCTGTGTCATATTCATATCAAATTAATCATATATAATATATAAATAATTATAACTTTAGTAAATCAGATCAGATCAGATCAGATCAGTCGCTCAGTCGTGTCCGACTCTTTGTGACCCCATGAATCGCAGCATGCCAGGCCTCCCTGTCCATCACCAACTCCCAGAGTTCACCCAGACTCATGTCCATCGAGTCAGTGATGCCATTCAACCATCTCATCCTCTGTCGTCCCCTTCTCCTCTTGCCCCCAATCCCTCCCAGCATCAGAGTCTTTTCCAATGAGTCAACTCTTCACACGAGGTGGCCAAAGTACTGGAGTTTCAGCTTTAGCATCATTCCTTCCAAAGAAATCCCAGGGCTGATACTACTATTTACTAATACTACTTTAGTAAATAGTAGTGTTTTAAATAAACAGTTATGTACTCTGTACAAGCATCTGCTTAAATGTCAAAGCTTGAGTTTCTTCTGGTTTTGTGTCTTTCTAATTTTATCAACAAACTGCCAAATCTAATTGCTTCATAGTAATCCAGATTTAAATCATATTTCTATTAATAACTGAGGATTTACCTAAAAGGCTTAGCGGATTACCTGAGGAAATGCAACAAAGATTGAGGAATAAATCAGTAACTCCCATTAAGACAAAATTGATCTTTTAAAATAAACAAAAATTATAAACTTGCATTTTATTATCAGGAACAGATCTCTATTAAGCATGTATCTCAGATCACCATATACAGTGATGGAGGTGTATGGAGGAGGTGACGAAGACACCTCTCCATGGCTTCTGCAATACAGTTGGGAAAGCCAGTGCAAAAGTAGAAGCAATAAGCAACACAAGTTAGAGTGTCACACAAAATGCTTCTGCTTATCTAAATACTGCTTACATTTTCTGTAACAGTATTTGCAGTTGTGAGCAAGGGAGTCAATCTTCTCTTATATAAACTTATCCTTGGATATTGTCCTTTGAGAAATCTCTCTGACAACTGTGAAAAAAAGGAAATCTTTATCTTTTGCATATCTTCTGTAGGACCAGGGTCATTAAAAACGGAGGTCCTAGGTATGGAAATTCTCAGATGCCATTCTCTGGTTCCAAAGGAAAGAGACCCTATGAAAGGGGAATGTCATAGGTAGTGGAGAGGTCTGTTGAGGGTGCAGGACCGCGCTACAGCTCTTCACTCCTGAAGGGAGAGGCTGCTGTTGCAGGGTCTGGCAAAAGTGCCATCTCAGAATAGAGTTGCAGTGGGCTTCGGTAACCTGGCTTGCTTCCCAACATGTGTCTTGTCTCTGAACTCCCAGCACACACCTCCAGTCTTCTTCCTGCCTCTCCTCTTTCCCCACTGTCACATGTATGGAAAAGTGCAAAGTCATTTAAATCTTCTGATTCAAAACTATCATCCATCTTCTTAATAATTACACAATTCCAGCAGGAAAAATGGTTGATATTCTATTTCTCACTTTTTTTTTTTAAGCTGCAATGGGTCTTCGTTGCCATTCACAGGCTCTTTATTGCTGTGTGCAGGGTATAGTTACAGGGAGCAGGGGCTACTCTTGCAGAGCAACGGCTCTAGGACACACAGGCTTCAATAGTTGTAGCACACAAGCCTAGTTGCCTCACAATATGTGGGATCTTAGTTCCCAGACCAGGGATCGAACCCATGTGCCCTGCATTGGCAGGCAGATTCTTAACCACTGAGACACCAGAGAAGTTCCTATTTCTCACTTTTAATGTGTCCAGATCATGATCCCATGCCTGCACACAAAAGACACAGCACTTTCAATCTCCTCTCAACATGCTGATGTCCTGGCAATAGCTCTGTCTGGTTTCCTCTTATGAGTAGCTCTCAAATGCTGGACTGACAGTCCATGTGTAAGGAAAGAGCACTGGATGGCGAATCAGTATACTGGATTCTAGTTCTGCTGCTGCTGCTAAGTCGCTTCAGTCATGTCCGACTCTGTGCGACCCCATAGACGGCAGCCCACCAGGCTGCCTGGGATTCTCAAGGCAAGAACACTGGAGTGGGTTGCCATTTCCTTCTCCAATGCATGAAAGTGAAAAGTGAAAGTGAAGTCGCTCAGTCGTGTCCGACCCTCAGCGACCCCATGGACTGCAGTCTTCCAGGCTCCTCCATCCATGGGATTTTCCAGGCAAGAGTATTGGAGTGGGGTGCCATTGCCTTCTCCGGGATTCTAGTTCTGAACCTTCCCTAACCATCCATAGGATCTCATCGCTCATGAGTCCTTTCTCTCAAGCTGTTGATTATGGAGCTCAGAGATGGGACTGACTTAGCTAAAGATTAGCCCAGAACAAGGTGACCAGGGCAGTAGAAGACTGGCTCTTTTTAAAGCTGTGGGATAAACTGGATTACAACTAACCATAGTCCAGAACCAAAATCAAGACCAATCACACAAGGTGTTGAATCAAAAACCAGGTCATTAAAACCATAAAGAGGCTCCAAAATAAGCCTTTGTGACACATGTGAAACTCCAGGGAAAGTGGTAGTCACTTTTTGTGACCCCATGGATGAAGGTCTCTCGTTGTGACCCCAGGGATTGTATATGAGGAGACTGCCAGGAGACCCCAGGCTCCTCTGTCCATGGAATTCTCCAGGGAAGAATACTGGAGTAGGTTGCCATTTTTTTCTCCAGGGGCTCTTCCCTGGATCAAACTGGGATCGAACTAATCAAGCTCTTCCAGTGATTAAACCTGTGTCTCCTGCACTGCATTGCACGGGTTCTTTACCGTCAGAGAACCAGGGAGCAGAGAGTTAATTTTAGGAGCTGTCAGGAACGTTTTTCTCTAGGCAGTGTGTTAGTCTTTACACCCCCCACCTCCATGAGGTTCTGGTACGTGTGCACGCTCAGTTGGATCCAACTCTTTGTGACCCCCCGGACTGTAGCCCACCAAGCTCATCTGTTCATGGGATTCTCCAGGTAAGAGTACTGACGTGGGTTGCTATGCCCTCCTGCAGGGATCTTCCCTACCCAGGGGTCAAACCCATGTCTCTCGCGTCTCTTACATCTCCTGCATTGGCAGGCAAGTTCTTCCCACTAGTGTCACCTGGGAAGCCCATAAGGCTCAGGTACGGATGCCCAAACCCCATGACCCACTTCCTGACCTGCATCAGGTCAGTTAGTGTCCCTCTTGTTGGGAATTTACACCTGGGGTGGAAAAATTCCAGTAGCACAAGACAGCTGGACCTGAGTGACCAGATGGTGACATCTCAGCCCCCTGCTGAGACATCTCAGAGTTGTCTTCATTTATATTTCTAAAGGCACATGACAAGGCTCAGCCTCAAGGTTGCATTCCACAAGAGAGCTGAGAAGGTAAAGCAAGCCCCCCTCCAAGGTATACCCGGGGCAGTCTGTCTTATAGGCTGAAATCCCACCATCAGAAATTTCATCTCTGATTCAAAGTCTCCTGTCTGTTGGGACAGAGTTCTCATTATGAGCATCTAAGAGTGAGTGATCAGGTGACTGACTACACGATCAGGGCCAAGGAAAGCTTTCAGCATTATGAGAGCACATGACTGGTGTCAGGCCTGGACCAGGTGTCCTGAGGCAGACCACACGGGTGCTCACCCCTCGGAGGTTAGTGCAGGCTCGGGCAAGGGAAGGCGTGGCTGAGGAGCCCCAGGGAACGGGAAAGCCATAAGAGATGGGCCTGACCTTCAGGATTTTCACTCACCCCAACTCTGTAAAGGCTATTCTTTACCACAGCAGTCCCCAACCTTTTTGGCACCAGGGACTGGTTTCATGGGAGACAGCTTTTCCATGGACTGGGGGTGGGGCAGTGGATTGCGGATGATTCAAGGGCAGTACATTGACTGTGCCGTTTATTTCTATTATTATTACATCAGCTCCACCTCAAATTATCAGGCATTAGATCCCAGAGGTTGAGGACCACTGCTTTAGCAAAAGACGACAGGTTCCATCTGTGAGCATCAAGAAATGTAACAAGGTTAAAGACTAAAAATATTTTGCGTATTTGACAGGCAGAATAGTAAAGTCAAACTGTCCAATCTGAGGCTGTTCCTGAGAGCTGGGAGAGGCGGGAAGCAGTTTGCAGATGAATTCTGGGTCACAGTCGTACACACCAGGATAAGTGCCCTATTTATTAATATGTACTTATTACCTTCCTTATTTGTGTGTCTTTTGTGAAAACTCCATATATCCCACCCTGTGTTTCACAAGCAAGGCTTGGAGTTGCCTAGAAAGCATTGGAATAGTGGAATGGAACTCTTACAGTTCTGGAGGTCTGAAATCAGTTTAACTAGGCTAAAAATCAAAGTGTCTTTAGGTCCATGTTCCCTCTGGAATCTCTCGGGAGGAATCTGTTTACTTGACTTATGGCTTCTTTCTCCATCTTCAAAGCCAGCAACATAGCATCTTGCTTCACTCATCATATCATCTTCTATGTCAAACCTTCCTCTGATTTCCTCTTTTACGGAAATTTATCATGGCATTTAAGGTTCAGTGAGATAATCTCATCTCAAGAGCCTTAAATGAATCACGCCTGCAAAGTCTCTTTTTCCAGACAAGATACTGTTACACATTCCAGAGATTAGGACCTAAATGTGTTTGGGGTCATTATACAGCTACCACACCTCTAGATCTTAATTGACCTGTGTGTTAAGTTTAGGAATTTTGCTTTATGATTTATTATTTGTGAGGACAGGAATCTTCTATCTGTTCTATTGGATTCTGATGAAAGAATTGATTAGTCACTCACATGCAAAGTAGAGCTGTTGTGGTACACCTTAGGCACTAACTCAAGCCCTGATTTCAGGGGGTGGAGTTAGGGGGCTGGCAAGGAAACAGGGATGGGATGTTGACATTCACATGAATCATACTTCATTTGTCATCCAGACCAACAAACCAGTTAAAAGCAAAAATGGCCTTGTAGCAGGACAGAAATGAGCTGGGTGAGCTCAGTTTGGGCATCATGTGATTACAGAGTCACTCTTGTGATGAGCAGCCAACTCTAGAGCCTTTTTGAGGGAGGAAAACCAGTGAAAGGGAAGCCTGTGGGCAGTGAGGTATGCAGAGAGGGCAAGACACAGCTTCAGGAGCTTCAAATGCACAAAGTGTTTAAGTCATACTATGACTTTATTGTTCAAGTCAATAAAAATATCACTGAAAGCAAATAATAACAAATTTACCAAATATAAACCCATCCAAAAGTCTGTATCTTTTTCTCATTCACAGCTTTTTGAAAAAGACTGCCATTATTTTATGGTTGGTTAGCAAGATGCCCTTATTATTGTGATAAGATGAATAGAATTTCTCTCAAAATAATGGCGGAACATAGGAAAATGGGAAGGTATATACAAGAAAAAGTTAGGTTGGCCATGAATTGATAATGATTGATTCTGGCTAATGGGCACATGTTGATTCACTATACTAACTCTATATTTAATTGTGTTTGAAATTTCATAATCAAAAGTTATTTTTTAAAGGGCTACCACTAGTTTTCCAATAAAACCACACTGGTAAAAAACAGGTTTACCTCTTACTTGCATAAACATTTAAATTTCTTATAGTAAACACATTCAAACTCCTTATCAAAATATAGTCAGGTGCATGAATTTTTTTTGACCAAAAGAGAAGGCCCATATACTAGCTTACTAGATCGCATTGTTGAGACCTGTAGACAGAACTGATGTTTTTAGCTTTCCCTGGAAGTATAAGGGTTATGTGCCTGAGGCCATGGGTTGGGAACCTGAAAGTCAACAGGATCATAGGGGTACATTCTGAGCTTCTCTTTGATCAAAAGCTCTAAAAAAGATTAACTACATCAAGAGTGGCATGAGATTAGGAAAATAGCTGACTACATTTCATGCTTCAGCCTCTGAACCCTGTCTCTGAATCCCATCTATCCATCCAGATTAAGGGAAAGACATATGGAAACAGTGTCCCTACAAAGACCCCTTGTTAAATAGGTATCCCTAAGAAAACCAGGAAATAGATGGGAAATAGATGGGGAAACAGTGGAAACAGTGTCAGACTTTATTTTTTGGGGCTCCAAAATCACTGCAGATGGTGACTGCAGCCATGAAATTAAAAGACGCTTACTCCTTAGAAGAAAAGTTATGACCAACCTAGTAGCATATTGAAAAGCAGAGACATTACTTTGCCAACAAAGGTCCATCTAGTCAAGGCTGTGGTTTTTCCTGTGGTCATGTATGGATGTGAGAGTTGGACTGTGAAGAAGGCTGAGCGCCGAAGAATTGATGCTTTTGAACTGTGGTGTTGGAGAAGACTCTTGAAAGTCCCTTGGACTGCAAGGAGATCCAATCAGTCCTTTCTGAAAGAGATCAGCCCTTTGGGATTTCTTTGGAAGGAATGATGCTAAAGCTGAAACTCTAGTACTTTGGCCACCTCATGTGAAGAGTTGACTCATTGGAAAAGACCCTGATGCTGGGAGGGATTGGGGGCAGGAGGAGAAGGGGACGACAGAGGATGAGATGGCTGGATGGCATCACTGACTCGATGGACGTGAGTCTGAGTGAACTCCGGGAGTTGGTGATGGACAGGGAGGCCTGGCGTGCTGCGATTCATGGGGTCGCAAAGAGTCAGATATGACTGAGAGACTAAACTGAACTGAAGAAAACCAGACCAAAAAAGCTTACCATATGGACAACAAAAACAGCATCTTATCTGGTCCTTCTCTTACAAACCATCCTTTATGTAGATGTCAATCATCCTTCTAAAACAGGTCTATGACTCTGTGACTTCCATTCAAGAGAACTTAAGACAAACAGAATGAAGATTAAACTCTGTATTTCATCATTTAAAAAGGTCTATTAGTTGACCTGTGATGTCCTCAACAATAGCTTCTTCCCATTTTCCTGCCCTTCCTCTTTATTCCTAACCCCTCTCTCCTTTTGTATTTTAAATCCCTGATGACATGTGTTGATTATTTAAACTGGTTGTAAATCTTTCTGGTTCCCTCATTTATGAGTTAAACAAAATCATTGACATGTGTTTTTATATAAAGTATGAGTTATGGTTGACCCCTTCTACTGGCAAAACCTTTGTATAACTTTGTGTAGGCTCATCCCTACCCTCTTGTGTTTTGCCTTTTAGTCTGTTCTTTCTGTTACCCATCTCATGTGATAACACGACATCATAGTACTGTCACCTTTAGCCACAAGATCTGATCTTGACTTTATACGTAGTACCCCATACAGTGCTTTGGCAAGCTGTCAGGCACTTGGTGTGTTGCATGAGATGTGGGGGGAAGGATGCAGTCCTTGAATTTTCTTGGATTTGTGGGTTCAAGGGTTGGGGCACATCTTCGTCAGGCTTTAGGAGTGCTCGGATCCATCACCACCTACTTCATCCCCAACCTTACTTTCACACTACCTACTATACTCATTTTCTATCACTGCATAACTAGTCACCGCAAATGTAGAAGCTTTAAATAATACCCATTTCTTATCTCGTTGCTCTGTAGGTGAGAAGGCCAGGCCGGCTTGCCTGGGTTCTCTGCTTAGGATCAGTAGTGGTCACAGAACTCTGCCTCCCCCACCTGCCTCCGTGCTAACAGTGTCACATCCAACAGAAATGAGATTCAGAAGGGAGTTGTGTGCGCTAAAGTTTAGGGAGCGGAGTTAGTAAAAGCAGAGCCTATTGGGGTAAAAAGATAGAATTATGCCTGCAAAGGCAAGGACTAGCAATAAAAAATTGCTCTCCAAAGCCCATGGGCAAGAGCATTTCATGTACTTCCTATACTTACCATTTATTTATTTAACAAACTCTTTATTTATTTGTTGTGCTGGGTCTTAGTTGCAATATGTGGGATTCTTAGTTGTGGCTTGCAGGATCTAGTTCCTTGACACGGGACTGAACCTGGGCCTCCTGCATTGGGAGTGCTGAGTCTTAGCACTGGAGTACCAGGGAAGGCCATACCCACCATTTTAAAAATAACAAGCAGCTAAACACACCTTCTAAAATATGTCTAATGTGGATAAAATTCTAAAGAGTGTTGCCAGAATGTATTAATGAAATAATGTATCTGAAAATACTGATTTCTATACTATGAAGCATGAACCAAATGATGTTATTACTATCCAAATGTTTCATATTTTAATATTTTTGTTATGTAAAAGAAGAGCTAACAGTTTTTGAAGGTTTGTTATATGTCAAGTCCTACACCTTCACAAGGATTATATCTTACAGTAAACTTCTCTCCTGAGCAGTATTGTTATTTCCATTTTATAGATGAGGAAACTGGTGACCAGAAAAATTATGAACCCCAAAGCATGAACTCAGGAAGATACAGCCAAGATTCAAATGCAGGTCTGTCTAGTGTCATGCCTGTTTGTGATCATTATGTTTTTCTATGGCCATTAAGGAAAGAGTCAGAGAGAGAGTTGCAATTGGGGAGAAAGACCTGAAGATGGACAGATAAATGGAGGACACAAACGTGGACCCAAGCTCTGGAATTACTGGGAAGGGCTCACTAGCTTAGGTAACCTGCTTTAGTGCAATTTACTTTTCATAGTCCTTCTGAAATTTTGTTTCATATACCTTGTTTTCATAATGTTTGAATGAAAATTAGTTCTTGAGTATTTGCTTGTTCTTTTTGACTCCCCCCACCTTTTTTTTCCCTTGCCAAATTGTCAGGAGTACCTTATGTGGCTGGGGCCGAGATGGAGAATTACTGTACTGATTAAATTGCTGTGGACAGAACAAAATTACCTCTTTGGAATTAAACCAAAACCTAGCCGTGGCTAAATGTTCCCTACTTCTATGAGCAGCAAAACAGTGGGTATTTGAAGGATAGATACACTATGAAAGCTACCTCATCTAGGGAAAAATAAAAAGAAAAAAAAGGAGACAGGGGGACTTCCCTGCTGGTACAGTGGACAAGAATGTGCCTGCTAATGCAGGGGACATGGGTTTGATCCCTGGTCTGGGAAGATTTCACATGTCTCAGAGCAACAAAACCCGGGCACCACAGCTACTGAGCCCATGCTCCAGGGCTCAGTAGCTGTAATTATTGAGCCCACATGCTCTAGGGTCTAAGCACGGCAACCACTGAGCCTGTGCACAACTACTGAAGCCTGTGCATCCCAGAGCCTGTCCTCTGCAACAAGAGAAGCCACTGTAATGAGAAGCCCGAACACTGCAAAGACGAATAACCCCCGCTCCCACTGCAACTAGAGACACCCTTCACAAAGCAACAAAGATCCAGCACAGCCAAAAATAAAATTAATTAGTTAATTAAGAGACAAGGAAGCAAGTGACAGGTGGGATCATGGAGGGGAAACGGTGGCCTGGTAAATCAATGATGTTGGAAGTCTGGCCATCCGTTTAGGGGAGGAAAATGTTAGATCCTTACATCACTGGGTGATTTTAAATGGCATGTAGTATATAATTAAATCCATCTTGTCACTATTATATTTATGGATTTATTTACCTAGTCCTGTATCAATATCACACTTTAAGGTTTTTATACAATATTTTGATAAATTGTAGGGTAGGACTTCCCTATTGCTGTATTTTAAAAATATATTGGCAAAACTAATACAATTATGTAAAGTTTAAAAATAAAATAAAATAAAAAAAATATATTGGTTCCAAAGCAATGCTGAAAAACATCAAAGCTGAAGGCATCATACTCCCTCATTTCAAACCATTGTTACAAATTATAGTAATGAAGACAGTATAGTACGCAGATCGGTGGAACAGAATAGAGAGCCCAGAAATAAACCCACATATACATGGTCAATTTATGACAAAGAAACCAAGAATATACAATGGGGAAAAGACAGTCTCTTCAATAAATGGTGTTGGGAAAACTGAACAGCCAGATGCTAAAGAATCAAACTCGAACACAATCTTACACCATACGTAAAATTTAAAACAAATCGAAGACATTAACGTGAGATCTAAAACTGTAAAAATCCTAGAAGAAGACATAGGCAGTAAGGTCTTTGACATAGGTCTCAGTGATTATTATTTGAATCTGACACCAAAAACAAAAGCAACAAAAGCAAAAATAAATAGCTTATACACAGAAAAGGAAGCCATCAACAAAATGAAAAGGCAACTTACTAAATGGGAGAAAATAGTTGTAAATCATATATGTAATAAGGAGCTAATATCCAATATACATAAAGAACCCATACAACTCAACAGCAAAGAAAACAGACAATCTGATTTAAGAACCAGCAGGGGATCTGAACAGATATTTTTCCAAAGAAAGCATACAGGAGGCCAACAGGTATATCTCACTATCATTAATCATCAGGGGAAAATGCAAGCCAAAACTACAGTGAGATATCACCACAACCCGTAAAAATGATTATTATTAAAAAGACAAGAAATAACAAGTGTTAGGATGTGAAGAAAAGAAAAACTTTGTGTATTGGTTTTGGGAATGTAAATTGGTACAGCCACCATGGAAAACACTGGAGGTTCCTCAAAATATTAAAAATAGAACTACCATAGGATCCAGTAATCCCATTTGAGGGTATTTATCCACAGAAAATGAAAACACTAACTTGAAAAGATATATGCACCCCCATGGGCATTGCAGCTTATTTACAATAGCCAAGATGGATAAACAGATAAAGAAATCATGTACACATACATGAGTGACTCCTAGCGACCCCATGGACTGCAGCCTACCAGGCTCCTCCATCCATGGGATTTGCCAGGCAAGAGTACTGGAGTGGGTTGCCATTGCCTTCTCCACAATGGCATATTCAGTTCAGTTCAGTTCAGTTGCTCAGTCGTGTCTGATTCTTTGTGACCCCATGAATTGCAGCACACCAGGCCTCCCTGTCCATCACCAACTCCCGGAGTTCACTCAGACTCATGTCCATTGAGATGCCATCCAGCCATCTCATCCTCTGTCGTCCCCTTCTCCTCCTGCCCCCAATCCCTCCCAGCATCAGAGTCTTTTCCAATGAGTCAACTCTTCATATGAGGTGGCCAAAGTACTGGAGTTTCAGCTTTTGCATCATTCCTTCCAAAGAAATCCCAGGGCTGATCTCCTTCAGAAAGGACTGGTTGGATCTCCTTGCAGTCCAAGGGACTCTCAAGAGTCTTCTCCAACACCACAGTTCAAAAGCATCAATTCTTTGGCGCTCAGCTTTCTTCACACTCCAATTCTCACATCCATACATGACCACAGGAAAAACCATAGCCTTGACTAGACGGACCTTTGTTGGCAAAGTAATGTCTCTGCTTTTCAATATGCTATCTAGGTTGGACTTCACTTTCCTTCCAAGGAGTAAGCATCTTTTAATTTCATGGCTGCAGTCACCATCTGCAGTGATTTTGGAGCCCCCAAAAATAAAGTCTGACACTGTTTCCACTGTTTCCCCATCTAGTTCCCATGAAGTGATGGGACCGGATGCCATGATCTTAGTTTTCTGAATGTTGAGCTTTAAGCCAACTTTTTGACTCTCCACTTTCACTTTCATCAAGAGGCTTTTTAGTTCCTCTTCACTTTCTGCCATAAGGATGGTGACATCTGCATATCTGAGGTTATTGATATTTCTCCCGGCAATCTTGATTCCAGCTTGTGTATCTTCCAGTCCAGTGTTTCTCATGATGTACTCTGCATATAAGTTAAATAAGCGGAGTGACAATATACAGCCTTGACGTACTCCTTTTCCTATTTGGAACCAGTCTGTTGTTCTATGTCCAGTTCTAACTGTTGCTTCCTGTAATGTAGTAATGGCATATTACTCAGCCATAAATGAAGAATGGAATCTTACCATTTATAACAACAGGGATGGGCCCTGAGGGAATTACGCTAAGTGAAATAAGTCAGAGTAAGACAAATACCATGCAACCTCTCTTATATGTAAAATCTTAAAGAAAAAATCACAAGCTTATAAACACAGAGAACTGATTGGTGGTTTCTAGAGGCAGGAGGTGGGGAGTGGGAGAATTGGTATAAATTTATTTTAAAAGAAAAAGAACAAATGGGCAAAACAGTATATATTGTATGCTACATTTGTGAAAAAATATTATTGACTATTTTTCACATTTTCTCTTCCAGATGAACCTTATGAGTTGTCAAGTTTCACTTTAAAATTTCTTTTTTTCTTTCTTTTTTTTTTTTTAAATTTTATTTTATTTTTAAACTTTACATAATTGTATTAGTTTTGCCAAATATCAAAATGAATCCGCCACAGGTATACATGTGTTCCCCATCCTGAACCCTCCTCCCTCCTCCCTCCCCATACCATCCCTCTGGGTCGTCCCAGTGCACTAGCCCCAAGCATCCAGTATCATGTATCGAACCTGGACTGGCAACTCGTTTCTTACATGATATTTTACATGTTTCAATGTCATTCTTCCAAATCTTCCCACCCTCTCCCTCTCCCACAGAGTCCATAAGACTGTTCTATACATCAGTGTCTCTTTTGCTGTCTCGTACTATTGAAAGTGTATCAAAGTGAAGTGAAGTTGCTCAGTCATGTCCTACTATTTGTGACTCCATGGACTGTGTTCATGGACTCTTTGTGACCCCATGGACTACCAGGCTTCTCTGTCCATGGGATTTTCCAGGCAAGAATACTGGAGTGGGTAGCCATTTCCTTCTCTGGGAGATCTTCCTGACTCAGGGATTGAACCTGGGTCTCCCACATTATAGGCAGATGCTTTACCTACTGAGCCACCAGGGAAGTTTAAAGTGTATCAAACTTATGGATTAATTTGTGGAATAACTGACATTTTTACACTGTTGAGACTTTGCATCAAGGAACATTCTATGTCTACCACTTGTTCCTTTTTTGTCTTTATGTAAATTTTGTGGTTTACGTAATTCGGGTTTTGCACATTTTTGGAAGTTTATTCCGAGATGCATAATAGTTTTTGTGACCATTGCACATGAAATTTTTTGGCCATTCTACTCTCTCACTGGTGTACAGAACAGCTAGCTTATTGAATTCTTTTAAAGATATAATAATTCTTTGAATGATTTCCAAAATTTTCTGGGAAGACAGAGACACTGACTGTTCAAAAGAATAAATAGTTCTTACTTCCTTTATTCGTTCTTTATTAGGTAGGACCTCCAGCAAAATGTTGAATAGGACTAGTAGCAAAAAGTACTGCCTTTACTGGTCTTTCTTCTAACATTCACCATTCCAAATTATATTTATTACAATTTTTTGATATGTACTCTTTATCAAGTAGAGGAGGCTTCCTTCTATTCTCAACTAGCCATAGTATTATTAATGGGTATTGAATTTAACCAAGTATATATTGTGAATCAGTTGAAATACAGTACTTGACTGGGCTGTGTTAATTTCAGGAGGTCCTCTTTCAGGCTCATGCAGTTGTTGCCAAAATTCAGTTCATTGTCACCTGGGGGCTGCCCTTATCTCCAAAAGGACCCTGATGTTCTTTCCCATGTGGCCTCTTATAGGTTCTCTGTTGTTCAGTCGCTAAGTCATGTCCAACTCATTTCGACCCAATAAACTGCAGCACACCAGGCTTCTCTGTCTGTCACTATCTCCCTGAGTTTGCTCAAACTCATATCCATTGAGTCACTGACGACATCCAATCATTTCATCCTCTGTCTCCCCCTTCTCCTCCTGCCCTCAATCTTTCCCAGCATCAGGGTCTTTTCCAGTGAGTCAGCTCTTCGCATTAGGTGGCCAAAGTATTGGAGCTTCAGCTTCAGCATCAGTTCTTTCAATGAATATTCAGGGTTGATTTCCTTTAGGATTGACTTTTTTGATCTCCTTGCTGTCCAAGGGACTCTCAAGAGTCTTCTCCAGCACCACGGTTTGACAGTGTCAATTCTTTGGCATTCAGCCTTCCTTATGATCCCTCTTATCCATACAGGCTCTCTAAAGACCCTCTAACCACATGGCAGCTTGCTTTTCCAAAGCCAACAGAAGGCTCTCACTCCTGATTCCTCAGATGGAGTCTTACTTTATGTAAGGTTGTCACGAGAGTCATGTATTCTATTCTATAGTCTGTTCTGTTTGCTGTTTAGTTGCTCAATCATGTTTGAGTCTTTGCAACCCACTAGGCTACAGTCCATGGGATTTCCCAGGCAAGAATACTGGAGTGGGTTGCCATTTCCTTCTCCAGGGGATATCTATGCCTATTTGATTCTATCCTGTCCTACTTCATTTTATTCACAGTTCCCACATTTCACTGGCTATAAGTAAGTCACTCAAGGAGAGGAGATCATATATTAAAGTTGTATATAAAGTTGCATCTATCACTTTCTCTCATTTAAAAAAATTCTCTATATTTGTGATCATACTCTTTCCAAAAAAATCCCTAAGGTTTTTTATTTGTGCCTTTATTTTTACTTAGATAGGTCAGATTTTTAAATTTTCAAAGAACTATTTGGTTTTGTTTTCTATGTAATTAATTTCTGCTTTATCTTCAGTTCTTTAAAAAATGTTTTGGATTTACATTGATATTCTTTTTCTCGTGCTTTTGAGTTGGATGTTTAACTCAAATTCATTTACCGTCAATCTTTCTAGTGTTTTAACATATATATGTAATAGAAATACACACACATATTTTCTTTAAGTACTGCTTTGCCTACATCCCATGGGTTTGGATAATTGTTTCTTTCAATATTGTTCATTTATAAAGAGTTTATACAAGGAGACTGGCAGAAGGAAAAGCTACTGGGAGAGGAGCTGGATGTGGAGCCTTCTCAGCCCCATGGAGGGTTGTAGACGCCTTTTTTCTGCTCTGGTTATTCTCTGGTTCCTTTCTTTCCTTCCCTTTCCCACTTTTTCCAGTAGCTTCTCCCTCTCTCTCTCTCCCACTTTTCAAACAGCTCTCTTCTTCCAGTTCAAGTCCAAAGAACTGATAAACTCTTCCATAAATGGCCTGCCTTCCCGGAGAGTACCTGCCTTTTAAAAGTGGATTAGGTAGAGAAAAGGGTAAAAAAAAAAAAAATAATGCAAACAAAGGAATAGGTGAGTGACGGTGAAATTCTAACCTGAGAGGGAAGTAATTGAGTGGGAAGGAGAGAAAGGTGGTAGAATTCTGGTGTCTCTAAGGTGCCATAACTAGGAAAAGCAATCATGAGGCTTTATATATAAGGGGGATAATGGAGTTGGCCAATAAGTTTGTTCAGGGCGTTCTATAATATGTTACAGAAAAATCCAAACAAACTTTCTGGCCAACCCCATACATATTCTTTCTCACTGAAGCTTGTCAGACATAGGTGCTCCAGAGAAGGTGAAAGAATGGGACCCTAGAAGAATTGCTTCTCAGTGCAGTGTAGAGATCTGGCAAGGTACTGACAAATTTACTAGTAAGCTTACCGTGGCTCTTAGACAAACTCTAAAAGAAAGAATACAACTGCCTGAACAAAATGGTTTTATTCTTTCAACAACTAGGTTGTTTCTTTGGAATATAAGCATCATGGGGCTGAACAAAGAATGCTAGCCATTCTCTCCATTGTTCTAGTTTTGAATTTTACTAATTTGATCATAGACATAGAGGTAGATACAGATGTTCTGAAGACGGTGACTGTGCTGGGCAGAACATGGACCTCCAAAGACATCCATCTCTTAATCCCCAGAACCTGCAAAATGTACTTTGCAGATGTGACTGAATTAAGAATGTTGACATGGGATATCATCCTGGATTATCATATTTAGGACCAATGTAATCATAAGGGTGTAATAAAGGGAAAAGGGAGGCAGGGGAGTCATAGTCAGAGAAGGAGATAATACAATGAAATGATTCATTTGCTGGTTGTCAAACGCTATGGGGTCGCTGAGGGTCGGACACGACTGAGCGACTTCACTTTCACTTTTCACTTTCATGCACTGGAGAAGGAAATGGCAACCCACTCTGGTGTTCTTGCCTGGAGAATCCCAGGGACGGGGGAGCCTGGTGGGCTGCCGTCTATGGGGTTGCACAGAGTCGGACACGACTGAAATGACTTAGCAGCAGCAGCAGCAGAAGTGCCCAAAAAGACCAGAAAAGGAATTCTCTTCCGGAGCCTCCAGGATGAAGACACCTCTGCTGATACCTTGATTTTAGTCTCCAGAAACCCATTTCCAGCTTTCTGACTTCTGATCTCCAGAAGAGCAAGATTATAATTTGCTCTGTTTTAAGGCACTGCTGCTGCTGTGCAGTGCTCAGTCATGTCCAACTCTTTGTGACCCTATGGACTGTAGCCTGCCAGGCTCCTCTGTCCACGGAATTTTCTCGGCAAGAATACTGGAGTGGGTTGCCATTTCCTCCTCCAGTTTAAGGCACTATTTGGCAGTAATTTGTTAGTTGCGATAGGAAACTAATACAATACCAAAAGTTTGGTGGCCACAGAGTAGGCATCTGGGTATAATTGCTGGTTGGTAATTCTAATCTATGAAACCTAGAGTTTCTCAATATGAATATTGGATCTACCAGAGCCTAGTTTTTTCTGGTTTTCAGGATTTTTTTTTCTGAAATATTCTAGGTCTCACAAACGCACAACACTACATCACAATGGAACCGGTGAAGTTTGGGAATCTGGTAAATGACCTCAGCTGGACTCACAAATTCCTTGGCCCCTGGTACTGGAATCCAGGGCCTGGAGAAGTTCCATCTGAACCTGGACATCTCTGCCAGGATGAGCCATTCCTCCACAAATCTGCCATGCTGCTCACTTGTAATTGGGGTTTGGTCAATGAAACCTCTGGGGACTTTCCAGAGCATCCTGAGTCACTTGTCCATGTGGGTTTAGTGGGTTTGGAGAACACAGAATGCCTTTGAATTATGTTCAAAGAAAGGCATGCATGCACACTCTCTCGTGTCTGACTCTTTGTGACCCCATGGACTATAGCCCTCCAGGCACCTCTATCCATGGGATTTCCCAGGCAACAATACTGGAGTGGGTTGCCATTTCCTCCTCCAAAAGAAAGAAGTGCAGGAAAGTAAAAATCTAGATAGAGAGAGAAAGATTGAGGATGAAGGAAGGAAGCAAGGAGGGACTCTTTCTGCAGCCAATACCAGGGAAAGCCTGGTGTCAAGCTAATGACGCCCACCCAATTTTCCACCTTAATGGGCCCAGCAGCACTGCATGCAGAGCACGCTAATCAGAGAACAGAAACTGAAACATCTATTTTTTTAAAATTAAATTCTGGAAGAACTTGAGTCACTTTACTTTCAGATATTTATTTTATTCATTTTACTCACCTATAGACCAGGGCTTCAGAATATCTGCTCCTTTTCAAACTTCTTTCTGTTCCTCTGGAAAATGGAAAGCAACGCAAATACTCAATATCATATTCTGAGCTAGACACTGTATCAGACACTTCATATTTTTAAATGGTGCGAAATCCATTAGGTAATTGCTATTGTCCCAGTTCTAAGATGAAGTGAGCATAACCAGAGTGAGTGACTTTCATAAGGACTCATTTCTGGTAGAGGGGCTGGTGTTCAGGTAGAAACCTATCTAAGGCCTAGACTCTCGAGGGCTCTGCTCATTTTTGTGAAGTGAAAGTTGCTCAGTCATGTCCAACTGTTTGCAACCCATGGACTGTAGCCTGCCAGGCTCCTCTGTCCATGGGGATTTTCCAGGGAAGAACACTGGAGTGGGTGGCTGTTCCCTCCTCCAGGGGTTCTTCCCAACCCAGGGATTGAACACAGGACTCCAGCATTACAGGTGTATTCTTTACCATCTGAGCCACCAGGGAAGCCCCTGCTCATCTTTGGGTTCATTTAATATTTATCTTGGCTTCTCTGGTGGCTTAGCAATAAAATATCTGCTTGCAGTGCAGAAGGCTGGGTTTGATCCCTGGGTCGGGAAGATCCCCTGGAGAAGAAAATGGCAACCCACTCCAGCATTCTTGCTTGGAGAATCCCATGGACAGAGGAGCCTGGCAGGGCTACAGTCCATGGGGTTGCAAAAGTTGGACATGACTTAGTGACTGAACCACCACCACCCACCAATATTTACCTGACATTTGTTTAGTACCTACTGTGTACCAAGCATTGTTCAGTGAGATGCAGACAGCAGTGAACAAAGACAATAATTACTGTCCTCAAAAAATTTACATTCTATTGTGTTGGCAAGACTCTAGGTTTACTTCATTGGTACCCTAGGATATTCAGCAATATAAATACATCATATGGCAGTCAGAGAGATGATTAATTCTGAGCAACATCCTGGTTATGCTTTCCATGGGCACCTGACTTCAACCTTAACATGAGCCCAGAGAGAGTTTTGAGTTCACACTTCATGTTAATTTGCATATTTAACAAGAAGGGCTGGAATTATGCATTTGTGATTCAGGTTTTATCTCTAGATGACTCCCAAGGGATGACAGGCAATTGTGTATTTCTCAAGTACCTCTGCCTTCTGTCCTGCTCTTTGAGGACTTGAACACTCCAGGGCCAGCAAGGCAGCTGGCCTGGACTGGATGTTCCTTAAATATTGAATCTCAGTACCTGTGTGTGATTCTCTCAGTTGTATCCGACTCTTTGTGACCCCATGGACTGTATCCAGCCAGGCTTCTCTGCACATGGAATTCTCCAGGACAGAAGACTGGAGTGGGTTGCCATTTCCTACTCCAGGGGATCTTCCTGACCCAAGAATCGAACCCGGGACTCCTGCATTGCAGGCAGATTTTTTATTGTCTGAGCCACCTGATACAGATGTATTGAATCCAAAGTCTCCTTAAATGTGGAAATTCAATAAATTCTTTCATGTGGGTAATTCCCATAGCTCCCTACACTTCTTATAAATTCTGTCTCACATTACTTTTCCATGCTGCCAGAAGTACAGTGGATTTCTATGAAAATGAATTTTTCACTTTGAAAATATTTTTAACAGGCAGTGAATGGGATTACTACCATAATCGTTGAAACACATAGATGTGTGAGGCAAAGGAAAATGTTTTGGTGTATATAGGTAGAAATATGAAGACCTGTGCTCTAAAGCACTTACAGGCATGCTTGTCTCAAAGATGGAACTCTTGGAGCAGCCTGCCACCTTCAGGATAACTTCACAATTAACACTACCAGAGAACACTGGTTTTAGCCTCTGCAAATTTCAAATACCAATTCCAGTAAGAACAGTTCATGATAGTTAATGGTGGAAGCTATGTCCCTTGTAGAACTTTTGGTATGATTACTATATGCAATAATTTTATTAGTTTTCTTTAAAGAAAACAGCCCTTTCTTTAGTTTGAGATTCTTTTAAAAAGCATTACTTAACTTACTGTTGTATCATTTCACTGCTTTTAAACTTCATTTTGCTGAGAGCTGAGAATCCTAAAAACAGATCTTACAGCCACAGTCTGAAAAATACTGTAACTTTGGAAACTCTGCTACTTTTTAGTGGGTTCTTTATGAATTAATGACAATATTTTTGAAGAATCTTAAATAAAAGCAACACAGTAATCCTTTCAGACGGAGAAGCAAGAGGGAGAGAAGGGGAGGGAGGGAGAGAGAGACAAAGAGGAAGATTAAGAAAACATGTAACACCGCTCGTTTTTGTTGTTGTCTGTTTTTTTTTTCCTATTGGCTGTTCCTTTCACTAAATTACAAGGAAGTCTCCGTGGCTTAAAAAGAGTAAGAAAGGTATAGAACAAAGGAGAGATAGGCTAAGGTATGACGCAATGACTCAATGCTTAATGGCACAGAGACACAACACAAATTAGCATTGCTAAGTCACTTCAGTCGTGTTCGACTCTGTGCGACCCCATAGACGGCAGCCCACCGGGCTCCCCCGTCCCTGGGATTCTCCAGGAAAGAACACTGGAGTGGGCTGCCATTTCCTTCTCCAATGCATGAAAGTGAAAAGTGAAAGTGAAGTCGCTCAGTCGTGTCCGACTCTTAGCGACCCCATGGATTGCAGCCTACCAGGCTCCTCCGTCCATGGGATTTTCCAGGCAAGAGTACTGGAGTGGGGTGCCATTGCCTTATCCAAATTAGCATTAAAAATACACAAAAAGAAGGAAAAGGAGAGCATAATGGAAATCGAGACGTCAAATGCGTTACGAGAGCGCGATGTAAAAGATTCTGGGAACAGAGAACAGGGCTCAGATTCAGACGCAACAGGCAACGGGACAGGAAAATAAGCGACATTTAAACAAAAGAGCGACAGAACAAATATTCATCGAGAATGAGTAAAATTTCACTATTTTCCTTTCATAAAAGGAGGAAAGGGCTATTTTAGAACCTTCCTTTAGCCATTAATTGCATTTATATTGGCTTCCTCTGGTTGCACCGACCCGTGAAAGAACTCAAGGTCCATTTGCTTAGACTTTGATTCTCAGCCTGCAACTGTGGGATCACGTGGGGAACTTGAACCAACGCCAGGCCTCACTCGGGAGGGATTAAATCAGAAAACCTGGGGGAAATCCCGGCAAGAAAACTGTTTTAAAGCTTCCCGCCGGACTCCACCAGGCTGCAGAGCGTAAAAACAAGGTGTGCCCAAGCCCTAAGTCCCGCCCCAAATCGCGGGAAGCAGCCGCAGGTGGGAGTATGTCTCCGCCCCAGAGGGAGGTGCTCCCTTTGAGATATTCTGGGTGGAGACGCGGCGTGTGCCCTCCCGACCGCTAGGGGGCAAACTGCACGCATTTAGCGCGCGTTTTGAAGCTCCAGTGCGGGTCACCCCCAGACGTGCGCATGCTCCGGTGTGTCCCGGAGGTCGCCCGCGCCGGTGTATAACCACGTGTGGTGTAACTTAGGGCATCATGTTGTGAAGAAATGGGGGCTGCAGTGGCTCGCGCAGTCAGGAATTTCAACCTAGAGAACCGGGCGGAACGGGAAATCAGCAGAATGAAGCCTTCCCCTGCTCCCAGGCACCCCTCCACCAAGAACCTCCTGCTAGAGCAGATGAGCAGTAAGTGGTGCCTCGGGTCCCGGCGCTCGGTCTCCGGGTGTGGGTTGAGTGGTGGACCTCGGTGCAGTGGTGGGGGTGACCGGGGTCAGCTGCAGTCACCTGGGTCAGCCGAACTCGGGAAGGTGGCGCCACCGGGCTGGTGACATTGAGACTGTCTCCTTGCTCCCGCGGAGTCGGCGGCTCCGCCTACTTCGTAGCCTTGGAGGTGTCGGCGTCTGCCCATGCTGACCCCGCCCTCGCCGGCTTTAATACTTTGCGGCATGATACAAGGAATCAGAATCAGAAGCAATCCTATGCAGGAGAACTTTCTAGACGTCTTCGCCGAACAGTGGACACCGAACTGGACCTAGCATTATGAGTTACATTTAAAACACGTCCTACTGTGTTCGAGTGAATGTTGATTAAGCAAAAAATGAAGTGACTGTCTTAAACAGAAAGCAACTCAAAGATTTAGAAAACGAACTTAATGGTTTCCGGGGGAGGAGGGGCCGTGTAAGGGATAGTTAGGGACTTTGGGAAGGTCATGTACACGCTGCTGTATATAAAATGGGTAACCAACAACGGCCTATTGTATAGCACATGGAATTCTGCTCAGTATAACGTGCCAGCCTGGATAGGAGGGGGATTTGGGGGAGAATGGATACGTGTATATGTATGGCTGAGTCCCTTTCCTGTTCACTGAAACTGCCACAGTATTGTTAATCAGCTGTACCCCAATGCAAAATAAAAATTTTAAAGTTTTTGGGGAAAAAAAGTGACTGTTTTGTGTTAAGTGTTAGGATCTTATAGGAAATTTTCTTTGGCTTTACATTTGTAACATTCTTTTTCTTTCCTTAGGCCATCCAGAAATTAAGGGAGAAATTGATAGGAAAGATGACAAACTGCTGTCATTACTAAAAGACGTGTATGTTGATTCCCAAGATCCCGTGTCTTCTTTGCAGGTAATGTGTGTTTTCATTAAGTAAATATATATTATAACTCCTTGGAGCTCCAGGAGAATCACGTAGAGAAGTGTGGCAAATAGTAAAAGAGAGTGAGGGCTCTGCATGTTTATACATGTGTCAGTGTGCTTCTGAACCAGAATGCAGAGCTTTGGCAAAGTTGAAGCACAGAGGTCTAAGCAAGAGGTATTTGCTGAAATCTAAAAGACTTGTGAAAAAATAACAGACTTGTGAAAGGATTATTTGAATGCACCTCTATTATTTCAGAATTTATAGGATTTGGTAGGAAATTTCTACCAAATGACAATTGGTCACTTGAATGACATTTGAATGACACCAAGAGAGAGCTTTTGGAGAAGGCAATGGCACCCCACTCTAGTACTCTTGCCTGGAAAATCCCATGGACGGAGAAGCCTGGAAGGCTGCAGTCCATGGGGTTGCTGAGGGTTGGCCATGACTGAGCTACTTCACTTTCACTTTTCACTTTCATGCATTGGAGAAGGAAATGGCAACTCACTCCAGTGTTCTTGCCTGGAGAATCCCAGGGACGGGGGAGCCTGGTGGGCTGCCGTCTATGGGGTCGCACAGAGTCAGACACTACTGAAGTGACGTAGTAGTAGTAGTAGTAGTAAGAGAGAGCTTTAATACTATTTTCTCTTCCTTCAGTGGTTTGAGGTATGTTCTGATATCAGAACATTTTTTAGTATTGTGTTGTTGGTGGGCTTTTTGTTTGTTTGTTTTTAAGAAAATATTCAGATAGGATTTGTAAAAACAGGGAGATGGCAGAATAAACTGGGAGTGGGAACCTGTATGTAAATATCAGGCACAAGTGCTCTGTGTACAGTGATGAACACAGCAGTTCTAGTCCTTGCTGTCACAGTGCTTATAGTGTTGTGAGGGACACAGGCATTAAACAAATGAGCAGCCACAGGTACATAATTGCGAAGTCTATAAAGAGGAAATGTAGGTACTGAGCATATCAGAGGGAGCTGTTTGAGACAGAAGGACCAGGGATGGTTTCTGAGGAAGTGGCCTGAACAACAGCTGGGTGTTAGCCAGATGAGTTCATGGGGGCAGGAAGCTTCTAAGCAGGGAGAAGACTTTGATTAAAGGAGAGGGAAGTACCAGTGACCATTCCCTTTTCATTCTAAAATTCTCCAAAGTCTTTCTCTGTAGATAGGCAATAAACTGCACAGATATGTTAATAGTTATTAGTATAATTTTAAGTAGGGAAGAGAAAACGCACATGTAAAGTAAGGTTTGTAACTTGTTACAACAACAGTTATAGGGTTCGGTTATCAGATGTTCACATACACACACACACAAATATATAGGGGTTGATGTTTGTGTTCTTTATATTTAGACAGGTGTTGGATAATACTTCGGTATTGTTTCTCTCACATGTACTTATTCATTCTAAAATTAACTCTTGGGGAACAAAAACCATTTAATACTTCTTATGTATAAGATATAGGAATGTAAATATAATACTTAGGAGATACACAGTGGTGTTAAAATTTCTTGGAGAGGTATTAGGAAAAATCTGAAAAAACTCATTCATGGGCAAGTGATAGTGAAGAAAAGGTTGAAATGCCTATTTATGTTTGTATCTTTTTCTTTTGGGCAGTTCATAATTTTCTTAATGATTTGTGATGTCTTTAGACATCAGTGATGCCGTGGCTCTCATATGTCAAATAATTTACTTTTGTCCGACTTTTTATCTATTGCTATTCAAAATTTTGTGAAATATATTAGCCTTTTTGTCTTTCATTGTATGGACACAGTCTAACATAAAGTCTTCTATATTTTCTTAGTACTTTTATGATTATATATTTTATGTTAAAATCTTTATTTGGCATTAAATAAAGTTTTTGGTGAGGGAGAACTTTTCAACTGGATGGTCAGTTGTCTAAATATAATTTATTGAATAACCCAGTCCTTTCCCCACTCATTTAAAATGCTAATACATACACTTATAAGTCTGTTAACGGATTCATCAGTTCTATTTATTTTTCTATGTCTACACTAGAATTATACTATTTTAATTAATAAAACTTTGTAAAGTATCTTGATACCTGTTATGATCATCTTTCTTTCTTTTCAGAAGTTCTTTGACTCTTGCCACACATTTTTTCCCCATATGAACAAGTTCTTGAAAAGTCCTATTTTGATTTTGAGTGTAATTGAATTGGAATTTATAGATTAATTGAGAATTAACATTTTTGTTTTATTGAGTCTTCGAAGGGTACAGGGAAGATTGTTACTATGAGATCTCTTTTCTCCCTAAGTTTTTAACTATTTATTGCTAATATGTCACACAAAAAAAGTGATTTTTGTATTGCACATGCCTGCTTTGCTAGGTTATTATTTCTCTTTGTTTTTCAGTTGATTCTTTTATATTTTTCTAAAGATATTCTCATACCATTGGAATGGAATTACAATTTTCTCTCTTTTTAGTGTTTATACGTAATTCTCCTCTTACTGTGTCTATTATTCTGTCCTGTTCTTTCCTTGCATAGGGTGCCTGTAATTAGTTAAAATAAAGTGATTTGGTCTGATTGAAAAATACTTTTATTACAGGATGTTTTGTTCTATTTTTAATTTGCTAAGAGTTTTTTTTTTTTTAATTAAAAGAGGATGTTGAATTTATCAGATTTTTTTCAGTGTCATGTTAATTTTAGTATTTAATATTAATCAGAAGGGAAAACTGGATTAAAAAAGTATATATTAGGTAGTAAGAAGATACAGAACTAGGAAGATAAGGGAAACTTGAGTTTTTGGAAAGTGAAGAAGTTAGGAGTGTTTCAGGCCAGAGTTACAATATGAAGGTAGGAGAGTGTGTGGTGCCTTTAGAGTTCAGTACAGTTAGGAGCTGGTGGCTCAATGGTAAAGAATCTGTCAGTGCAGGAGCTGCAGGAGACTTGGGTTCATTACCTGGGTGGGGAAGATCCACTGGAGGAGGGAGGCAGTGGCAACTCACTTCAGTTTTCTTGCCTAGGAAGTCCCATGGATAGAGGAGCCTGGTGGGGTTGCAAAGAGCTGGACACAACTGAGCAACTGAGAATGCACACACCCACAGTTAGAAGAAAGTATGAGGGATGAATCTGGGTCGATGAAATGGGGTGGGGTAGAAAGTCAGTAGGGGCCAAATCATGAAGGTTGTATTTGTCTTGCTAAGGAATTTGAGTTTTATCCTGAGGGCAGTTGGAAGTCATTGAAGAGTTTCCTGTGGAAGAGTGACTTTAGATCTGCTTCATTCTGAGGGCAGTTTTGAGGGTGGGCTGGGAGGGAGGGAGGGAAAGGCATTTTACCCAGTTAAGAGGAGACCAGGCTTTTGCAGTAGTTCCCGTAAGAGACATTGGCTTGGACAAAGGTAATTAGTGACTGGGAGAGAATGAACAGGTTTGAGAGGGACTTAGAAGCATGAGCAGGATTTGGTCATTGATTGGTTGTAATGAGTGAGGAGAGGGAAATGTCAAATATAAGAGAAACTGAGTTTTGAAGTGGGCTATGAGAGATGGGTGGAGTTGGTCCCTGAGCTAGAGAATATGGGGACAAAATTGTATTTTCAGAGAAAAGGGATAAGTTCAGCTTTAGACAAGTTGATCTTTGAGGTACTTATAGGTTATCAAGTAAAAATGTAGTTAGTCATTTGGGAATTGGGATCTGAAAGTCAGGAGAAAGGTCAAGGTTTGAGACCATATTTGAGAGTCATTGATGTGTGGATAATAATAATAAGGGGATGGTGGGATTGCTTGGGGGGAATGTGTAGAGTGAGAAGAGGGCCTGGGCCAGAACTTGGGGGCATACTAACATTTACAGGGTAGCTGAAGTGAATAGACCACAAGGAAGGAACCACTGCGGAGACAGATGGAACACTAGGAGAGAGGTGGTATGGAAACCAAAGCAAAAATAGTTGTGGGTATGTGGGAGTGGTCAGCAGTGTTTGCTTAAAAAATGTCCTCTGGATTAAGATGTAATCCTCTGGATATGAGATCACAAGTACTGTTTTTTAAAGCTGAACTGAAAAGAAGGAAACTGATCATAAAAGAAGAGTTGTTGGGTTTGATGATATTTACAATATCATGGTAATCCAAGTCTATGTCCTGACTAGTAGTGCTGAAGGAGCTGAAGTTGAATGGTTCTATGAAGACCTACAATTCCTTCTAGAACTAACACCAAAAAAGGGTGTCCTCTTCATCATAGGGGACTGGAATGCAATGAAATACCTGAAGTAACAGGCATATTTGGCCTTGGGGTACAGAATGTAGCAGGGCAAAGACTAATAGAGTTCTGCCAAGAGAATGAACTGGTCATAGCAAACACCCTCTTCCAACAACACAAGAGAAGACTCTACACATGGACATCAGCAGATGGTCAACAATGAATCAGATTGATTATATTCTTTGTAGCCAAAGATGGAGAAGTTCTATACAGTCAGCAAAAACAAGACCGGGAGCTGACTGGTTCAGATCATGAACTCCTTATTGCCAAATTCACACTTAAATGGAAGGAAGTAAGGCAAATCATTAGACCATTCACGTATGACCTCAGTCAAATCCCTAACGATTATATAGTGGAAGTGAGAAATAGATTTAAGGGACTAGATCTGATAGAGAGCCTGATGAACTATGGATGGAGGTTTGTGACATTATATAGGAGACAGGGAGCAAGATCATCCCCAAGAAAAAGAAATGGAAAAAAGCAAAATGGCTATCTGAGGAGGCCTTACAAATAGCTGAGAAAAGAGAAGCCAAAAGCAAAGGAGAAAAGGAAAGATATACCCATTTGAATGTAGAGTTCCAAAGAATAGCAAGGAGAGATAAGAAAGCCTTCCTCAGTGAAAGTGAAGTCACTTAGTCGGGTCCGACTCATTGTGACCCCCGTGGACTGTAGGCCACCAGGAAATAGAGGAAAACAATAGAGTGGGAAAAACTAGAGATATCTTCAAGAAAATTAGAGATACCAAGGGAACATTTCATGCAAAGATGGGCTCGATAAAGGACAGAAATGGTATGGACGTAATAGAAGCAGAAGATATTAAGAAGAGGGGGCAAGAATACACAGAAGAACTGTACAAAAAAGATCTTCATGACCCAGATAATCACGATGGTGTGATCACTCACCTAGAGCCAGACATCCTGGAATGTGAAGTCCAGTGGGCATTAGGAAGCATCACTGTGAACAAAGCTTGTGGAGGTGATGGAATTCTAGTTGAGCTGTTTCAAATCCTGAAAGATGATGCTGTGAAAGTGCTGCACTCAATATGCCAGCAAATTTGGAAAACTCAGCAGTGGCCACAGGACTGGAAAAGGTCAGTTTTCATTCCAATCCCACAGAAAGGCAATGCCAAAGAATGCTCAAACTACTGCACAATTGCACTCATTTCACACACTAGTAAAGTAATGCTCAAAATTCTCCAAGCCAGGCTTCAACAATATGTGAACCATGAACTTCCAGATGTTCAAGCTGGATTTAGAAAAGGCAGAGGAACCAGAGATCAAATTGCCAACATCTGCTGGATTATCGAAAAAACAAGAGAGTTCCAGAAAAATACTGTTTCTGCTTTATTGACTATGCCAAAACCTTTGACTGTGTGGATCACAATAACTGTGGAAAATTCTGAAGGAGATGGGAATACCAGACCACCTGACCTGCCTCTTGAGAAATCTGTGTGCAGGTCAGGAAGCTACAGTTAGAACTGGACTTGGAACAGCAGACTGGTTCCAAATAGAAAAAGGAGTACGTCAAGGCTGTATATTGTCACCCTGCTTATTTAACTTCTATGCAGAGTGCATCATGAGAAACGCTGGGCTGGAAGAAGCATAAGCTGGAATCAAGATTGCTGGGAGAAATATGAATTACCTCAAATAAGCAGATGATAACCACCACTATGGCAGAAAGTGAAGAAAAACTAAAGAGCCTCTTGATGAAAGTAAAAGTAGAGAGTGAAAAAGTTGGCTTAAGGCTCAATATTCAGAAAACTAAGATCATGGCATCTGGTCCCATCAGTTCAGTTCAGTTCCTGAGTCATGTCCGACTCTTTGCGACCCCATGAATTGCAGCATGCCAGGCCTCCCTGTCCATCACCAACTCCCAGATTTCACCCAAATCCACATCCATTGAGTCGGTGATGCCATCCAGCTATCTCATCCTGTGTCGTCCCCTTTTCTTCCTGCCCTCAATCCCTCCCAGCATCAGTCTTTTCCAGTGAGTCAGCTCTGCATGAGGTGGCCAAAGTACTGGAGTTTCAGCTTTAGCATCATTCCTTCCAAAGAACACCCAGGACTGATCTCCTTAGAATGGACTGGTTGGATCTCCTTACACTCCTGAATACTCATTGGAAAGACTGATGTTGAAGCTGAAGCTCCAGTACTTTGGACACCTGATGCTGAGAGTTGACTCACTGGAAAAGACCCTGATGCTGGGAAAGATTGAAGGCAGGGGGAGATGGGGATGACTGAGGATGAGATGGTTGGATGGCATCACTGACTCAATGGACATGAATTTGAGTAAACTCTGGGAGTTGGTGATGGACAGGGAGGCTTGGCGTGCTGCAGTCCATGGGGTTGCAAAGAGTTGGACATGACTGAGCGATTGAACTGAACTGAATATGAATACAAAACTAGGGAAAAGAATGAAGATTGTCAGGTAAGCTGTTAGAGCAGCATCAGGTTCCTGCCCTCCTAAAGCAGTTTATTGTTTCCAACCAACTTGTTATTCTTTTAATATATATGAAATAATGTGGTGAGTGGATGGTATCCATTTGATTGATTTCTACCTAATGATTGAACTATGGTTGTGAAATGGTGATATGGCAAAAGCACCATCAAACTAAGACTCATCTTAAAGAGAAAATGTAGTTTGGAGAAGCACGGGTAATACTTGTTTGAAGAAGAAAAATAGAGATTCAAGGCACGAAAGTAGATGTCAAATCCTTGCTCTCATCCTAAAAGCCTGTTTTTTGGTTTTTGTCTTTTGATACTAGGTAAAGGATGCCACAGCACGTCAGAAGCCTAAGGAGTTCAGGTTGCCGAAAGACCATCAGTTTGACATGATGGACGTTAAGAACATTCCCAAAGGCAAAATTTCCATTGTAGAGGCATTGACACTTCTCAATAATCATAAACTTTATCCAGACACATGGACTGCTAAGAAAATAGCTGAAGAATACCATCTAGAACAGCAAGATGTAAATTCCCTTCTCAAATATTTTGTGACTTTTGAAGTCAAAATCTTCCCCCCGGAAGGCAAGAAAGCAATAGAATCAAAATGAAGAGAATCTTGACAGGACTTTTCCTGTCCTCATCCCCATGCCCTGTTTATTTTCTTCATTTGTAGCAGGTTTAATTATATAAATTACCAATTGTGTTGAGCTACCTCTTTGTGAGAGCTTGCTATTTATGAACTCTTTTGAATATTCAGGATGGCTGATAGGATTGACTTTTCTCTCTGTTAAACTTTGGTTTAGTTTGTGTTCTTATGTAATATCAGCATGACTAATCAGCACATGTATAAATTTACTGTAAATAAAAATTACTGTATTTTAAGCAAATCTATCATCAGCTTTTAAATTGGTCATGTAGCCTCTTGGGAAATATCCTGAATCCTTTCTTTAACATTCCAGTGTAGGTAGCTGGTTTATTCTTCCTGTGGAATAGTGAAAGGAAGAGTTTTCCTGACTCTTAAGACTGAGTTTTTTTTGTTGAGGAAAGGGACGCTTGACATTGAAGTCCAATAACAATGTTTCCTGAATAATGGCAGACAGGAGACTGGATACAAAACAGTAGAAAATATATTTTTATTACTGTTCCAGGGAAAAAGAACTAGTGGAGACTTATTTTGTTTTGAATGAATTTTACATATAAAATAACTTTTAAAAAATACAAGCAAGAATTGGTGTTTATAAAATTTTGTCAGCCTCTGCTTTGACAACCAAACAGGTAAGTCCAAAAGCTTTCAGAGAGGCAGGTGGTAGAAACTCTCTGAAAAAAAAATAAGTTTTCTGTGGACTTAATGTAAAAGTACAAGATAATTTTAAAGCATAGTTAAAGAACCATGGTAAATTGAATTTGGTGATCAAATACATGTGTTTTTTTCCGATTTAAATACTGGCTGAAAGAAGAGATAAAAAATTACAAGTAGAAATAATAACGTTTGATCACTGCAAAAGACTTGGAAAATTGCTGTCTCGATCATTTAACAAACTTAGGAGCACAGTGTGAGCCAGTACTAGGGTCTTCAGCAAGGTTGTGTAAGTTTAGCTCTGCAATATTACTACCTCTGGGAGTTTGGGTAGATTGCATAACCTCTTTGAGATTGTTTCCTCTATAAAATGAATATAGTGCTGCTTTATTAAGTCAAAAGGTTACTGTGAAGATGCATAATAACTACAAAGGATGGAACAAATTCGACTTGAATTTTTGCAGTTCAGATGAGAAGCCTGAGGAAGTTTCCTGACCTATTTAAGATTATTCTGTAGTTTATGACATAGTCAGGCCCAGAATTTAGGATTTTAAAGTCCTAGTGGTATATTTTTTCTGTGAGCTGTGGGAATACTCATAGAATGTGGTAAGAAAAATTTCAAGTTATCAGTGTTTTTCTGAGGGAAGACAGGCATCCCCATCTTCCCAAGAATTTCCCCTGGGAATAATATGGAAGGTGCTGAGGAATTAAGCATGATGATGGAATGAGGCCTTTGTAACGCTGAGAAGAGAAAAACTGACGGAGATGGGAGGATTTTAAGCTGTGTTCAGATGCAGTTTCATTATGTGAATCAACTATCCCTAGACCATATTTGGTTCAAAACCTTTTTTTTTGTAAAGAAAACAAGAATTCTGTCTATAAAATTGTGTTTTAGAAATTCAGTAAATCATCAAAACTGTTTTTCTTTACCAAATAAAGGTCAGTACCTGTACCTGAATCATGGTAATGCTGTTTCTGAGCCATCTTCACTATTCAGATCTACACTGTGGATAGGTGGCTGTAAATATGGCTGTGGTTATGTAGTGTCGCATGATAAAGTCCTTCCCATATCATTGATTAGCCTATTACTGCTTTGTATCATGTGTAGGAGAGTGTTGGGTAGTAGTGGTGTCACAGACAGCATGGAGTTGAGATTCAGAAAATCTGGATGTAGATCTCAGCATCACCTCTAGCCACGTGATGTTGGCAGTGTCCTCAGTTGTAAAACAGGTAATAATTGCTAGCATCTTTAAAGCAATTACTGTACTAGGCATTGATCTAGGTGCTTTACATGTATTAACAATATTTACCACTGGTAGGAGGAGAAGTACTGTTACTATATTTTACAAGGAAAATTGAAGTACAGGGATCTATAAAAGATGGCCTAACAAATGTTGGAGCCCAGATTTAAACTCTTTGAAAACCTTGTGCCCCTGACCGCAGCACTACCTTCGCTGTTTCTCTGTGGGACTATAAAAATTGGGTGCGATGGCATGCAAGGTGCCTGGGCTGTGTGAAGCCAGGACTACTCAGCGCCCTGAGCATGAGAATCTTCTGTGGACCTCTGGAAAAATACACATCTGGGCCTTCTCTGCTGTGGTAGACTGCTTTAGTCAGGCTGAGAGACTTCTTTGTTGATGAGCTCTGGATCAGGGATGTTTTAAAAATAATGACCAGTGTGCTGCGCTGACCATCTGTGCAGTTTAAATATCAACATTGTCTGGGTCTAAAGTTTCCTATGAAAGAAGAAAAGGGATAGGAGATAGGAGGGTAATTTTGAGGGAGTTTGAAGGAGAGAAATTTTATGGGACATGAAAAAGGAAGAAGGGAATAATTCCTGGAGGTTCGTGGTTAGCAGAGTTAGGGGAAGACACAGGGAGGCCAACCATAGGATGAACAGAACTGGGATCCAGGAAGCTGATACAGAAAAGCTGCCTAACTGGGCGGATTTCACAAAGTTCTGCCATAAATAGGGTCACCATGTAAATTATTGCTCAAACTGAGACACTTGAGAGTGAAGAGGGCACCAGTTACATCAGGACAAGAGGCATAAACTGGAACGTCTTGGACAAGCTAGGAGATAACGGTGAAAAGGCACTAATGCCGAGCTTGCCCCCCTGTGATCTGGCTGCAATCCCCTTAGCTCCACATGATCAACATTTAGCACCTCACCATTAGCCAATCAGGAGTGGCTACTGTCTGTGCCAGAAGGCTTTTCTTGGTCCCAACTAATGCTTATGCACGGACATCCCCTCCTCCATATCTACTCCATGCTCTAAAATACTGGAGGTTTAGGTTAGTATGATGAAGCTTCTGTACTCATACCTACAGGGATTGAACTGATGTGGCACAAAGCGCCCTGAATTGGGGCTGAGCTTCAGGACAGCTTATTGGGTACAAGCTGAAAATATATAAGAAATGAACACAAAGGATTAAAATGATTTTATTTATCTTAAATAGCCATTGCTCATTATATAGCTCATCACTTTAAAGCTACTCTAGCTTACTTGTCTTAGACCATTAAATCTTTTGAGAGGACTATCCATTTGTTTATCTGGCTACTCCATTTCTTCTGCTTTAGGAACATTATAATAGAACTGAGTTACTTCTTAGGAGAAATGGTGAAATAACAGAAGCTCTTAGATTTAAGTCCATATGTAAAAACTCAAAGCTTTACCTTCAGCACATTTAGGTGACTAATTCTGTGGCTTTTCTTTGCCATTGTCTGCACTCCGACAATAGAACTGTGTCTTGGGAAGAACTGTAGGAGTTAGAAGAACAGAATCCTGAGCAGAGATGAGGTTCTATAAATTTAATGTATTAATGTTGTGAAGTACATAGCAGGTAACATCCAAATTGATTCTTCTTACTTCCTGTGAGGAAAAAGGCAATGGGTAGGTCACTATAAAGATGAATACTTTGTTGATAAGAATTCAGTCAAAATGAGATAAGCTAGTACTTGGATGTTGAGAAGTAATTCCTGAGATGAGAAAAAATAGGTAGCAGTGTAGTCTTGAGGAGCAGAAAGAGTTCTTGGTTATTTGAGAGAATATAACCTTGGAGAGGTGCATTTTTAAAGAGAGCTGCAACAGTGCCACCTGAATGACAATGAACTCTGCTTCTGGTTCCAAAGAAAATAATAAAAGTAATTACCCATAGGATTGATTACTGACATTCACATCTGGAAATAGTGGGGCTACTGAGGAAAAAAAAATAAGTAATATTCAATTCATTTGTAAAATAAGCCTCAGGCCTTTTTCTTTTTTTCAAAAGAATAAGTAATGATTAAATTTAATACGTGTATGTTTTGTCATAAAAATTCCACTTAGAATGATTTTGAGCAAATTTGCTATTTTAGTATACCTTATGTATGGGAAATATTATAGCCAGATTTTTCCTAAAATGCCTTCCTGCATTTCTTGGAAGCTATAATAATTCAAATAAATGAATAATTTCACTGAAATATGTAATGAAGATTATTTTATTTTGTAATTATAGTTTCATTTGCAGTGATGCTTATTACACAATAATATATTTTTGTGTAAGATTTAAATTGTATTTTCCTTTTACCTTGCTTTTTTCAATATAGTTCAACATAAATTTTTATGAATTGGTGAGTACATAAACAGATGCTGCTTTTCATAAACAGATGCTACTTTTTAATTATTCAATTAAGAAACAGTACAAATGGGCTATATTTGTACTATGTTACTATATATTAAATTTAATATTACTTTATATTTACTTTAATATTTATTTAATATTTTAATATTAAATTTAATATTACTTTAATATTACTATCAGTTCAGCCAGTCGCTCAGTCGTGTCCGACTATTTGCAACCCCATGAATCGCATCATGCCAGGCCTCCCTGTCCATCACCAACTCCCGGAGTTCACTGAGACTCACGTCCATCGAGTCAGTGATGCCATCCAGCCATCTCATCCTCTGTCGTCTCCTTCTCCTCCTGCCCCCAATCCCTCCCACCATCAGAGTCTTTTCCAATGAGTCAACTCTTTGCATAAGGTGGCCAAAGTACTAGAGTTTCAGCTTTAGCATCATTCCTTCCAAAGAACACCCAGGGCTGATCTTCAGAATGGACTGGTTGGATCTCCTTGCAGTCCAAAGGACTCTCAAGAGTCTTTTCCAACACCACAGTTCAAAAGCATCAATTCTTCGGCACTCAGCTTTCTTCACAGTCCAACTCTCACATCCATACATGACCACTGGAAAAAGCCTTGACTAGACGGACCTTTGTTGGCAAAGTAATGTCTCTGCTTTTGAATATGCTATCTAGGTTGGTCATAACTTTCCTTCCAAGGAGTAAGTGTCTTTTAATTTCATGGCTGCAGTCACCATCTGCAGTGATTCTGGAGTCCCCCCCCCCCCCCCCAAAAAAAAGTCTGACACTGTTTCCACTGTTTCCCCATCTATTTCCCATGAAGTGATGGGACCAGATGCCATGATCTTAATTTTCTGAATGTTGAGCTTTAAGACAACTTTTTCACTCTCCACTTTAACTTTCATCAAGAGGCTTTTTAGTTCCTCTTCACTTTCTGACATAAGGGTGGTGTCATCTGCATATCTGAGGTTATTGATATTTCTGCCAGCAATCTTGATTCCAGCTTGTACTTCTTCCAGCCCAGCGTTTCTCATGATGTACTCTGCATATAAATTAAATAAGCAGGGTGACAGTATACAGCTTTGACGTACTCCTTTTCCTATTTGGAACCAGTCTGTTGTTCCATGTCCAGTTCTAACTGTTGCTTCCTGACCTGCATACAAATTTCTCAAGAGGCAGGTCAGGTGTTCTGGTATTCCCATCTCTTTCAGAATTTTCCACAGTTTATTGTGATCCACATGGTCAAAGGCTTTGGCATAGTCAATAAAGCAGAAATCGATGTTTTTCTGGAACTCTCTTGCTTTTTCCATGATCCAGCAGATGTTGGCAGTTTGATCTCTGGTTCCTCTTCCTTTTCTAAAACCAGAACCGTTCAATTTCAGCTTCTTCAGTGTTACTGGTTGGGGCATAGACTTGGATTACTGTGATACTGAATGGTTTGCCTTGGAATCAAACATATCATTTTGTGGTTTTTGAGATTGCATCTAAGTACTGCCTTTTGGACTCTTCTGTTGACCATGATGGCTACTCCATTTCTTCTAAGGGATACCTACCCAGAGTGGTAGATATAATGGTCATCTGAGTTAAATTCACCAATTCCAGTCCATTTTAGTTCACTGATTCCTAGAATGTTGACGTTCACTCTTGCTGTCTCCTGTTTGACCACTTCCAATTTGCCTTGATTCATGGACCTGACATTCCAGGTTCCTATGCAATATTGCTCTTTACAGCATCGGACCTTGCTTCTATCACCAGTCACATCCACAACTGGTATTGTTTTTGCTTTGGCTCCATCCCTTCATTCTTTCTGGAGTTATTTTTCCACTGATCTCCAGTAGCATATTGGGCACCTACTGACCTGGGGAGTTCCTCTTTCAGTATCCTATCATTTTGCCTTTCATACTGTTCATGGGGTTCTCAAGGCAAGACTACTGAAGTGGTTTGCCATTCCCTTCTCCAGTGGACCACATTCTGTCAGATCTCTCCACCATGACCCGCCCGTCTTGGGTTGCCCCCCGGGCATGGCTTAGTTTCATTGAGTTAGACAAGGCTGTGGTCCTAGTGTGATTAGATTGACTAGTTTTCTGTGATTACGGTTTCAGTGTGTCTGCCCTCTGATACCCTCTTGCAACACCTACCGTCTTACTTGGGTTTCTCTTATCTTGGACATGGGGTATCTCTGCACGGCTGCTCCAGCAAAGCACAGCCACTGCTCCTTACCTTGGACGATGGGTATCTCCTCACCACCACCCCGCCTGACCTTGAATGTGGAATAGCTCCTCTAGACCCTCCTGCTCCCGCGCAGCCACCACTCCTTGGATGTGGGGTTGCTCCTCTGGGCCGCTGCCCCTGGCCTCGGACATGGGGTAGCTCCTTGTGGCTGCTCCTGTGCTGTCGCAGCCTGGCACTCTCGGCCACCGCCCCTGACCTCGTACGTGGGGTAGCTCCTCTCGTCCGTGCTATGTGCGCCGTCGCAGCCGCCCATGCTATAATATAATAATAATATTATTATATATTATTATTATATATTGTATGTTATTATACATTATTATATATATTATATATAATAATATTATTACTCTATATTACTTAAATTTCTATTACTGTGGGGAAACCCCCGCATAGAATATTCAACTCTTACGAACTCTGTGCTTCAGGCTGTTATCTATTAGTTATACAGTCATTTCTGTTTCAGCCTTCCTGCCCCTAGTGTTGGTCCACACTGATGCTTTTGGTTCAGATAAGGTACTTAGACATGAAAAAACACTTAATGTATCACAATGTCACCAAAGCGAATGAGCACCTTTTGTTCTCTTTGGTTATTCTTGTTACATTTTTTCCTTTCGTTACTGACCATGATGCTTCAGGAGGAATAACAAAAGGTAAGATAAAAGATTTTAAGAGATTCTAAAGCCTTTAAAACAGCATCCTTAATGAGATCTGTATTAAATATGTAGGTTGCACATTCTATTTTTTAAGGGACCCACTTTTAGGTAGGTCAAATGGATGACCCACTTCTGAATGTAGATATGATTAATAGCATGATTTTTTTAAAAAACTTTGCTTGCTCAAGTAATTTATTAAGGTGAGAGGACAAACATTTCACCTTTGCTTCATAGTATTGAATAGAGAAGTGGCTTTTCATATCATTTTCTCGAATCAGTAATATTGCTGATTATTCATTTGTTTATTCATCACCACAAATATTTAGTTTTCTATTTACTGTGTGCCAGGCACCATTCTAGAAGCTAGGAACACAGGGAAGATAACATCATGGAGCTTACAGTTTTACATTAGTCACTGTTTCAGTTATCTATAGCTCTACAACAAATCATCTCAAAATCTAGCAGCTTAGGGACTTCAGTCGTGGTCCAGTGGCTGAGACTCCACGCTGCCAATGCAGGGGGCCTGAGTTTAATACCTGGTCATGGAACTAGATTCTGGCATGCCACAACTAAGAGTTCATATGCCAGAACTAAAGATTCCTCATTCCTCAGTGAATATTCCGTGTGCCGCAACCAAGACCTAGCACAGGCAAATAAATATATTAAAAAACAAACTAACAGCTTAAAAAAAATTCCTTATTATATATATCTTCCAGGGTTTTGCAGATTGTTGGAGCTCATATATATATATATATATTATATATATACGTATATATTATATATAATGTATACATATTATATATATAATGTATAATATATATACACAATATATAATATATATGTATATATTATATATATATCTTCCAGGGTTTTGCAGATTGTTGGAGCTCAGCTGGGCAGTTTTCTCTTGTGATCTCTCATGTAATTACAGTGGGAACTGGTGTCATCTGTATATATGTATCATATACATATATATATCTCATCATCATATATATATATGTGTATATATAGATAGATATCTATATGATATGATATCATATATATATGATATATATATATTTCATCATATATATATATCATCATGTGTATATATATATATATGTATGTATATATATATTTTTTTTTTCCAGGGTTTTGCAGATTGTTGGAGCTCAGCTGGGCAGTTTTCTCTTGTGATCTCTCATGTAATTACAGTGGGAACTGGTGTCATCTGAAGGCTGACATGGGCTAGACATCCAAGGTGGCCCACACACATGGCAGGCAGCTATTGCTGGTTGTTGCCTGAGAATTCAGCTAAGACTGGATCAGCACATCTGTAGGCAAGCTCTCTATGTGGCATGGGCTTCTTATAGCATGGTGACTGACTGGGTTCCAAAAGCAAATATTACAGGACAAAGAAAGTAGAATTGTCAGAAATTGTCAGAGCATCACTTCTTTTGTCAGTGCAGTCACAGCGCATGGGTAGGGAGCATGGGTAAGGATTCAAGGGTAAGGAGCCCTGGCCATTCCTCCCGATGGGAGAGTGTCGAAGAATTCGTTGTCATCTTTGCCCTTTGCAGTGCATCACATCTGGAAGTGCATACTGTCAGTTTGTCATTTGGATTACGTTAACTTTGACAGCTTGGTTAAGGTGGTATCTGCCATATTTTTTCAGTAAAATTACTGTTTTTTCCCTTGTAATTAATAAGTTATTGATTAGGAAAGGGAATGAGAGGTACTTGAAGTATTCTCTATCTTGATCTGGGCGGACATTGCATTAGTATATACCTATGTACAAATACATCAAGATCAAGATCAATACATTCATTTCAAAATAAAGCATTTTACATACTTGAGTGTAATATGATTAATATTTCAGTAAAAAAAAAAAAAAGTCTTAAATCTTCTTCTATATATGTTGCCTGGTTGTACTTTGGTTGATTTGACAATGATTTCACTAGTCTCCCAGTTACAAAAACCAAAACACTCAGACCTCTCTTGACTGTTCTTTAATTCAACCCTGCCTGCAGCTTCCAGCCTCCATCATGACTATAATTCATTTTCCAACTGACACCCAGACTCATTTTTCTTGAAAAATGCAGATGTGAAACTGTTGTTCCCCTGCTTTAAATTCATTTCATCACCCCTAGGATAAAATGCAAGTTCCTTGAATTTTAAGGAGCTCCATGCCTGCTTAATCTCTCTAAACTCATTTCTCATAACTTTCGGTGTGAACACAGTCTTCCGTACTCAATTTCCTACTGAGGTACTATTTGTCTATGACCTAAAAGGCAAAATAACACTTCAATGGTTTATTGAATGGTAATCCAGTTCACTTCAGTTTGGTAAATATTACTTGAGTGTTAATTGGGTGCAAGTCTCTGCCATAGGTAGAGGTAAGAGTTATGACAAGGAATGAATGAAGTCCTTGCTTCCTGTTGGAATAAGAAAAGTGTACAAAGCCCCCTCACTATAGGGCAGAATTTAATAAGTGCCCTAAGAATTATAAATAAAATGCAATGGGAATTCATAGGAGGAAGAGATGAGAACCCTGCTGAGCAAGGTTTATTTGTCTTAATTAATGCTACTGTCTCAAGGAAAATGAAGGGGAAAATCATATAAAAGTAACTAGCTAGTAAAAAACTTAAGGTTCCAGAGAGCCCAGTCCATTGATGTGGGTGGTGTATTTGGTGGCTATGCAAACAGGAGGTCTTTCACTACCTGTAACATACTTTCACATTTCTTGAGAGGTTATTGAATGTATGTGCCTTTTGTGTGGCTTCTATTTTCTTATGCTGGTAGTTACTGTTTCCACTTTTATTTTCTCCTTGCAGAGCACTGCTGTGGCTGACGCGGTACAGGCTCACCCTCTCTGTAATTCTTACTTTTTGTGCTGAGAGGGCTGTTGTGAGAAGGATTATTTTAATGTTTATGGAGAAGATGGGACCTCTCAGATCTTCACATTTCATTAGATTCCTAGTGTTCCTTCTACTCAGTTCAGTTCAGTTCAGTCACTCAGTAGATCCAACTCTTTGCGACCCCATGAACTGCAGCACGCCAGGCCCCCCGTCCATCACCAACCCCTGGATTCCACCCAAACCCATGTCCATTGAGGCAATGATGCTATCCAACCATCTCACCCCCTGTCGTCCCCTTCTCCTCCTGCCCTCAATCTTTCCCAGCATCACTGTCTTTTCAAATGAGTCAGCTCTTGGCATCAGGTGGCCAAAGTATTGGAATTTCAGCTTCAACATCAGTCCTTCCAATGAACACCCAGGACTGATCTCCTTTAGGATGGACTGCTTGGATCTCCTTGTAGTCCAAAGGACTCTCAAGAGTCTTCTCCAACACCACAGTTCAAAAGCATCAATTCTTCGGTGTTCAGCTTTCTTCACAGTCCAACTTTCATATCCATACATGACCACTGGAAAAAACATAGCCTTGACTAGATGGACCTTTGTTGGCAAAGTAATATCTCTGCATTTTAATATGCTATCTAAGTTGGCCATAACTTTTCTTCCAAGGAGTAAGCGTCTTTTAATTTCATGGCTGCAGTCACTATCTGCAGTGATTTTGGAGCCCAGAAAAATAAAGTCAGCCACTGTTAACACTGTTTCCCCATCTATTTGCCATGAAGTGATGGGACCAGATGCCATGATCTTAGTTTTCTGAATGTTGAGCTTTTAAGTCAACTTTTTCACTCTACTCTTTCACTTTCATCAAGAGGCTTTTTAGTTCCTCTTCACTTTCTGCCATAGGGGTGGTGTCATCTGCATATCTGAGGTTATTGATATTTCTGCCAGCAATCTTGATTCCAGCTTGTGCTTCTTCCAGCCCAGCGTTTCTCATGATGTACTCTGCATAGAAATTAAATAAGCAGGGTGATAATATACAGCCGTGACGTACTCCTTTTCCTATTTGGAACCAGCCTGTTGTTCCATGTCCAGTTCTAACTGTTGCTTCCTGACCTGCATACAGTATTTATGTACATTAGAATGCTTTGATTATATAGCTGCTATAGAAGAACCAACTGTATTCATTTTCTAGGGTTGTCATAACAAGGTACCACACACTTGGTTGCTGAAACAAACACACCTTTCTCCTAGTTCTAGATTCTAGAAATCTGGGAGCAAAGTGTTGTCATGGCTGTTTCTCCTGAGGCCTCTCTGTTTGGCTTGAAGGGAGCCATCCTCTCCCCATGTCTTCACAAAGTTTTTCCTCTGTGCCTGTCTGTGTCCTGATCGCCTCTTATAGGAACATCAGTCTCATTGGATTGGGGCCCTCTCTGAATGGTCCTGTCTTAATGGCTCAGCAGTAAAGAATCCGCTGTGGTGCAGGAGATGCGAGTTCAATCGCTGGGTCGGGAAGATTCCCTGGAGGAGGAAACGGCAACCCACTCCTGTATTCTTGCCTGGAGAATCCATGGACAGAGGAGCCAGGTGGTCTACAGTCCATGGGGCTTGCAAGAGTCAGACACGACTTAGCGACTAAGCCGCCACTACAACCACCAGTACACCAAATACAGTCACATTCGGAGGTAATTTGGTGGTTAGGACTTCAATAAATGAAGTTTGAGGGAACATAATTCAACCAGTAACAGCAACCTATGTCAGATTTTAGTTGCATAATTATTTTCTTAAGGACATAATTCAATCTTGGTGTATTTTGCATTGCATAAAGTTCAAATGGGCTTATGAAGCAGTTTAGAATGCACATTTCTATTAATAATGGTGGGGACTTCTGTCCATTGAAGCATCCTATCGCATTGGATGGTAATTTAGCCAGAATTGGGTTCATCGCCTTCATTTTGCAGGTTCACTGTCTAAAGTCAAACAGTTCAAAGCAGAGTCTAGGAATTCAGGGTCCTGCTTCCCCAATTCACCGTGCAGTACTGGACCTACACTGTAATATTACTTAGTTTCCTAAAGGTGATCTGGAAACACTGTAAGAGTCTCTATTGTCATCAGAAATAAAATTAGGCTTAAGGCATTTAATTGTATTCTAGTGCTTTGAAAATATTACAGTCTGTATGTAATACCCTTGTTAATTGTTCACAAGTGAACTAGAGGTTATTTAGCATATTAGCCAGGTGTACCTGTGTTCAAGTGTCAGCTTCTACCACATATTGGGAAGTTACTTAAACATTCTCAATTTCATTCCCCCAGCAATGAAGTTCCCCTACTATTTAGCTGTGAGAATATATCAAAATAAGAAATAAAATGTCTAATTTTTGTAAACTTCAGAATAAAACAAAAATCCCTTATCATAGCAATGTATTGTTTTTATGTTTCTCTACCATAACTGTGATAATGATTAAAAAATGGTTTGGGGGCCTGTGGTAATTCTTTTTTCATGTTATTATTGTATTGATATCTTTGTAAATTTAAATCCTTCCTACTTTATATCTGTTCCCACATTTATAAACATTTTTCATAATTTTGAATTTTTTCAGAAATGACAATACAGTTTATAAGTAAAATAAAGTTATTTCACTAATTGAGAGTTTAATTAATTAAAGAGAATTCTATAAAAGAATATTAAGAGGAATGTCAAACTTGATTTGTGATGAGTTATGAGAGAGGCTATGAGATAAAAGACATTAGAAAGATTAATTCTTAATTATTTAACTTGATAGTGTAATATAATCAGATTATATCACTTGGGATTTTTATTATTTGCCAGTACTGGACAGAAGCAGACCATTTAAATAAAAGTGATTGCTAAGAAGAAAGCATATGATAGTTTGCTGAGCAAACTTTTGGACACATTTAACTTGTTCTGGAGAATAAATTTCTTTTAAAACTAAAATTTGCTTTACAGACTTAATATATTACTATGTATTTGAGGAGATTATGCTAATTACAAAAGTGTGATTATTTTTTCTCTAACACGACTTCTATTTAAAAAGTGTGTATGTTTACATATCTTTGTCTTGTGAATTTCTGAGAGAAAAACTACATGCCTTTAAAGAAAAAAAAATATTTTTAGCTGTGCTGCAGTTTACAGGGTTTTAGTTCCCCAATCAGGGATTGATCCCCAACAGTGGAAGCACCGAGTCCTAACCACCAGACTGCAAGGAATTCCCTAGAAATATTATCATTAGTGCATTTACCAATTTTGTCAGCTTGATTAGGGAGATTTCAGTCTAACTCTAATGATGGTAAATTTTTATGAAATAATCTGTAGGAAACCCCAAAGTAAAATGATTTATTCCTTTGTGCATGCATGCTAAGTTGCTTCATTCCTGTCCTACTCTTTGTGACCCCTTGCACTGACTGTAGCCCGCCAGGCTCCTCTGTCCATGGGATTCTCCAAGCAAGAATACTGGAGTGGGTTACCATGCTCTTCTCCAAGAGATCTTCCTGACCCAGGGATTGAACCCACGTCTCTTGTATCTCCTGCATTGTCAGGTGTGTTCTTTACCACTAGCACCATGCGGGAAGCCCTTATTCTTTTGTGCATGCATGTTAAGTCACTTCAGTCATGTCCAACTCTTTAGGACCCCATGGACTGTAGCCTGCCAGGCTCCCCTGTCCATGAGATTCTCCAGGCAAGAATACTGGAATGGGTTTCCATGCCCTTCTCCAGGGGATATTCCTTTGCAGAGTACTACAAATATGTGAACCACTGAGTTCATCATGCTAATGTTGATAATAATATTTTTGTGGTATATATTTACAGTGTTTATTATTTATTGGACATAGTGGTAAGTACTTTACATTTCTTATTGCATTTTATCCCCCCAGTTACTCTATATGGTAGCGTTTTTTTTTCCCTGCTGCACCATGAGGCATGTGGGATCTTAGTTCCCCAACTAGGGGTGGAAACTGTACCTCCTGCATTGGAAGTGTGGAGTCTTAACCACTGGACCACCAGGGAAGTCTTTATGGTAGTTTTTTAAAAATTATTATCCCCAGTTCACAGGTGAGAAAACTGGATGTTAGAGTGCTAAGTATCTACTTGATTGTCAGTCATGTTGTAAGTCGATGGGGGAGGGGCTGTCCCAGATGCAAGTCCTGGTCCAAAGCCCTGGCCTTGACCACAGTGGGGGTGGTGGGTTGCTTTACCATCACCACACCTAGATTCTACTTGTCATGCTCAGCACACAAGCAAGACTCTTTAACTTTGAGTCTGGAAACAAACATGACCTACAGTAAGGATTCCCAGAAAGATAAATTGCAGAGTGAAGTGATATTGCATAATGAATCTTACAGGAGAAGTGGTTATTGGGCTGCACATAAAAGGAGAGCTAGGAATTTGGAGGAAAGCTTTTTCTGGTGGCTTAGATGGTAAAGAATCTGCTTGTAATGTAGGAGACCTGGGTTCTCATGCCTGGGTCAGGAAGATCCCCTGGAGGAGGGCATGGCAACCCACTCCAGTATTCTTGCCTGGAGAATCCCATAGACAGAGGAGCCTGGTGGGCTACAGTCCATGGGGTTGCAAAGGGTCAGACATCACTGAAGCAACTAACACTTGCACTTTTTTTTTTTTTTTTTTTAGTGTAGAGAGAGGGAATGACGTATAAAGACTGGAAATACTCATTTTACCCAGTGTTTATGTATTTATTGAGTATGAGTCAGTAGTTTGCCTTATATTCTTTCTCCTACATCGCCTCTGTCCCCCTGCGGAGGATTGGTTTCTTTATTTTCACAGATTTAGAGGACCTCAACTACCTTGTATTGCTAGAGCTTCTCTAACATCACGCTCTGTCTTGAGAATCTTTGTGGCCTTGCTGTTTGCCTCATCTTTGATGAATCAGTGCTGGCCTTTGAGGTACACACACATGGTCCTGCATAGTATCCTTGGTGATGAGATGCTGATAGAGGCTTTCAAATGCTGATTAACTGGACCTTCATATTCAGACATCTCAAGGGCTCAGAAAAGAAAGATCAGCTCCCTAAATGAGATTCCTAAAGATATGCACCAGAAATTCTCTCCTCTCTTGACAACATCTTATTATGTTAATTATGGCAGCTTAGTTAGTTGTTCTGATGATAAAGGGAGAGGAGAGCTAGCAAGGAAGGAGTGGTAGAAGATTTGCTTTGAGGGGAGGGAAATAGGCTTCAGCATCTTTTACCAGATCTCACTTTTAGTAAATGGCCTTGGCTATCATGTTACCTCTGTCTGTGATGCTGGTATGTTTTCCATACGTAATGAATATACTGAAGAATACTGGAAAAGTAAGAAAAGGATTATGATATTTGTTCTTGTTTTCTTTCTAGTTTAGTCTGACTTTCTGACTTTTTGACTAGTGTCTGTCATCACTTAACCTCTTGACTCATATTTATAGTCATGTCCTGAAAGCAATATTGATACATCACTTATATGTTAACAGCATTTAAAGTTTTCAAAGTTATTTCTCTAGTTCTGTTGCTCAGGTATCTGATTTTAACACGTATGAGAAAAACATAATCAAGCAAACACTTGATCCTTACAATTTTTCAAGGCTCAGTTATTAACTTCTTTAGGCAGAATTAATCCACCCCATTGGTTAAGATTTTGGCAAATGTGACCCTCTTCAGAAAACTAAGATCATGACATCTGGTCCCATCACTTCATGGCAAATAGATGGGAAAACAATGGAAACAGTGTGAGACTTTATTTTTTGGGGCTCCAAAATCACTGCAGATGGTGATTGCAGCCATGAAATTAAAAGACACTTACTCCTTGGAAAGAAAGTTATGACCAACCTAGACAGTGTATTAAAAAGCAGAGACACTACTTTGCCAACAAAGGTCTGTGTAGTCAAGTATATGGTTTTTCCAGTAGTCATGTATGGATGTGAGAGTTGGACTGTAAAGAAAGCTGAGTGCCAAAGAATTGATGCTTTTGAACTGTGGTGTTGGAGAAGACTCTTGAGAGTCCCTTGGACTGCAAGGAGATCCAACCAGTCCATCCTAAAGGAGCTCAGTCCTGGGTGTTCATTGGAAGGACTTTTGTTGAAGCTGAAACTCCAATACTTTGGCCACCTGATGCAAAGAGCTGACTCATTTGAAAAGACCCTGATGCTGGGAAAGATTGAGGGCAGGAGGAGAAGGGGACGACAGAGGATGAGATGGTTGGATGGCATCACTGACTCAATGGACATGAATTTGAGTAAACTCTGGGAGTTGGTGATGGACAGGGAGGCCTGGCGTGCTGTGGTTCATGGGGTTGCAAAGAGTTGGACACGACTGAGTAACTGAACTGAACTGACCCTCTTCCTGCAGTTCCTACAAAACTGCATATGTAGCAGTTTTGACTGAGAGGGTTTTGAATAGCCAGACATCATAATGAACTTTACCTGGGCTTCTCTCCTCCCAGCTGATTGTGATAGAATGTCTTTTTAAAAAGACACCCTGTCAATCAGACATTGGAGTGCACTGCTAACAATTTTGGGTATGAAAGATGAATTAGCCTCCTTGCACACTGTCTGCTATATTAACTCAAGATCTGGGGAGACAGGGGGTTGGCCTAGATTTCCTTCTGGCCTATTTGAAACATCAAAGAGTAAGACAAAGCAATTGGACACCACAATATGAGAAAACTTTTGTTGAAAGATGAAGGTGGAACAGCCATCTAATTTATCATTTATCTATTCCCTACACTCATTGCCATTGTCAGTTAGGAGTAAGAAGCTCTGGTCTCTCTTTTTTAAAAATTTATTTATTTTTAATTGGAGGATAATTGCTTTACAGTGTTGTGTTGGTTTCTGCCACACATCAGCATGAAGCAGACATTGGTATACAAATGTCCTCTCCCTCTTGAAACCCCTACCCCATCTCACCCCTTTAGGTTGTCACAAAGCACCCAGCCCTGTGCTGGACAGTAAATTCCCACTGGCTATCTATTTTACATATGTTAATGTATATATGTCACTGCTACTCTCTCAATTCATCCCACCCTCTCCTTCCACCAATGTGTCCACAAGTTTCTTCCTTCTGCATCTCTACTGCTGCCCTCCAAATAGGTTCATCAGTATGGGTCCCTTTTTGAAAAGGAAAACAAGGAAAAGTTGGCAAGAATTTGAAGAAGATGGTTTGAATTGTGTTTTTCCTTGGATTTTCAAAAACAGTATTTGCACATATAGATACTTATCATTTAAAAGTGAAAGAGGAAAATGATCATTTTTGAGAAAGGGCAGGCTAGAGATAAAAATACCAGTATGAAAATTTAAAAATAATGTAACTGCTGCATTCTTGATTTACTTTCATTGTCATGGCAGAGGGCACGGAGAAAAGAGATTACGCTGTTTTCCTCCTCTAGGACTCAAGCTCTTTCCCAGAAGTCTATTTTGTATTTTTGCAAAATCCCAAAACCCTGTTTACTTTTTCAGTGTAGTGTACAATTTAACACATCATTTATCTTCTTCATTGTTTTGTATACTTAAGGTCTTCATAAATATCTCATTCTCAGAATTCCAGAAGACATTGAAGTCCCACAGGCTTATTTCCCACTTTACCTCAGAACAACACAATAATAATATCTGGGTATTTCTATTTTTACCCTATAATGAGGACACTCAATCTAAAATTGCACACAGCCCTGAGCTGTTACATTTCTGGTTCACTTTAACCTGAAAAAGGACTTCAGATTTTCCTGAAATCAGATGCTTGCAATGCCTGTTTGAAGGCAGTACATGGCTTGTTACCATCAGAATTCAGTGTTTATTTCTCACTGTGATGAAAAAGGCCCTCTGGCCTTACCAGCTGTAATCTTTCACCAGTTCTGAATAAACATTTCAACCCATAATGAGTCATTGTTGAATTTGATGAAGAAAATGGAATTAGAGACAGAGTAATTTACATCTAGCTGACCACCCATGTGAGTTTTTTAACAAATGTGAGTGAGGCAGAAAGATGGCTGTGGTTTCCGGAATGTGGAAAAATAGTTGAAAAAGACTGCTGTTACTCTAATGTACTGATCCAGGAAAGAAACAGGCCAAGCAGCTGGCCTTGCTGGAGTGACTGACTGCTATGCCTACCTCCTGCTAAATGGCAAGACAACTTCCATGAAGATGAAGTTGAATCCCCAAGAGCAGGGCCAGAATTTCCACCCTGGGGACTCACCACACAGGATCCATCCCTGCCCTAGGTCACAGCACTTTCCCCTTCTCAAGATGGGAGTTTTGTTAGAGAAGGAGGACAGTTAGAGGGAGATGGTTCCTGTGTTAAGAGGCCTGGCTCAGCTTCCTCTCTAATCCATGCATCTCCCCTTGAGGCCCTGAAGTTCCTGCCCTTCTGAGTGAGTCAGATCATTTGTGCAGAGCCTGCTTTGGAGAGCCCTAGTTAATTGAGAACTTTCCCAGGTGTTTAAAGGAATTCTTCTCAGCTCCAAAATCACTGTGGACAGTGACTGCTGCCACAAAATTAAAACACACTTGCTCCTTGGAAGAAAAGCTATGACAAACCTAGATAACATATTAAAACGCAGAGACATCAGTTTGCCGGAAAAAGTCTGTATAGTTAAAGCTATGGTTTTTCCAGAAGTCATGAGCAGATGTGAGAGTTGGACCATAAAGAAGGCTGAGCACCAAAGAATTGATGCTTTCAAATTGAGATGCTGGAGAAGACTCTTGCGAGTACCCTGGACAGCAAAGAGATCAAACCAGTCAATCCTAAAGGAAATCAACCCTGAATATTCATTGAAAGGACTGATGCGGAAGCTCCAATACATTGGCCACCTGATGTGAAGAGCCGACTTATTGGAAAAGACCCAAATCATTGGAAAAGACCCTGACCCTGGGAAAGATTGAGGGCAGATGGAAAAGGGCAACACAGGATGAGATGGTTGGATGACATCACTGACTTAATGGACATGAGTTGAGCAAACTCCTGGGAGATGGTGAAGGACAGGGAAGCCTGGTATGCTATAGTTCATGGGGTCACAAAGGGTCAGACATGACTTAGCAACTGAACAACAACAATCAAGCCTCAATTATCTGGAAAATTGCTTGGGGGGAGCCCACCTGCATCTCCTGTAGTTCCCTTTTATGCCCTTGAACCACCAGACACATTTTTCTCAAATAATCAACTGAACAGTCAGTATTTTATCCAAAACGAGTCAAATTGTACAACTTTAGCTTCTGAGTTTTCCACATTTTCAAAACCCTGGCCTTGGTGCAGAAAATGTTCTTCTTAGTGTAAAACTGTATATGGACTTTTGTGAAAGATCAGGAGCCTCAGAATGGTGAATGTGATGGCATAGATAAGCAGGTTACCACAAGAAAGAGGGAAAGGGAAGCTTGAGAATCCAGTTAATAAATATAGGCTACAAAGTACAAAACCTTCTGAACATTCAGCATGGCTCCTTGGACCAAAGCCGCACACTCCATGTCTTCTAAGTTGCCAGCTTCCCTGCAGCCTGTGTGCCCTCTCAGAGAAGAGACAGTTATGCTTAATTTTATATTCACTGGTTGAATTTCCTTAAGCCACTTTAAATATTACAGCAGCATTCTTACCATAAATCAAAATGTTGTTCTGAAATGATTATTTAAATGAGTTTGTCACTCTCACACACTGGAAATCTTTTAGGGAATTTTGTTTCCAAAAGGACTTCAGAGAATACTAGCAAAGATCTTTTATTAAAGTAAGACAAGTGATAAAGAACCAAGTCTTTCTAAAATTACAGATTGTGAATCACCGGAAAAACGGATGGGTTTTGCGTATCAAATCTGTGCTCAAAAACATCATATTGCCAGAAGGCTGTGACTGGAGTGCAGACTAGAAAAAAGATGCAAAACGTCAATGGCAAATGTGTAAAAATGATCAGCCAAATCATTTTTGACAGAAAAGCAGATCTGGTAACTATATTTTTACTTCTCTAGCAGACAACATTGCCCACCGTAGATGCTGAAAAAAGACTTCTGTGTGATGATTCCTAGGGAAAGAAAAATCAGATTATTTAAAAAGATACTGACATTTACATAAGCCATTTTTGCTTACAACGGCAGTGCCTTCTTTTTAAATAATGATGTTGGGTTCTTGAAAATGATTTGATTCTTGTATCTGAGGACATGATGATTATAAAATCTGAAATAACAAGAGAAAGAAAGTTATCCTCAAAGTCCCTGTGGCTGAGAGCAACAGATCAACTCTTTCCAGTTTTTCTTTTAAAAAAAAAATTAAAAAAATATATTTTATAAGCAAAGTGATTCTCCTTTAACATACTCTCCACCATTCCACTCATGCGTCCTTTTTAGGACATTGTGATTGCACCAAGGAGCTCTCTCCTGGGTGTTAGCTGTGCTTGCCGCTATAGAGAAGAAGGATTTCATGAAGTTAAGAAAAAGAAAAACTATGAGTTTTAGATGTTGGTCTTCCCTCTGTCTGAGAGTAGAGAGGTCTTTTCTATTTCTGCATTTCCTTTAATATGGAACAGAGAAAATGGTCCATAAATGACTTTTGAGTGAATACATGAATGAAATCTGCTCAGACTAGAGCAGATTTCCGTATAGACAGAATTCAGCACGTATCATATCTAGAATTGATGTAACACATTAAAAAAATCAACTCAAAGTTCTCTTTAAAAAACAAGTTTTGAAGAACATGTAAGCAAGAATTTTTATTTTTTTCTCATATGTCTTCAGAGTACACTGCCGCTGAGTAGACATTACCAGGTGGCGCAGTGGTCAATAATCCATCTGCCAGCGCAGGAGATGCAAGTGATGCAGGTTTGTTCCTCCGGTCAGAAAGATCCTCTGAAGTAGGAAATGGCAACCCATTCCAGTAATCTTGCCTGGAAAATCCCAGTTAGTCCCCTAATTTCTTGAAGGTAGGGACCTAATGTTGTTAATTTTGTTAAAAAGTTGAGGTATGATTGTCATGTGGTAAAACAAACACACCGTAAGTAGTGTACAGCTCAGTTACTTTGTATTTCTGTATTCATCTATGTAGCCAGTACCTAGATTATGATATAGACTATTTCAGAGATGTGCAGTCATCTCAGAAAGTTCTCTCTTTGTCCTTCTCGGTCAACAGTTGAAAATGCCTCTGCCCCTGCTCTGCTGCTAAGTCGCTTCAGTCGTGTCCGACTCTGTGCAACCCCATAGACGGCAGCCCAACAGCCTCCCCCGTCCCTGGGATTCTCCAGGCAAGAACACTGGAGTGGGTTGCTATGTCCTTCTCCAATGCATGAAAGTGAAAAGTGAAAGTGAAGTTGCTCAGTCGTGTCTGACTCTTAGCGACCCCATGGACTGCAGCCTACCAGGCTCCTCTGTCCATGGGATTTTCCTGGCAAGAGTACTGGAGTGGGGTGCCTGCTTTAGGTAACCACTATTCTGATCCCTGTTATATAGATTAACTTTGCCTCTTCTTGAATTTCATATAAACGGAAACATTCAGTGTACATTCTTTTGCTCACCGTAATATTTTTGAGGTTCATTTGTATCACTGTATCAGTTGGTTGCTCTTCAGATTCTTATTTATTATTTCATTTTATGAGTGTATGACTTTCCTGTTGATGTATATTTGACTTTCCAATTTTGAGCTATTATCAATAAAGCTGATATTCACATTGGTTGTACATGTCTTGTTTTAGAACATATGCAGTCATTTCTCTAGGGGTAGGATTGCTGCATCATAGGGAGACATGTTTCACTTTATTAGAAACTACCTAATAGTTTTCCAAAGTGATTGTACATTTTACTGTCCCCCGAATTAATGAGCCAAAGCTTCACCAGTACTTGGTATGGCCAGTTGTCTAATCTTAAGTCTTTGGGCTGGATATGTAATGAGGCTTTAATTTGTATCTATCTGATGAGTAATGATGTTGAACACCATAATTTGCTTATTGGCCATTTGAATCTCTTTTGCAAAATGTCTCTTCAAGTGTCTTACATACTTTAGAAATTGGATTGTCTTCTTTCTTGTTAATTAATCACGTTACTTTTTTGAATTCCCTGTGTTCAGTGACTGGGAATACTGACTGACATGAACAAATATTATTTAAAGATTTGTTGAATAAGGCAGAGTAAATAAACCTGGCTTTATTTGCAAATTTTTCTCTGTCACTGGCCACAGGAAGTAGGTTGTGGAAGTAATTAGCTTCTATGGTGCATTTAAATTTGTTGGTTTTTGAAAATATCAAGACATAAATTCTAAACACAGCTGGTTATATTTGTGATAGAAGCACTTGTGATTTCATGTTAAATTTTGGTTCATTCATGCATTTAAAGTACTCATCATCATAGTGTCTGGAAGCCCAGAAAAATTTTGGACTAGAATACAAATTGTAATTTTACTTTCTGTTCTCCTTTTATCATGTTAGTAGGGTAGATTAGATATGATATCCAAAATGCAGGTTTTATTCCACTAGTAATATTTTTATTTCTAGACTAGAAATATGCTTTCAAATTCCATGAAGATGAGTTTTTAAAAATATGGAAAAAATTTAAAGTCCAGATTTAAATTTATTTTATATTTTAATAATTTGTGTAATTATCAAGTAAAGCTTTTTGTAATTATCAAAGTAAACCTCACATGATTTTGAATATTTAGAAAATATGATAATTTAAAGAGAAAAGCAATCTTTTTTATTTAAGTTTAATTGATTTACAACATTGTATTAGTTTCAGGTGTACAGCAGAGTTATTTTTTCCTGACTATATTTCACTGTAGGTTATTCAAAGATATTGAATATAATTCCCTGTGCTATACCATAAATCCTTGCTGCTTATTTTGTGTATAGTAGTTTGTATTTGTTAATCTCATACTCTTAGTTTATCTGTCCCCTCACCTTCCTTTCCAAGAAAAAGTTCGTTTTTATGTCTGTGAGTCTGTTTCTGTTTTATATGTAGTCATTTGTATTATTTTTTAGATTCCACCTGTAAGTGCTATCATAATGCATTTAAATTTCTCTGACTTACTTCACTAAGTATAATATTCTTTAGATTCATCCATGTTTCTGCAAATGACAATATTTCATTTTTTTAAATGGAAAAAGTATATTCCATTGTATCATATACGCCACATCTTCTTAAACCAGTAATCTGTCGATGGGCACTTGGATTGTTTCCATGTCTTGGCTACTGTAAACAATGCTGCTATGAACATTGGGGTGCATGTATCTTTTCAAATTAGAGTCTTGTTTTTTCTGGATATATACCCAGGAGTGGGATTGCTGGATCATATAGTAGCTCTATTTTTAGTTTTTTGAGGGAACTTCTATGCTGTTTTCCATAGTGGCTGCACCAGTGCACATTCCCACTGATGGTGTAGGAGGGTTCCCTAAGAAAAACAATTTTAATTTGACTAAATACAGATTCCTACTCTGAGCATCTGGCCTTCTTTCTCTGTTTTTTTTTTTTTCCTTCTCTGTGTGTGTGTTTATATTTATCCCTACATATATGTGTAAATATGTGTGATGTATGTAGCTATATGTTTATTTTGTAGTTCTGCTCACTTTCCCCTATGGGAAATTAGGGGATTGTTTGTATGTGTGTTTGTATAAAGGAGAAATTTAGTTGTTCAATGTCTCTGGTATCTTTTGTATAGCTTTTTGCTCATGTAGCAAAGCTGAAAATAGACATTGATTAAACTTTCCCACTCTCTGTACCTCTTTGGGGTAGGAAGTATGTCCATCTTTTACACCCTTTAACCCCTAACATTATGCCTTTGTGTGCATTATTAATAATAGCAGGCACTCATCACAGGTTAGTTTAATAACAGGGAGACCTGCTGGCTCTGTTAGAGGCATCTCCATTGTAAAGAGAGGTCAGAATCTGCGTCCTCAATAAGAATAGGTCATTCTGTGTGATTCCAAGTAGATGTAAGGCATGGTTTGCTTCTACTTTTGAGGTTTTATGGACTCTAGGAGCTCAAAGGGATCCTTAAACATCTTCTCATTCACTTCTTTGCATCCAGGCAGATGACTTGGTGAACCCTAGGACGGCCATGAATTCTCCTGAAGGTTTTTCCAGATGGAGACTATTGAAATATTTTATCAAATACAGTCTCCAGCAAACATTATTTCTTGAGTAAATTTAATCAATAATTTAGTTACGTTTAAAATAGTTCCTATGGTCATGTATGGATATGAGAGTTGGACTGTGAAGAAGGCTGGGCGCTGAAGAATTGATGCTTTTGAACTGTGGTGTTGAAGAAGACTCTTGAGAGTCCCTTGGACTGCAAGGAGATCCAACCAGTCCATTCTGAAGGAGATCAGCCCTGGGTGTTCTTTGGAAGGAATGATGCTAAAGCTGAAACTCCAGTACTTTGGCCACCTCATGTGAAGAGTTGACTCATTGGAAAAGACTCTGATGCTGGGAGGGATTGGGGGGAGGAGGAGAAGGGGACAACAGAGGATGAGATGGCTGGATGGCATCACTGACTTGATGGACGTGAGTGTGAGTGAACTCCGGGAGTTGGTGATGGACAAGGAGGCCTGGCGTGCTGCGATTCATGGGGTCGCAAAGAGTCGGACATGACTGAGTGACTGAACTAAACTGAACTGAAAATAGTTCAATTTCAGCTTCCACTATTCTAACCTTAAAACAGATAATTATATTCCACATTTAGGTGGTAAGAAGACAATGATAACAGAAAGCAATATACTGAATTTACAATGAGATTTATTCTCTAAATTTTGAATATACAAAGTTGTGGCCTTGCAAATTAATGTGACATACAGGGGCTAGTGCACTGGGACGACCCAGAGGGATGGTATGGGGAGGGAGGAGGGAGGAGGGTTCAGGATGGGGAACACATGTATACCTGTGGTGGATTCATTTCGATATTTGGCAAAACTAATACAATTATGTAAAGTTTAAAAATAAAATAAAATAAAATAAAAATAAAAATCTCACTTACGGAGAAATAAACCCAAAGGAAATATAGAACTATACTATAGTGATCTCTGATTATATTAATATATAAGGGTATATTTTCCCTTATTCATTTTAATATTAATAAATGCTTTCAGTGTTATACCTTCAAAATTATGTTCAAACATTATTTTCTTTTAAAGTAAAGTTTACATGGATCACTCATGGAAACCTTACATGAATTTACAATGTATGTCTTTAAAAACTTTCAATAGGTTTAACTAACACAAATAAAAATGAGCCTTGACCCCAAACTTTTCCCTCAGGTAAAATATGATACTGGGTGTATGGATGGATACCCCCTCCTGTTTCATTACCTCTCCAGAGTTTTCTACTAAAGTAGAGAAAGGATCTACAAAAATCCAGGCCAAGATGCTCTGGGAAATAAATGTATAGCCTTTTCTATTCTACTAATTTTCTGGGTGTTAGAATGTTAAAACTGTGGAATATTTTTAGCAGCTATTGTACTCAGTAGCTGACCCCAGGAATGTTGGCCCTATATAGGTAAATGGATTCTGCTTTCTCTTTCTCTGCTCTCCTCCCTTGCATAAGGACTCACTGGATCAACCCTGGGTGTTCTTTGGAAGGAATGATGCTAAAGCTGAAACTCCAATCCTTTGGCCACCTCATGCGAAGAGTTGACTCATTGGAAAGACTCTGATGCTGGGAGGGATTGGGGGCAGGAGGAAAAGGGGGCGACAGAGGATGAGATGGCTAGATGGCATCACTGACTCGATGGACATGAGTTTGAGTGAACTCCAGGGGTTGGTGATGGACAGGGAGGCCTGGCCTGCTGTGATTCATGGGGTCGCAAAGAGTCGGACACAACTGAGCTACTGAACTGAACTGAACCCTAATAGGAAAATTAAACTTCTGAGTATGATCTGAGTGCATCAATTTGCAGTTGATTATGGTTAGTAACGGAGAAGGCAATGGCACCCCACTCCAGTACTCTTGCTTGGAAAATCCCATGGACGGAGGAGCCTGTTAGGCTGCAGTCCATGGGGTCGCTGAGGGTCGGACATGACTGAGTGACTTCACTTTCACTTTTCACTTTCACGTATTGGAGAAGGAAATGGCAGCCCACTCCAGTGTTCTTGCCTGGAGAAACCCAGGGACGGGGGAGCCTGGTGGGCTGCCGTCTATGGTGTCGCACAGAGTCGGAAACGACTAAAGTGACTTAGCATATGGTTAGTAAATAGACAAATATTTCATTAGTACCCAATGTGGCACTGAAGTCTAATTATAAATCTAGTTCTTCTTATATTTGAAATATCAATTTAACTGAGTCTGAGAAAAACCAAACATTGGGTAAGCTTAATGAATTTAAGTTCCTTGAGCAGTTCCACATCAAAGCGCTTAGTGGGGTTAAAATAATGTCATACTATATATATTGCAACTTACTTGATACTAAGTACAGGACATTAAAATGCAGGTTGTGCTTTTTTTAAGAAATGGAATCTTTGTGTGGCTTACTCTTTTAAATTCATCCCTTTAAAATAAATAAAATAGATAAGTAGACAAAATAGACACATTCTACTATGAATCCCCAATGTTCCCTTTCCCGTTAGACATCAGGTCTGTTGATCACTGCTCAGGAGACCTTCTTGGCCCCACGTGTCTTTAAAATTGCCAATTAGCAGTCTTGCCCAGATGTAGCTTGTTACCAGTCACAAAGCAGGGATGTTGTTTAAAAACAGGCAGCTCATTTCTCCCATGATTGGGCTAAAAACATGCAAATAGGGCTACGTGAAACAAAGGATGGCTTTGAAGTTGTTGAAATCATTCTGAAACTGAGAACTGCTGCTAAAAATGCTACCTTATGCTTGAGTACCTCTCCACTGAGGGTTAGCACCCTGGAGACTGGAGGCGATGTTTTGCTTCACTCAGTGCAAACTGCTTTGAGACTCTCTGACATCATTAAGTCAGATTTTAGCCCAGACGTTTTGCTGAGACCTAAACTCTGAATGACACTTACTTGGTTGATTAAGAGGAAACTACAATATCTGGGAACTCTCGTAATGTGATACAAATTCTGAAGAGTTCAGCTTGGGCTGAGATATACATATAGGCATATAGTCCATATTCTATACTTATATTTATTTATCATCTATTTATATATGTATGTATCTCAGCTCTCAGTGTTTTATATCCTGCTGTGAAGATTTTAATTCTCCTGACTCAAGTCAGTCTGGTTAATAATTCAGGTCCATGACACGGTTTTTTTTTTGAGAAACATGCATATTCTTCTGCGTGTTCTGTCCTACTTAAACTTCCCACCCCCCATTTTCTAGCCCAAAGAAGTATTTGCCTTTCCATTTGTAATCTCTTGTGTTTCATTATTTTAATACAGTGATATTTGAGCATGAACCTGTACAAAATGTTGTTGCCTAAAGAAAATAATACTGGGCCAAGTTTATAAAATGTATATAAATTTAGATGCTGCTGCTGCTGCTGCTAAGTCACTTCAGTCGTGTCCGACTCTGTGCAACCCCATAGACGGCAGCCCACCAGGCTCCTCTGTCCCTGGGATTCTCCAGGCAAGAACATTGGAGTGGGTTGCCATTTCCTCCTCCAATGCATGAAAGTGAAAAGTCAAAGTGAAGTCGCTCAGTCGTGTCCGACTCCTAGAGACCCCATGGACTGCAGCCTACCAGGTTCTTCCGTCCATGGGATTTTCCAGGCAAGAGTACTGGAGTGGGGTGCCATTGCCTTCTCCAATAAATCTAGATAAATTCATTTAAAACAAGTATTGTATACTTAATCTTGTTGAGATAAGACCTGGCCACATGCCTTTAAGTATGTTAGAAATAATATCAATAATAACAGTGTTAATGTTTATTGCAGTCTTATTTGTGGTATACATTATATAAAGTACTCTACATGAATAATCTTTTCTAAGATAAATTTAACGGTCCCCATTTTTAAAATGAATAAATTGAGTCTCAGAGAGGATAAGTAACCAGCCTAAGGTCACGCATGTCAAATGGGACTCAGGTAGGACAAAGCTCTAGACTAATCTGCCTGACTCAAAGCTGACATACACGGCAGTGAAGTATCTGTGCAAGGCAGTGAGAAATTGAATGTTCAGAAGTACAGAAGGATGGGAAAAAAAGAAAAAATAATTTGAGACTTGGGTGGTTAGGCAAAGTTCTGTGGAAAAGTTGAATGCTCTTAGATGTGGTAGGTTAGAAATGTGAAGAAAAGGAGCCTGGGAGAGCTCTTGAGGGAAAACCCACACCCTCTGCAAATCTGTACAGACTGTTCCATGTTGAGTCTTTAAGTCCTCAAGGTCCCCATGTTTGTCAAAGTTGTCAGGCAGCCAACAGAGAGAGCAAAAATTGTGTCCATTCACTATGTCTCTGGTTGGCCCTCTGTAACAAAGCTGGTGGGTTTGGTCTGCATTATACCGTTGACTCACAGATTTGGGGAAAATGTCAACATTAGCTTCAATTAGAGATACATCATTTGTCAGAAACTTTGTGGCTTACTTATCTTTTTCAAGAGAATTATCTCACTTTGGTTCTATCAAAATGGGACTTCACTGTATTGGTGAAGAAATCGGAGTTCAGAAGAGCTTCATAAGAATAGCATCATAATATAAGCTTAGGAATAGTATTTTCTTACACTGTTGTTTTTTCTTCCTTAAAAATGTACTATCAGCATATTCTTAAATGATTAAATATTCTTTCACACCATAATTTTAAGCTGTTTCATACAATTTCCTCGTGTGCATATGATAAAGTTGCCTTAAGCAGTTCTCTGCTGTTAGACATTTAGATTGATGATGTTCCTCTATTGTCAATGGTTTGAGGAAAGGATCTCCTATATTGTATATATTGTGGGTGGGAATGTAAATTTGACAATATCTATTAAAATTTAAAATATGCATGTTTTTTGAGCAAATGACACTACTTAGAAAAATTTATCCATTAGAAATATTCACGTATATACCACAGCAGCATTGTTTATATTTACAGAAATATTGGAAAAGCTTATATATTCATATATTACAAATTAAATAGGTCACGTTGTATTCATACAACAAATACTCTACAGTCATGAAAAAGATCCAAATGTGCTGTCATGGAAGGCTTTTCAAAATATGTTTTGAGTGAAAGTATCAGATTGTAAGATAGTATGAACCCATTTATTAAATACGTGAGTAGAGATATATATGCATAAAACAAGTTTGGAGTAATATAATGCAGGTCATAAAAAGTGAACTTTTCAAAATTTATTAGGTGGGTACATGCAAACATAAAGAGACGTGGGTTCCATCCCTGGGTCAGGAAGATCCCTGGAGGAGGGCATGGAAACACACTCCAGTATTCTTGCCTGGAGAATCCCGTGGACAGAGGAGCCTGGAGGGATACAGCCTATGGGGTCATAAAGAGTCAGAAATCATTGAAGTGACTTAGCACACATGCACACACACATATATATGCTGAACAAGAAATTAGAGGCAGCTTTGTATTTTATACATTTCTGGTTTTCCTTAACTTTAATATTACTTTTATTTTCAAAACTTTTTTATTTAAAAACATTTTAAAAAATTTTCTCTGGGAAAAAATAAACAAGTGTCACAGGTGGTAGATCAGTTCAGTTGCTCAGTCATGTCCAACTCTTTGCAGCCTCATGGACTGCAGCACACCAGGCTTCCCTGTCCATCACCATCTCCCAGAGCTTGCTCAAATTCATGTCCATCGAGTTGGTGATACCATCTAACCATCTCATCCTCTGTCGTCCCCTTCTCCTCCTGTCATTGTTTCTATTGTTACCCCATCTATTTGCCATGAAGTAATGGTAGAGACCTTGTCTACTTGGCTTCTGACCCCTCAACATGGCTGGCCCAGATTCAAGCTGTGTTTCAGATGCTTGGTGTGTTCCCATTCCACTGCTGGCTTTTGGCTCATTGGAGCTGCCCTTACTTTGGGGACTTCCTACCCGCCTCCACTAGCCTCTCTCCCAACACCCAGAACCAACGAAGCTGACCTGTTCCCTCACTTCCTCCTGTCTATCTCACAACCTGCTTTTGCCCTTCCAATCAAGGAATTATTTGTGAGGTTTTTTATTTTCCACTTCATTTTCTCAGAGGTCAGGCTTCTTCCTTCATGTGATGATTGGACAGCCAAATTCTGGGCTGTTCTTCAGTCTGGACAGGTCTGCTCTGCATCTGATAGATACCTCTTGAAATTCCTGCTATTTCAGTGGTTCATTTCCAGTGCTGGAATCCTTAGTCTCTATTTTTACATTCCTTAATTGTTTTGGTCTGGAACAGAAAGGGGAGAATTGTCTGTCTCTACTCACATTTCCATCTTTACATGGAACTCTCAGTGCCACATGGCACTGAAGCCAGACTCAGGAGAGTATACCAGGCAGAGGGAGGAGCACAAGCAAAGGCACAGGCATGACAGAGAACAGGGTACATTGAGGAAATTGCAGGTAATTAGGCATAGCTTGAAGATGTTCCAGGAATATAAAATATGTGCCCTTAAGCTGTAATTGCACCTCTATCCACTACACACACACTGATTAATTATGGAGGTGACCTCAAAATCCGTCTCCACAGACTCCCTAGGAGCCATCATCTGTGGGTAACAGTTTAAGAGAAACTCATTTCCCATCTTAACTGTGAAGCCTTCCCTAAGGCCCCAGGTAGAGTCATTTACTGTCTCCTCAGTGCCGCCCTGTCTGTAGCAGTCACTGCAGTACTGTGCTGACAGTATTTGATGGGCGACCTTCATTCTAATTTCTTTAGTAAGCAGGTATATTCACTAGTCTTCCTATTCATCCTTGGTAGGCAAATGGCTGTGTAAGGAGATAGGACTGCTTGAGACTCTGGAAAAGAACTTCACTGCACTTGATAAAATGTTCTCAGAGAAATGTTAATATGTCTCTCTGTGATTGCATACTTTTTCTTTTCCCTTATATTTCTTCTGATTTTTGCTTTATGTATCTTTGTTTCTTTGTTGTTATGTGTCTAATGGTTATGATGTCTATCTTCTTTGTGAATTGTACCTTTTTTCATTAAAAATATTCATCTTTTGTTTCATTAAAAAAAAAGAACTTCACTATGTGGCTGAGATGGAGAAGGCAATGGCGCCCCACTCCAGTACTCTTGCCTGGAAAATCCCATGGACAGAGGAGCCTGGTGGGCTGCAGTCCATGGGGTCGCTAAGAGTCAGACACGACTGAGCGACTTCACTTTCACTCTTCACTTTCATGCATTGCAGAAGGAAATGGCAACCCACTCCAGTGTTGCCTGGAGAATCCCAGGGACGGGGGAGCCTGGTGGGCTGCCGTCTATGGGGTCGCACAGAGTTGGATACAACTGAGGTGACTTAGTAGCAGCAGCATGTGGCTGAGAAAGAAGCTCAGGGCTGAAACATTCATTTTGATTTAAGAGGTAGCAATGGAGCTATTCTCTGCTGATGTGTAATTTATCTCTTGAATGTTTCCCACATTTTCCATTGGATTGATATTTCTTAAGTTTATGGTTTTGTTTTCAAGTTTTGTATTTATATCCCACATTTATTTGCTGACAAGATCAGCTTTAACCAAAGACAGGGAAATTTAGGACATTTCAAATGAATATTTCAGTGTTAATAGTTGGGAACTGAAGATGTTTATCAAGTTATTTTTATTTCTGAAGCAATTAATATGCACTTCTACATTTGACAGTTCACTTTTTCTCTTGAATGAATAGACTCTTGGAGGTACTTACAGTCTAAAAAGCCACTGGAATTATGGATTGAATTTAACTCTGAATCATTCAATACTATTTCACATTCTCAGTTCTGTTTTCAGTTAGGACTTTTAATGATCATCATTAAAATGTTTACAGTTAAATTTATATTCTATCCTTTATAGTGAATGCCATAAGCAACATTTGAATTAATAAAGAGAAAACAATGTTTTCCTATAATTTTGTTTTAAAATTTATTTTCTAAACCATATGAAATAAAAATGAAGGAAAAAAATGATCTTCTCATAGTCATATCCTCCAATATCTCCATCTGTTTTCTTTTTTATCTATCATCCTGAACTTCTTGTCTATGTATAACAGAAAATTTAAAATTGTACTGTAACAAAAAACAGTGTTTATTTTTATTATAGTAAGAATTACATTTTACAGGTCATGGCCAAGGTGCAAATCTTTGTAAATATCAGCTTCTTTTCTGATGTCATGTTTTCCAAACCAAGATTTCTTGGATTCTTTCCTTTTCAGATGTGTTCTGTCACCGAATTTACATGTCATGTAGTCTCATCACTTAGGAAATTACTCCTTCATTTATTCCATAAAGCAAAAGGCAAGGGAGCTATCAAATTTTGGATATGTTGGCTTTTTGGATAACCAAGGGTGGTTCAGTCTTTTCTCTGATATTGTAATTCAATATTTCCTGAATTCCTGTTTTTAAAACATGGCATTTATATTTTTATAAACCTGAAGTATTTGATACTGAATGAAAATGAAATTTTGTAGACTATCAGCACAATAGATCCATCTTCAATCAGTTCAGTAGTTCAGTCATGTCTGACTCTTTGCAACCCCATGGACTGCAGCACGCCAAGTTTCCCCGTCCATTACCAACACCTAGAGCTTGCTCAAACTCATGTCCATCGAGTTGGTGATGCCATCCAACCATCTCATCCTCTGTTGTCCCCTTCTCCTCCTGCCTTCAATCTTTTGCAGCATCAGGGTGTTTTCCAATTTTAGCTAAGTGGAAAAAAGCAATACGTTTGTGCCCAGTAGATAACTTGGCTGTGGAAGTGGGTTCTTGAGACCAGTGACCCAGGATGACTTGGTAAAGAGGATGCTTTCATGGGTACAAGAAATTGTGGCCATGGAAGGGCCTGAAGCCAAGATGTTTGCTTCTCTAAAGTACAATGACCTTGAAAGAGGGGCAAAGGATACTCTTATTAATGATGGCCCTGAATAACTTAAGTATCAACCCTTACCCAATGTGTGTCACAGAGCAACTTGTGAATGGCTATTTTTATTTTTGAAATCAAGACTTATTTTTTTTTTTTATATTCTATAGTCTTTACATTTTCTTTGTAAATGTTGAAATCCCATTGATTTTTATAAGTTATAGCCATATCTAATCAAGGGCAACGGTTTATAATCTGCTAGGCATTTATTTGTAAAAGGAATTTTTAAAAATTCCTTTGATCCTCCTGTGAATTAGGCACTGTTATTGTTTTGTCCCCATTTTTAGGATGACATGACCACTGCACAGAAAGTTTAGGTAAGTCACCCTGCTTAAGAGTAGGAGGCAGGAAGATGAACAGGGTAGTCTGTTTTCAGAGCCTACAAACCTACCCTTCAGCTGCAGTAGCAAGGCATAGAGCAAGAGACTATAAAACTTGAGACTTGTTAGGGAAGGCATGGCTGCATGAACAGGAAATGGGTGTTGATAGAAACATCCCACCTGTATTAACTTTGAATATTTCAGAGAAGGAATCTGAGTTTCAAATTATTTGTAGAAAATAGCTATTGTTGTTCAGTCACCAAGTTGTGTCCGACTCTGTAATTTCATGGGCTGCAGCACAACAGGCTCTTCAGTCCTCCACTGTCTCCTGGAGTTTGCTCAGATTCATGTTCATTGAGTAGGTGATGCTGTCTAACCATTTCATCCTCTGCTGTCTCCTTCTTCTTTTGCCTTCAGTCTTTCCCAGCATCAGGGTTTCTTTTTCAGTGAGTTGGCTCTTCGCATCAGGTGGCCAAAGTATTGGAGTTTCAACTTCAATGTCAGTCCTTCCAATGAATATTCAGGGATGATTTCCTTCAGGATTGACTGGTTTGATCTCCTTACAATCCAAGGAACTCTCAAGAGTCTTCTCCAATACCACGGTTCAAAAGCATCTGTTCTTCGGTGCTCAGCCTTCTTTATGGTCCAACTCTCACACCCATACACGACTACTGGAAAAACCATAACTTTGACAAGATGGACCTTTGTTGGCAAAGTAGTGTCTCTGCTTTTAATATGCTGTCTAGGTTTGTCATAGTTTTTCTTCCAAGAAGAAACATCTTTTAATTTCATGGCTGAAGTAGTCATCTGCAGTGATTTTGGAGCCCAAAAAAGTAAAATATGTCACTTTTTCCATTGTTTCCCCAACTGTATGCCATGAAGTGATGGGACTGGATGCCATGATCTTTGTTTTTTGGATGTTAAGTTTTAAGCCAGCTTTTTCACTGTCCTCTTTCACCTTCATCAAGAGGCTCTTTAGTTCCTCTTCACTTTCTGCTGCAAGGGTGGTGTCATCTGCATATCTGAGGTTATTGATATTTTTCCTGGCAATCTTGATTCCACCTTGTGATTCATCCAGCCCAGCATTTCACATGATATACTCTGCATATAAGTTAAATAAGCAAGGTGACTGTATACAGCCTTGATGTACCTCTTTCCCAATTTTGAACCAGGTATGCTTCGCAGGTGATTCAGTAGTAAAAGAATCTGCCTGTCCAGCAGGAAATGCTGGTTTGTTCCCTGGGTTGGGATGATCCCCTGGACTAGGAAATGGCAACCCACTCAATATTCTTGCCTGGGAAATACCACGGACAGTGGAGCCTGGCAGGCTATAGTCCATGGGGTCGCAAAAAGAGTTGGACACAACTTAGTGGCTAAACAACAATAGCACAAGAAATATAAGCAAAGCCACCCCTATTTTGTAATCCTGCATAGGATGCAGAGGAACTGCATGTGACGTGATGGATGTGATACTTCAGTGAACAGGGAGATGCCTTCCAGAGTTTGGGTGGAAGCCATTTCAGGCTGCATTTTAATCTCAAATTCCAGATATGCCTCTGTCTCTTCACACAATAGCACCACCCAGATTCTCTTCCTTAGTCTTCTTTTTCAATATAAAACCTCTTACCCTGTCTCGCCTCCAGTGATGATCATGAGATAACCCATGTCATCATCATGCTGAACATCAACACTTACGCTCCAGCAGGCCATCAAGAGCTCAGTCTGAGACAAGCTCAATAGGATATCTGAGGTAAATGGAAATCCTAGACTTCTAAGCACATTTCAGATCAGAAGTGATTGCATCTAATTAAAAAAGAGGCTGGGAACATAGTAGTTGAATGCAAGGTAGAAAAATAATCCTCCTTAAGATTATGCCCAGAGCCCACCAGGCTGCTACACCCTTCTTCTTTCTCCTTCCTCACTTGGGTACAGCTGGGAGGGAGGAGGCTTGCTTTTAATGGAGACTTGGCTTCCCTTTGATCTACCTATTTAGATTTCTTGAACTAAATCAGAGGTGTCAGTGATCCTGTCTATTTAGGATTGTTTCACTTCTTTATGCCTCTTGATAATGGTGAAATCAGTTCAGTTCAGTTGCTCAGTCATGTCTGACTCTTTGTGACCCCATGAACCGCAACACGCCAGGCCTTCCTGTCCATCACCAACTGCCAGAGTCTACCCAAACCCATGTCCATTGAGTCGGTGATGCCATCCAACCATCTCATCCTCTGTCATCCCCTTTTCCTCCTGCCCTCAATCTTTCCCAGCATAAGGGTCTTTTCCAATGAGTCAGCTCTTCACATCAGGTGGCCAAAGTATTGGAGTTTCAGCTTCAACATCAGTCCTTCCAATGAACACCCAGGACTGAGCTCCTTTAGGATGGACTGGTTGGATCTCCTTGCAGTCCAAGGGACTCTCAAGAGTCTTCTCCAACATCACAGTTCAAAAGCATCAATTCTTTGGTGCTCAGCTTTCTTTATAGTCCACTTCTCACATCCATACATGACTACTGGAAAAATCATAGGTTTGACTAGACGGACCTTTGTTGACAAAGTGAAATAAGTCATCTCTTATAAGTCATTTAAATCACTGTGAAGCTGGCTCAAGAAATCCTGTATTGTTTGTTAAAAGCTCAGTATGGGTGGAAGAAACAAGCTCAAACCTATTACTGCTTCATTTTACGATTGGTCTGTTTGTTTAGTTTTTATTTTAAAAATCCTACCAGGTGAAAAATGGAACAAATTATTCCAAATTTGAGCTCTACTTGGTTTAATAAGCCAAATGCTCCCATGTGGAAGTTTTAAAGTTATCTACTTTTGGTTTCTCTGGGTCTTTGTTGCTGTGTACAGGCTTTCTCTAATTGTAGTGTGTGAGGGCTACTCTCCAGTTGTGGCGCACGGGCTTCTCATTGAGGTGCTTTCTCTTGTAGAAAACAGGCTGTAGGCACATGGGCTTCGGTAGTTGTGGTACACGGGATTAGCTGCTCTGTGGCATGTGGAATCTTCCCGGATCAGGGTTTGAACCTGTGTCCCTTGCATTGGCAGGCAGATTCTTATCCACTGTACCACCCGGGAAGTCCTCCCATGTGGAATTTAAACAAAAATCTTTAAAAATAACCACTTTGATTCTTTTAGTGAAAACAACAACAGCAAAAACAGGAAACTCCTCTTTCCTGTAAAAAACGGCTGCTCTGTGAATGGAAGAATGAAAAACCCAGGCTATCCCAAGAGAGAAGTCAGCAGACAGACGGACAAAATTGAGAGGAGAAAGAGCGATTCATGGATGCTTGCCGATTCTTGGCTTCTGGCATGTCCTTGTGTTGGTTTCTGTTACTCTCAGCTAGAATTATTTTCACTAATATTATAAATAATAGAAAAAGCTATAAAGTCTTAAAAATAAAATTCATGACATACATTTTGCTGAAAGAAGTATATTGGAAATACTCAAATGCTGAGATCTGTTTGCCTTTTAAGGTTGAACAACGAATGTCCTCGTGGGGATGGAATTACTGCTAGGACAGCATTTCTCAGACCAGACCTTCACACCCAGAGGGGAAAGAATGTAACTGAAGGGTAGGAAGAGGTCGTAGAGTTAACACAGGAAAGCATGATTCTGTCAGGGTAAGAGAGAGTGCAAACTTCTGTTTGTCTATTTTTGCCTTTGGCTCAGAGAATTGTTCACTTGTGTGCAGCAGAATCCTGGGCATTTGAGGAAGGGCTTGTGGGACAAGATTCTGACAGTGAGATGCCATCTGTATGAGATCTCTTATCCTGACAGCACTTCCTAATCCCAGAAGACGCTCAAAAGAAACCAGAAGTAGAGAATGGAAAGAACTTAGAATAACTTGAAAAGACATAATATAAAATTTAAATGGATAAAATACAAAAAAAATACTTGTTTCAAACTTGAAGTTGCTTCAACTGGTAAACAGAGAAGAAGCATGAAGTTGTGTGGACTTTAGATACCTTAAAATGTTTTGAGGAAGGAAAAAAAATGGGTGGATGAAAATAATGTGGAAAAAGTATGATTGTGAGGCACGTAATAATATAGGACTTGAGAGAATAAACACGGAGAGGGCAGGATGTGTATGTTCAGACGTGTTCAGTTTAGACACTTCATAAATTTTGTTTTATCTTTGATGCCCTAGAAATATAAATCAAAATATTTCCTCACCATCCAGGAGAGTTTAAAGAGACAGCCCTTCCTGCCCTTAGGGAAAGAGAAAATAGTTTTTAATATTTAGGCTCTGGGTATAATGGGCTTTCACAGCTCATTGTGAAAGAACAAGTGGAAGTAGAGAGTTCGTGAAAAGAAGCAGAATAATGTGGAGTAGCTGAGGCAAGAGGGGACTTCCTCAGCCTGGGAGCAGGGAGCAGAAGGGGCTCACAGCATTCTGAATCTGTAGTTCCAGGATGGCTGCACAGTGAGCCTATGAAGGTGAGATCCTAAGAACCAAAGTGGCCAATGTCCTGGAAGATCCCACGTCAGGCTCAAGGCATGCAAGTTAAGAGTTTACGAGACTTTGTCAGGCTTGCTTAATGAGGCTGCCTACAGCAGCCATGGCAAAAGGGATATTAGAGATCATTTTCCTCCAGACTCCCAGAGTGCCTTCTGGCTTCTGACAAAGCTCTGAAATGGGATTAGGGTCCTAATAAAGAATCTGCCTGCAATGCAGGAGACCCAGATTCAATCCCTGGGTCAGGAAGATCCCCTGGAGAAGGAAATGGCAACCCACTCCAGTATTCTTGGGGGATTCCACGGACAGAGGAGTCTGGCTGGCTATAGTCCATAGGTCGGACATGATGTAGCAACTAAACCACCACCAATGACCCAAACAGAATTTACCTCCAGTGAGATAGGCTCTAAGGTAGAACTTGGATTGAATTCATGAAAATGAGGTAACTTTTTCCTTTAAGCCTGAGTTTGTAGACTGAGTTTCTTGCTAGCTACAGTTTTACCCAATTTTGGTCTCTGTCCAAACACTCACATGCATCTTGTTTTCTGTGAAGGTATACCACCTCTCTATGAAGGTTGAATTGTCTTCCTTTTGGAACTCAGCATTTGCCCCCACCCCTGCCACCACCTCCTTTTTTTTTTTTTTGGTCTTATGGAATCTAACAGAAATATTGAGAGTGAATAAAATTATCCTAGATTTATAAGACTCCCCAAATATGCCAAATATATGAAAATATTCCCCACCCATCATTTGTTTGAGTGTGTGCTCAGTCACTTCAATCGTGTTTGACTCTTTGCAACTCTATGGACTGTAGCCTTCCAGGCTCCTCTGTCCATGGAATTCTTCAGGCAAGAATACTGGAGTGAGTTGCCATGCCCTCCTCCTCTGACCCAGGGATTGAACCCATGCATCCTGTGTCTCCTGCATTGCAGGTGGATTCTTTACCCATTGAGCTGCCTGGGAAACCCATCATTTGTTTAATCCTGTTTAAAAGGATTAGATGTTAACATGAATGATGAGGGTTTCCTTGATAAGGTTAGGTTCCCTGCATTTGGACACTAATTTGAAATGTCCCTTCTTCTAAGTAGATGGGATGGTGGGAACTCAGATTTACATGATTTGTTTTGCATAAATAGAAGCCCAGAATTTAAAGAAAAAGTTTTTGGTTGAGGTTATTCTTGCTTATAAAGTTATATTCAAGTCCCACTTTTTCTTTCTTGGGTTAATTCTTAGATAAAAGGCCTAGAGTATGGAATAGAAAAGTCTTAAGTCTCTGATAACTCAGGGGTGTTGACTTGAGAGAAATTTCTATGAAGTAGAAGGCAGGTTTGGAGTTGATTTGGGTAAGCGCTACTACTTCTGAAGTGTTGAACTTCCTTTGTGAAGGAAATGTGAATTCCAAGGTGAAGACCAGTACTATCATAGACATGCTATTGTATTTATAAAATGTGTTGGATCAGATGTAAAAGAGGGAAGAAAAGAAAGATACCAAATTTGTTTGAAGAGTTACCTTTTCCTAAAGATAAAAGCATTACATACTCAACTAAAGAAAATATAGAAAATTAAGGATAGAGAAGAAAAAAATCTAGTTTCATCCAGAAATAACTATTATAACATCATGGTGCGTTTCTGTACAGTATTTCTCTGTATATGTAGATACATATAAAATGTATCTGCATATATACTGGTATTCCATCAGAAATGTGTAGTATAGCTTATTTAACCCTTATGCTTTTTAAAGGGATTTTTTTCATGATGAAAATCATTGCACATAAACCTTAGACATACTTTGATTTTTCCCTCAGGACAGATTAGTAGATATAGAATAACTTAAGGAGACAAAAGATATGAAGTTTTCTGTGGCTCTTTATTTATAATATGAAACTATTTTCTAGATGTTGTACCAGTTTATGCAAGGGTGACAATTTCATTATTTCTTGAAGGTCCTGAACAGTACCTTCTGAGACTCTTTACAATAAAAAAAATGCTTGAAAGATTATGATTATTTGAATTTGCGTTTCTTTGACTGTGAACTTGAACATATTTCATGATTAATTAGTCACATACATTTTCTCATCTGTAAATATATCTTTTACTTTTCTATTGAGGGTTTTAGTATTTTTCTTAACACATCTATTGCTATATATTGAAGACAGTAATCCTTTGCTACATTTGAGATATATGTTATGAATTACATGGTATATGTGTGCTTCTGTACTAAAACTATACAGCTCTTCGTCTTTGCTGGAATCTATTTTTGTTTCATGTACATATCCTTCTCTGAAGTTCTTACCAATTCTTAAGGGGCCAACTTAAGCCTTCTTTCCTTGAAACGGTCCAAGATCCCTGAAGTGAAATGAAGCCTCTCCCCTTCTACATTACCATCGTATTTGGTTTCATTACCCTATACCACTTGTTTCCAGCTGTTTTAGAAGAAAGCTTCCCTATTTGGAAATAGCCTTTTTTTTTTTTTAACCCACTTTGATATCCCTTCCAGTGCTCACACAATCCTGTACAAAACAGTTGCTTAATATATACTCCTGTGTTAAATGAAGTGACATCAAAAGCATTATAACTTAACTTTCAAAAGATAGTAGATTCTTATCATTTTGTAGTTGCATGTGCAGTAGACTTGACAAAATCAGCTATAATCTGGTTGAATTAAAAAAAAAACTCACCATGAATTTTTCTTTCATAATCCAAGTACAAGGCTCTGGGATTTGTGACTCTATAGTAGTTTGGTTGAAGTTACTCAACCAATAGTGAGTGAAGCTCACTCTTATGAGCTTTTTCTAAACTATAAACTTCCATATAATTAAACTTCACTGGAAAATATAGCATAAAAACCACTAGAAGTAACACTTTTATAAAAAAAAAAAAGAGAGAGAAACAGAAGCTAGGCAGGCACACTTGATCACAATTTCTAATGGGATGAGAAATATGAAAACAACAACCAAAACAAAATGTCCAAGAATGAAATTTGCAGAGTTAAAATTGCCAGAGTGATTGTGAGCAGTGTAATTTTGTTTTATTGGTACCTGAGGCCCTTAAGGATACAGAATAGAGTGATAAACATAACCAATAAACAGGATAGTACATGGTGCTGCTGCTGCTGCTAAGTCGCTTCAGGTGTGTCCGACTCTGTGTGACCCCATAGACGGCAGCCCACCAGGCTCCCCCATCCCTGGGATTCTGCAGGCAAGAACACTGGAGTGGGTTGCCATTTCCTTCTCCAGTGCATGAAAGTGAAAAGTGAAAGTGAAGTCGCTTAGTCGTGTCCGACTCTTTGTGACCCCATGGACTGCAGCCTTCTGGGCTCCTCCGTCCATGGGATTTTCCCGGCAAGAGTACTGGAGTGGGGTGCCCGTGCCTTCTCCTAGTACATCGTGCAGTGGTGGACTGTTCACCAGGGATGCAGGTAATTGGCTTTCACTCGTTGTTCAGTGGCCAAGTCATGTCTGTCCCTTTGCAACCCCATGGACTACGCCAGGCCCCTCTGTCCATGGGGTTGGTTGCCATTTCCTTCTCCAGGGGATCTTCTCAGGCCAGGGATCGAATCCACATTTCCTGCACTGGCGGGTGGATTCTTTAACACTGAGCCATCAGGAAAGCTCTGAAAGGCTTTGACTACTTGTTTGTAAAACTCAGAGCCTCAATTTTCTTTGAGAAGCATGAATTGTCTTGCTTTTTAAGGAAAATTTCTATGAATATAGATCTAAAGGCTGGGCTAAAAGTGGAGCTGAGGAGTGCCATTAAGATGCTAATTAATAGCAGGATAACCTGTACCGTCATTTGGCTCAGCAAGGATGGAGAGCTACCTGGTGTCTGGGTGTGCTCACTCCTCCAGGTTGACATAAACTATCCCTGAGGCTGCCACCACTGTTGATATATGGGAAATTATTTCAGAGTAAGTGCACCCTCTATAACCCAGAAGCCAAAAGAGAAGGAAACTCTTAGAACTCAGCTCAGTTGCTCTGTGATAACCTAGAGGGGTGGGACAGGGTTGGGGGTGGAAGGGAAGCTCACGAGGGAGGGGACATATGTATACCTATGACTGATTCACGTTGTTGTAGAAACCAACACAACATTGTAAACCAATTATCCTCCAATTAAAAATAAATAAAAAAGAAGTAAGCCTTAATATGAAACCTGCTATTTTCTTAAGCTTTGATGTTCTAAGTGTACAATCTAGGTGTGGAGCTCAAGAGATCTGGAACATTGGTTATTCTGCCAGCAAGATAAGAGTTGTAACACAGAGTCACAAAGGTGGGAGTTCCTGACAAAGAAGTGCAGCACTCTGCCTCTCCACCCTCCCTCCTTCCTGTCCTCAATTCCTCTCCCCAAAACACACTTTTTTGATGGGGGATACAGCAGAGAACATAAGGGAAGACATCCCCCATTACTTTTTGAAAGATCCCAAAGTAAAGAGAACTTTTTCTCAGCAAATGTTCCCAAGCTACCAGGCATGGGAAGTCTAACAGAGATGGAGGCAAAGATATGATGAATTCATATGAGTGCTCACCTGAAAGAAAATAATATTATGACCAAAAGTTACATGGTACATTGGAACAATTGTAGAAAAAATTAATTTTAGAACGGGAATGAACTTCACTGATGACCTATTCAAACTCTTACAGACGAGGTGGTCTGACTAGAAAGTTTAATTACTTACCATAGCAGATCAGGTCATTGGTAGCACAGTCCAGATTAAAATCCAAGCTTCTATTGCCCCAGTGTTCCTGCTCTCCAGGACCCCAACTCCCCATCCTCCCAGGGTTTCTAAACTCTGGTCCCAATTATTTCTTTTATAGCTTTGCATTTTATAATTCTTTACATAATTAAAATATTTTATTACAGCATAAGCTATAGGCAATGGCACCCCACTCCAGTACTTTTGCCTAGAAAATCCCATGGACGGAGGAGCCTGGTGGGCTGCAGTCCATGGGGTTGCGAAGAGTCGGACACGACTGAGCAACTTCACTTTCACTTTTCACTTTCATGCATTGGAGAAGGAAATGGCAACCCACTCCAGTGTTTTTGCCTGGAGAATCCCAGGGATGGGGAAGCCTGGTGGGCTGTTGTCTATGGGGTCCCACAGAGTCGGACACAACTGAAGTGACTTAGCAGCAGCAGCAAGCTATAGCAAAGTTATTTTAAAAGAGAAAACTCCATCAGCAGATGAATGGATAAGAAAGCTATGGTACATATACACAATGGAGTATTACTCAGCCATTAAAAAGAAAACATTTGAATCAGTTCTAATGAGGTGGATGAAACTGGAGCCTATTATACAGAGTGAAGTAAGCCAGAAGGAAAAACACCAATACAGTATAATAACGCATATATATGGAATTTAGAAAGATGGTAACAATAACCCTGTGTACGAGACAGCAAAAGAGACACTGATGTATAGAACAGTCTTATGGACTCTATGGGAGAGGGAGAGGGTGGGAAGATTTGGGAGAATGGCATTGAAACATGTAAAATATCATGTATGAAATGACGTGCCAGTCCAGGTTCGATGCACGATACTGGATGCTTGGGGCTAGTGCACTGGGACGACCCAGAGGGATAGTATGGGGAGGGAGGAGGGAGGAGGGTTCAGGATGGGGAACACATGCATACCTGTGGCAGATTCATTTTGATATTTGGCAAAACTAATACAATTATGTAAAGTTTAAAAATAAAATAAAATTAAAAATAAAATAAAAGAGAAAACCAAAACTCTCAGAGGGACTAGGAAGAAAAGTAACAAGGCTGGATCTAAGTTTCTTCTATTCTACCCGACAAATTCAACTATGTTAACTCTTTTCTTCTTTGTTCTTCTAATATTCCTTTTGGTCTTTATCTCAAAATAAAATACTGATATGTTTAATGATTAATTTATGAACTTCAGATTTTGCTTATGATTTGAAGAGAATTTAGTTTGTTACACCTCTCTCCTGTCTTTCTTCAAAACCCACACAGTCCATCACCATGTGGTACCACTGGCTCTCTTTCATTTTTTTAAAATCATGACCTGTGTAGAGCATTGTTCTTTTTCCTTTATTGTTTTTTAAACTACATTATTTGATATGTAATTATATGTAGATTACATACTTAATACAGTTTTAACATCTATATGTGGTGGATCATTGGTAAAGAATCTGCCTGCCAATGCAGGAGACATGGGTTCCATCGCTGGTCCAGGAAGATCCCATGGGTTGGAGAGCAGCTAAGCCCATGTCCCACAACTATTGAGCCTGTGCTCTAGAGCCCAGGAGCTGCAGCTAGTAAAGTCCACATACCCTAGAACCTGTGCTCTGCAACAAGAGAAGCCACTGCAATGAGAAGCCCTTGCACCACGACTAGAGAGTAGCCCCTGCTTGCCATAGCTAGAGAAAAACCCACGCAGCAACAAAGATCCAGCTAAAAGTTAATTAATTAATCAAAATGTTAAAGAAGCTATCACTGTGGGGGGAAAAAGTATTAGTATTGTGCAGTTTGTTTTTGAGCCCTAAAATATCTATAGTGGCATATTATTTTCTATTTTTACATCATTGTATTTTTTCTTTTTCTTTTTTTATTGGAAGATAATCACTTTACAATGTTATATTTATTTCTCACATACAACAATGTGAATCAGCCACAAGTATACATATGTCCCTTCTCTCTTGAACCTCCTTCCTACCTCCACCCCATCCCACCCCTCTAGGTTGCCACAGACACTGGGTTGAGCTCCCTGTGTTATACAGCAACTTCCCATTAGCTGTCTATTTTACATATGGTAATGTATATCTTTCCGTGTTACTCATAACTGAAAAGGACACATGAACCCCCAGTGTTCATTGCAGCACTATTTACAGTATTTAGGACATAAAAGCAATCTAGATGTCCATTGACAGATGAATGGATAAAGAAGATGTGGTACATATATGCCATGGAATATTACTCAGCTATAAAAGGAATGCATCTGAGTCAGTTCTAGTGAGTAGATAAACTGAAGTCTGTTATACAATGTGAAGTAAGTCAGAAAGAGAAAAACAAATACCATATGTTAACGCATATATATGAAATCTAGAAAAATAGTACTGATGAACCTATTTTCAAGGCAGGAATAGAGACGCAGACAATAGAGAACAGACCAGTGGACACAGCGGGGGAAGGAGAGGGTGGGAAGAATTGAGAGAGTATTAGCATACTTTGTAGTGTTCTTGGATTTGTTTTCTTCCCTCAGTATTATATCTCCAAGAGACATTAATTGTTGCTTTTTTTTTAGTTCATTGTAACATTTTTGTGATATCCTGTTGTGTGAATGCATTACAGTTTATTCATCCATTCTTCTGCTGTCTCTATGGACATTTGTTTTTTCCTTTTTTTCCCCTTCCTGTTGGAAACATAGAGATGAGGAGCATTCTTGTGTCTCCTGGTGTGCGTATGCCCAGAGTTTCTCTTGGGTGCATAGTTAGAAGTCACCTAAGTGTATAGTTGCTGGGTCACCCACTCTAACAATGTTCAACTTTTAGAGATACTGCCAAATTGGTCTTCCCCTCACCCATGCATGCTTAGTTCCTCAGTCATATCTGACTCTGTACTCCATGGACTGTATCCTGCTAGGCTCCTCTGTCCATAGAATTTTCCAGGCAAGAATACTGGAGTGGGTTGCTATTTCCTCCTCCAGGGGATCTTCCTGACCCAGGGATGGAAACTGCATCTCTTGCATCTCCTACATTGGCAGGTGGATTCTTTTACCACTGCAACACCTGGGAAGCCTTTTCATCTCACTATTGTTATATAAATTTCTATTGATCCAACAGCTCTCCACAACTACTGTGAAGTGATATGCTTATGAAGTTGAATGCTTTTTTACATTTTATATATTGATTGGCCATTAATTTTTCTATGGAAAGCCTACTTACATCTTTTTTTGATTTTTCTATTAGATTGTCTTTTTCATATTGATTTATAGGAGTTATTAATTTATTATGAATACTGATCTTATGTTTGTTGTGTGGCATAAGCAGCAATAAGAAATATATTCAAAGCTATGGTTTTTCCAGTAGTCATGTATGGATGTGAGAGCTTGACTGTAAAGAAAGCTGAGCACTGAAGAATTGATGCTTTTGAACTGTGGTGTTGGAGAAGACTCTTGAGAGTCCCTTGGACTGCAAGGAGATCCAACCAGTCCATCCTAAAGGAGATCAGTCCTGGTTGTTCATTGGAAGGACTGATGCTGAAGTTGAAACTCCAATACTTTGGCCCCCTGATGCGAAGAACTGACTCATTGGAAAATACCCTGATGCTGAGAAAGATTGAAGACAGGAGGAAAAGGGGATGACAGGATGAGATGGTTGGATGGCATCACTGACTCAATGGACATGAGTTTGAGCAAGTTCCGGGAGTTGATGATGGACAGGGAAGTCTGGCATGCTGCAGTCCATAGGGCCTCAGAGCGGCCATGGCTAAGCCAAGTGGACATGACTGAGCAACTGAACTGAACACTGATAATCAACAAAGGTCCTGTCAGGGGGAAAAAAAAAAACACATACACACCAATTATTTGAACAGGAAAAATTTGATATCAAGGATTGTTAAGTAGTAGAATGTAGTTATCTTCTAAAAGGGGGAAAGCTGAAGCTAACAGGTCCAGAAGCAGCAGGTGCATAGCCTCTCACTGCCAAGGGAAAGACCTCTTCAAAAGCCTGCTAGTGGTAAAGAGAGTTTTGAGAGGGAGCGGCCAGAGCTAGTCAGTTAGAAACACCCACCAGTTCAGAAAGGTGTGGACAAGCTGAGTGTGGTCCCTGGAAATGGCTCACCATTGCTGGGGGGGTATAGGTAGGTGAGAGCTGGTCTGTAGGAGCCATCAACCATTGCAGATGATGTGGTGGCTGGGGAATGGCCAAGGTTATGTCTTAAGGTTTGATTAGATTCAGATTAAACGTTATTGGCAAGACTACTTCATATTAGTAGGTAATATTATATTCTGCTATTCGACCACACCAGGAAGCAACTACTTATAATTAGTTCTTGCTGTGCCTTAGAAAGTTCCATGCTAAACCCACAGTTACTCTTTCATATAAGATAAAATGAAATGTTGCACTCTGAGAATATATTGTTCCTTGACAATCTTTCATATAATTTTATAATTAAACATTTTTTTTTTTACCTTCCTGGATGGCTCAGTATGTAAGAATCTGCCTACAATGCAGGAAACACAGGAGATGCAGATCTGATCCCTGGGTTAGGAAGGTTCCCCTGGAGGAGGAAGATGGCTACCCATTCCAGTATTCTTGCCTGGAGAATCCCATGGGCAGATAATCTTGGAGGGCTACAGTCCATGGGGTCACAAAGAATTGGACATGACTGAGTGACTAAACACACAAATAATACCTTGGGGATTGCAGAATGGTGATGATTCCAATTTTATGGAAATGTTTGTGTTTATTAGCCTGCATTCTTCTGTAAAGAAGTACTTTCTTTTTATTTTTTTCTTATGATGGCAAGTAACCAAACCCCCAAAGATTAATTGATAATGTCAAAAAGCTAGGAAGTGGAAAAATGATGATGGCCCATCTTCAATGCATTTTTTAATGTCTTGGTGACAAGATGACCTTAAGGCCACTTGGTGGGGTATGTTTAGGAGGTGGCTGAGAATACTGCACACACTAGAAGCATTCTAATAATTTCATCTCCTGTGCTTACATATGCCTTCTTCTATAACTCTGGGTTTCAAAGTGTGGGTCTAGTACCAGAAATGTCAGCAATTACCTGCACATTTGTGAGAAATTCAGTTTGTTGGACATTAGCCTCACCTACTGAATCAGAAACTCTGGGGTGAATCCCCCAAATCTGTGTTTTTAACCCTTCCTGAGATCCTGTTGCTTGCCAAAGTCTGAAAACCAGTGCTGAGGGGCACTGAAAGCACACCATCTAAGAAGCCAGCCACCCTGAGGTCACCAAGCTGGAAAGACTACACAGAGTCTACACAGGAACAGAGAAAGATGCCCAGTGACCCCCAGCTGGTCCAGCCCCTCGCTGTTTGACATTCACTTCTGATGTCTTTTAATATATCTTTGAATAGATATGTGACTTGAGAAATATGTGTTGTGTGTATGTGTTTTTCGTTTATATAAGTAGTATTGTCTTGACTTGTTTCTTACATTTTTCACCTAACAGTATATTTTCATATATTTCTCACCACTGCATGGTGTCAGGGGAGTCTGTAATTTCCTCAGTTCTGTCTCGCCGCAGCAAAAATTTGAAGCGATGGATGGACCAGTGTTACAGCTTGGTGTTACAGCTCAGTTTATATCAGGGGAGTGTGTAATTTCCCTGGTTCTGTCTCGCTGCAGCAAAAATTTGAAGCAACGGACAGACCAGTGTTATATCTCAGTGTTACAGCTCAGCTTTATTTGGCAAGCAAAGGAAAATACATCCTTGAGGCATGAGGGCCGGCCGAACCAAAAGACACGAAGAGAAGGACTCAATTTTGGCTCCTCTTTTTATACGTTTTTTTCTCCCCCCCCGAGCCTGCTCTGTGTAAACTGGGCTAGCCAGGAGGGCGGTTTGTTTCACCTGAGGTTCTTACTCCGGTCCTTGGACCTTCCTTTGTCCTATTGTCATGGGCTTTTTCCTTTCTTTGTCTTTTAGCCACCACTATTTTGGACTTCTTTTTCCTATTCTAACTACCTAACAATGGCAATTCTTCGTATGTATCTACTACCTTTAGCATTCATTATCCAAATGATGGGCATCTAGATTGCTTCAACATCTACTACCACAAATGATCAGCATCCTCATATGTGCCCTGCCCCACTTCATGCCATGCGAAGAACACACTGATGGAGAAAAACTTACATTCCTATTGTTAATTAGAAATAATTCTATTAGAGGGTAAATTTTTCTGTCTGAAAATTTAAAAGACTGGTTGGGAGACAGTCAATACAAACAGCCTTAATAATTTCATATATATATGAAATCTATATGTATATATCACATACATACAAACATAACTCCATGTTCCTGATTTTTATGTTGAAACGAACAAAAAAGTCACACAAGTTGTTAATATCTATGGAATTTTCTACCAAAGTTTGTACTAGCTGATGCTTTTTTAAATAAAATATGTACACATGAAACCAGCTGAAGAGCTCATTTCCCTGTGGGATTGTGAATTCCTTAGATGGTTGGCAATAGCATAGTCTAGTAAATACATAATGAAGGAGCCCTGGTTAGTGCTAAGCGCTTTAAGACGATTCATGTAGTTAATTGCTATCTTAACAACAGATCATTCTCTAGGACATTTGTATCTGTTATTTTGTAAATTTCTTAACCATTCAGAAACAAATGTTGTAATGTCCTTAGAAATAAAAACAGTATATACATTATAGGCCTCTTGAAAGCACTTCTAGTTTATTACATATTATTTAAACGGTGATATCTTGTACACATAAGTTAACTGTCTATTACCCGTGCTTTAAGGAGAAGAATGAGAACTGACTGTTGTTAGCGTGATGTTTCCTCAAATTCCATCACTGCCCCTCCTCCCCTCTGGGATTCCCTTGCTGACAGAGTGATATATTCTTAGACTAAGCCACCTGGGGAAAGAATGAACAGGTTCATTTATTAGGGCTTCCCTGGTACTCAGTGGTAAAGAACCTGCCTGCCAATGCAGGAGACATGGGTTTGATTCCTGATCCGGGATCCCACATGCCGAGAAAGATCCCACATGCTGAAGAGCAACTTAGTCCATGTGCCACAACTATTAAGCCTGTTCTCTAGAGCCCAGTAGCCACAACTACTGAAGCTCATGTGCTTAAGAGATCGTACTCCACAATAAGAGAAGCCACTGCAATGAGAAGCCCAAGCACCGCAACTCAAGAGTAGCCTGTTTGCCACAACTAGAGAAAAACCTGCACATCAAGGAAAACCCAGCACAGCCAAACTAAAAAACAACCAAAACAAAAGCTGTACTCTTACAAAAAAAAAAAAAGAAAAAAATAACCAGAAGCGTATCTGATACTTCAGTCAGTTCATTTCAGTTGCTTAGTCATGTCTGACTCTTTGCGACCCCATGAACTGCAGCACGCCAGGCCTCCCTGTCCATCACCAACTCCTGGAGTTCACTCAAACTCACGTCCATTGAGTCGGTGATGCCACCTGCCATCTCATCCTCTGTCATCCCCTTTTCCTCCTGCCCTCAATCTTTCCCAGCATCAGGGTCTTTTCCAATGAGTCAGCTCTTCGCATCAGATGGCCAAAGTATTGGAGTTTCAGCTTCAACATCAGTCCTTCCAATGGACACCCAGGACTGATCTCCTTTAGGATGGACTGGTTGGATCTCCTTGCAGTCCAAGGGACTCTCAAGAGTCTTCTCCAACACCACAGTTCAAAAGCATCAATTCTTTGGCGCTCAGCTTTCTTCACAGTCCAACTCTCACATCCATACATGACCACTGGAAAAACCATAGCCTTGACTAGATGGACCTTTGTTGGCAAAGTAATGTCTCTGCTTTTGAATATGCTATCTAGGTTGGTCATAACTTTCCTTCCAAGGAGTAAGCGTCTTTTAATTTCATTGCTGCAATCACGGTCTGCAGTGATTTTGGAGCCCAAAATAAAGTTCGCCACTGTTTCCACTTTTTCCCCATCTATTTCCCATGAAGTGATGGGACCAGATGCCATGATCTTAGTTTTCTGAATGTTGAGCCTTAAGCCAACTTTCTCACTCTCCTCTTTCACTTTCATAAAGAGGCTCTTTAGTTCTTCACTTTCTGCCACAAGAGTGGTGTCATCTGCATATCTGAGGCTATTGATATTTCTCTCAGCAATCTTGATTCCAGCTCGTGCTTCTTCCAGCCCAGCGTTTGTCATGATGTACTCTGCATAGACGTTAAATAAGCAGGGTGACAATATACAGCCTTGACGTACTCCTTTTCCTATTTGGAACCAGTTTGTTGTTCCATATACAGTTCTAACTGTGGCTTCCTGACCTGCATACAGGTTTCTCAAGAGGCAGATCAGGTGGTCTGGTATTCCCATCTCTTTCAGAATTTTCCACAGTTTATTGTGATCCACACATCAAAGGCTTTGGCATAGTCAATAAAGCAGAAATAGATGTTTTTCTGGAACTCTATTGCTTTTTCCATGATCCAGCGGATGTTGGCAATTTGATCTCTGGTTCCTCTGCCTTTTCTAAAACCAGCTTGAACATCTGGAAGTTCATGGTTCATGTATTGCTGAAGCCTGGTTTGGATGTTTTTGAGCATTACTTTACCAGCATGTGAGATGAGTGCAATTGTGTTGTAGTTTGAGCATTCTTTTGCATTGCCTTTCTTTGGGATTGGAATGGAAACTGACCTTTTCCAGTCCTGTGGCCACTGCTGAGTTTTCCAAATTTGCTGGCCTATTGAATGCAGCACTTTCTTTTTTTTTTTTTTTTCTTTTAATATCTGCTGGCGCCGCCGCACAGGCGGAGTTCTCGGGCTCACCAGCCGGCTCCGGGTCGGGGTGAATGCAGCACTTTCACAGCATCATCTTTTTGCATTTGAAATAGCTCAATAGCTCAACTGGAATTCCATCACCTCCACTAGCTTTTTTCGTAGTGATGCTTCCTAATGCCCACTTGACTTCACATTCCAGGATATCTGGCTCTCGGTGAGTGGTCACACCGAGATTATCTGGGTGATTATCTGGGTCATGAAGATCTTTTTTGCACAGGTCTTCTGTGTATTCTTCCCATCTCTTAACGTCTTCTGCTTCTGTTAGGTCCATACCATTTCTGTCCTTTATTGAGCCCATCTTTGCATGAAATATTCCCTTAGTATCTCTAATTTTCTTGAAGAGATCTCTAGTCTTTCCCATTCTGTTGTTTTCCTCTATTTCTTTGCATTGATCGCTGAGAAAGGCTTTCTTATCTCTCTTTGCTGTTCTTTGGAACTCTGCATTCAGATGCTTATATCTTTCCTTTTCTCCTTTGCTTTTGGCTTATTTTCTTTTCTAAGCTATTTGTAAGGACTCCTCAGTCAGCCATTTTGCTTTTTTGCATTTCTTTTTCTTGGGGATGATCTTGCTCCCTGTCTCCTATACAAAGTCACAAACCTCTGTTCATAGTTCATCAGGCACTCTGTCTATCAGATCTAGTCCCTTAAATCTATTTGTCACTTCCACTGTATAATTGTAGGGGATTTGATTTACGTCATACCTGAATGGTCTAGTGGTTTTCCCCACTTTCTTCAATTTACTTCTTAATTTGGCAATAAGGAGTTCATGATCTGAGCCACAGTCAGCTTCCAGTCTTGTTTTTGCTGATTGTATAGAGCTTCTCCATCTTTGGCTGTGAAGAATATAATCAATCTGATTCGGTGTTGACCATCTGGTGATGTCCATATGTAGTCTTCTCTTGTGTTGTTGGAAGAGGGTGTTTGCAATGACTAGTGCGTTCTTTTGGCAAAACTCTATTAGCCTTTGCCCTCCTTCATTCTGTAGTCCAAGGCCAAATTTACCTGTTACTCCAGGTGTTCTTGACTTCCTATTTTTGCATTCTAGTCCCCTATATTGAAAAGGACATCTTTTTGGGGTGTTAACCCTAACTTCAGTCAAGACTACAGTAAAAATGGAATTGGCTAAGCCAAAGAGGTATCTACCATGCACTTGAATTGAGTATATCCAGGTTGCTGGACCTAATTCCTAACCCAGGAAAGGACAGGGGAGAATGTCTAGGTCTGATCAGGAGATTGTTTAAAGGAGGCTGAAAGCTTACCCACTGCACACAGGAACACGACCTAAAGAAAATGGTTGGTTTAACAGAATCAGTCTTCCTTTAAGACACAATAACATGGTAGGTATATAACTGTGACATAATGAGGGTTGACCCACCCAACAGATATTTATGGAGAATGTATTTAAGCAGATACAAAGAAGAACACACTTTGTCTTTATTCTGAGTTCACAAGCTAGAATAATCTTTTTCAAAATTATGTATTCCAAAAAGTAGATGCTCGATGTAGAAGAGATCTGGGGTCAGGAAGGTCTGAGAAATGCTGGATTATTTGTCCTGCTTGGACTGCTATAGCAAAAATCCCAGGGACTAGGTGACTTAAACAATAAATAGGTATTTCTCCTAGTTCTGGAATCTGGGAAATCCAAGATTAAGGAACCAGCAGATTTGGTATCTGATGAGGGCCTGCTTGGGCTTCCCAGGTGGCTCAGCAGTAAAGAATCCACCTGCAAAGCAGGAGATGCAGGAGACATGGGTTCGATCTCTGGGTTGGGAAGAGACCCTGGAGGAGGAAGTGGCTACCCACTCCAGTATTCCTTCCCGGAGAATCTCATGGACAGAGGAGCCTGGTGGGCTACAGTCCATGGGGTCGCAAAGAGTTGGACACGACTGAAGCGACTGAGCATGCATGCATGTACAAGGGCCTGCTTCCTAGTTCATAGCCAGCTGTCTTCTTGCTGTGACTTCACAGGGCACAAAGAGAGTGAGAGAACAGTCTGGGGTCCTTTTGTAAGGGCACTATATCCCACTCACGAGGGGGCATCACCCTCATGACCTCCCAAAGGCTCCGCCTCCTAATACCATCACACTGGGTGTAAGGATTTCAACATATACATTTGGGGGGGAACACAAACATTTTGTCCATCGCATGGGTTATAAATATTAAACAGGTTGCTTTTGGCAGGACTTCTTAGAGCATTTAATATGCAGAGGACACTGTGATTCTCTAAAGGGAACAGAGACTGTAGTATTTCCCAAACTTACTAAGGAACTAATTTGGAACACATTTCAAGAGACACTGACCTCATCTTTCCCTTTCCCCTGCTCCAGGTGCTCTGGTCTCTGTTCTTTGAGTATTCCAGGATCAGGAGGAGGCGTGGCCTTGATGCTCCTCCTGCCTGGGGCACTTTTCCTCAGATAGTCACTGTGCTGAACCTCTGCAGTAATTTTATTAATTGTTCTTCCAACTCCTTTGTTTTCTCTTCCCTACTTTCTTTTTCTCCACTGAGTTGGTTGTCGCCGGTTGTCATATAAAGTTCACTTTTTGTTACAGGTCACAGTCTGATCAAGAAGTGGTTCATTGTTGCATAGAATAAGTGAAGATGACACTTCAAAATGAGGATTTTTTTTTTTTTTTTTGGGGTCAGCTCATGAGGCACCCACTATTGAGCTTTTTCATCTTTCCAATTGGCTTCAAATGCTGAATGACCGTAGAATGGTCGACGCTGAGTTCTTTGGCAACTTCTTGTGTAGTTGTAAGAGGATCAGCTTCAGTGATGGGTTTCAATTGGTCGTTGTCAACTCCCGGTGGCTGGCCACTACACTTCTCATTTTCAACGCTCTTGTCTCTTTTGCAAAGTTTCTTGAACCACCACTGCACTGAACATTCATTACCAGTTCCTGGGCCAAATGCAGTTGGCCTCCACTGCTTTATGATTCATTTTGATCTCAAATAAGAAAATTGCTCAAATTTGCTTTTTGTCTAACATCATTTCCCTAGTCTAAAATAAATATAAACAGTAAGTAATAAGTAATTAGCAAAAAAAATCATAAAGCAAGAAATGTGCATTAAAATGATATATAACATAACCACATTTATTTAAGAATGTATTCCAATATTAAATGGCAAAATTCAACAATGCAAAAACCACAATTACTTTTGCACCAACCTAAGAGTAAATGTGGAGAAGGCAATGTACTCTTGCCTGGAAAATCCCATGGACAGAGGAGCCTGGTGGGCTGCAGTCCATGGGGTCGCAAAGAGTCGGACACAACTGAGTGACTTCGCTTTCACTTTTCCCTTTCATGCACTGGAGAAGGAAATGGCAACCCACTTCAGTGTCCTTGCCTGGAGAATCCCAGAGATGGCGGAGCCTGGTGAGCTGCTGTCTGTGGGGTCGAATAGAGTCGGACACGACTGAATCGACTTAGCAGCAGCAGCAGCAACAGTAAATGAGTGACTTCACTTCCACTTTTCACTTTCACGCATTGGAGAAGGAAATGGCAACCCACTCCAGTGTTCTTGCCTGGAGAATCCCAGGGACAGGGGAGCCTGGTGGGCTGCCGTCTATGGGGTCGCACAGAGTCGGACACGACTGAAGCGACTTAGCAGCAGCAGCAGCAGCAGCAGCAGCAATAGTTAATTATTACTGAAACATATCCTTAACTAGGGTCCTGTGAACCTGAAGAAAGGCAACCTTTTCTTCCCTTTTCCCCCCCATTTTATGCTGAATGCCTATTTATTGAATTTTCATTGAATGTAACTTGATTAAATTGTTTTCAATTATGTTTATGTCCCTGTATGCCACAACAAGGCTAGCTGGTCACAAAAACCAACACAAAGAAGAAAGAAGAAATAATACAACTCATTTTAGTTTCATCTTTCTTTAAAAAATAAACTTAGGAAAATAGATCTACTTTTCTGATGTAATTATTAAGAAGTGTTGGGTATTAATTCAAAGTTTTAATTGGACTGGAATAAACTTAAACTTTAATATTACTTTTGTATTATGAAAGTTTTCAAACAGACACAGAAATAGAATAATACAATAACCCAACAGATCTCTTCTTTAATGTCAACATCTATCAGCATTATATCATACTAGAATTTTAAAAATATGAAAAATGAGTCTTCATTCCCAAAAGGAGTCCTGTTTTAAGTACTACAAGTCAGATTCATTAAATTGTAAGGCATATCTTGATTTCATACCAATTGGTTCAGTGGATAAAGAATCCACTTGCAATGCAGGAGACACAGGAGACACGATTCCATCTCTGGGTCGGGAAGATCCCCTGGAGGAGGAAATGGAAACCCACTCCAGCATTCTTGTCTGAAAAATCCCATGAACAGAGGAGCCTGGTGGGCTACAGTCCATGGGGCTGCAAAGAGTCAGACATGACTGAGTGGTTATTAGGTGTCTATCTTACAATCAGTGAAAAATGTTAATAACTGAAATTGACCAGTGAGCACAGAACTCTGCTTGACCTATGGTCCAGGGGTAAGGTTGGGGGTGGGGTGGGATTCCCTATAGCATACAGTGGTGGGAGGGAGAAAAAGAGAACTTTTCCCTTTTATTTCCTATTTGTCCCCCTCTCAAGTTTATCTCACGTAATAAAATAACTACCCTTAATATTAGTCACCACTTATTGTGTTGTCTTCTCTGTCCTAGCCAATTTCTTATTTCCTTTACAAATATTTATTTATTCAGTTTTCACCAACTCTACAAGCTAGTTCTTAACACATCCCCATTTTACAAATGAGGCAACTGAAGAACAAAATGGCTAAGTAAGTTTCTATGGTTGCACACAATCTAGAGAACAGGGCTGGGATTCAAACCTAGGTCTGCCTAACTGACCAGATACATACCAGTTTCTACCCCCACCCGAGGATATGCTGTCCTTAGTCCAGACTTGGTGACTCTTCTGTGAGACTCCTTTGCAAGTCTTCATGTAGAAGATGCTGTCATAGCCCTGCTCAATCTACTTGGCAACTAATACTTGCATGCAGGCTGGCAACACTTCTGACTGTCAGAACCTGCATCTCTGCATGTGGGTTCTTTCCCACCTCTGAAGTCAGTTCTTTCCCAGCACAGGATAGACTGAAAGTTCCAGAGAATAGCCACTCCCTATTCAACTAGTGATTCTGTGTGCTGTGCTCAGTCATGTCTGACTCTTTGCAACCCCATGGACTATAGCCCACCAGGCTCCTCTGTCCATGGGATTTTCCAGGCAAGAGTACTGGGGTGGGTTTCCATTTCCTCCTCCAGGGGATCTTCCTGACCCAGGGATCAAACCTACATCTACTCATGTCTCCTGCATTGTAGGCAGATTCTTTACCACTGAGCCAACAGGGAAGCTAAATACTCCAACTCCCTCATCCTTGAGAATGCTAACTCTGAAGTGCTAGCTCTGCCCTGGTTCCAGAGATTCTCAGCAGTGTTAAATTCTAGTCGCACACAGTGGAAACACACCCTTTAATGATTTTTTCCCTTCTGTCTCATTTTCCCATCTCTTAACTTCTTGCAATCAAATTTTTGTCAGGATATGCATTTTAAGGCTCTTTGTATGCCTCAAGTTCTTTAACTGTAAAAAGTGAGGTGTTGTATGAGGTGAATTTAAGAATTCTATAATTCTATTTTATGTAACCTAGACATCAGATGGAGACTTCTTGGCTCTTATGAACCAGATAAAATGACCTCAACACCATCCACCCCAAATTCATGGCCATGGAAATCCAAAGCCTTCTCAAAAGTTCTTAGAATTTCTGAAGACTTAAGCTTTTATACTTACATCTACTTCCCAGGCTTCTGCTTTTTTAGATATTCTAGTCTGCATCATGTAAACCTAGGTAGGGATTTCAACTTTGAATGATCTTAAAGTAAACCTCTCATGTGGCTTTGCGGTAAAGAATTGGCCTGACAGTGCAGGAGACATAAGAGATGTGGGTTGGGAAGATCCCCTGGCAAAGAGAATGGCAACTGACTCCAGTAGTCTTACCTGGGGAATCCCATGGACAGAGGAGCCTGGTGGGCTACAGTCCATGGGGTCACAGAGTCAACACAACTTAGCGACTAAATAACAACAAAACCAACAAGAGCCAAAAATAATTGTTCTAAAAGCGCTTGTAACTTAGGCTTTGCTGAATTTCTGGAGAGATGAAGGAATGATCTGCATTCTAGAAATGCAAATAACTACAAGCAGCACAACTTTATAACAGATCTTACAAGATCCCGAGGACTCCACCGCTGGGGAGTTTTACTGATCCTCACTCCTTCCAGTTTCAGGCCATCTCCCTTTCCTTCTTCCTCCTCTTTTTGGCTCTTCACTCACTCTCTCTCTCTCTTTCTGTTTCTCTCAGGAGCAATAACATCCCACCACGAAATCTAGCGTCTCCCTTCTGGAATATTCTGGCACGTTTGTCATCTAAGCCTTAACAGCTTTGTTTAAATCAGCTGGCCTTATCAATTTAGTCTCCCAAACCATGGCATGTTCCTACTTAGGGAGGCTTCTGGTTCAGTGATTCATTCCTTCACTTTCCCCAACCCCTTCCCCTAGGAGTTAGAAGTAGTTCTTTTCTTTCTCTTCCTCTAGTGGGCACTGCTATTATCGCTTTGACTTACCAAAACACAAATCCTACGTTAGCTTTCACTTTTTCTGTTTCATATTTCTAAATTGAAGTTACAGTTGATTTATAAAAGTATATTAGTTTTAGGTATATAGCATAGTGATTCAGTATTTTTACAGATTATACTCCATTAAAAGTTATTACGAGATAATAACTATAATTTCCTGTGCTGTAGAATATATCCTGTTGTTTATCTATTTTATGAGTAGCAGTTTGTAGCTGCCAACTCCATATTACTAATTTGTCCCTCTCCCTTCCCTCTCTCCATTTGCAGCCAATATTTTGTTTTCTATGTCCATGAGTCTGTTTCTGTTTTACACACACATTCATTTGTATTTTAGATTCCACCGATAGGGGATATCATACAATAATTGTCTTTCTCTGTCTGACATTTCACTAACAATTATATTTTCTAGGTCCATCCACATCTCTGCAAAAGGCAGAATTTCATTCTTTTTTATGGCTAAGAAATATTTTATGTATATCTATATATATCACATCTTCTTTATGCACTCTTGTCTGTTGAATGACACTTAGGTTGCTTCCAAATTTGGGCTATTGTAAATAGTCCTGCTATGAATATTGGGTTGCACATATACCTTCTTGTGTTTTGTTTGTTTTTAATTATTTTGTATTGCTTGTGCATGCGTGCTCAGTCGCTTCAGTCCTGTCTGACTCTTTGCGACTCTATGGGCTGTAGCCTGCCAGGCTCCTCTGTCCATGGGATTCTCCAGGCAAGAACACTGGAGTGGGTTGCCATTCCCTTCTCCAGGGGATCTTCTGGACCCAAGTATCAAACCCAGGTATCCTGTAGCTCCTGCATTGTGCAGGTGAATTTTTTACCTCTGAGTCACCTGGGAAACCTATTTGGTTTTGGCGTTATAGCCAACTGACAAATGGTGTTGTGATAATTTCTGGTGAACAGCAAAGGGATTCAGCCTTACATATACATGTATCCATTCTCCCCCAAACTCGTGTATCTTTCTGAGGTAGTGTTTTCTTTTTTTTCAGATATATGTCCAGTGGAATTGATGGATCATATGGTAACTCTATTTTTAATTTTTTGAGGAACCTCCCTGCTATTTTCCAGAGTGGCTGCACCTATTCACATCCCCACTGACAGTGTGCAAGTGTTCCTTTCTCTCTTCATCCTCTCTGACATTTGTTATTTGTAGGCTTTTTGATGATAGCCATTCTGACAGATATGAAGTGATATCTCATTGTGGTTTTACATGCACCCCAATATTCATAGCAGGACTATTTACAATAGCCAAGATTTGGAAGCAACCCAAGTGTCATATTTTATCTCATACTGGTTTTGATTTGTGTTTCTCTGGTAATTCACGATGTGCCTGTTAGTCATCTATATCTTCTTTGGAAAAATACATAATTATGTAAAATAAGGAATGGAAATGATTGTATATGGTAATTTTGAGGATAATCGTTTTTTATTAGTGATTTTTATCCTAAAATGGAGGTTTTTGGCTTACTTCCAAGAAAAACAAAATATTCAAACAAAATTCCTTTTAGCTCAAATACATGCTTATATTTTTAAAAAGCTAAAATACTGAGATTTTATAACTTCTAAATAGTTATAACTTCTAAATATAATTTAAAAGTTCTTTGTAAAGCCAATTATAGTTGTTTTAAAAAACATCAATTGTATTAAAAACAAGTCATTACAAAACAGATAAAATGGGATTTCCCTAGTGGACTAGTGGTTAGGACTCCTGAGATTTCACTGCTGAGGTCCCGGGGAGAGAAGACAGAAAAAGTGATAAAACTTACTATCACCAGGGTAAGAACCACTTCTCTTGTTAAAAAATTCATGCTGAAAACAATAACCCCTGACTGTCAATGACACTGATATTGAATATTGTTAATTATATTTCTAAGTGGAAAATTTTCACATTTGCTGCCTATTATGCCACAATTTTCTAAAAGGGAATGTGATAAAAGAATACCTAGAAAATATAGACTCTGTGCCATTAGTAATAGTGTAACGTGCACTGACGTTTACTTCGTATCAGAGACTAAGTGTTTTAGATCAATGTCTTAATCCTCATAACACTTCATTCTTATTTTCAATTTACAGACCAAGAAAGTGAGGGTTGAAGAGGTTAATTAATCTCCTTGTGTCCCTCCATCATGGTGGTATTAGAAGAAGAATTTGTGATTATCAAACGCCAAAGGATTCACTTATCCGCTTCACTACCTTTCATTTTTAGTGAAGTCCCTGCACAGTTAGGCTAGCAGTGTGTGAGCTATGAAGCTTCGTCCTGCTTCTACAGATAAAAGGTAGAATCTCAAAACTCTTGGTTGCTTATGAAATACCTTTGTGAATTTGTTGTATCCTCAAAGTAGCTGTACTTTTTATTCCTTTGAGATTTTAAAAATATTGACCAAGTTTTTAAAACTTAGCTTTATCTAAAGAATACCCAGGAGAGTGATGTGCTTGTTACATTTTCTAATTCATAACAAATTAAATACACATAGTAAAGGTTATCCTCTCCTAAAATTGAATCTTGTGCTAATATAAGTCCAGACACCAGTGTTGGAGAAACACTGGACTAAGACGAAGGCCAAAAGCAGGCTGACTGGCTGCTCTCCATCTCCTCTGACTGGTCTTGGCCTGCTGCATCTACCACTGCAATGTTCATTTGGTGTATGTGTGTTTGTGTGTTCATGCTGGAGTATCCACCTTCTCTGGGGGGAGGGGACGGTGTGATGGGATAAGATGGGGAGGGAAAAGGCCAAGACATTATGTCTTCATTGCAGCTTACGAAAAAGATAGGAACATCCACCCAGTTGGTCTCTATGGACTTACCTGTAGACTTCACCATGGGCATACTAAGGTGGAGGCAGCCAAAGCTAGTCATTGGATTGTTATCGGGGCACAGAGACACTTGTAGGGGGCACCTGCAACACAGAGAGCAAGCTATGTTGGGGGATCGAGTACTTTTCCCGCAGAAGTGAAGTGAAGTGAAGTGAAAGTCATTCAGTCATGTCTGACTCTTTGCGACCCCATGGACTATAAAGTCCATGGAATTCTCCAGGTCAGAATACTGGAGTGGGTAGCCTTTCCCTTCTCCAGGGGATCTTCCCAACCCAGGGATCAAACCCAGGTTTCCCTCATTGCAGACGGATTCTTTACCAACTGAGCCACAGGGGAAGCCCAAGAATACTGGAGTGGGTAGCCTATCCCTTCTCCAGGGGATCTTCCTGACCCAGGAATTGAACTGGGCTCTCTTTGCAGGAGGATTATTTACCAACTGAGCTATCAGGGAAGCCCACAGAGTCCCTCCTTTTGTCCAATCCTACCCCACTGAAGCAAAAGGATTGGCTTTAGAGCTTTGTCTCCACTGTGCACTGACTTAAACCATGTCTTGAATGTGACTAGTAACTATTGGTCAAAAATATTATAATAAAAGACTTCTGGGACTTCCCTGGTGGTCCAGTGGTTAAGACTTTGCCTTCCAATGCAGGGGGTGCAGGTTCAATCCCGGGTTAGGGAGCCAAGATCCCACATGCCTTGCAGCCAAAAAACAAAACATAAAGCAGAAGCAATATTGTAACAAATTCAATAAAGACTTAAAAAAAAATAAATAAAAGACTTCTGAGCCTAAAACCTTGTTTCTAAATATATTAAAGATGTACCAAGGCCCACACTTACCTATATTTATCACTGCCCTGTTGGTGAAACCATGAGAAGGATTTTAATAAAAGATCAACTCAACATCCAATACATCAAAACACAGAGCTTTTTTAAAAATAATAACTTTGTTAGGGGACTTTCCAAATATATATACACAATAATGGGAAGTAAGACATAATAAACCTCCATGTATCTGTCCCCAGCTTCATAAATTAATCAGTCATTTTCATCTATTCCTCCTTCTATTATTTACAAGATTATAGAATTCTTCAGTATGTACCTGTGATGAAATTTGTTTTATATGTAATTGTGATGTTATTATCACATCTAACATAATTAACAATAATTCTTTTATAGTATCTAATACTTAGTTTATAACCCGCTTGTCCTGTTTCAAGGATTCTTTTCGTAGGTGGTTTGGTCAAAATAGAACACAAAGTCCACACACAGCATTTCATGATTATTATTCTTTTTTATTTTTGTCCCTACCTCAAAACATGTGGGATCTTAGCTCCCTGACCAGGGATCAAACCCTTGCCCCCTGTAGTGGAAGCACTGAGTATTAACCCCTGGACTGCCGGGGAGGTCCCATTTTGATTATGATTCTTAAATCTCTTGTGTTCTTTTATAATTGGCCCCCTGCTTTTTCATGACATTGATTTGGCAGGGAAGCAAGGTCATTTTTCTTATTGACTGTTCAATATTCTAGATTTGACTGATTGTTTCCCTGAGGAAGTTTGTAAACTTAATCCTCTGTTGTATTTCCTATCAGGTCTAGAGGCTTGATTAGATTCAGAGTCAGGCAAAAGGACCTTACAGTGGTTCTGGGTACTGATTTTGTCTTATCATGAATTACATGTCTGGGTGTTGGATTTTTGGTTTTTTTTTTTTTTTTTCTTGTTCTTTCTTACTTAGTCGCTTCCTCTCTTTGGCAAGATTCAAAATTATGCTATATTTATTATCTTTGTCCAACCAAAAAAAAAAAAAAAAAGTTGAGATTTACATAGACAAAATGACTAGGTGGAATACCAGTGCTTCTGAGTCTCTTGCATAGTCTGTATTTGAAGGAAGCTTTTCCTGCTTCATACACAAAGGGATTGACTGTACAAGGGAAAATGTGTAAGATATGAACACTTAGGGATTACTGAATGTAAAATTACAAAAAGCACATCATTAATTACTATATTTAGAAGCGAAGTTATTAAAAGTCAGGATGAAAATAGCTGAAATGTAATGAGTCATTTGCTAATTATTTAGCTTATGGATTTCCAGTGCCATTTGCTTCCAGCTCTTTTCCTCTTCCTTAGGGAATTTTTGGTGGCATTTCACTGCCTTTTAACACCTCCAGAAACTACTGTATGCTGATAAGTAACCATAAATTGTACATGTGGAGAGACACATAAGAGATTATGACTCAGGATCCATGCTGTGTCATTGACTGAGATAAACAATGAGCGGATTGCACCAGAGTTGAAGATTTTTAGAGCAGAAAGTTAGAATTCTGATGACTATGTAGCATGTTATCTATTGCTTGGTAAAGAAATAGAAACATAAATCATAAGGTCAATGTTCTCACTGAAGAGATACAGTGTACCACCATGCTTCTCAGGTACTAGATGTGTTCAACTATGGGTCTAGCCCATGGGTTTGCAGCCACAACTGTACCTGGGCAGCTTTTAAACTCACCGATGCCTGGACTCTATCCCAGAACTGAGTCTGGGTCTCTGAGGGTGGCATCGGTATTTTGTAGAAACTCTTCAAGTGATTCTAATATGCAGCCAGGGCTGAAAATCTTCAGTCTAGCCAGCAAATAAGAGGTACCATTTGTAGGTCTTACTCTGTAAAAAACTGTGCTGGAGGGACTTCCCTGTGGTCCAGTGGTTAAGACTCTGTGCTCCCAATTCAGGGGGCCTGGGTCTGATCCCTGATTTGGGAACTAGATCCCACATGCCACAACTGAGAGCCTGCATGCCACACCTAAAAAAATCCTGCATGCTGCAACAAATATCTGGAGTGCTGCAACTAAGACCTGGAACAGCCAAAAAAAAAAAAAAAGTTGTGCTCTAATCTCTTGCCCAGAAGGAAAACGATGCTTGAAGAGATGTTATTCATTCACTCTTTTGCTCTGAAGTGTTTCACACCATTCTGTCTGGATTCAGAACTATGGCTTTTGAAACCTTTTTGAAAGTGACCCCAAGCAAGACATGAAATTTACATCATAACTTAGAACACAGAAGATAATGAAACTAGTTTAACAAATAATCTTATTAAGTATGATGCACTCTGATATTTTTCATTTTGTTTAATTTAAAAAATACTGGTCAAGCAACTATTGAAGCCCATGCACCTAGAGACTGCTCCATAACAAGAGAATCCACCCCAATAAGAAGCCCGGACACCCCAGCTAGAGAGTAGATCCCTGCTCACTGCCGCTCGAGAAAGCCCACATGCAGCAAGGAAGACCCAGCACAGCCAAATAAATAAATAATTCTTAAAAAAAAATACTGGTTACAGTCTACTAAAATAATTTCATAATCTGCAGTTTGAAATACTCTCCTAAACCATGACAGTGCAGATTTCCTTACAGTCCAAATTTCCTTTCAGTCCAAACACATGGCAAGACCTTTTACCCATCAGTGCCTTCATTGTTTTCTTTTTTGGCTGTGTCGGGTCTTAATTTAGATATGCTGGCTCCAGTTCCCTGAGCAGGGGTCAAAGCCAGACCCCTTGCATTAGTCTGGGTCTGGAGTGCAGAGTCTTAGCCACTGGACCACCAGGGAAGTCTGTTTCTGCATTTTTTAAGGACCATCAAGTTGGTTCCTAGCTGAAAAGCATTTCCAAGACTACTTCAGCTCATTGCGTCTCTTATTTCAATGCCTATAGTTAACACAGACTCATCATGCCTTTCTGTACACTAACATGATACACTGTGATGCTCTGAAAATTTGTCCTATATCTTAGATGTGGTCATGTCTCCTTGACTAAATCTAACCTCCTGAGGGCAGTGATCATGTTATATGCTTTTGCTTCTTTACTTTGTGAAATATCTAGCACAGAGCAGGGCAGATCACAAACTAAAAACAGCCCTATGACCCCAGACAACCCAATCTCTGCTTTTAAATCTTCCTCCTTGAAATAAAGGGGAATGTTTTAGGTTAATCCTGAAGGTTCCTCCAGGTTTTTAAATCTATTTGTCTGGAATATCTATGAACTAATTCTATAAATACAAACATGAAGGAAGAATACATTAAACATTTTTATCAGCAACCAAAGAGAAGTTCTTGTGTGGGAAGAAGGCTGAAATTATTTGGCATTTTTGATAGGCAAAATATAAACTCCTCCGTGCTATCTCTGAAAAGATAATGAAGAACTTATTGGAGTTTGGAAATGGAGTTGGGCCCTGTGTCACTTGGATACTGAAATGTGATTATTCATAGGCTTCATTTTTTTTTCAAGTTGAATGTATATTCATGGACTCTTATCTTATAATTGATTATATAACAAGGCTTAGCAATGAATGAGGGGTTGAGGGCATCTTGGAGGCAGAAGTAGCATGATTTAGGAAAAAAAATTATTGAATACAATTACAGCTTAAATATTGTTTGTTTTTTTTTTTTTTGCAAGTGGTTTGTTAATATTACTGAGGTCCTTCTGAGTGGCTTCTGAGGCCAAAGGATGTAACTGGTTGTGTCAATTACTTGTATTCTTCTGAACCAGAGGCTATAGGGAGAGAGGCAGAGAGGTAGGTGCTTTGTATGTGTGTGTGCTTTGGGGAATGGGACAGGTGGGGAACTGGTTGTCTATAGACTCTACCTGTTTAATTTTCATTTCATCTTTGTTAACAACAGTAAGTGTCCTTTGGGAAACCTCCTCTTTCCTGCTCAGCCCATGTGGTTTGCATGTATATTAGGGGGAAGGCACCCAATCTATCTCTCTTGACCTTTCTCAGCCATAGGCAAATGACGAAACCTGGCAGTGCATATTCCAGTCTGTGGTTTTAATGGTTAGTCCAGAGATGGGCAGAGGATCCAAGTGAGCCCAGGGAGACTCATTCCTTGGCTTGCTTTCTTGTTAATGAGACCAATTGCTAAGGAGGTGGGAGGAAGAGAAAAGCCTGGGGCTGTAGGTTTAGGCCTTGATTAGAGAAGATAAAACCCATGCAATGAAAGCACAACCATGATATGAAGAGAAATGAAGTCCCAACACTCTTTGAACTCCTGGAGAAAAAAGAAAAAGGATTCTAAAAAGCATTTTAATTTTTTTTTGCCAGTTCTACTCTTGGGATTTCAACCTTCTTCGCTGTAGGCTTTCAAAAACCAGTTTGATTCAGGTACCTATTACATCTAACTATCCTGACTAAACAAGACTTGATCATGAAACCAGTATAGCTTCACTCTTGCTCACTACTAACCTCCTCTCTCATCTTATCTTTGGCCTGACAGCACCATGTCTCCTGCTTTTATAAAGCCCCAAACTTGTTTCCTCTCCATCTGGTAAGAAAGTTTCCTCCAACCTTTTGTATATTGCTTCCCACAAGTTCACATGTGCTTGTTTCATAACTGCTGGTGGCAGGAGGGGAAGAAATGAGGTCCAGTCTCAGGCAACTGATTCCAGTGCCTTGGTGGAATTAGAAAATACCTCTCCCTGAGTTTCCCCTTGCCCCTATTCTTTGGAGACCAGGCTGGATCTTAATCTTGAATTGCCTGCCCACGGTCACCTCAGCCAGAGGACACTGTGAAGGGTACAAATGACACAAACTCAGGCCTCACAGTATTAAGAAGCAAGAGTTGGGAGTCAAGAGGTGAAAAACAAGCTCTCTGCTGCCACACCCACTGTTTCTGTGGTCTCTTCTTGGGGCATTGATAGCTGCTGATGCTGTGTCTCTGGGCATCCCCACACTGGGCACGGTCCATGTTGCTCTTAGCAGTAATCACAAATGTGGGTGAGAGCTGGAAAAACAGTTATCACTTGTCACTTGAAAGCATCATCGCCAGTATCATTTCGATCTTAAGGTGATATCTTTTCTGAGAGGCCTTCCAAGAATTCAGTTGGGTGCTCTTTACAGCCAGTCTTTGCTGTAAAGCAAAAAAGCCGGTGGTTCAAGAAGTCCAGTGGGAGGCCACCTGGCCATTGACTACTGGACGAGAACAGCGCACATAGTAAAGCAGAGCATTTAGCAAGTCTCCCATGCCACACATTAGTGACACGTTCAGGGGCCAGTCTAGGGGCCTCTGAAATCTTCAGTTATTTCAGTCTCCTGCGCTCCCAGGGCTGGGGTGAGACTCTCATCACTCTGTTGGAGATAGAGGAAGAAAAAGCAGGAAACACAGGACGAAACGCTATTCCAATGGGCAGTCGCCAGCGGCGCGCATGGGCTTTGGGGGCGTAGGTGTGCGCGGCGCCGCTGAGGGGGCGGGAAGACAGGACCCCAAAAAAGGATGGGAGAGGTTAGGAGAAGGGGTGAAGTTCTAACACAGTCGTGGGGCGCCAGCCAACGGCGAGGGCAGCCGGCCGGTGCCGGGTCCCAGCACTTGCCCTATTTTTGTCCAGGCGGAGCGGCGACCAGACCCTGCGGAGAGCGGGGGCGGCCCTCTCAGTCTTTGCGGTTCCTCCCCCTCTTGCCCTGCCCCCTCCCCCTGGCCGCCGTCCTAAAACGCGGCGGGCGCCTTTAAGAGGGAGCTCGGTTACCCTGGGGGCGGGAGCCCCTCGGCAGAGAGCGAGGCGGCGGCGCTCTCCGCGATGCTCCTCACTTTCTGCTCCTGCTCCCGCCGCCGCTGCCGCCACCCTCGCCTCCTCCTCCTCCGCCTCGAAGCGTCGTTTTCTGCAGCCGGGGAGAGAAGTGCTATGTCAGGAAAGTTCCGGGAGGGACTGGCTGGGGCCATGCTCCCCGGGCTCTCCTGCAGGCGCCCGCGCGCAGCTCTTTGTACGAGGTGAGGCGTGGGGTCCGCGGCCCCCCGGGGACAGGTAGCCGTCCGTGGGGAGCGCTTCGATTCCCCGCGGTGGGAAGGGTTGTGGGGTTGGGCGGAGTGTGAGGCGGGGGACGAGGCCGGTGAGACCGAAGTTGTGCCGGAGAAGCTTGGGTTTTCGGGAAGGTTTTTACAGCTGGACTCGAGGGATTTCGGCAGCCGGCGCCACACGGTGGGGCCCGGCCAGGACTCGGTGGCCCCGGGCCCCGCCTCGCCTCCCCTCCCGATGCCCCCTGCCCCGGGCCCCTGCCCGCCCGAACCGTGAGGCCTTCGAGGAAAGCGCTCGGCTGCAGGTCGGCACCCAGTGCCGGGTTTGTCTCTGCCCGGCTCTCCCCTGGAGATGCTGCGAAGTGCTGGGAGTGAGAGGAAGGGGATGGAATCCTCCTGAACTTTTACACTGCGGGCTCCTCACTCCTTAGGGATGCAGTTCACCTGGTTTGCCCAAGTCGGAGGACTCCTTCCAGCTCCAGCAGTTCGGAGAGGTTGCCTTTTACATGTGGGTGAGCTTTCGGCGCTGTGGTCCGTCTCTCAGCTTTGATCGGGCTTCAGCATTGCATTGATTTTAGTCCTCATTCCTCCGCCCCTTTTGGGATTTTTTTTTTTTTTTTAAGAAAAAAAAAAAAAAAATCCTGGAGGATTAGGGTGCTGAAATAAACAAGCAAACAAAACAACAAAACCCAACAATGTATTTTTATGAAATTTACCCCCAAGGCTGACTGAAATGTTCCAAGTGATCTTTTTAGTCCTCATGAAATATTTAGTCTTGATCTTAACACTTATGAAAGGCAGGTATCCCTGTAGTAGGATGCAGTATTTTTTTTGGTGGTGAGATGAGGTTTAAAGCATGTTTTGTTAAAGAAGGATTTTTTTGTTTATTGGTGAATTTGGTTTTCATTATATCTTAAATTAAGACTCCAACTAATTTTAGGAGTAGTATTTCTAAGAATCTGAAGCAAAACCTCATATTTCTTGCATAATCCTTCTTGCTTCAGGCAATTTTACTCTTGGATAAAGTATGTAATAGATGTAATTATTTGATGAAACCTAATATATAAGTTCATTTATTGCCCAAATGGCTAAGTTTCTTTTTTCATGTATCCTGTGGGTAAAGGAAGCCCATTTTCTCACATTGCCAGTTCTCTTCCACCCCTGTCTATCCCTGTTTCTGTCTTCTTCACTCACATTCTATACATCCGATGTCATATGTAGATCACAGGTGCTGATGGCAAGTCCCTATACTTTGTAAAGTGTTGAATAGCCAGATTTTAGTGATGTAATTGATTATATCCAGATTATTTTGAAAAATAAAAATAGAATGTGAAAGCTTTAAAGAAAAGTGTCATGAAGTATTTTAAATTCTCAGGTATATGCTTTACATGTAACTTGTGTGTAGAAAAATGTACTGCAGAAATAGGGGGTATGGTAGGAGACAACTTTACTTGTAGTGGGGAAGTTTTGAAAGAAAATCATTCTAGAATAAACATTAATATAACTTTTTGTTTGGGATATAGATTTTCATTTCTGAGCACAGTTTTGTCACTCTGCTGTCAAATATGTTAAAACCTTGAAAAAAGAACTCTTCATCTCAAGCATTTTCTGAAAATTTGTAGCAAACTGAGCATTCTTGGAAAAATTTTGCTTAGAAAAAGTCACATACTTAAAACCCACACTGCAGTTACTATTTTGCCTTAAGTTTTCTGGACTCCAGGCAAGAAAATACTGCATTCAGAAAGAATTGGGGGTTCTAAGGTGGATGTGACTTATTTCCTAGAACTGTGTGGATTAATATGAGTACCTTGAGATTTGGTATGTGATTTATTTGATTGAGATGATGGTTTTGTGAATATTTCTTTTTGAAACTAAATGTGTATTCACGTATATATCACATATACATGTCACAAAATTCTTATCTATCTATAGATGTGGATATTCATATATTTCTGCATCTCTTTATATCTATAAGAGGTTAAACTGTTCAGGGACTCAGTAATACTCCTGCACTAAGAACAGCAGATCTAAAAGATGAGAAACTGAACATGTTTCTGGCTAGGGCTTGTCATTGATTTTAGCAATTTTCATCAGTATCAGATAAGTTAAAAGATACTGTGTTTTCCAGCATGTTCTTGTTCTCACACCAGGCTTGAGCCAGGGAGCCATATTCCAGTGGTCCTAACTCCATATTTTTAAAATGGACTGAGTTATCATACAATTGGTTGATTGGATCAGGCATTTCTTAAGCTTCAGTAATTTATCTTCAGTAGAGGAATCCTGGCAAAATTTAGCTTGTCAGTATAGTGTTTTCTTCTTCTAATTACTTTCAAGTATTCCCTGTTGGTCTGGGACTTAGAGAGTAAACCTCAATAGCATGGGAGATAAACCTTGGGTCAGTTTTGGTGCTCTAGTTTGTGCAGTGATGTCTTGAGTATTTGATATGAGAGAGATACCCATTTATACTTGGGAAAATGATACATTTGATACAGTGCTTCAATCTCAATAAACAAAACTTTGGAATATTTCTTACATTTTCCACAGCTGAAGCTGCTGCATCTCAGCATATATATGAAAATTAGAAATGAAATGATTTTTTAGACATTTTTTTCACTTGCTGGGCATTTACCAGAAATGAGTTTATATTTGCTGCAAGTTTCCTTTACTTTGTTGCTTGTGGCAATTTTTTCTTTTTCCTTATTTTTTTTGCTACTGTGATGTGTATCAGAGAAGGCAATGGCAACCACTCCAGTACTCTTGCCTGGGAAATCCCTGGCAAGAGTACTGGTAGGCTACAGTCTATAGGGTTGGGAAGAGTCGGACACAACTGAGTGACTTCACTTTCACTTTTCACTTTCATGCACTGGAGGAGGAAATGGCAACCCACTCCAGTATTCTTGCCCGGAGAGTCCCAGGGACGGGAGCCTGGTGGGCTGCCATCTCTGGGGTCGCACAGAGTCGGACACAACTGACGTGACTTAGCAGCAGTGATGTGTATATTTAGGATGAGTTCTTAGTGTTTACTTGAAATGGACAGTGCTGTGTTTCACAGAGTTTATTTTGTGTATTTTCAGCTTAAAAAATAACATTTGAAATGTTTGACTATATGGGTGAGATCACAGACTTTCAGAATGATGGGATCTTGGTCCATTACAGTTTCAGTTTCCTGGGAATTTTCTGTTTAAGGTCAGACGCGGCCCTGATTTGAACTGGATGATCTACAAAATAGGTACTTTTGCAACCACAAAATGTGGAGAACATTCCAAATAATTTGCAGTGTGGGTAGCCCAACATGCTTTAGTGTTTAGTTGGCTTGAGGCAGTGTGCCATGCTTGTAAAAAATGGTTTTTGAAGCTGACAGCAAGCTGTTTCATTCTTTGAGTTTGACACTTAGGATAAAGTGCCTTTTAGCCTCTGTGCCAGTAAATATGGACAGGATTGGTATTACTAATAAAAGTACTTTTGTTCCCATTTCTGTATAATAGATTCAGAAAACTCAAGCATGAAATAGCTTAATATACTAGGAAACTCATTCATGTTAATTCAAAATGTAATGAAGGTTTGAGAAGGTTGGATTTTAACAGAGCTTTCAAGTCCTGGGCAAAAGAGTGTATATTTGCAGTTAGGAGGATCATCTAGCGGTCACTCTATTGAAATTAATAATGACATTATTATTAACAGTATTTCCTTTGAGTGATAAACCTCCCAGGCCCAACTTTGATTAAAAACATCCCCACTGTGCCAATCACCTAGCATATATATTAATTGATTCTTAATCATTTGAAACCCTCATGTGTCATTGTTGTCATAAGCTTTAGGTACCTTTGGTTTTTTACTGAAGCTTCTTGATTAACTTCTTTTCTATCAATTGATGGAGCCCAGTCTACATCATTAAAGCTGCTTTTTTTTTGGCTGTGTTGGATCTTCTATTAGTTGCAGTAAGTAGGTTTAGTTGCTTTGGGGCAAGAGGGATCTTAATTCCCAGACCAGGGATTGAATCTGTGTCCCCTTTATTGGAAGGGGGATTCTTAATCACTGGACCACCAGGGAAGCCCCTTCATTAAAGCATTTTAAAATACGTTACACAATTTTTTTTTTTTTAAACATGAAAATGTCTAAGGATTTGCTTTGGGGAGGGAGTGCAGCAGAAGTGACATGATTCATTTCTATATTGTAGCTCTTACCTTCCGAAGGAAGGCGTTTTCACCTCTTCCTTTTTATTTTAAGCAAAAACAAATGCATAGGTAATTTTAGAGAAAGAACATTTGCAGGCATTTAAAGATGCTTGAAGTTTCGATCAAAATAAGGGTTTCAGCTCTGAGTTACCTAAGAATAAGTCAACGTCTGCACCAGGTGTTCATTACAGTTTCTGGCTGAGTGTCTGCTGCTGATCTAAGTTGGGATCCTGGGAAGCTATAGATTCAAAGAGAGTTGAGATGAAAAGGGGCTAATTCCAGGCATAGCATCTATTGCCTTCCAGAGCAAAAAATATTTGCCTGAGTGTCTACTTCTAATAAAATCAACTTTTCATCATTTTAGCTTGTTTTTTCCATTTCCTCCAGGCTATAAATGAAATATGGTGTTTTCATTTTTGATTAACCTTCCACTTCTAAAGTTTCACACTGTTCAGGACTAGCTTTTAAGACTCTGAGCTTGTTCCTAGCAGTACTTTCCAAATGTTTTCCCTTCTTTTGAATTATTGAGTTCTTTAATGATACATTATGAGTTTTGAATTTAAGGTTCCTCCATCTTCCTTAATAGGCCTTGGTTAATTTACTTCTACTTAAAGGTGCACTGATGTTGGTCACTTCTCATTTTTGTGTCTATATTTCATGTATAGTTGCTCTTATAAGGTTTCAAATCTTTATTCTTTATTCGTATGTGTGAAAAATTTAGAAAATCCAGACAGGCCAAAAAAGGAAAAGAGGAATTACACCTATTAACATTTTGATATATATTTTATGTGCATAAAGAAAAAACTTTCATTTTCTTAAAATGATACTTACTATTTTGTTTCTTTTAAACTTTCATACAAAGATGAATCACATCCCATATCATAGAATGATCTTCTGTAGCATGTTTTGAGTACTAAATAGTATTTTGTTCTATGGATGTATCATATTTTATTGGAGATATGCTATAATATCAGGCAGTTTTTCCTTTTTTAAAATTGCTGATATATAGCAGTAAATATCTTAAAGCTCAGTTTTTGTATATATCTATGGTTATTCCCTTTGAGTAAAACCCTAAAAGTAGAATTTTGGGATAGGGATAAAGGACACTGATGTTTTTCATTGACCTCAAGGCATTTTATTAGTCCCAATATAAAATCTGTAGAGTTCATCATAGCTTTCCTTGATTACCTTCTATGGTCTTTTTGGTTAGTCTAATATGAAAGACTTAAGTCAGATTGCATTTGAACTCAGACCTGACTGACTAGGGCTTTATCCAAGGTAAATAATGCTAAGTATAATATTTACAAAAACTCAGCTATAAGGTACAGCCTCAACACCAAACCATCCAATAGTGCCCAGTTATAGCTATAAAGGCTATTTCCACCTAAACAGGAATAGCAGTTGATAGCATGCCCTGAGAATTCTCTCTTATTCTTAAAAAAAAATTTTTTTAACACATTTGTTTGACTGTGCTAGGTCTTAGCTGTGGCATGCAGGATCTTCACTCTTCTTCATTGCACCATGTGGGATTTAGTTCTCTGACCAGGGATCGAACTCCAGTCCCCTATGTTAGGGCATGGATTTTTAGCCACTGCACCACCAAGGACATCCCTCTCTTCACTGTCAGTCTCCTTACTACATTACCATCTGAACTACTGGCCATGTACACTGATATATCCATAATTGCTGTATGGTAGAGTAATTAAATATTGTTTCTTATATAGCCATCTCTAAGATTTTAATGATTCTATTTTCTACCCTTTGCTGCCAACAGATAGACTCCTAATGTCCTCTGTGTGTTTATATCTCTATATCTGTATTTTATATATTTATCTCTTTCTCGCTGTCTGTCAATAATACAGAACTTCATCATAGCCAGAAATTACCTTTTGAAATCAGATAAGTGTCCCTCTGACTACCACAAAAACATAGTTATTCCTGGGAACAATTTAAAGGATATAAAATGGGCAAAAGCTAAGAAAAGGACTTGTGTGAAAAACTCACGGATTGATAGTTTAATGTAGAGAGAAATTCTCTTCTTCATTTTTATGACTAAAGTTATCTTTAGCTGTCAGACATGACCCTAATGATGGCAGAATGGCATTTGTATTTTCATGTACCTTTTTCATTTTTAGAATTTAGTTCTGGCTGTAAAAAGGAAACAGAAAATAAACACACACACACACTCCCAAACATATTTTCTGGGTCAGCTGTTCTTTTTTCAGATATTGTCTTCTCCACTGTGTGGAGACCATGCATGTCCTTTCCTCCTTTTTCTAAGTCATGCCGAGCTTCTCTGTCCCCTTTTTAGTGTTAGTGGCTCAGTGTGTCCAATTCTTTGTGGCTCTATGGGTTGTAGCTTCCCGGGCTTTGTGACCCCAGGGACTGTAGCCCGCCAGGCTCCTCTGTCCATGGGATTCCCCAGGCAAGAATAGTGGAGTTGGTTGCCATTTCCTTCTCCAGGGGATCTTTCTGACCCAGGAATTGAACCCAGGTCTCCAGCATTGCAGGCAGTTTCTTTACCTACTGGGTGCTTACCTGTTTTAGCATTTCTGAATAAATTTTTTGTTTAGATGAGTTATTGTTATGTGTTGTTATTATATTCAGTTTTTCCCTTTCACTCTTTGTGGTATAGATATGTGGATGCATCTTTGGTTGTAATGAATGATTATTAATAAAAAATAAGGAGTTCGAGAATCTCAGCATTTATATTTCTTAGTACTCAGTTGCTGTGGGTTAGCTATAAAAACTTAGACACAGTGGTAAAGTGAAGTCAAATACAAAAATGACTGAAGTAATAAACTTGATTACCTTTGGGTAATTATTTCATTCATCAGGTCATAAAACTAAGCTTTTAATATTTTCTGTATTCCTTTTATGATATAACTTTTCTTTTGCATTCCAAGTTTTAAAATCTTTTCATCCTACTAATTTCTCTCATCTTGCATAAGGACCCACCAGAATAGAAATGATCTCTGAGGCTCATATAACAGAATCTCATTCTGGTGAGATCTTTGCTCTTATCTGGATTCTAGGTTGGAATACAATTTTAGGAAAAGATCCTTCAGGTAATTTTTTTTAAGTGGATAGACAGGGAAGACTCACATGAAAAGCCTTGTTGCATAACATAAAGCATCCATTTGCTTTGTGGCCCTTGTAGAAAGGAAATTTTCTGTTTGTCTAATATAAACTTGAGACTTGGAGTGATCACTGCATTGAATGCTGTCCTTCCCAGTGTCTATGTTAAATTCTTATTCTGTTCAGTTCCAACATAATCAATATTCTGCATATAAGAGGAACTTTCACATTTGTTTCATTAGCCATTAGATAAACTCTATATTTGCATCATTCTAGGGCAGTGGTTCTTGCCATTATGAAATCTGTATTGAATTCACCCACATGGCACAGCTGTAAAGAATCCGCCTGCCAATACAGGAGAGGTAAGAGACATGGGTTCGATCCCTGGGTTGAGAAGATCCCCTGGAGTAGGAAACGGCAACCCTCGCCAGTATTCCTGCCTGAAAAATTCCATGGACAGAGGAGCCTGTTGGGCTACAGTCTATGGGGTTGCAGAGTTGAACACAACTGAGCACACATGCACATGTGCATACTCATATATACATATGCACACTCATACAGCACTTTCAAATATCACTGTCATGGGCTACATCTGGTAGAAGAAATCAAATGAGAACCAGGCATGAATGAAGTATAATAAAACCAGAAGATCCACAGAAGCATAGACAGTGATGCTTATACAGCAGTATTTAGTGTTTTTGTCTAGGAATTGTAATTCTCGTGATTATGTGTACAGTTGACTTTGGGTAAGTGAATTCCCTATGGTTCCTTGGTCTTAACTCCCATATGTCAGTTGAATCAATACTTTGTGAACTTGCAAAGCTTTCTGATGCTTTGGGTTTTGAGTGGTGGGCCAGAGGACTTAGAATCAGGTACTTACTGACTGGCACCGTCATTAGGGCATTACCAGTGGGGAACCCAGCAACAGATAAGCATCACCACCAAACCCCAAATTCATTCTCCCTTGTGATTTTGTGATGCATGATGAGAAATTGTTCTTTCATGTTTAAATACAGCTATTTTATCAACTTTATTTTTTTATTTCTAAAGGTTCAAAATGAGCATTCCAGATTTTCTTTAAAATTTTTCTTTGCTAAGACATGATTTTTTTGGTAGGGAGGGAGCATAGTAGGTGTTGGGAGGTGATTTGCAGTACTTTGAATTTAGAATGACAATTATGTAACCGTTTTTACTTAGATCAATGCTTCCCTATTGTTGGATACACAGCAAACTTGATTGAAAATTAAAATTTAGAAATAATAGAAATGGAAATAAGGTTGTATTAAAGGAGATAATTATTTTATTCATGAACTCCTTCCTTTATTCATGAAAAGTATTAGTGGAGAATCCTTCAGCTATTGAGGTTTCAAGAAACATTTTCTTGAGTTTAAAATTATTTGTGAGCAGTTTGGTTTTAGAAGACTTTTTTAGGACCATATGCATTTAGTAAAATTTAATTCTTGTAGTAAAAGCTTCCTGCTTTTAGTCTTCATTTATTTTCTTTTATTTCTTACCCTGTGACCTACTTTTCTCCCACCCTTCCATCAAAAAATAAAGCAGAATAAAAAATAAACTATAACTTTAAAATCAAAATATATAGGCATATCTCAGAGATTTTGCAGACTTGGTTATAGACCGCTGCAATTAAGTGAATATTATTAATATAGTAAATTGAATCATGGAATTTTTGGTTACCCAGTGCATATAAAACTTATGTTTATGCTATTCTGTAGTCTATTAAGTGTACAATAGCATGATGTCTAAAAAAACAATGTGCTTAACTTAATTAAAAAATACTTTATTGCTAAAAAATGCTAACCATCATCTGAGCCTTCAGTGAGTCATAGTAGTAGCACCAAAGGTCACTGATTACAAATCACCATAACAAATATATATAATAATATATATAATTATAGAAATAAAAAAATGGAAATAGTGCAAAAATTACCCAAATGTGGCAGACATGAAGTGAGCAAATACTGTTGCAAAGATGGCAGCAGTATCTGCAAAGCACAATAAAGCAAAGCAAAATAAAACAAGGTAGGCATAAGAGACCTGGGTTTGATCCCTGGGTTGGAAGGATCCCCTGGAGGAGGGCATGGCAACCCACTCCAGTGTTCTTGCCTGGAGAATCCCATGGACAGAGGAGCTTGGCGGGCTACAGTCCATGGGGTCTCAAAGAGTCAGAAAGGTCTGAAGTGACTTAGCACACACACACAGGCCTATACTAGTCTTCAGCCAAGTACTTTTGCATTTGTGCTAGTATGTAATATCATACTATCGTGGGACATAACATTAAAGAATGTTGGAAGAAAATATGGACAAATGAGAAATTATATTTTCTGTTTTCTACTCTTGGGGTGCCCTCATTTTACAGCACAAGCAACAAGGTATAATCCAGTGTTTACTTTGTGTTTGTATGTCTGTTTGGTATGAGTCAGTGTTCTCCAGAGAAATAGAACCGACATGAGGTATATTTGATTTATTAAAAGGAATTGGTTCATGTGATTATGGAGACTGAGAAGTCCCATGGTTGGCCACCTGCAAGCTGGAGACACAAGAAAGCGGTTTGTGTAGTTCTGAGAGCCTGAGGGATGTTGGTGTAAGTACCAGTTGAAGGGAGATGCTTAAATTCCCAGCTCAAACAAGCAGAATTCAAATCCCCGCTTCTTGACCTTTTTGATTTATTCAGGCCTTCAATGGATTGAGTGATATCTACTCACTTTGGGGAGGGCAGTGTGCTTTCCTCAATCTAATAATTCAAATTCCAGTTTAATCTGGAGAAATACCACAAATGCACCCAGAAATAATGTTTAATCCAGGCACCCTGTGTCCTAGTGAGGTTAACATAAAGCTAACCATCACAGTGAGTCTCCCCACTAGACTTGAGAGTTACATAAGATGAGATATACCTGTTGTTTTTCATTGTATGCCATGCTTAATCAGAAACTGGTGGACAGCAGATGATTAATAATGATTTGTTAAAGGAAGGGAATGAATGTAAAGAGTATATGTTAAGTGGAAAGTATATGTCAAAGATTTATAACATGAATAGCATGTTGAAAGACTGAGTATCAGGTGGATGTTAAGATGTGCCAGTGAGGTAATTTTAGTTGGCATATGATGATTCTGTTGACTTTTCCTTTGTCTTTATTTGGTGGCCACTTCAAATATTAAAACTAAAGTCTTAATAGATTTTTGAGGTCCAAGAATTTGAAGTATGACCTTTAGATTTTTCAGAATCTTCCCAAGTTAAACAAATTACTTTGATCATGGCAGTGAATCAAGGTCAAAAGAGAATTGCCATTATCTCTGAGGATGAGTCAGCTTTGCTCTTCAGCGATCCTATTTTGAAATGGCATGCCAAGAGCAGAATGATCTTTTGCTCTATGTTGTTTCTCTTGCACCATTTTCTAACTTCCCACTTAGGAAAATGTTTAGTAATTCTGTATTTTCCCTCACATTGATTATTGGAATTTGCCAGGTAATAATTATGTTTACAGGGCCAAGGGACCAAGGATTTTAGCATCTTTAAAAGGAATACATAAAAGTAAGATTGATACTTTTGAACTGTGGTGTTGGAGAAGGCTGTTGAGAGTCCCTTGGACTGCAAGGAGATCAAACCAGTCAATCCTAAAGGAAATCAGTCCTGAATATTCATTGGAAGGACTGATGCTAAAGCTGAAACTTCAGTACTTTGGCCACCTGATGCGAAGAACTGACTCATTGGAAAAGACCCTGATGCTGGGAAAGATTGAAGACAGGAGGAGAAGGGGACGATAGAGGATGAAATGGTTGGATGGCATCACCAACTCGATGGACATGAGTTTGAGCAAGCTCTGGGAGTTGGTGATGGACAGGAAAGCCTGGAGTGCTGCAGTCTTAGACATGACTGAGTGACTGAACTGAACTGATAAAAGTAAGATATATATTAATGTTTGATTATTAGTTATACAAGTATATACTCAAGAGGTTATTTGAAGTATCTGGTGATTCATTAAGGTGTTCCAGGTCCACATTCTGTGACATTTCTATTATACCATCAGAGAAATTGGTCTGATTGATGCTGACGTGTGTGGGATACTAAGGTGGTGGGGATAGGGAATCTTTAAACATTGTCTTATACCAAGAGATGATGCTTGGAGGAGACCGTAGTGTAAGTGTATATGTCCCCTGTTTGTTTTTGATAGCGTGTCCACAAATCTCCAACTAAGTATCACACTACCTGGCACGTGGTAGATGCCCTAAACATTTTTGTTGAATTGGCTTGGCTGCACCTCTCAGGGGTAGTCGTAGTCAGCAACAACAAGTGTTGTTCTGAAAAACAAGAAAGCCATACTATAGTTGCATCTGGCGGTAGAGGAATAAACTGGGCATGGTGGTAGTAGACTGTTTCTGGGTGCAGGAAGGAATACAGACTTAGACCAGATTTGAAGCAATGACAGAAAAATTGTATCTCTTTTGTTCTGAAAAGAGACTTTGAAGGTCACTTCTCTGAAATAATTGAGGCGGAAGCTGGAGTGAAGAAGGTCAGAGGAAGAGAACCAAAGGTATTGTGTCAAAATCACAGTGTAGAATCTTGAGGTGAAAAACAAGACTAAATTCAGTTTGCGTGACATATGGTTGACTTTTCTGGTTGCTCAGGTGGTAAGAAATCTGCCTGAAATGTAGGAGACCTGGGTTCAATCGCTGGGTAGGGAAGATCCCCTGGAGAAGGGAATGGCAACCCACTCCAGTATTCTTTCCTGGGAAATTCCACGGACAGAGGAGTCTGGTGGGCTACAGTCCAATGGGGTCAGAAAGAGTCAGACATGACTGAGCGACTAACACTTTATCATATGGAAAATAGTCATTTCCGAGGGTGAGGGATAGAATGCTCCACGTCACTGAAGTGCTGGTGTTGGGGAGAACATGGTTTTCTTTTCTGAGTAGAACTGCTAGCTTGTAACTACTGGGAACCGATGTGTGCCACTTCTTTACATGTGCTGTTTCATTTAACAAGGCCCCACTGCAGCTTTAGCAACTAAGGTACCCCTTGGTCATTTTTCTGAGGAGGATCTGAGAAAATGAGAGAGTAAGTAACGTGCTCAATGACACATAGCAAGTAAGCAGTAACCAGGCACTCTGACCCCTGCTGCGGTGGACGCAATGGGCATCTGGAGGAAGGGCTTGAAAGTACTCAATAAAAATTTATTTTTACGCTGAGTTTTGATTCCCTCCAGAGGACATGCCAGAATCATATGTTTTTTAAGAGACGTGGAGAAGAGAGAGCAGCATTTTCAGAAGAAATATTTATGATGGTGGAAACATTTAGTTTTAATTAGATAACTTAACGCCTTGGAAACTTTAGTTGTGCCATGTAACTATTAAAGAAAAATTAAATGTCGAATCTTCATATAGATAGTTGTGTAGGGTCAGATGGGTTATAGAGTTGCTTAGTCAGTTTAGTTCAGTTACTCAGTCGTGTCCGACTCTTTGCGACCCCATGAATCACAGCACGCCAGGCCTCCCTGTCCATCACCAACTCCCGGAGTTCACTCAGACTCACGTCCATCAAGTCAGTGATGCTGTCCAGCCATCTCGTCCTCTGTTATCCCCTTCTCCTCCTGCCCCCAATCCCTCCCAGCATCACAGTCTTTTCCAATGAGTCAACTCTTCACATGACATGGCCAAAGTACTGGAGTTTCAGCTTTAGCATCATTCCTTCCAAAGAACACCCAGGGCTGATCTCCTTTAGAATGGACTGGTTGGATCTCCTTGCAGTCCAAGGGACTCTCAAGAGTCTTCTCCAACACCACAGTTCAAAAGCATCAATTCTTCGGCGCTCAGCTTTCTTCACAGTCCAACTCTCACATCCATACATGACCACAGGAAAAACCATAGCCTTGACTAGACGGACCTTTGTTGGCAAAGTAATGTTTCTGCTTTTGAATATGCTATCTAGGTTGGTCATAACTTTCCTTCCAAAGGAGTAAGTGTCTTTTAATTTCATGGCTGCAGTCACCATCTGCAGTGATTTTGGAGCCCCCCAAAATAAAGTCTGACACTGTTTCCCCATCTATTTCCCATGAAGTGATGGGACCAGATGCCATGATCTTCATTTTCTGAATGTTGAGTTTTAAGCCATCTTAGAGTTGGTTAAGGAAACAGTTTTAAAAAGTGGAGTGGCAAGCTGAGCTGTACCCAGAAATTCAGGTGACTGTAAAGCGGGATTAAAATAAAGCTTTTGCAGAATAGCATGAAAGCAAACAATAATTAGCAGCTCTTTAAAATTTCATTGATTCCCAAGAGATGTTTGTGGGAACCAGAAAAGTGATCTAAAGAGTAATGTGAAAAGATAGGCACAGTTTTTTAAATTAATAGATAATATTGGAAGAAATATGGGGTACTTTTAAAAGTAGTGATGATAGATTACCATATTTAAATTTTGCACATTGAAGTATAACAAAATTCTGTTCTTCTCATGTTTCTTATGCCCTTTACTGATCAGAGTCCATTTCTTGCATAACAAAAGTACACTTGACCAAAGGATGAGGGACATTCTAAAAACTTTCACTTTTTATTGATGTATAGATTTACAGTGTTGGTGTATTGATTTACAATGTTGTGTTAATTTCTGCTGTGCAGCAGAGTGATTCAGTTGTATGTATATATACATTCTTTTTCACGTGTTTTCCACTGTAGTTTATCACAGGATATTGACTATAATTCCTTGTGCTATACAGTAGAACCTTGTTGTTTATCCATCCTACGTATAATAGTTTGCATCTGCTAACCTCAAACTCTCCATCCATCCTTACCCTGCCACCCGCCTCCTCCTTGGCAACCACAAGTATGTCCTCTATGTGTGTGAGTCTATTTCTATTTCATAAATAAGTTCATTTGAGTAATATTTTAGGTTCTACATATAGTGACATCCTATGGTATTTGTCTGTCTCTGATTTACTTCACTTAGATGATCATCTCTAGGTCCTTTCATGTTGCTGCAAATTGCATTATTTCATTCTTTTTTATGGCTGAGTAGTATTCCATTGTGTAGATGTATCACATCTTCTATATCCATTCCTCTGTAGGGTATGGATGGACATTTAGATTGTTTTCATGCCTTGACTACTTTGAATAGTACTATTATGAACATATGGGTGCATGTATGTTTTTGAACTAGACTTTTGTCCAGATATTTGCCCAGTAGTGGGGTTGCTGGATCATATGGTAATTCTATTTTGAACTTTCTGAGGAGCCTCTGTACTGTTTTCTGTGGTGGTTGCACCAACTTACATTCCCACCAACAATGTAGGAGGGTTTCTAAAGGATAAGGAACATTTGAGTAACTCTTTTTGTCACCATTTTCCAAAATTTTAAACACTGTCTTCTCTTCTACCCATGAACAGTAGACATGTTGAGACAGGCAGGCGAATGCTTATTTTGCTTCCTTACCGTCAACACATAAGGAGTAGAGTTTTTTTTATTTTTTAAAGGAATGTCTTACCATTAAACAGAAATGTTAATGTTTGTACTTCATGTATTTATAATACATGAAAATATTCTTCAAGGAGAAATCTTGAATGTAAGAAAACTACTCATTTTACGAGATTTAGAAAATAAAGAAGAGTAAGAAAAAGTGTAAATCACTGATACCACTGATGCTCTTGTTGGTCAGAAACATCTGTTCATATTTTGATATTTCCTTCTAATTCCTTTTAAAAACTTTAAACATATCGAGAGCATATAGTATATATGGCTTCATAGTCTGTTTTCTTTACTCAATCTGCTCACATAATATTTTCTTGTATCTTTATTAAACACTGTTCAAATACAGCTTTAATGGCTACATAGCATTCTATTATATAAATCGCATAATTAACTCAATCTGTTTCCTTAATATGAACCTTTAGTTTCATTTTACTCTGTACATGAATTTTTCACAGCCTTATTAGTTTTATTTAACATATCATAAAATTCAGTCATTTCAAGTTTATGGTTGTTTACTGGTGTTTGATAATTTTACCAAGTGGTGCAACTGTTATCATAATCAGTTTTAGAACATTTTCTCCCCCACCTAGTGAGATTCCTCATGTCCATTTGTAGTTAATTCGTCATCTTATCCCTAGTTCCAGCTTACCACTGATCTACTTTCTGTTTCTCTGATTGTCTTTTCTAAGCATTTCATCTAAGTGGAATTATGCAATACACGGTTTCTTGTGACTGATTTCTTTTTCTTTCCATATTTTTAAGGTTCATCCATGACACAGCATGTATCAGTACATTATTACTTCTTATTGCTGGATGTATTTCATTGTAGGGATATACAGGCACACCTTGTTTTATTGTACTTTATTAAGCTTCACACATTGTGTTTTTTACTGGTTTTTTTTTTTTTTTTTTTTTTATAAATTGAAGGTGTGTGGCAACGCTGTGTTATCAGATGATGGTTAGCACTTTTTGGCCATAAAGTATTTTTTAGTTAATATATGTACCTTGTGTTTTAGACTTAATGCTCTTGAACACTTAATAGACTACCCTATAGTGTAAACATAACTTTTATATGCACTAGGAAACCAGAAAGTTTGTGTGACTCTCTTTCCTGTGATACTTGCTAAAATTTATTGTGGTAGTCTGGAACCAAACCCACAGTATCTCTGGGGTGTGCCTCTAATGCATTTTGTGTATCCCCATTCACCAGTTGATAGACATCTAGGTTGCTCCTAGCTTTGTGCTGTAAAGAATAATAACGCTGTGATCATTGACGTGCAGGTCTTTGTGTAGACACACATTTTTGTTTCTCTTGGGTCAGTACTTAAAAGTGGAATTGCTGGGTTCTGTAGGAGTGTTATTTTTTTAACTATTTGAGAAACTGCCAAACGGTTTTCCCAAGTGGTTCCATAGTTTTACATTCCCACTAGGAATATATAAGGGTTCTTATTTATCCAAATCCTCACTAACATTTGTTGTTGTCTGTCTTATTTATTATAGCCATTCTAGTGGGTGTTAATATCTTAATGTGGTTTTTAATATGCATTTCCCTAATGGCAATGGTGTTGAATATTTTTTCATGTGCTTATTATGTATTTGTATATTTTCTTTGTTGTAATATTCTATTCATATTTTTGTTCAATTATCAATTTAGTTTAAATGCTATTAAGTTGTAACTGTTCTTTGAAAATTCTAGGTACAGGTATTTTATATGTTTTTGCAAATACTTTGAGTCTGTTTCTTGGTTTTAAAAATTCTTAATTATGTCATCTGAAATGCAAAAAATTGAATTTTTATGAAGTTCACATTGTTAATTTATTCTTTTGGTGTCACGTGTATGAATTCTTTGCCTAACCCAAGGTCTGGAAGATTTTATATATATTTCATTACTTAAACTTTTAAAGGACATTTAAAAATACTTCTAAAGAATGGATCCTGAGAAGTACAAGTTTTAGAAACTTTTAGTAGTCAGCATTTTGTATTTGCAGTTTCCGCATCTACAGATTCAATGATGTGTGGATTGAAAAGAACTGAAAAAAATTTCAGAAAGTTCCAAAGAGCAAAACTTGAATTTGCATGCACTTGCAACTACTTATATAGCATTTATATTGTGTTAGGTATCATTATAAGTATAATATAAGATATAAATAATTGAGAAGTGATTTAAAATATATGGGAGGATATGCATATCTTAATTTCAAATACTGTGCCATTTTATGTAGAGGAGTTGAGCATTTGCAGATTTTGGTATCCATGGGGGGTCCTGGAACCAGTTCCCCACAGATCCTGAGAGATGACTGTATGTATTTTTTAAATTTTTGTTTATTTGTTTATTTACTTTTGGCTGTTCTGGGTCTCCATTGCTACATGTGGGCTTTCTCTGGTTGTGGTGTTTGGGGGCTACTCTCTGGTTGTGGTGATGGGCTTCTCATTGCAGTGTGGATGACTGTACATTTTTAATAACGTTTTTTTAAAGTATTACATACAACAGGAAGATAGACAAGTCATAAGGGACTCATGTGAAAATTGAAATTTGAAAAAATAAATCCATGTATGTAACTCCCACATGAATCAGGAGGAAATGTTGCTAGCTTCTCAGGAACCTCTCAGAACTTCCTATAAACCCCTTCCCAGTCATTACTTGTACTCTTCCCCAAAGTTAATCAATGGTTAGTAACACCATAAATTAATTTTGCCTTTTTTGAATTTTATTTAAATGGAATGATATTGTGTATACATTTTTGTGTCTTTTGCTTAATATTTTATTGATGAGATTCATTGATGTGGTTTGTTGCAGTAGTTTTCTCGTTTTCATGGCTGTATAGTATTTCATTTATGAATACATCACATTTATTTATCAGTTCTACTATTGATGTTCTGTTTTTGGATATTTTTAATAGTGCTGCTAGCAAAATACTTGTACTTGATTTTTGGTGCACAAATGTGAGCTTTTCTGTTCAGTGTATACTCAAGGGTGGGATTACTAGGTTATGGAGCAGGCCTAACTACAAACTTACTATAAATGGCAAGCTGTTTTCTATAGCCAGTTACATTCTATCCCAGCATCAGTGTTTGAAAGTTTTGTTTGTACCACATCCTGACCAAAACTTGCTGATTTTCTGCCTTTTTAATTGTAGCCATTCTGTTGGATTTGTGTCTTGCTGTGGTTTTCATTTGCATTTTTCTGATGAGTAATGAGGAAGAGCACCTTTACTGTGTTTGCGTGTGTGTGTGTGTGTGTGTGTGTGTGTGTGTGTGTGTGTGAGAGTGTGTGGCTATTTGGATATCTTCCTTTGTGAAGTTTCTATTCCAGTTCTTTTGCTCATCTTTCAACTGGGTTTATTTATTTATTTTTGATATATTTGTCCATATGAGTCCTTGGTCAGTTATATGATTGCAAGTGTTTTCTGTTTTCTGGCTTACCTTTACTTTCTTTTGGTCAGCTTTTCAGTCTTTCCTTTATAGCTAGTACTTTTGGGGTCTTATTTGTACTTTAAAAATAAACTTGATATGGAGACTTTGTTAAGATTAAGAAACTTAAACTTGAGCTGACTCGAAGCTGGTGTTTGGTGTTATGAGCACCATCCAGTTTCCTGTCCATGCCTCTTCCAGTGCTGAAATCCTGCAGAAGTCTTTTCTCCCACCCTCCCTGACCCTGAGCGCAACTTCCAGCCCCTTGAGACTGATATGGACTCTGTTCTGCTCAGTTTCTCAGCCTCCCAGCTGGCTCTCTTACTCAACCTTAAGCTTCTCAACTGTTTTTAAGCCTTTCAGCTGCCAGTTTTCAGGCTCTCAGCTTCTTGCTGCCTTGAGAAAGCCCCTGAGCTGGCATTTTAGAATTGGCCCATGCCTCCAGGGAAGAAGTATCTTTGAGTGCTGAGTTATCTCACTTTTCCATACTTACTTCTCTATAAGATCTAGGCCTCTCAAGTTATCCCTCCTTTGGTATCTCTTAGGTGACTTCAAAGAGGTTTAAAAAAAAATTATTCAGGCGCTTTTGGTTGTTTTTGTTTGGTACGTTGGTCTGCCACAGCTTGTTTTTCTTTGCCAGGATAGGGAGTCTCTAGGAGTTTTTTTAAATTGATGTATAGTTGATTTACAATGTTGTGCCAACCTAGAAGTGTTTTTTTAAGGCTGTTGATAAGCTTGTTGAATTATAGTAAGGCTACATTTCCATTGATGGAGTATTACTTTGTCAGAATTATTTTCATCTTTTTTAAACCTCTGAAAATTTGCTAAGCAAAAAAAAAAAACCTTGTAATTTTTATTAAACTTTTTATTTTTCTTTTTATTCTAATGAGACAGAACATTGTTGCAAAAAATGATTGGCCTTTTGCATCTTCCATTTATGATTTGCTTATTAATCACCATGGTTTTTCATTGATTTTTAAGAACTATGTAATGATGCTTTTATTAATAAATAAGAATTTGTGAATTTGAAGATAAAGAATTGTTACCTTAGTGAAGTTAAAAATAATTGGCATTTCCCTTGGTCTTTATAATGTTTCCAGACTTTTGAAGGCAGGGGTTGTGTCTCTTTTGTGTTCTTTTTTGGTTTCTGGTAAGTGGAATAGTCCAGGTTATCATGAAGCAGATTACATTAAAAAATAATGCAGAGATAGGATTAAAAAGCTCTTGAAGATTGTTCCTTATGTTCACTTTGAAAATTTTCTTTGGTTATTGATTTATGTTATTTCATTTAGGAGCATGGCCTCAAAGTCTTATTCCATTTTTGAGTCATTATCTTCTCTCTCGTATTGCTTCACATCAGTAATGTAGGATCAAACTCTCCTTTGTGCTGTCTGTCCCACATTTATTAGGGACAAATATCTGCCTCATAAATCTCCACAAATGTAAAAGAGGGATTATGTCTCACCTTCCTCACATGAAACTGAATTAATGTCATTCCTAGAAGTAGCATATAAATGCTGAATGGCAGCCTTGCCAGTTGCATTTTAAAGGGGTTTAAGGATAAGACAGTTTTAGACTGACTTCAGAGTTCTAAAGCATGATTACAAAATTTTTAAAAATCTAAAGCATTCTTCATTCACACTGTAACCCAGTGTTTGGATTTTAAGAAATCATCCAGACAGTTTAATTTTTACTCATATTATGAGAATAGTGTCTGAGGATGAGGGATAGTGGAATTTTCCTTATCATATTCGGCATACTTTGTCTCTCTTATTGTGGAAATATAATTTGACTCCCAGAAATGTCCTTGTCTTAGTCACTGCCCTACCTTCCTTTTTTGGTCATTTCATCAACTCTGCATAAGCTATATATTTGCTCTCATGCTTCTGCCTCTGGCCCTTGGGGAATGGTATTCTGAAGAAAAATTGGAGTCTGTGGGGAAGGCTGGTGTAAAAATAAAATCCTCAAGGTGTCAGACCTAGGATGTGGGCCAGATCTAGGGACAGCATTTTTAACATCGCAGATTGCTGTATTAAAGGGAACAAACGAACCTCTCTCTTCTCCAGGTGATAAGGGGGGCAGCGAAACATTTTGAAAAGAGTAGGGACTTTGGATCCAGGCTGCCCTGGGTTCCAATTCTAGCTGTCCCACCAGCCCTGTGATTAGAGACAAGTCACACTCTGAGCTTCGGTTTACTTGTCTTCATTTGTCAGGAATAGTGATAATAACATGTGAAAGTCTGGTACATGGTGGGTGTTAAGAAATGGGAGATATGATTACATTTTTAAATTTTCTCTCTTATTCTGATATAAGACTTTTCCCCCTCCCTTCATGATCGTGATTCATGGACTAGAGCCAGGTTACCTAGGTGCTAATCCTAGCTCTGCAGTTTAGTCACTGTGTGACCTTGGGAAAGCTACCTACTTTGTAGCTCAGCCTCCTCATCTATACACGAGGATGGTTTGGATGCCCACCTCCTAAATTTGTTACAGATACTAATATTTGTAAGGTACCAGAATAGTGTCTGGCTAATATGTAAGCACTAGGTAAGAATTTGGCATAAGAAAGTAAACACTCAAAGCTGACATGAATTGGTTATTAGTATTAATAGAAGCAATGGGATTAGGGTTAGGTCTGGGGCACCATTGTTGTGTGATAAGTGATCGCCCGCAGGTAAGAGAAGTAGACTCACAGGAGTTCGGTGAGATAAAAGTTGGCAGCTCTGAAGCTGTCCCAAGTTCAGATGGCTGCTGTTCATCAGTGGGAACATCAGAGTGGTGGAGATGTTTGCTTTTAGCTCATTCTAATGAAAATCTGCAGAGAAATGTCACAAGAATGGTTTCTGCTGTGTTCTCCACATTAGGAAAAAGACCTAAAGGAATGGGAACATGACTCAGGCAGAAAATACTTCCATGCAATACTCAGCTGACACTGGCACTCCATAATGCCAGATAGCATCTCCTTTTGTTGGTAAATATATATACTTATATGTATATAAATAGTATGTTTCATGTATAAAGTTGGTGGTTGAACAAATCTAAGGATTATTTTCTGAGTACCATTGAATGTCATACCCATAAAATATTTTTTTTTTCATTTGCTTTGAATTAGCATAAATAATACCAGCATTGTCTTTTTTGTTGAATTTTTATAATAATTTTCTTTTATGTCTTACATTTCAGGTAGTGTGAATCTTCACCTAAGGATTTGTTTTAATACAAGTTGAATTATCTGGTGTACTCATATAGATGTTTATATGTTGCTGTCCTTCACAGTTCACACTTACATTAAAAAAACAAAAACCCATAGGTACTGCTCAAAGAGACATCAAAGAATTTAAAAGACATTTTAAAGGTGAAACAAACTTGTAGGGGAGACCCAAGAATGTGTCCATGTCTCTAAAATGAGATATGGAATGCTTTTTATGGCAGAGTGATCTTTCTTTCCATCTCAAACATTAGAGGTTTTTTTTGTTGTTGTTGTTTGTTTAAAGAGAAAGAATAAAAACAGATGGACTCAGTAATTTCTTAGCATCAACATTGAGGCTGCTTTTATGACTGGGAATTTTTGGAAAGTTCACCACCTCTTGTTTTCTGCAGATTTCCATTGCCTTTGTACAGATTTTAAGTTAAGAGCTAAGATTCACAGAATTGTCTATTTGCAGTAAATGGAAGAGGAAAAATGAAAAGCTAAGCTGTGATCCACGTGTGCACTGTTTTTCTTCTACCTGCACACCCACCCTGTAGGACAGAACAGCTTAGCATTCTACCCCTCAGTTGAAAACCAGAGACTTCTTTTCTTAAGAAATCAAAGTGCCTGCCTGGGAGAGAATGGACTTGATTAAGGGAGTGCATATGCCCCAGTAAAGCCCTTATCTTCTTTCTGTTTGAAGACCCACCCCTGCTCACCCTAAAATAAAGCCTGTCTCTTGTTAAGACTAACATTTCCCTAATTTCCCTACACAGACCTCCCTGCCTGCTGCCTTATGCATAGAAGAGACTCTCAAAAAAGCAGAGGAAATCCACACCAGCCCTAGAGAGAAAAGCTACTCTCTCTTTTATTCAAAAATATCTACCAGATATATGACAAGAAACAAAAGAGTGATAAAACAAACAGAATAATTGTCCTTGGAAGAGACAGACTAATTAAGGAACAGAAAAGAATATATGAAAACTTTAGGAAAGTTTCAAGAAAATGACATCTGGAAAATAATGGGATGCATTAAAATAGCAACATCAAAGAGTAAGGAAGAACTCTTGAAAACTAGGGATTGTTTGCTGAAATTAAAATAATTAAATGGAAATCTTGAAAGTGAATATTAGAAATTTCCTATAACAGTGCAAAAAGAGAGGCACAAAACGTATAGGCAAAGAGACAGGCTCAGTCAAATTCGTCTAATATCTGAATACTTGGAATTCCAGAAGATACAGCAGAGTAAATGAGGAGTTGAAAATACCAAATAAATAATAGAAGCCTCTCTTGTGCTCTGGGAAATAATCCAAACCTTTGGACTGACAAGTTCTGAGGACCCAGCAAAATGGATGGAGGCAATATTCTTGTGAAATTTAAGAACACTAAGTATAAAGAAAAAATCCTAGAGAGATCTTTTAGAGAGACATCTAGAGAGAAAAGGGAGATTGTCAAGTCACCATTAATCTTTTAACACTTCTTTGCTTTCTGGTCCAGTAATGTACTTCAGCCTCTGCCCATACTGTTCCTACTCTAGACCTGGAGTCCACCATTTTTCTAAGGAGCTGTGGTTTCTTTTACTGGTGAATGTGTTTAGAAACCAAGATACCCTGGGCATTCATTTTATCTGTAGTATTGTAGCCTCTAGAGTTTTTCAGTAGATAGAGCTGGGTGGGGAGGTGATAAATGTATATATGCTTTATCCCATGATACAAACAAAATAGTTTTACCAAATACCAATATCACTACTAATAGTAAATAAGCTAAGTAAAGTTCAGATTTTTTTTGCAAATTTTCTTTGTCCTTAGGATATAAGGTGTTCTAAGGGCTTAAAATAGAGCGCTCTGTTCAGAGATAAAAGTTTAAAAATAAAGTAAAATTAAAAAAATAAAAAATAAAAAATGTGACTCTATTGAGATAAAAAAAAAATTCTTCAGTGCAACTATCAATTTGATAATAGGTTTAAGTTCACTTTTATTGATTAAATCTTGAGGGCTTACATTTCTGTCCTGTTAATATTAATTTTTGAATATGTAAAATATTTAAGGGGTTCAGATATGCAAACTATATTAAAAATATACTCAGAGAAGCGTCACTAATAGCTTTGTCTTTTCCATCTAAATACTCCCCAACTCCCTGTTTTTGGTCTATCTTATTTTCAAAAGTAAACAAATAAAAGCATATATTTATGTTTGTCCTTTATTTCACAGAACAACACATTATATGTACTCTTATATTTTGCCTTATTCAGTTTATAATGTATTTGGAAATCACTGTTAGTTGTTTGAAATCTTCAATCTGCTTCCCTGGTGGCTCAGAGGTTAAAGTCTCTGCCTGAAATGTGGAGACCTGGGTTCAATCCCTGGGTTGGGAAGATCCCCTGGAGAAGGAAATGGCAACCCACTCCAGTATTCTTGCCTGGAGAATCCCATGGACGGAGGAGCCTGGTGGGCTACAGTCCACGGGGTTGCAAAGAGTTGGACACGACTGAGCGACTTCACTTTCAAACAAGTTCATAGTATTCCATTATGTGGATGAGTAAATTTATTTACTTAGTCTCCTAGATGAGCAGTTAGGTTTTTTGCAGTATTTTTGCTCTTATAATTACTACTGCAGTGAGTAATTTTTACATACATTGCTTTGTATTTCTTCATGGTTAATTCTTGGAATTGAGCTTTCTAGGGCAAAAGGTAAATGTATATGTAGTTTTGTTTGCTAATTTCCCCTGCAAATAGGCTGTATCATTTTGCACTCCCATCAGTAATATGTGGAGTTGACGAACAGATTTACCAATGTTGGATATTTAAAATTTTTTGCCAGTCTCATATGTAGGTAATAGTATCTCTGCGAGTATGCTGTTTGCCTGTTCCTTTAGTGAGACCAAAGGTGCCCATCTTAGATGTTTGAGGGCTGTTTGTGTCCTTTCTTGTGAACTGTCAGTGTCATTTGCTTTTTTTTTTTGACTTATGTAGGTATTCCTTTTATAAACTTTCTTATTGCTGTATAACATATTTATAGAACAAAATGCACAAATATTAAGTGTCTTGCTGTTGTTGTAGTTCACTCAGTTGTGTCTGACTCTTCGCAACCCCATGGACTGCAGCACATCAGGCATCCCTGTCCTTCACGATCTCCCTGAGTTTGCTCAAACTCATGTCCATTGAGTTGGTGATGCCATCCAACCACCTATCTCATCCTCTGTTATCCCCTGATCTTTCCCAGCATCAGGGTATTTTACAATGAGTCAGTTCTTCGCATCAGGTGGCCAAAACTATTGGAACGTCAGTTTCAGCATCAGTCCTTCCAGTGAATATTCAGGATTGAATTCCTTTAGGATTGACTGGTTTGATCTCCTTATTATCCAGTTCAGTTCAGTCGCTCAGTCGTATCCGACTCTTTGTGACACCATGAATCGCAGCACGCCAGGCCTCCTTGTCCATCACCAACTCCCGGAATTCACCCAGACTCACGTCCATCGAGTCAGTGATGCCATCCAGCCATCTCATCCTCTGTCATCCCCTTCTCCTCCTGCCCCTAATCCCTCCCAGCATCAGAGTCTTCCAATGAGTCAACTCTTCACATGAGGTGGCCGAAGTACTGGAGTTTCACCTTTAGCATCATTTCTTCCAAAGAACACCCAGGGCTGATCTCCTTCAGAATGGACTGGTTGGATCTCCTTGCAGCCCAAGGGACTCTCAAGACTCTTCTCCAACACCACAGTTCAAAAGCATCAATTCTTCGGCACTCAGCCTTCTTCACAGTCCAACTCTCACATCCATACATGACCACAGGAAAAACCATGGCCTTGACTAGACGAACCTTTATTGGCAAAGTAATGTCTCTGTTTTTGAATATGCTATCTAGGTTGGTCATAACTCCTTCCAAGGAGTAAGCGTCTTTTAATTTCATGGCTGCAGTCACCATCTGCAGTGATTTTGGAGCCCCCAAAAATAAAGTCTGACACTGTTTCCGCTGTTTCCCCATGTATTTCCTATGAAGTGATGGGACCAGATGCCATGATCTTCGTTGTCTGAATGTTGAGCTTTAAGCCAGAGTTTTCACTTTCCACTTTCACTTTCATCAAGAGGCTTTTTAGTTCCTCTTCACTTTCTGCCATAACGGTGGTGTCATCTGCATACCTGAGGTTATTGATATTTCTCCTGGCAATCTTGATTCCAGCTTGTGCTTCTTCCAGTCCAGCGTTTCTCATGATGTACTATGCATATAAGTTAAATAAGCAGGGTGATAATATACAGCCTTGATGTACTGCTTTTCCTATTTGGAACCAGTCTGTTGTTCCGTGTCCAGTTCTAACTGTTGCTTCCTGACCTGCATACAAATTTCTCAAGAGGCAGATCAGGTGGTCTGGTATTCCCATCTCTTTCAGAATTTTCCAGTTTATTGTGATCCACACAGTCAAAGGCTTTGGCATAGTCAATAAAGCAGAAATAGATGTTTTTCTGGAACTCTCTTGCTTTTTCCATGATCCAGTGGATGTTGGCAATTTGATCTCTGGTTCTTCTGCTTTTTCTAAAACCAGCTTGAACATCAGGAAGTTCACGGTTCACGTATTGCTGAAGCCTGTCTTGGAGAATTTTGAGCATTACTTTACTAGCGTGTGAAATGAGTGCAGTTGTGTGGTAGTTTGAGCATTCTTTGGCATTGCCTTTCTTTGGGATTGGAATGAAAACTGACCTTTTCCAGTCCTGTGGCCACTGCTGAGTTTTCCAAATTTGCTGGCATATTGAGTGCAGCACTTTCATAGCATCATCTTTTAGCATTTAAAATAGCTCAACTGGAATTCCATCACCTCCACTAGCTTTGTTTGTAGTGATGCTTTCTAAGGCCCACTTGACTTCACATTCCAGGATGTCTGGCCCTAGGTGAGTGATCACACCATCGTGATTATCTGGGTCATAAAGATCTTTTTTGTACAGTTCTTCTGTGTATTCTTGCCATCTTTTCTTAATATCTTCTGCTTCTGTTAGGTTCATACCCTTTCTGTCCTTTTTCGAGCCCATCTTTGCATGAAATGTTCCCCTGGTATCTCTAATTTTCTTGAAGAGATCTCTAGTCTTTCCCATTCTGTTGTTTTCCTCTATTTCTTTGCATTGATCGCTGAGGAAGGCTTTCTTATCTCTTCTTGCTATTCTTTGGAACTCTGCATTCAGATGCTTATATCTTTCCTTTTCTCCTTTGCTTTTGGCTTATTTTCTTTTCTCAGCTATTTGTAAGGCCTCCTCAGACAGCCATTTTGCTTTTTTGCATTTCTTTTCCATGGGGATGGTCTTGATCCCTGTTTCCTGTACAATGTCACGAACCTCATTCCATAGTTCATCAGGCACTCTATCAGATATAGGCCCTTAAATCTATTTCTCACTTCCACTGTATAATCATAAGGGATTTGATTTAGGTCATACCTGAATGGTCTAGTGGTTTTCCCTACTTTCTTCAATTTAAGTCTGAATTTGGCAATAAGGAGTTCATGATCTGAGCTACAGTCAGCTTCTGGTCTTGTTTTTGCTGACTGTATAGAGCTTCTCTATCTTTGGCTGCAAAGAATATAATCAGTCTGGTTTTGGTCTTGACCATCTGGTGATGTCCATGTGTAGAGTCTTCTCGTATTGTTGGAAGAGGGTGTTTGTTATGACCAGTGCATTTTCTTGGCAAAACTCTATTAGTCTTTGCCCTGCTTCATTCCGTATTCCAAGGCCAAATTTGCCTGTTACTCCAGGTGTTTCTTGACTTCCTACTTTTGCATTCTAGTCCCCTATAATGAAAAGGACATCTTTTTTTGGTGTTAGTTCTAAAAGGTTTTGTGGGTCTTATAGAACTGTTCAACTTCAGCTTCTTCAGCGTTACTGGTTGGAGCATAGACTTGGAGTACTGTAATATTGAATGGTTTGCCTTGGAAACGAACAGAGATCATTCTGTCGTTTTTGAGATTGCATCCAAGTACTGCCTTTTGGACTCTTTTGTTGACCATGATGGCTACTCCATTTCTTCTGCAGGATTCCTGCCCTCAGTAGTAGATGTAATGGTCATCTGAGTTAAATTCACCCATTCCAGTCCATTTTAGTTCACTGATTCCTAAAATGTCGACATTCACTCTTGCCATCTCTTGTTTGACCACTTCCAATTTGCCTTGATTCATGGACCTGACATTCCAGGTTCCTATGCAATATTGCTCTTTCCAGCATCGGACCTTGCTTCTATCACCAGTCACATCCACAGCTGGGTATTGTTTTTGCTTTGGCTCCATCCCTTCATTCTTTCTGGAGTTATTTCTCCACTGATCTCCAGTAGCATATTGGGCACCTACTGACCTGGGGAATTCCTCTTTCGGTATCCTATCATTTTGCCTTTTCATACTGTTCATGGGGTTCTCAAGGCAAGAATACTGAAGTGGTTTGCCATTCCTTTCTCCAGTGGACCACATTCTGTCAGATCTCTTACTATGCAAGGGACTCTCAAAAATCTTCTTCAGCACCACAGTTCAAAGGCATCAGTTATTTGGCACCGAGGCTTTTTTATTGTCCAGCTCTCACATCTGCACATGACTACTGGAAAAAACATATCTTTGACTATACGGACCTTTGTTGGCAAAGTAATGTCTCTGCTTTTTAATATGCTGTCTAGTTTGGTCATAGCTTTTCTTCCAAGGAGCAAGCATCTTTTAATTTCATGGCTGAAGTCACCATCTGCAGTGGTTTTGAAGCCCAAGAAATTGAAGTCTGTTAGTATTTCCATTGTTTCCCATCTAATTGCCATGAAGTGATGGAACCTGATGCCATGATCATCATTTTTTGAATGTTGAATTTTAAGCCAGTTTTTACACTCTCCTCTTTAATCTTCATCAAAAGCCTCTTTAGTTCCTCTTCACTTTCTGCCAATGGAGTGGTACCATCTCAGTATCTGAGGTTGTTGATATTTCTCTCAGCAGTCTTGATTCCAACTTGTGTTTCATCCAGCCCAGCATCTCGCATGATGTACTCTGCATGGAATTTAAGTAAGCAGGGTGAAAATGTATAGCCTTGACGTACTCCTTTCCCAGTTTTGAACCAGTCCATTGTTTAGTGTCCAGTTCTAACTGTTGCTTCTTGACCTGCATACAGATTTCTCAGGAGGCAGGTCAGGTGGTCTGGTATTCCCATCTCTTTAAGAGTTTTCCACAGTTTGTTGAAATCCACACAGTCAAAGGCTTTAGCATAGTCAGTGAAGCAAAAGTAGATGTTTTCCTGGAATTCTCTTGCTTTTTCGATGGTCCTATGGATGTTGGCAATTTGAACTCTGGTTCTGGATTTGGACGATATAATTACCTTCTCTCTGTTTATAGCTTGGGTTTTCACTCTCAGTGATCATTTTTGATGACCAGAGGTTGTTAATTTTTAATGAAATATTATTTAACCATATTTTCCCTGAGGGTAATATCTTTTGGTCTGCTTAGTACATTTTTGCTTACCTAAAGTCCTGATATTATCTCCAACATTGTCTTCTAGACCTTCCATATTTAGGGCTAAGATTGCATCTGAGGTTGATTGTGCGTGTGCTGTGAGTTAGGGGTCAAGGCTTCTTTCTTTTTCTGGGTATCTGATTGATTCAGCACCATTTACTGCAGCACTCTTCCTTCCCCATTGAATTGCAGTGACATGTTTGTTGTCAATCAGGTGACAGTTTGTGTATGGGTCTGTGTCTGGACAGTATTCTCTTCAGTTACTCTTTTTAGTGGCAGACACAGTGGAAAGCTTCAGGGGCTGTTACAGTTTTTCAGTAAACGTAATGTTGACAAATAGTAAATAATTGAATCAAAGCCACATTCTTCTTTGAACCAAACCCTTGTGTCATTATACTGGTTCTCCCATGTGTTTTAGGAATATAGAGTTCATTTCCGAAGAGAGCCTGGGACATTTCAAAACTTCCTTAGATGAGGAGAATCAGTAAATAAATGAACAAATATTCATTGAGCATTGGCTCTTCTGTGTGCCTGTCACTGTGCTGGGGCCTGGGGACACAGGGTTGAATGATACAGTTCCTGTTTTTTTTTGGTTTGGTTTTGTTTTGCTTTGCTTCTACCTCTATGGTAAAAACGTGGCCAAAAGGTTGTATTCTGTGAATAATGGACAGTGTAAAGAAGTTCATTTCTGCTTATGTTCATCATTATTTTCCTTCTGTCTTCTCTTTGCACCAGAAGTAACATTAGAAATACACATTGGAATTTCTGCTTCCATCAATGATCAATACCTCATTCTTTCTGAGTCCTCCTGAATATAGCACAACAAACAAGCAGAGAAAGGAGTTCTTGGAAGAGCGGGAAGAAGGCGGGCTGCCTAGGGCCCTTGGGACTTGAACAATAAAGCACTGGGATTCCTTGGATGTCCTTATTGTCTCCGATAGAACAAGGGTGCTGCAACCTGGGAACAGACAGGAAAAAAAAAAAAAGCCTGCTTCCTTTAGCCAAAGGATGAGGAAAAGAATGGCTGTACAGCAGGACCCTTTTGGTCAAAAACCTTCTTTCTTCTATTTTTGTAGACCTAGCCAAGTTTACTCTGAAATCGGGATGGAAATGCCCTAGAATAGTTAAAGCGGTCTTGAAAAAAAAGTGGGGAGGAATCATTCTACCTAATACTTTACAGCTACATTATCAAGACAGTGTGATAGTTGTGGAAGAACAAACATAGAACAATGGAACAGAATAGAACCCAAAAATACACCTACAAAAGTTGTTGTTCAGTCGCTTAACTCATGTCTGACTCTGTGACCCCATGGACTGCAGCACGCTAGTCTTTCCTGTCCTTCACTATCTCCCTGAGTTTGCTCAAACTCATGTCCATTAAGTTGATGATGCCATCCAACCATCTCATCTTCTGCTCCCCACATCCCTCTTGCCCTCAATCTTTCCCAGCATCAGAGTCTTTTCCAGTGAGTCAGTTCTTCGCATCAGGTGGTCAAAGTACCTTCAGCTTTAGCATCTCTCCTTCCAGTGAATATTCAGGATTGATTTCCTTTAGGATTGACTGGTTTGACCTCTTTGCTGTCCAAGGGACTCTCAAGAGTCTTCTCCAGCACCACAGTTTGAAATATCCACAAATGTGCTCAGTTGATTTTTGACAAAGGAGCAAAAGCAATTCAGTGGAAGAAAGATAGGTTTTTCAACAGATAGTGCTGGATCCATTGGGAATATAGGTAAAAAAATGAACCTCACCATAAACCTCATACCTTATATAAAAATGAACTAAAGTGGGCCATGGACTTGAATCCAAAGTATAAAACTATAAACCTTTTAGGGAAAAAAAGGAAATCTTCATTGTCTAGGGCTAAAGAAAAATTTCTTAAACTTGACACCAAAAGCACCATGCATAAAAAGGAAGACTGATAAATTGGACCACATCAAAATTAGAAATTTCTGCTTTGCACAAGACTGTTAAGAGGATGACAAGACAAACCAGAAGAAACTAGTTGCAAACTAAATATCCCACAAGACAGTATGTAGGGACATGAAGAACTCTCAAAACAGTAATAAACAAAGCAATTCAATTAGAAAATGGGCAAAAGATATAAAGAGACATTTCACTGAAGATGATATACAGATGGTAAATAAGGCCATGACAAGATGTCAGCATTATTAGTAATTAGGGAAATGCAAACTGAAACTACAGAGATATTACTACATATCTACTAGAATGGCTGAAGTGAAAAACGGTGACAACACTAGAATACTAATGAGAATGCTGAGAAACTGGATCACATATGCATTTCTGGTAGGAATATAAAAAGGGTCAGCCACTTTGGACAACTGTGTGGAGGCTTCTTATAAAATTAAACATGCAAGTAAACAGGCACGTGTGTGTGCATTCCTGCCAAGTCACTTCAGTTGTGTTCGACTCTTTGCAACCCTATGGACTATAGCCCACCAGGCTCCTCTGTCCATGGGATTCTCCAAGCAAGAATTGGCATCTTCCCAACCCAGGGATTGAACACGTGTCTGCTTATGTCTCTATCACTGGCAGGCAGGTTCCTTACTACTATCACCACCTGAGAATCCCTGCGACTACCATATGACGTGGTAATTGTACTCTTAGGCATTTATGCTAGAGAAATGAAAACTTGTATTCACACAAAACTTGTATTACAGATATTCATAGAAGTTTTTGTGTTGTGTACAAAATCTGAAAACAACCTACCTATCCTTTAGCAGCTGAGTGGTCAAGCAGACTTGGAGGTTGGTGGGATACCACTTAGCCAGAAAGAGAGGCAAATTATTGATATATGAACTGAGTTGGATGAGCCTCCAGAGAATTATGGTGAGTAAAAAAAACTAGTCCCTGAAGATGACATAACTCTATGATCCTATTCATGTAACATCCTTGAAGTTGTGTCATTATAGAGACAGAGAATAGATTAGTGGTTGCCGGGGGCAGGGACAGCAGTGGGAGAGTGGGAGGAGTGGGTCTGACCATAGTAATGCAACAGGAGGGATCCCTGTGATGGAACTGTGCTGTATCTTGACTGTCATTTTCAATATCTTGTTTGTGATATTGTAAGAAACTCTGAGCAATGGGAAAATGGGAATGCTGTGTTCTTTCTTACAACTGCATATGAATCTCCAGTTATCTCAAAATAAAGTTGAATTGAAAAGATATCGATGCACGATACTGGATGCTTGGGGCTAGTGCACTGGGACGACCCAGAGGGATGGTATGGGGAGGGAGGAGGGAGGAGGATTCAGGATGGGGAACAGATGTATACCTGTGGCGGATTCATTTTGATGTTTGGCAAAACTAATACAATTTGTAAAGTTTAAAAATAAAATAAAATTAAAAAGAAAAGAAAAGAAAAGTGTGGGACTTCCTTGGTGGTTCAGTAGCTAAGACTCCATGCTTCCAATTCAGAGGGCATGGGTTTGCTCCCTGGTCAGGAAAATTCCACATTCTGTGTGGCTATAAAAATTAAAAAATAGATAAATGTTGCTTGGTTTAGTGTTGGGCTAAGATTCTAATACATCCTTTTTAAATTTTTTTATTAATTTTTTTATTGAAGGATAATTGTTACAGAATTTTATTGTTTTCTGTCAAACCTCAACATGAGTCAGTCATATTTATAAATATATCCCCTCCCTTTTGAACCTCTCTCCCATCTCCCTCCCCATCCCACCCCTCTAGGTTGATACAGAGCCCCTCTTTGAGTTTTCTGAGCCATACAGCAAATTCCCATTGGCTATCTATTTTACATATGGTAATGTAAGTTTCTATGTTCCTCTTTCCATACATCTCCCTCTCTCCTCCCCCTCCCCATGTCCATATGTCTATTCTCTATGTCTGTTTCTCCATTGTTGCCCTGTAAATAAATTCTTCCAGTACCATTTTTCTAGATTCTGTATATAAGCATTAGAATATGGTATTTATCTTTCTCTTTCTGACTCACTTCACTCTGTTTAATAGGTTCTAGGTTTATCCTCATCAGAACTGACTCAAATGCGTTCCTTTTTATGGCTGGATTCCTTTTATTTCTTTTTCTTCTCTGGTTGCTGTAGCTAGGACTTCCAGAACTATGTTGAATAATAGTGATGAAAGTGGACACCCTTGTCTTGTTCCTGATCTTAGGGGGAATGTTTTTCAGTTTTTCATCATTGGGAATAATGTTTGCTGTAGGCTTATCATATATGGCTTTTACTGTGTTGAGGTAGGTTCCTTCTGTGCCCATTTTTTGAAGAGTTTTAATCATAAATGCAGAGTACATCATGAGTAACACTGGGCTGGAGGAAGCACAAGCTGGAATCAAGATTGCCGGGAGAAATATCAATAACCTCAGGTATGCAGATGACACCACCCTTATGGCAGAAAGTGAAGAGGAACTAAAAAGCCTCTTGATGAAAGTGAAAGAAAGTGAAAAAGTTGGCTTAAAACTCAACATTCAGAAAACGAAGATCATGGCATCTGGTCCCATCACTTCATGGGAAATAGATGGGGAAACAGTGAAAACAGTGTCAGACTTTATTTTGGGGGGCTCCAAAATCACTGCAGATGATGATTGCAGCCATGAAATTAAAAGACGCTTACTCCTTGGAAGGAAAGTTATGACCAACCTAGGTAGCATATTGAAAAGCAGAAATATTACTTTGCCAACAAAGGTCCGTCTAGTCAAGGCTATGGTTTTTCCAGTGGTCATGTATGGATGTGAGAGTTGGACTGTGAAGAAAGCTGAGCACCAAAGAATTTTGAACTGTGGTGAATTTTGCTTTTGAACTGTGGTGTTGGAGAAGACTCTTGAGAGTCCCTTGGACTGCAAAGAGATCCAATCAGTCCATCCTAAGGGAGATCAGTGCTGGGCGTTCATTGGAAGGACTGATGCTGAAGCTGAAACTCCAGTACTTTGGCCACCTCATGCGAAGAGTTGACTCATTGGAAAAGGCTCTGATGCTTGGAGGGATTGGGGGCAGAAGGAGAAGGGGATGACAGAGGATGAGATGGCTGGATGGTATCACTGACTCGATGCACATGAGTTTAAGTGAACTCCGGGAGATGGTGATGGACAGGGAGACCTGGCGTGCTGTGATTCATGGGGTCGCAAAGAGTCGGACATGACTGAGAGACTGAACTGAACTGAACTGAATCATAAATGGGTGCTGAATTTTGTCAAAGGCTTTTTCTACACCTATTGAGATTATCATGGCTTTTATCTTTCAATTTGCTAATATGGTGTATCACATTGATTTATTTGCATATATTGAAGAATCCCTCCATTCCTGGAATAAACCCAACTTGATCATGGTGTATCAGCGTTTTGATGTGTTGCTGAATTCTGTTTGCTAAAATTTTGTTGAGGATTTTTGCATCTATGTTCATCAGTGATATTGGCCTGTAGTTACCTTTTTGTGTGTTGTCTTTGTCTGGTATCAGGGTGATGGTGGCCTCATAGAATGAGTTTGGAACTGTTCCTTCCTCTACAATTTTCTGCAAGAGTTTTAGAAGGATAGGCATTAGCTCTTCTCTAAATGTTTGGTAGAATTCTCCTGTGAAGCCATCTGGTCCTGGGCTTTTGTTTTTTGGGAGCTTTTTTTAATCACAACTTCAATTTCAGTGCTTGTAATTGGGTTGTTCAGAATTTCTATTCCTGGTTCAGTCTTGGAAGATTGAACTTTTCTAAGAATGTGTCCATTTCTTCCAGGTTATCCATTTTATTGCCATATAGTTGCTCATGCTGCTGCTGCTGCTAAGTTGCTTCAGTTGTGTCTGACTCTGCGTGACCCCATAGATGGCAGCCCACCAGCCTGCCCTATCCCTGGGATTGTCCAGGCAAGAACACTGGAGTGGGTTGCCATTTCCTTCTCCAATGCATGAAAGTGAAAAGTGAAAGTGAAGCCGCTCAGTCGTGTCCAACTGGCAGGGACCCCAGTGACTGCAGCCTACCAGGCTCCTCCGTCCATGGGATTTTCCAGGCAAGAGTACTGGAGTGGGTTACCATTGCCTTCTGCGTTGCTCATAATAGTCTCTTATAATTCTTTGTATTTCTGCATTGTCTGTTGTAACCTCTCCTTTTTCAGTTCTAATTTTGTTGATTTGATTCTTCTCTCTTTTTTTCTTAATGAGTCTGGCTAAAGGTTTGTCAGTTGTGTTTATCTTCTCAAAGAACCAGCTTTTAGTTTTATTAATCTTTACTATTGTTTCTTTCATTTCTTTTTCACTTATTTCTGCTTGGATCTTTGTGCTTTCTTTCCTTCTACTAATTTTGGCGTTTTTTTTGGTTCTTCTTTTTCCAGTTGTTTAAGGTATAGGTTAGGCTCTCTATTCGACGTTTTTCTTGTTTCTTGAGGTAGGATTCAGCTGCTATACACTTCCCTTTTAGGACTGCTTTTGCTGCATCCTATAGGTTTTGATTTGTCATGTTTTCATTGTTATTTGTTTCTATAAATTTTTTGATTTCCCTTTTGATTTCTTCAGTAACTTGCTGGTTATTTAGAAACATGTTGTTTAATCTCCATGTGTTTGTATTTCTTACAGTTTTTTCTTGTAATTGCTATCTAGTCTCATAGCATGGTGGTTGGAGAAGATGCTTGATTCAGTTTCAGTTTTCTTAAATTTATTGAGGTTTGATTTGTGACCCAAGATCTGGTCTATCCTGGAGAATGTTCCCTGTGCACTTGAGAAGAAGATGTATTCTACATTTGGATGGAATGTCTTGAAGATATCAATGATATCCATCTCATCTAATGTATCATTTAAGACTTGTGTTTCCTTATTAATTTTCAGTTTTGATGATCTGTTCATTGGTGTGAGTGGGATGTTAAAGTCTTCTACTATTATTGTGTTACTGTCGTTATCTCCTTTTATGTTGTTAGTCTTAGGTATTGAGGTGCTCCTATGTTGGGTATATAGATATTTATGATTGTTATGTCATCCTCTTGGACTGATCCCTTGATCATTATGTAGTGTCCTTCCTTATCTCTTGTAATCTTTATTTTAATGTCTATTTTGTCTGATGTGAGGATTGCTGCTCCAGCTTTCTTTTGCTTCTCATTTGCATGGAATATATTTTTCCTTCCTCTCACTTTCAGTCTATATGTGTCTTGAGGTCTGAAGTGGGTTTCTTGTAGACAGCATATATATGGGTCTTGTTTTGTATTCATTCAGCCAGTCTGTGTCTTTTGGTTGGCGCGTTTAATCCATTTACATTTAAAGTAATTGATATATATGTTCCTATTGCCATTTTCTTAATTGTTTGGGGTTGATTTTGTAGATATTTTTTCTTCTGTTGTATTTCTTGACTATTTAAGTCCCTTTAACATTTGTTGTAAAGCTGGTTTGGTGGTACTGAATTCTCTTAACTTTTGCTTGCCTGAAAAGCTTTGTATTTCAGGCAAGCAAAAGTTATTTGTATTTCTCCATCAGTTTTAAGATGAGATCCTTGCCGGGTACAGTAATCTTGGTTGTAGATTTTTCCCTTTCTGTACTTTAAATATATCCTGCCATTCCCTTCTGACCTGCAGAGTTTCTGCTGAAAGATGAGCTGTTAAGCATACAAGGTTTTTCTTCTATGTTACTTGTTGCTTCTCCCTTGTTGCTTTTAATATTCTTTCTTTGTGTTTAGTCTTTGTTAGTTTGATTAGTATGTGTCTTGGCATGTTTCTCCTTGGGTTTATCTTGTATGGGACTCTTCATGCCTCTTGGATTTGATTGACTATTTCCTTTGCCATGTTGGGGAAGTTTTCACTTATAGTCTCTTCAGAAATTTTCTCATACCCTTTCTTTTTCTCTTCTTCTTCCAGGACCCCTATAATTCGAATGTTCATGTGTTTGACATGGCCCCAGATGTCTCTGAGACTGTCCTCAGCTCTTTTCATTCTTTTTGCTTTATTTTGCTCTTCAGAAGTTATTTCCACCATTTTATCTTCCAGCTCACTGATTTGTTCTTCTTCTTCAGATATTCTGCTACTGATTGCTTCTAGAGTATTTTTAATTTCAGTAATTGTGTTGTTCGTCTCTGTATGTTTATTCTTTAGTTCTTCTCAGTCTTTGTTAATTGATTCTTACATTTTCTCCGTTTTGTGTTCAAGGTTTTTGATCATCTTTACTGTCATTATTCTGAATTCTTTTTCAGGTAGTTTGCTTGTTTCCTTTTCATTTATTTGGACTTCTGTGTTTCTAGTTTGTTCCTTCATTTGTGCAGTATTTCTCTGCCTTTTCATTATTTTTTTTAAGTTATTGTATTGAGGCCTCCTTTCCCAGGCTTCAAGGAAAGTTGAATTCTTTCCTTAAAGAAGGTTGAGTTCTTTCTTCCTTTTGGTTTCTGCCTCCTAAGATTGGTCCAGTGGTTTGTGTCCAGGGTTAGATTTCTGCTGAGTTTTGTTTGTTTGTTTGTTTTTCCTCTGATAGGCAAGGCTGAGTGAGGTGGTAATCTTGCCTGCTGATGATTGGGTTTGTATTTTTGTTTTGTTTGTTGTTTAGATGAGGCGTCCTGCACATGGTGCTGCTGGTGGTTGGGCGATGCAGGGTCTTATATTCAAGTGGTTTCCTTTGTGTGAGCTCTCACTACTTGATTCCCTAGGGTTAGTTCTCTGGTAGTCTAGGGTCTTAGAGTCAGTGCTCCTACTCCAAACCCTCAGGGCTTGATCTCTGGTCAGGAATGAAGATTCCACAAGTGGGTGTTATGGCATTGAGTAAGATTAAAATAAATATCCCAAAACAAGAAACCAAAAACAAATCACAGTTGCAAAATCAGGCAAATAATAATTAAAATAATGGGATATACACATATACATATACCCCCATGAGCAAAGTGAAAGTAGTCCAACAAAAATACATTGGATTGATCTGGTGAACAAAGGAAATCAAAAATTATATTTACCAGGTAAGAATGTAACTAACTAGAGTACAAACTGGAAAACAAAACTAAAGCAAGGTGCCAAGTGGGGAATAAAGCAATGAAAACAAAACTAACAAATATGTTGAGAGGAAAGGAAAGAAAGAAAAGATATGCAGAGTTAAATAGAGGTAGATGAAGAAGATTTATAAAAATAAAAGATTAACTGCAAGGGTAAAAGAACAGTAGGAAAGGCAAACAAATGAATAAATGTAGAAAAAGTATAATAGGTTTAAAAAAGTTAAAAATTAAAATTATAAAGAGAAAAGAAAAAAAAAAGGAAGAAAAAAGAAAAAAAGAAAAAAAAAAAAGGAAAACTCCACAGGACTGCAAAAGTCCAACATACAGGCAGAGGTTTATAACAATAGAATGTGTGACTAAATATACACATATACATTTATACCCAAAATCAAAATCAAAACAGTCCAACAAAAATAAAGTACAATAGTTGACCCAGTGAAGAAAGGAAACCAAAAATTATATCTACCAGAGCAAAACTAGTTAAAGCACAAACTGGAAAACAAAACTAAAGCAAGGTGCCAATTGGGGAATAAAGCAATGAAAATAAAACTAACAAATATGTTGAAAGGAAAGAAAGAAAATACAGAAGGAATAGATATGCAAAGTTAAATAGAGGTAGATAAAGAAGACTTATAAATGTTAAAGATTAACTGCAAGGGGAAAAGAACAGTAGGAAAAGCAAACAAAGGAATAAATGTAGAAAAAATAATGGGTTTAAAAAATGAAAATTAAGAGAAAAGAAAAAGAGGAAAACTCCACAGAACTGCAAAAGTCCAACATAAAGGCAGAGGTTTATGATGACAATAAAAATGTGACTGAGAAAAAAGAACAAAAAAGCTCAAAAGCTTAATTGGATTTCTTAGTGCCAATGAAATTGACAACTACAAAAGAGGGAGAAAAAAAGGAAACAAACAAAATCTAAAAGAATCTATAGAACAAGTCAAAAGATAAGAATAATAAATGTTTTTCTTGAGTCACTGCTGTCAGAGTCCTTTCCCTCGCTGGGAGTCACAGTCCACCTTAACCTCCCTAAGATGCCCTCCAACACTGTGCTGATCTCTGGACCTGCTGTGGGGGCAGCTCAGATTCTAATCTGCTCCTTCTCCTCTGTGTTCTTGCCTGCAACCTCCACAGCTATCAGAGCTAGTGCATTTTCTTTTGTGGGAGCTCTCAATGGCCTTTTATATATTCCATCGACACAGAGTCTGCTTAGTTGATTGTGTGGATTAATCTACAGCTTGTACAACTGGTGGGAAGGTTTTGGGTCTTCTTCCTTAGCCACACTGCCTCTGGGTTTCGATTGTGGTTTTATTTCCACTTCTACATGTGGGCTGTCCACTGGGGTTTAGCTCCTGAGGCTGCCCTGGAGGGCTTGGGTTTGCCCCTGTGAGGGCCAGGTGTGGACGTGGTGCAGCGGCTTGAGTTGCAGGGGTTCTGGCAGCCCCAGGTACTCAGAGGGGGTTGGTGGCTAGGGCAGCAGGAAATACAGTGCGCTAGAAGGGTATGGCAACCAGTATTGGCCAATACGCTCCAGTATTCTTGCCTGGAGAACTCCCTCTCTGACAGGAAGCCTGGCAGGCCACAGTCTACAGGGTTGCAAAGAGTCGGACACGACCAAAGTGACCCTGTGTGCATTGACACAAGACTTTTAGCCTGTGGCAGCTCTGCCCCAGTGAGAGCTGAGAGTGAAGATAGCGCAGCTGCTTGGCTTGTGGGGACCCTGGCGGCACCAAGTGTGCAGGGACACAGACTGCCTCCACCACAGGAGTTATGGCCCTATCAGAGTCTTTTTTCGAGCCTCTTGTAGCTGGCAATCAGAAGGCCTTTTTGGACACTATTTCTCCGTAACTCCACCTGTTCAGACACTTAGAGGGCTCCCTTTCCTGGGGTCCTTCTCTGTTCCGTGCATCAGGCACATAGAGGGGCCCCCCTGGCTGGGGTCCTATTCTGTAGATTGGCGCGTCAGACACTTAAAGGGTACCCTGGGTGGGGTCCTACTCTGTAGTTCAGTGCATCAGATGTTTGATGGGCCAGCCTCTCTATTGTTCAGCTGCCTATGCTGGCCTGTGGGGAAAGAGAGGCTATGGTGATGGCTCCACCCCCTAAGCCTTACTCAGCAGTATCACCTTGCTTCCATGGCTGCTTGGCTTTCCTCCACAGGCATTTCCCACCACATTCTCCTCCCTCACATCCCCTCAATCCGTCTCTCCACAGTCAACAGCAGCCCTCACCCTGGGATTGCTCCACAATCCCTAAACTCTAGCTCCCAGCTGCTGTGCCTTCCAGGAGACCAGCATTCCTGTCCAACGTATGTATGGCTGCAGCAAGGACTGTCTGTTCTCATTCCAGTTAGGCTGCCCCAGATCAGCTGTTTCACTCTCAGCCTTAAATATTTCTCCTCTGACTAAGACAGTTGCCTCGCTGTGGGAATTGGACCCCTGCTTCACTTCTTCAATCCGCTGAGCACAGGTCCAGTCCTACTAACACTCCGGTTTTTCCCTCTAGTTCCTTTGTCCTACCAAGTTTGTGTGGGTCTATATATTCTTTTCCACTGGTCAGGTACTCCTGTCTGCTCTCAGCTGGTATTCTGCGTGCACTTCTGTGTCTGAAGGTTTATTCCTGATGTATCTGTGGAGAGAGATGTATTCCACATTCACCTACTCCTCTACCATCTTGTTTCTCAAGATTCTAATACATTCTGATCACATTGGTATAATTGATGTGATTCTGAATGCTGGAGAGGTTTTTTTTTTTTTTTTTTTAATTGAAGCAAATATTCCATAATTGATTTAAAGATTAATATGTTCACTGTAAAATTTTCATTATTTGGAAATAATCAGTTCATACAAAAACATGAACTAGAAGTTGTTTGCATATTTCCTCAGTTTTTACCTCACCTAGAAACTAGTGAAGCCATGACCAAATCAATGAGAAAGTATTCTTTCCTCTCATTCTTTCCTTTACATTTCTCCAGTTTCTGAATATTTGATTTATATACCTAAGCATTTTGAAAATATAGGATGGAACATAGTACAGAATTAACTTTTCTGCACTTTGGAAAACATGTCAAAGCAGCTAGCATTTTAATAGTTGGTACATGTGAGCGTGCCAAGGCACTGCAGTTGTGTCTGACTCTGCTGCTGCTAAGTCGCTTCAGTTGTGTCTGACTGTATGCGACCCCAGAGACGGCAGCCCACCAGGCTCCCCCGTCCCTGGGATTCTCCAGGCAAGAACACTAGAGTGGGTTGCCATTTCCTTCTCCAATGCATGAAAGTAAAAAGTGAAAGTGAAGTCGCTCAGTCGTGCCTGACCCTTAGCGACCCCATGGACCGCAGCCCACCAGGCTCCTCCGTCCATGGGATTTTCCAGGTAAGAGTACTGGAGTGGGGTGCCATCGCCTTCTCTGTGTCCGACTGTAGCCTGGCCCATAGCCTGCCAGGCTCCTCTGTTCATGGGGTTCTCCAGGCAAGAACACTGAAGTGGGTGGCCATGCCCTCCTGCAGGGAATCTTCCTGACCCAAAGACTGAACCCACATCTCTCCCATCTCCTGTATTGGCAGGTGGGTTCTTTGCAACTAGTGCCACCTGAGAATTCCTAGGAACTGGTAACTGTTGTTATGTGTTTCCACAAGTCCTGGCCAGTGCTGAGTTGAGCTGATTTAACCTCACTGGAAAGGGCTTCCCAGGTAGTGTTAGTGGTAAATAACTTGCCTGCCAAAGCAGAAGACATAAGATACATGGATTACATCCCTGGGTCAGGAAGATCCTCTGGAGGAGGGCATGGCAACCCACTCTGGTATTGTTGCCTGGAGAATCCCATGGACAGAAGAGTCTGGCAAGCTACAGTCCATAAGTTTGCAAGGAGTCGGACATGACTGAAGTGGCTTAGCATCAGCACCAAACTCACTTGAAACCTCAGCAACCCTTGGAGAAAGCCCTGTTCCCGGAGCACAGACAGGGACAGTTTCACATCTTTATGGCTCCATCCCTACTCCAAGACTATGAGTAATGGCTGTGCTTCCTGATTTGCTGGTAAGGTGAAGGTCAGGCACAATCTCTGCACTTTTCCTTAGGTTGCTGCTGCTGCTGCTAAGTCGCTTCATTCGTGTCCGACTCTGTGCGACCCCATAGACGGCCGCCCACAAGGCTCCCCTGTCCCTGGGATTCTCCAGGCAAGAACACTGGAGTGGGTTGCCATTTCCTTCTCCAATGTGTGAAAGTGAAAAGTGAAAGTGAAGTCACACAGTCGTGTCCGACTCTTAGCGACCCGATGGACTGCAACCCACCAGGCTTAGCATTAAATGTGTAGGTAAAGCTACAAAGGTTTGGCAAATAAAAACAACCTGGCCAGTGACCCCCTGCACCAGTAGTCTGTTTAATGCACCTAGGAATCACCTCCAGGGTCTTTTAAAAGTGCCCATTCTGAGTCAGTGCCTCTAGAAATACCCTGCATTCCTAACAGGCTCCCAGAGGATGTAGATGCTGCTGGTCCACAGGTCGGCCCCCCTTTGAACAGAAGATTCCTTGATGATATTGCAAATTTGCTATTTCATTTGACACGAAAAACATGTCAAAGCAGTTAGCATTTTGACATTCCAAAGGCAATGTCAAAATGGTTTGTAGTAAAGGCTTATATATTAATTAAATCAAAGAGTATGTGTGAAATGATGGGAGATAAAAGACACAGAAGAAGGAGAAAAGAGCATGTAGCAGGGCTATGGAGAAGTCCTTCTGGGAGCATCAGTAGCAGCCTGCACTGCAGGAAGTAGAAGCTTTGGTGAGAGTGTAGGCTGAAGACTCTTAAAGCAAACGTGCGTGTGTGCTAAATCACTTTAGTCATGTCTGACTGTTTGCGACCCTGTGGACCATAGCCTGCCAGGCTCCTCTGTGGGATTCTCCATGCAGTAATACTGAAGTGAGTTGCCATGCCCTCCTCCAGGGGATCTTCCCGACCCAGGGATTGAACGTGCCTGCATCTCTTATGCCTCCTGCATTGGTAGGCAGATTCCTCAGCATTAACACCAGATGAGAAGCCTCTTAAAGCTAGAGGAGCTGTCAAATTGGATGTGGGCAACAAAGGGATGGATAAAAAAGATGTGGTGTGTATATATATATACACAATGGAATGTTACTCAGCCAGCCATGCAAAGAATGAAATAATGCCATTTGTAGCAACATGAAAGGACCTAGAGATTATCATAGTAAGTGAAGTCAGAGAAAGAGAAATATCATATATCACTTTATGTGAAATCTAAAATCTAACACAAATGAACTTATCTCCAGAACAGAAACAGACTCACAGGCATGGAAAACAAACATACGGTTACCAAAGGGGAAAGGGGATGGGAGGAAGGGATAAACTAGGGGTTTGAGATTAACAGATACATGCTACTATATATGGGGAATTGTATTCAATGTCTTGTAATAACCTATAATGGAAAATAAATACATCTATATCTATATATCTAACCAAATCACCAGATCCCTGTTGTACACCTGAAATTACCCAACATTATAAATCAACTATGTGTGGGTATGTTTAGTTGCTCAGTTGTATCCGACTCTTCATGACCCCATGGACTGTAGCCGCCATGCTCCTCTGTCCATGGGGATTCTTCAGGCCAGAATACTGGAATGGTTTGCCATGCCCTCCTCCAGGGGATCTTCCCAACCCAGGGATTGAAGCCAGGTCTCCCGCATTATAGGTGGATTCTTTACCATCTGAGTCACCAGGGCCTAAGAATACTAGAGTGCTTAGCCTGTCCCTTCTCCAGGGGAACTTCCTGATCCAGGAATCGGACCAGGGTCTCCTGCACTGCGGGCAGATTCTTTACAACCTGAGCTACCTGGGAAGCCCATAAATCAACCATTTTTTTAAAAAGCAGATGTGGGAATAACTCTGCTAGGATAGTGGTGGAGAGTAGGGAAGAACTGCTGTTCTCTGCTTTAGCTGCAAGCACAGGTGTTGGGAACCTCTTTGAAATGTGCATCCCTGTGTGGGTGTCACATAAGGTTGGCTCCGTCACCCCAGAGACAACCACGTGCCCTACCATGGAAAGCCACCATTCAGAACCTGTCTTTCGGCAGTCTTGGGAACTCTCAAGATGTACAGTATCAGACCAGCCATGAAGCTGAGCCCTGTGTTTTGCACATCTGTATTTTTAATGACATTCCCAACGTAATTGGAGAGGCTAGAGAAGTGAGTAGTACTTGTCAAAGTATGTCTGTTATCAAGAGGGTAAAGCTCCTCCACTCACCTCAGTGGTAGTTGGGCCGCTGAGCTATAATGAATGATTCTTACAGACTGAGGTTTTACTGTATTAGAATTTCAATGAGGCATGGCTTTATGCTGCTTTTTCAAATACATTGAAAATATTCTTTAGGATTCAAGTTAATTTTATTTTCTCATAAAAATAATAAGAGCACATTAAAAAGTACAAAGAAAAGGAAAAGCCCACAATCTACCACTGTTAACATATTAATTTCAGCATTTGGATGATTATTTCCTTTGAGTCTGTGTGCGTGTGTGTAAAATAGTTTTAAGTACATAAAATGCAATATTCCACCCTGTGCTTTATGACTTTACATTGTAAGAATTTCTGAATGTTTTTACAGTCTTAATTAATACTTAAAATGTCTGAATCATGTCTTACTGAGTTAACTAGGCCTCTAAATATTGGTCATTTGGGTTGAAAGAGTCTTAAAGAGCTGTCAGCATTTGGATGTATGTGGGGGAATGGGAGCTAGAAGCAGATGAGTAGGAAAAGGAAATGTTCTTTCTTTTTGGTAGCTTCCCCCTCCCCACCCCCACCCCGGCCAGGTTTAAAAATATCTCTAAATCCTAAAGCATGAGACAGTTCTGTTACTTTATTACAGGGATTCACAGAGATAGGTTATTTGAGTTGGTGGGTAGTTATACTTAACATAATGTATTTAATCCAAGGGAATCCCAGATAACTTAAAAATCAGCCTTCCTTCACCATCTGGCCTTAGTGAAAGACCTAGTAGAAACTTCCCAGCAGATGATTTGCTCCTGGTCTAGAGTGCTGCCTTGGGGTGTGCAGAGAGTGCAGTTGGGGCACAGAGATGAGGTGCTTAGTCCAATTTGCAGCCTTATAAAGGGTTCCTGGAAAGAATGAGATCTTAGAATAAGTGTATGTGTGTGTAAGAGTGACCTGACCTAGAAATGTTGAAGGCTCTGGGTAGAGGGACTAGCAGGTGTCATGGGCCTGTCCATCCCCAGAGCTGTCACTGCAGGAGATGGCATGCTTGACAGTCACATGGCTGCCTGCACGGCCCAGGGATCCTGTCCCTACCAGATGATGGGAGAAGTCAGAAAAACAACAGCAACAACAAAACATGTAGATACATTATAATCTAGGAGAGCCCAGAGGAAAGAAACTTTGCCTAACTACGCATGCATCCTTCAGAAATTTTGATCCATGTTTTGGAGGTGACCATATTACCCTCAGCCCCTGAATTCTTATGAGTATGTTGGATCCCTCAGGTTGTTGAGAGGAAAGAAAAGATTGATCATCCTTGCTATATAGTTGATGGTGATACAGTAAGTGTTTAAATGATTGGGATTGTGATTTAAAAGTAAGTTCACTTGGCTACAGTTTGGTGGATGGATTTAAAAGGAAAGGGCAAGACTGAGAAGGCCTCCATTTAGGAGGCTCCTCCTACCTGGATGTGGTCATAGGGGTGCGGAAAAGGGGAAAGAGTTAAAGAACTACTTAGGAGGTAAGATGGGAAAGCTAGAGTGGCTGGTTTGGTGTGCTCTTAGAGGGGTGAGAAGGAATTGTTTGACTCCCAGGTTTTTTGTTGTTGTTCAGTCACTCAGTCATGTCCAACTCCTTGTGACCCCATGGATTGCAGCATGCCAGGCCTCCCTGTCCATCACCAACTCCTGGAACTTGCTCAAACTCATGACCATCAAACTGATGATGCCATCCAACCTCTGTTGCCTGCTTTTCCTCCTGCCCTCAAACTTTCCCAGCATCAAGATCTTTTCCAGTGAGTCGGCTCTTTGCGTCAGGTGGCCAAAGTATTGGAGCTTCAGCTTCAGCATCAGTCCTTCCAATGAATATTCAGGGTTGATTTCCTTTAGGATTGACTGGTTTGATCTCCTTGCTGTCCATGGGACTCTCAAGAGTCTTCTCCAGCACCACAGTTTGAAAGCATTGATACATTACATTTTCAACATATGAGTTTTTGGGGGACACAAATGTTCAGACTATAGCAAGTCTCTGGCTCTTTACTTAGAGAACAGATGAGGGTCAAATGCTTCTGCTGCTGCTGCTACTGCTGCTAAGTTGCGTCAGTCATGTCCAACTCTGTGCGACCCCCATAGATAGCAGCCCACCAGGCTCCTCCATCTGTGGGATTCTCCAGGCAAGAATGCTGGAGTGGGTTGCCAGTTCCTTCTCCAGTGCATGAAAGTGAAAAGTGAGAGTGAAGTCGCTCAGTCTGACTCTTCGCGACCCCATGGACTATAACCCACCAGGCTCCTCTGTCCATGGGTTCTCCAGGCAAGTGTACTGGAGTGGGTTGCCATTGCCTTCTCTGCAAATGCTTCTAGATACCTGATTTCAACTAGTCATTGTGTATTACTATGCTAATCACTGTAGTTTGCTTCCCAAGTTGACAAGATTCACCAAATATTTTAATAAAGAAATATAAAGGCAATACTATAGAATAAACTTTAGGAAAGGGTTTCACAAAGGGAATAAAACAAGAAGACATTGGGTTATGAATGTGATGACAGATTTTTAAAAGTTAATGACTCAGTAGCTTTTTATTGGAAAAGATTGAGATCAGGAGGAGAAGGGGGTGACAGGGTGAGATGGTTGGATGGCATTACTGACTCAATGAACATAAGTTTGAGCAAACTCTGGGAGATAGTGAATGACAAGAAAGCCTGGAATGCAGCAGTTCATGGAATCACAAAGTCAGACGTGACAGTGACTGAACAACCACAAGCTTTTTATTGAGTGTATACTATAATATGCTAGGCTCTTAACTGGGTTTCAGGATACAATCCTGAGGAAAAAATATGTGACATCTCTGCCTCCTTAGAGTTTGCTCTCCAGCTGGGGCAAGGACAGGGCAGGCCTCGGCACAGATATGTATCTAGGGGTGTGATGGATGACTGTAAAGTGACTACCAATGCAGTCTTATCACAAAGAAGTACATGTTGGGATGAGACAGCAGGAATGTTGGCTGGCCATGTCTTGGCCAGAGAAGATTCCCATAGTAATGGCAGAGAAAGAGTTCACAAAGCAAATGGGCTGTGAGGATGGGTGAATAGTTAGCAGGAGGCTGTTAGTCATTTAGCAAATTGTTTACTGAACTTGGACCATGTGTTAGGCACAGCCTTAGGTGTTGGGAATCATTTGTGAATAACCCAGGCAAAAATTCCTGCCTCATGAGACTTATTGGCAGTTTGGACTAGGATGATGGTAGAGGGATTGGAGAGAAGTGGCCTGATAGGAACGATGTTTAGGAGTTAAAATTGATAGTTCTTGGGGGAAGGAATTAATATAGCTGAGGGAGGAAGCTGTCAAGGTGATTCTTAGGTTTCTGGCTTGTATAACCAGATGGGTGGCAGTCCAGTCATTGAACATGGGAAACTCTGGTGTGGGGTAAGATTAATTTGAACATTCAAGGTTTGAGGTGCCTTTGAGATATCCAAGTGCAGATGTTAAATGAGCAGTTATGTACATGAGTCTAGAACTCAGAAGTAAGGTTTAGGCCATTGAAACATGTTTGTCAGGTATCTGCATTCAGGCAGTAATTGAAGGGGTGGGTAGGGAGGAGATTGCTTATGGTATGAGAAGAAATGAACCAAACTTAAATCTTTTTTTTTTAATGTGTTTCTCAAAATCAGACTACATTATACTGCTTTTAATTGGCATGTGGATTTTAATGTGAGTGCCCATGTATTCTCTTAGGTGTAAAAAACAAAATAAAACTTGGTTTCACCTTTTGCTGTATGTGAGTAGTTTATAGGTGAAAAAAGAAAATACTCAAATTTTAACACAGCAGCAATAATTCTAGGCAGAGCTATGAGAATAAAATTCCAGGTTCATTACCTAATAAGATTTGCTATTTCCTTGAATTTATAATCTAACACCTCTTTGAGAAACATCAGTGGTAGGTAAATAATGTGTCAGAATTATTCAATGAGGCTGACAAAATTAAATTGGCTGACATTTTCCCCAATAATATTCAAGGCAGGTAAAGATTTCTCAGCAGAACAGTGACCTAATGAATGTGAGCCAAAGAATGAGAATTAGAAATAGGAGACAAAAAGGAGATGAATAAAACCTATCACCCATAGGGCGCATCATTTCTGTTGCTTTTTGTATTCATAGAAAAGTTCTAGAAGGTTAATCTTCTATTAGCCACTTTAAAAATACATTTTCCTAGTTTTTAATTATAATTAATTTACTTTTCTATTAAATGTTGACCTTTCTTGCCACTTGAGTTTCAGTTTTGTCATCGGTAGTCAGTTAGAATATTTTCCTCTGAAACAAAGCCCTTGCTGACATTTAGTTTAATTTCTCCTTGGCGATTGCGGGAAAAAGTAACACAAATGCAAATAAATCCTCATGCTTAACAATCTAATTTTAAAAATGTCCATGGAAAAACTAAATGTTCCTTTAAACATTCATGAGAAAAATTCTTCTTTTTTTTGTGGTGGGTATTCTGGTTGGAATTAGAAATATATTAGGAATGGAACAGTGTTATAAATAGAACATTGCTATGGTTCATACTTAAAATGTGCACACAGCATTTTTCCCCTTTAGCTTTATTGCATATAGGTTTTAAGTTAGAGATACCTTGATAACAGGTGAAATTCTGATGCAATGGTGATTGTCTCTGTATACAAATGACTTCAAATAAGCCTTCTCCTACCCCGTCCACTCTACTTGATTGTTAATATTTCCTTCTGGGACTTTCCTGGTGGTACACTGGATAGGAATTTGCCTTCCAATGCAGGGGACAAGGGTTTGATCCCTGGTTTGGGTGGATCGCATACACCACAGGGCAAAATGAGCCAGCAGACCACAACTCCTGAGCCTGCATACTGCAGCGCTGAAGCTGGTGCACCTAGAGCCTGTGCTCCATCACGAGTGAAGCCGGCACGCTGCAGCCAAGAGTAGCCCCCTGCTTGCTGCAACTAGAGAAAGCCTGCATACGGCCACGAAGACCCAGTGCAGCCAAAAAAATTAATGAATTAAAAAAATTTTATTTTCTTCTGATTAGTTTGTTCAAAGCTTCCTTTTACTCTATCTACAGGTAAAACAACAACAACAAAATAGCAATTCAGCCCAAAAAAGTAGACTTTGCTATAGTGATATAAATTTTTTTGTAGACTATTTTTTAAAATTTTCAAATAGGATGCTTGATGAAGATGATCGCTTTTGTAAAAATGAAATGAAGTTGAACTTTGGGCTACTTCTGAAGTGAAATGACTGGTTCTTTGTTTCTGTCTCCACCTACCCTTTTAGAGAATTCAAAAGTAGACTCAGTATATTTGCATCCATTCCAGTGTATTCTTTTTCTACCAGTACACATTTCTAACTAGAATCTCTAGAAAAGTGTGAAGGGCCTACTACAGGCAAAGGAGATAGATTTCTGTGTGATGCATGGTCTCTTTCCTCTCTCAGTTTTAGTTTATTTTTCTTTCCTGAGTGAGAGGAAAGATAGGGTGGAGGGAGGAAGCCTTTGTTCCTTCACTGCTGAGTTGGAGGAAGAAGTTCACTTGAAAGAAGCTCACTTCATAGCTGAGTGCAGTGAGTATCAGGAGGACCATGGTGAGACCTCTTCTCCTCCAGCATCACCTGTGGCCCAGAGTGGGAAAGAGATGCTCAGTAACCCAGGACACGAGCACTTCTTTCTCTTAGACATTTTCCTTTCTTTTAGATTTTCACTTTGCTCAAGACAAAAGCAGGTAAAAGTCTGAGTGAGGCCAGTATTCAAATTCTTACCTGTTTTTATTCTGCTGTGTAAGTTATGAACTTGGTAGGACACTGATTATCCTATTCGTCTTATGCTGATCTTTACTCGAGCCAAAGATGTATTTACTTCACTCCTTCTTAAGCAACAGAAGAATTCTAGAGCAGCAGCAGTTGTTTTATTTGCTTGACCTTTCCCAGCAGCCTGGGCTCAGTGGACCCAAGGTCACCTTTAGAGTGTATGCAGTTAGCTATGATCTGGGGAGGTGGGAGGTGTCTTCTGGGAGCGTTGAGAAGCCTGAACCCAGGACTTTCACTGGGCCCAGTTTGTCAAAAAGATCCAGACTAGAAGGCTTGCTTCTCTTCTCCATGGTTAAAGGGTACTCTGAATGGTTATTGCATTGTTAGTATCACTAGGGTACACAGCTTTGTGTTCGGGCTGATAGGTTATAAAAAAGATAGGCTGCAACTTGTGTCTTGTTTTATATAGGAAACAGTGAGGGAAAGTTCCACTGAATAATAAACATCAGTATTGATTTAATGTGAAAAAAACTTTTAAAAAGCCAGAAGGAAGGAAGGAAAATATATTTTGCACCTTTATTTTCACACCAGAGAGAAAATCCTTCTTGTCAGTTTGTGTGAATTCTTCTATTTGTATAAACATACAGATATACCTGTATGTCACATACATGCATACATTTGCATGTATACACAACAATAGGACTGTGTGTCATTCTGCAAGCTGATTTTTTTACTCAGTGTATGATGAATATTCTCTAGTGTCACTATTAAGGATTAGCTATTGTTTGTGATAGTTGAATGGTTTTCTTTCTCTAGCATGTGTGTACTCTAATTCATTTAACTATTATTTTTATTGATGATGATTTAGAAGGGGTCTAGTTTTTTCAACTCTTAATGCTGTAATAAATATTCTTACCTGCATGTTTCTGCCTTTATTTCTGTAATGCAGAATTCCAAATGGTGTTTAAATTGTTTATTTTTATTATTTTTAACCTTTTAAAATTATTTATTTATTTATGGCTATGTTGGGTCTTTGTTGCTACGTGTGGGCTTTCTCTAGTTGTGCCGAGCAGGGATAACTCTCTAGTTGTGGTGCATTGGCTTTTCATTTTGGTAGCTTCCCTTATTGCAGAGCATGGGCTCTAGGCACGGGGGCTTCAGTAGTCATGGCCCATGGGCTTAGTCACCCTGCAGCATGTGGAATCTTCCCAGACCAGGAAGAACCCATGTTGAACCCATGTCCCCTGCATTGGCAGGTGGGTTCACCCCTGGACCATCAGGGAGGTTCTAAATTGTTTGTTTTTGATATTGAAAAATATTTCTTTTTTACCCTCCAAAAAATTGAACCAGTTTATACTCCCACAAAGGTGTACAATAAAGATATGAATTGCAGAACATAGTTGAAGTGCTGTAGAAAGATCATGGTTATATGTCATATTTTGATGGCACTTTATATTTTATAATCCTCTTCCAATCTGATTTCTCACAACCACCATATGGTATGGTTTTATATCTGCATTTATATGGATTGCTTTGAATCTGTAGATGGCTTTGGGTAGTATGGGTATTTTAATAGTACTCTTCCATCTACTCTTCCGTGAACTCCATTTTTCTGTGTCTTCTTCAGTTTCTTTATCAAAGAAATCTTGTACAAATCTCTCACCTCCTTGGTTATACTTGATGCTGTTGTAAATGAGATTGCTTTCTTAATTTCTCTTGCAGGTAGTTTGTCTTTAGTGTATAGAAACATGACTGATTTTGTGTATTGATTTTGTATCCTGAAACTTGCCTGAGTTTATTTGTTAGTTCTAATAAACTAAGTCTTTAGAATTTTCTCTAAGATCATGTCATCTGCAAACAGCAATGATTTTACTTTTTTCTTTCCCATTTGATTACCTTTTATTTATTTATTTATTTATTTTTCTTGCCTGTTTGCTGTGGCTTGGACTTCCCAGTACTATGTTGAATTGGTAAGAGTGGGCATCCTTGTCTTGTTCCTGATCTTAGAAGGAAGGCTTTTCATTCTTGAGTTTGATATTAGCTGTGGGTTTTTCATATATGCCCTTTATTAAATTGAGGTACATTCCTTATATACCTAATTTATTATGAGTTTTTATCTTGAAAAATACCTTGAATTTTGTCAAGTGCTTTTTCTGTATCTGTTGAAATGGTCATATGTGTTTTATCCTTCATTCTTTTAATGTTTGCATATGTTGAATCATCCTTGCATCCCAGGAATCAATCTCACTTGATCATAGTGTATGATCCTTTTAATGTGGTCCTGAATTCTGTTTGCTAGTATTTTGTTGGGGATTTTTGCATCTGCGTTTATCAGGTATGTGTGTTAGTCTCTCAGTCATGTCTTGACTCTTTGCCACCCTATGGACTGTAGCCCACGAGGCCTCTGCCCATGGAATTCTCCATTTAAGAATACTGGAGTGGGTAGCCATTCCCTTCTACAGAGATCTTCCCAACCCAGGGATTGAACCTGCTTCTCCTGCATTGGCAGATGGATTCTTTACCATTTAAACAACCAGGGAAGTCTCTTATCAGGGATATTGGTTTATAAATTTTATTTTCTTGTAGTATCTATGTCTGGCTTTGGTATCAGGGTAATGCTGACCTTATAAAATGAGTTTGAAAGTATTATTTCCTCTTCAGTATTTTGGAAGAGTTTGAGAAGGACTGATATTAATTCTTTAAATGTTTAATAGAATTCACTAGTGAAGCTCTCTGGTCCTGGGCTTTTGTTTGTTGGGAGATTTAAAATTACTGATTCAATCTCCCTGCTCATTGTTGGTCTGTTCAGATTTTTTATTACTTTTTGATTTAATGTTGGTAAGTTGTGTGTTTCTAGGAATTTGTCCATTTCTTCTGAATTATCTAGTTTTTTTGACATTTAATTCCTCATACTTAAAATGAGGATTTTACTAGTAATAGTCTCAGAGTTGCTGTGAAATTTTTTAAAAGCTGATTTATACCAAAACTGCTTAAGACATTCTTCGACACTCTGCTTTCTAGAAAAAGTCAGGAGAAAAGAAGTTATTCTCTTTAAGAATACACATTCCTGTTTTGAATACTGATTAAATATCTTGATATGCTTCTAACTACTTAAAAACAAAATCTAGGAGGAAGGGAACATGGCTGTTCCTATAGCTGATTCTTGTTGGTTTGACAGAAAACAACAAAATTCTGTAAAACAATTATCATTATCCTTCAATTAAAAAATAAATTAAACAAAATATAAATGTTGTATTTTTGCATATCCAGTGTTTTATTCCAAATGTGTAACTAAAAAGGTAGAGATTTTTAACTTTCTGATTATTTTTCTGTTTACATGTGGAATATTCTGTGAAAGGAAGTATAGATGTTAAACATACTGATCTTATGATTGACAGCTTAATTTGATAAAAATTATCCAGGATATGAGCGTATTCCAATGAGAACCAAGTGTTCCATGATGGAAGTAGTCCATGTAATCAGCTTGCCACCAGATGGCTGGTGGGTACCCCAGAGAAAGATGCCACATTTACTGAGTCAAGTTTTGGCCTTAATGTTATCACATTGATACTAAGTGGATATAGCCATAGTCATTTTGGTGAGTGAAAATCCATGTTGTGGAGCCCACGTACAACTTCCAACCGTACTCCACGGCCACTTTGTTCGTAATCCCTTTTGAGAAGAACAACAGTAGAGAAAAAGGTTGGTTGACCTTTGTCTACCTGATTATTTAGCTCCATATGTGTGAAGTTGCTATTTGGTGAGCATTTATATGGCCAACCAAACCATTAGCTGCAGTCCATAAATGAATGTAAATCAGTCCCTCTGGCATGTCTCCTTCAAGATGAACAACCTGGTACAAAACAAAATGGCCTCTGTGGGTACAATAGCTGTGTACCAGATGCCAGTGAATGTGCTGATTTCTCCAGCAGAGAAGTCACATCTGGCACAGTATCTGCACTCTCCAAGATCCTTCTGCTTTTCTTAAAGGCCAGATAGGCAAGCTGAATATGAATGTGTTAGGAATCATCACCTTCATCCTTTCAGTCCTTAAGGCCATTTCCTCACCTTTGGCACATCTGTGTTTTACCAAGTATAGAGTGGTTACTGCTTACTGCTCAGTCAGCACGCAATGGAAAGCATGACATTCTATGGAATGGAGAGGCAGTCAAGGTCCCTGTGGACTAGACTATAAGTGTGTGCTGGGAGCTGATAGAGCCCTGAGGTAGGGTAGTAGGGTGCCAGCTGGAGCCAAACTGCTCAGGTATTCTTTGCTAGCACATATAAAGAAAAAAACTAATGTGTTTTTGCCCATCAACAGCTATGTACCAGATGCCAGTGAATGTGCTGATTTACTCCAGCAGAGAAGTCACATTTGGTATAGTATCTGCACTCTCCAAGATCTGTCTGCTTTTCTTAAAGGCCAAATCGGCAAGCTGAATATGTCTGTGTTAGGAATGACGGTGGTGACCTTCATCCTTTCAGTCCTTGATAGTGACCCTAATCTACAGTCTCTTGGTTGCAGCATGTGGGATCTAGTTCTCTGACCAGGGATTGAACCCAGTCCCTCAGCATTGGGAGGGGGGAGTCTCAGCCACTGGACCACCAGGAAAGTCCCCTGTTTAACTCTTATTCAAGAGGTTCTAGATCTGTGTATTAGTTCAAGTTTGGGAATTGATTGAGGGATGGCATTTTTCTATTTTATAGTTTTGCTCCTTATATAGAAAAAGTAGGACTTGGTAGGTTTGTAACTATTTCTCTCTTAGAAATACCATGATCAAGCACCAGTGATCTCTGCAAGTTAGACTATTCCGATTTCAGCCTTTGCTTGCTGCCCATGTTGGTAAGCATGCTATCTCATCTTTTGTTGAGTACTGTCACTGAGCCCCTGCCACTCTGGGATACTATGATCCCCATTCAGTTTAGGAACCCATTTCTTGGGTGGCACCATTGCCTGTTGTCATTCCTGGTCTGCAGAGAATAGCGGCTATAGAGATCTTCAAGTACGCTGGTGATCCTTTGAACCAGTGTATCTCAGTATCGGTGAAGGCAGTGCCCTCTGGATCCTACCAGGTGATATAGTTATAGGCAGGTGAGCAGGTCTTACATGATAAATCCAGGTCAGCATTCCTATCTGCTGAAGTCTTTGCATAGCTCCCTGTTTACCAAGGAGGTAGTGTCATCTCATTTTTATGTAGTGTAGGTTACCTTCAGAACCAGACGTCCATCAACCAAGTGAACAAACTGTTAGAGCCATTTTCAGCCGTTTGACATAGCACAGAAAATCCAGAATCTCAGTTTAGTGTGCCCATATTAAAATTTTTGATCTATTCTAACATTATATTCCTTCCAACCTGATTTAATACCCTCTGCATCTATTTTCATACCTATTCCCTGGTTTCTGTCTATATAAATTGGAATTATCTTGCATATCTTTTGATATAAATTTTCTTTCTTTCTCGTTCACAGTTCACACTACACACTGGATTCTGCTGGGACTTGATTCTGGTTGTAGGTCTAGAAGCAAGAGAGATAGTTGGGGCAGGGTCCTAAGGAAGGCCAAAGTCCCTGGCAAGATGCCATTGTAGGTAAGGCTCTTACTGATTCTTCAGGCAAGGAGAGACCAACCTCATCAAGCAAGGAGGAAAAGCTGTTACTATTGGCAGATAAAACTGCAGCACATGGTCCTCAGCCTCAGCTTCATGAAAATCCCCTTGGACAGCAAGGAGATCAAACCAGTCAATCCTAAAGTGAATCAGTCCTGAATATTCATTGAAAGGACTGATGCTGAAACTGAAGCTCCAATACTTTTGCCCCTAATGTGAAGAACTAACTCACTGGAAAAGACCCTGATGCTGGGAAAGATTGAAGGCAGGGGCAGAATGGGATGACAGAGGATGAGATGAGATGGATGGCATCACCGACTCAATGGGCATGAGTTTGAGCAAGTTCTGGGAGTTGGTGATGGACGGGGAAGCCTGGCATGCTGCAGTCAATGGGATCGCAAAGAGTTGGACATGACTAAGTGACTGAACTGAACTGAGTCTTATCCCAGCTTTCAGGCCCCTCTGCTTCCCAGCCAGAATCCTAACTTTAACTGAAGAGACTCTGTAAGTTTGGGAATTCAATTTGCATTGCAATATTGCCACCCATAGGGTTAGACTTCTAGTTTTAGAAATCCCATCTCTGGGGCAGTAGGAGATAAGTTTTCTTCACTGTGGTCACTATGGTCTGGCTCTTCCTCTAATCCTTGAGATTGGAATTTAACGTTCTCAATTGAATTTTTTCTTTCCTCTGGAAATTCAAATTCCAGGCCCCACCCTGGACTACAGACTTAGAAACTTGGGGTTTGGGGCCCCCGTTTTAATAGGCTTTTCAGGTGATTCTTATGCATGCTCAACTTTGAGAAACGCTAATGTGGAACAACACCTTCAAAATTCTCAGAGAAAATTATTTTCAACTGAGAATTCTAAGCCAAGACAGTTAATGTGGATAAAAATAAAGACAGACACATATAAGGACTCAAAATTTATGTCCCTTGTGTTCTTTATTCAAAAACAATTGGTTCATGGAAACAAGGAAGTCAACAAAGGAAGCAATGAAGTGGAAGAGAAAGGACCTAAGAAATATGGAAGCCAAGAGCCCAAGGCAAAAAGGAGGATTCCAAGATGATAGTAAAGAGATGCTTCCTGCTGGCTTCTGTGCAACTGACCCAGTGTCACTCCAGAGAGGCACATAAAGCCGAATGAATAACTTCAAGATAAAATATGTAGCTGATATATCTAACTTTCTGAAATATGATACTTCTAGATGTAAAATCTGTCTGGTAGAGCAGATTAAACAAACAGGTATTTAAAAAAAATAAAATTAGAAGTATATAAATTATTAATTCTATAAAATGCAAAATTTATACAGGAAAGAAAAATTTTTTTGGCTTATCAGTAAATATACTATTTGTGCAAATATATTAATAGATGCACTAACTTCTGCTGTCCTTCGGAATTTTCAAATAAATATTTTGGTAGTATGAAGAGATAAGAAGTAAGTTGGGAGGTGCTATGGCAGCTAAACCTTTACTATCCTAACAGGAAATCAGGAGTTCATATATAATATTGATTAAAGTATCAATTTCTTCATGTTATTTAGGTACATAAGTACTTTTGAAAAAAAACTTTAAAATAGTTAAAAATGGCTACCTCTAAAACCAGATGTGGAATGTGAAAGGTAGTATAAGATTTGACTGTCATTTTAAAACTCAATTTGATGATTTTTTAAATGAAATTATGTGCATATAACATAAATAATAAAAAGAGAAAAGAAGAAATTCTCTGATTTGATAAAACATAATGCAAATAAGGGCTTCCCTGGTGGCTCCGCAGTAAAAACTTCTCCTGCAGTGCAGGAGACATGGGTTCCATCCCTGGGTTGGGAAGATTCCCTGGAGGAAGGCATGGCAACCCACTCCAGTATTCTTGCCTGGAGAATCCCATGGATAGAGGAGCCTGGAGGGCTACAGTCCTTAGGGTCACAAAGAGTTGGACACGACTGAAGCAACTAAGCATGCACGCACGCAGGGCAGATTAATTTACCATGTATGTATTGAGCTGTGTGCAAAGCATAGTAGCCATAGGGGACAATGAGATTTATAAAATCAATCTGCCTTCTAAGGAGAATATACTCTTTTCAATGAAACAAATATCTAAAGCACTGAAATAGCAGTTTAAGACTGAAGGATGAAGACTGCAAGAATTCTGTGGCCTTCACTGCCCATTCCAGCCCCTGTAAGTCGCTTCAGTCGTGTTCAACTTTGTGTGACCCCACAGACGGCAGCCCACCAGGCTCCCCCGTCCCTGGGATTCTCCAGGCAAGAACACTGGTGTGGGTTGCCATTTCCTTCTCCAATGCGTGAGAGTGAAAAGTGAAAGTGAAGTCGCTTAGTCGTGTCCGACTTTAGCGACCCCATGGACTGCAGCCCACCAGGCTCCTCCATCCATGGGATTTTCCAGGCAAGAGTACTGGAGTGGGGTGCCATTGCCTTCTCCGTTCCAGCCCCTGAAGCCCCATTAATTGTGACATCTCCGCATTCTCCAAACATGAAACACTTTACAGTATCACTAACCTGATTGCCCCTGCGTTGTTTCTGTAGATACTTGAGACAAGAGAAAGAATCATAAATTCAATAATTTCTGCCATATCTGAGGTTTACATGTGGGGTGTGTATATGTATGTATGTGTGTATGAATATATATATAAACGTGCACCTTCACATATAATTTTAATTTTTTCTTGGAATATGTAATAAGAGTACCCAACAAATGGCAAATAAAGACTAGTTCAGATTAAACATTAGGACTGCTAAGCAAGTATTACCAACCTAAGCTAATTTTCTACTGTTCTTATGTTGCTACTGTCCCATTTCCTCTGGAAATGCAAATTTTAAGTATAAAACTTTGATTTAGTCTACTGTGAAATTCAAAGAAACTGCAGGTCACAATGTACTTGATAAGAATTTCTAAGAGGAAAGAATCTTTTGACATAGTTACAATGAGTATTCAGAAGTCCTAATTTTTCAGCCAGGAGTACAATGAATGAAGAGCATATAGATACCAGGGCAAAAGCGTTATTAAGTTCATGTATGTTAAGCTCTCTGACATTAGAAATTTCAGATCTTCCTCAGTGTTTACCTTAACATTGCTTTTACATAAGCCTTTCATAGACTCTTTATATATTTGGGAAATTCAACTTTTATATTTAATGGGTATTGAAAAGCTGATTGGAAGCTCTGTGTGCATGGGTTGGGCTTGACAGTAAATGGGCTTCAGTATACAAGGTAACTGGGCACCAAGCTGGCATTTTTCTTGAGGCTCCATGAAAGGTTAGTATCTAGAGTATTTTTTTTTTCCTCTGGGAGTTTTTAATTACTGGAAAAGATGAGTGCTTCAGTCCTGCCTGGTAATGTATGCCTGGCTGCTGGCCTCTGGCAACAGGGTGGAGAAGGGGGCTAGGATCTCATGCTGAATGTGTAGACACCCATCCAGTCCTGCTGTGATCAGCCGTGCACTGATTCGCTAAAGTTTTGTGCTTATTGGCTTCAGTTGTGCCAGCGACTTGGGCTGCTGGCATGGGGGTATCTTCTTTCATATGTTTGCTGGAGATGAGCCACAAACCTAGAGTGGGGTTCCAATAGCTCTGTATATAGATTTTTCAGTCAATTTCCCAGTTTTCTGCCCCACCCAAACTTAAAGTACTTCCTGGTATCTCCTCACCTACAGCTTCTCTGGGGATCTACAGAGTTTTTCAGCTTCTAAGCATATTTCTTAGGAAGTATTGAAGATAAAAAGTTCTTTGTTCTGCTCTGTTCAGTTACCACACCACCATCTGCCTTTGCCTTAAAACATTTACAAAAACTCTATCCATTAATGCATCTTTCATATCCCTATACTGTCATTTTGGTGTAATTTTGAGAAGCAGGGTCTATGGTTCGTTTGTCTAGTTTAAGCAGAAATTCAGGAATCATTTGTTCATCAGTGTTTCTCCAGTGCCTCGCTCATTTTTATTGTTCAGTCACTCAGTCATGTCCTACTGTTTGCGATGCCATGGACTGCAGCATGACAGGCTTCCCTGTCTTTTCACCGTCTCCTGGAGCTTGCTCAAACTCATGTCCGTTGAGTCAGTGAGGCCATCCAACCATCTCTTCCACTCTTGTCCCCTTCTCCTCCTGCCTTCAATCTTTCCCAGCATCAGGATCTTTTCTGATCAGGACATCTGCATATATTCCTTTATGCTTGACTGGTTTGATCTCCTTGCTGTCCAAGGGACACTCAAGAGTCTTCTCCAACACCACAATTCAGAAGCATCAATTCTTCAGTGTTCAGCCTCCTTTTTGATCCAACTGTCACATCCATACATGACTACTGGAAAAATCATAGCTTTGACTAGATGGACCTTGGTCGGCAAAGTAGTGCCTCTGCTTTTTAATACACTGTCTAGGTTTGTCATAGCTTTTCTTCCAAGGAGCAAGCATCTTTTCATTTTGTGGCTGCAGTCACTGTTTGCAGTGATTTTGGAGCCCAAGAAAATAAAGTCTGTCACTGTTTCCATTGTTTCCCCATCTACTTCCCATGAAGTGATGGGACCAGATGCTTTGATCTTTGTTTTTTTAATGCTGAGTTTTAAGCCAGATTTCTCACTCTCTTTTACCTTCATCAAGAGGCTCTTTAGTTCCTTTTCGCTTTCTGCCATAAGTGTGGTGTTATCTGCATATCTGAGGTTATTGATATTTCTCCTGCCAATCTTGATTCCAGCTTGTGCTTCTTCCAGCCCAGCATTTTGCATGACATACTCTGCATGGAAGTTAAATAAGCTAGGGTGACAACATAGAGCCTTGATGTACTCCTTTCCCAATTTGGAACCAGTCCGTTGTTCCATGTCCGGTTCTTACTGTTGCTTCTTGACCTGCAAACAGGTGTCTCAGGAGGCAGGCAGGCTCATAGTAGGCTCTGAAATAAATATTTGATGGATGAATAATTGAGTGAATTGAGTTAGAAGTTTTTAAAACAGCAGTAAAATATTGTGACTGTATATGCACATAGAACAACCTAAAAGGCATCTTTTACAATAAATTTTTGTTTTGGCTCTGTTTGGTTTTGGTTTTGTTCTCAGCATGGTCTAGAAAATAAGAGTTTTAGAAAGCTAAGTGTGTGCTCCTTCAGGATGGATATATTTGCTTTTTTAATCAAGCAGTTACAGCTATTACTTTAGGCTTAAAGATACACATTTGCCTAAGATATACATTTATGATTTTTCTCTAGAGATAGAATCATATTGAGGCTGAGGTATGCAGTAAGCACAGTCTTTATGCTTATTTGTATGTATATTTGTGAAGTTATAAAGAGACTTGGGCTGATTATATAGTTATAAAGAGACTTTCCCCACGGTCCTTTGTGGTTAATAAAGTTTGAGAGTCACTGGCTTAGTGGGGCATCTTATCCAGGTATGTTTTCCTTAGAAAATATACCTGTTTGTAGAGACAAAGAAATTAAGCTATAGCAGTGAAGTGAAGTGTTAGTCACTCAGTTGTATCGGACTCTTTGTGACTCCATGGGCTGTGGCCTGCCAGGCTCCTCTGTCCCTGGGATTCTTCAGGCAAGAATATTGGAGTGGGTTGCCACTCCCTTTTCCAGGGGGTCTTTCCAACCCAGGAATTGAACCCAAGTCTCCTGCAGTGTAGGTGGATTCTCTATCATCCGAGCTGGTATGAGTGAAGCCCATAACATTGAAAGTATATAGTAAAATTAATATTTTGAACAAATAGGTGAATATTCTTATTCATATGGTTAGCCCTGGACAGCAAATTGGGGATTATGGAGAGAGAGGAATATGTTAGAGAGCCCATGATTTGGTTAAAGTGCTGGATCTTGGGTCTCACAAATGAAATGCTTCTACCCTCTATACTACAAGAAATGAATAAATGGACTTCTGGCACTTACTCCTAAAATCATTCAGTAATTGTAAGTTCAAATAATGAAAATTATGGCATCATCTTAAACAATTAATATGGGGCTTCCCAGGTGGTGCTAGTGGAAAAGAACCTGCCTGGCAATTCAGGAGACACAAGAGACACAGGTTTGACCCTGGGTCGGGAAGATCCTCTGGAGAAGGCATGACAACCCACTCCAGTATTCTTGCCTGGAGAATCCCATGGACAGAGAAGCCTGGGAGGCCACAGTCCATTGAGTTGCAAAGAGTCAGACACGGCTAAAGTGACTTAGCACACACACATGCATGCAAACTACTGTGTAATTCGCCCATCCCCAATCTTTGGATTTGTTAAAGGAATCTACACAGACATCCAGTGAGAGTTCTTTATAATTAGAAAGGTTTAAGTTACCTCTCCAGTAAGGAAGGAAAAACCTACATCACAAAAGTAGGTTAGGAAGATAATAGATTAAGAAAGTTGTTTACAGAAAACTCACGGGTTACAGGAATTGTTAAGAAGTTGGGGGTAAGGAGAAGAGAAAGGTGATAAGAAGCTTTTTGGAGCAAGAAGTGAAATATCTTTGTAAGTTTTCTAGAGTGCATTCTTCTTCACACCTGAATATTTTCCCAGTCATCTTCTTTAGAATCCTTTATTTCTTGGTTGACATTTTAATCGAGTTGCTGGCATTACAGTAAGGTTGATCTTAGGAAAAAGAAATTGAGAAGATAGAAGTATTTGTTTCAGAAAATAAAGGATGGAAATGGGTGGGCATGGGAAAGAAGAGAGAATATGAGGATCAAAGAGAGCTTTGGAAAAAGAAAGGAAGTCTTCAAAATATGACCAAGACATTTTACAGATAATTTTTCTTCTTTTCTTGAAGAACTTCTTCAGTAGAGTGGTAGGATTCTGGGAAAAAACACAAATAAAATAGAGAGCCAGAAAACTGCTTCAGACCCTCATTGAAAATAAGGGTAGTGTCTACTTGTGAAGCTGGGGAAGCAAAAGTGTTTGATTATCATGTATTAAATAGGAAACTGATTTCAGGGTTCTTTGTCAGCTAGCTTCGGGCTAGTTTAAGAATGGAATATAAACCCGTACCAAAGAGCTATCAAGAAAACTGTTAATACTCTCAGGACAAACAGATAATAAAATCTGTATTAATAGTAACTGTGAAAAGGCTATGCTGATCCTGGAAATTTGAAAGAAAAATTAACTGTAAGGTAATACTTCTGGCGTTTGAGGCAGTATTACATTTTTATTCTTTTCACTTTCACTTTATATATGGAAGTCATGAAGTTTCCATTATAGTTGACTAAAAACAGAACAATATTTTAGTGATGACTAGTCTAGAAACTTAAATATTTTTAAAGAGTTAAAAAAAGTAAAATAGGTCCTTCAGGATGAAGAATAAGGAGTTAAATGATATGTACAAAACTCACTCCCATTTATTTTTTTGTGTTTTGGACTTGTTTTCAGGCAAAAGGACTCCTATGGAAGATGGACATCTTTCTCCCGTTTCCAGAATATGTTTCCAAGCTCATCAGTGAAACCTGATCCTGCTGCTCTGTGTTAAAATGCTTGAAGAACACTCACATCTCTGACAACTCTAGCTTCCATCCTGTTGAAACCATGGTCGTCTCCGCAGTGTTGACGGCATCCCATACTGGGGCATCCAACACAACGTTTGTAGTTTATGAAAACACCTACATGAATATTACAGTCCCTCCACCATTCCAGTACCCTGGCGTTGGTCCACTGCTTAGATACAGTGTTGAAAGCCTGGCTCCCACTGGGATGAGTTCCTTAACAGTGAATAGTACAGCTGTGTCCCCAACACCAGCAGCTTCCAAGAGCCTCAACCTGCCTCTCCAGATCATCCTTTCTGCTCTAATGATGTTTATTCTGTGTGTGTCTTTTCTTGGCAACTTGGTTGTTTGCCTCATGGTTTACCAAAAAGCTGCCATGCGCTCCGCCATTAACATCCTCCTGGCCAGCCTGGCCTTTGCAGACATGTTGCTTGCAGTGCTGAACATGCCTTTGGCCTTGGTCACTATTCTTACCACCAGATGGATTTTCGGGAAATTCTTCTGTAGGGTATCTGCTATGTTTTTCTGGTTGTTTGTCATAGAGGGAGTAGCCATCCTGCTCATCATTAGCATTGATAGGTTTCTTATTATAGTCCAGAGGCAGGATAAGCTAAATCCATACAGGGCTAAGGTTCTCATTGCAGTTTCTTGGGCAACTTCTTTTTGTGTAGCTTTTCCTTTGGCAGTAGGGAACCCTGACCTGCAGATACCTTCCCGAGCCCCACAGTGTGTGTTTGGGTACACAACCGATCCGGGTTACCAGGCTTATGTGATTTTGATTTCTCTCATTTCTTTCTTCCTGCCCTTCCTGGTGATCCTGTATTCCTTTATGGGCATCCTCAATACTCTTCGGCACAATGCCTTGAGGATCCACAGCTACCCTGAAGGTATATGCCTCAGCCAGGCCAGCAAACTGGGTCTCATGAGTCTCCAGAGACCCTTCCAGATGAGCATTGACATGGGCTTTAAAACGCGTGCCTTCACAACCATTTTGATTCTCTTCGCTGTCTTCATCATCTGCTGGGCCCCATTCACCACTTACAGCCTTGTGGCAACGTTCAGCAAGCACTTTTACTATCAGCACAACTTTTTTGAGATCAGCACCTGGCTACTCTGGCTCTGCTACCTCAAGTCTGCGTTGAACCCACTGATTTACTACTGGAGGATTAAGAAATTCCACGATGCCTGCTTGGACATGATGCCTAAGTCCTTCAAGATTTTGCCGCGGCTCCCTGGTCACACACGGCGACGGATACGCCCCAGTGCTGTCTATGTGTGTGGGGAACATCGGACGGTGGTGTGAATATTGGAACTGCCTGACATTTTGGGTGATGGCTGTTCTTTATCTGACTTTGAATTTTCTTTCTCATGGCTTCTCCACTTAAACTTTGTTGTTTTATTCATAGGGTATGTATATATGTGTATGTGTGCAATGTAAAGAAAGGATGGTGATTAGTTATAAGTCTGTTACCAGGGATACACAATAGGGAAGTGATCCCAAGTGTTACCTCCAGGGTTCAAGAGAAATCCTTGATTTAGGGTGGGGAGATGGTTTTCTGTAACTTCAGTTGATTTTGTTTCTGTAGCAGGAATCAGGATTGTGCTTTATTGAGCCTGAAGTTACATTGAATTTTAGGTATATTGTATGCTGCTAAGATATGCTTAGTTGAGTTTATCAAATTTTTTTTTTCCTGGAAGACACTGCTGCTTTTTGCCATCACATCGGAGCCAAAAACCACATACATCTCAGTAGATAGTTAGTTTTATTTAAGAAAAATAACCCAAGGGGGTGAGTGACATTTTAAAGGTCATTAATATTTACTTTGGTGCACTTTAAGAAACAATGTACAGACTATTTCAGTCATGTTTTTCAGAATTGCTTTTATACATGACATGTTGTGCTTTAGGAAACATTGCATTATTTCTAGCAAGATAGTTAAAAAAATGTTTTATCTGCATGTACAGTTTTAAAGGAGAGAACATAAAAATAGAGAACTTTTTCTAAGCACAATAGTGAATCTTTAGAGAAATAGGGCAGAGTTGAGAAGATGGAGCACCCTCAAAAATGTAAATGAAATGCAGAGAGCCTGTGGCTGGTGGGGGCTGTGCTGATTCCTTTTACTCACCGATTCTCTGAGTTCAGTAGGGAAAAGGGTCACCATTTAATTAGACGTCTACCAGGAGCCAGGCGCTGTGCATCATTTTATCCTCACAGTGTGCTGTGAGGGAGGTTATTATTTCTTCCTTTTGCAGACGAAGAAGGCAAGTCTCAAAGAGACTTAAACCTTGCCCAAGGTTAGTGGTAGAGCTGGGGTCAGAAAATCCATCTGAGTCCTGAGACTGCTGTTCTGCTATACCACACAGACACCTCCTTCAGGTTTGGAAGTTCCATGACCAACAGGGAAACTATGTGTATTCTTTCTTTTTTTTTTAGACTGAAACCTTCTTTAAAAAAAAAATAGCTTCATTTTTTTTCTTTTAATTACCAAAAGGAATTACATTACAGAAAGTCTGGAAAATAGAAAGGAAAAAAATAAAATCATTCATAACCTCCTTTATAAAGTGGAATTTAAAAATCTTAGATAAGGGTATAAGGAAATAAGGCAGATTTTTGATTTGCAAAACAAGTGACCATTATCGAGCAGTTAAATACAGCTGTCTATAGGTCTTTGCCCTGTAGGTTTGGATGTTTCCAGTTGTCCAGCTGTATTTCTCAATGTTCTGGACAGAATGCTGTGGTTGCCCCAGTGCTCGCCCAGAGCAGAGCTGGCTGTTGAAGAATGTGAATACTTAGAGGTGAACAGAAACCCTGGTCTGAGCCTTGAGCAAGTTTTCATTGGGGCAGGTCTAGGGTTTCAAATTCTTCTTATCTTGCTGATAATCTGCCCTACGTGTATCCGGGGCCTTCGGTGTCCTCTCTCTCCAATTCTAGGAACTAGACAGCCCCCAGAGATGGGGCTTCAGACTAAGGCCGTAAGTGCTGAAAGTGTAGCCTGCTGGCTACATCATGGACTTTATAAATAGTCAAGTTAACCATGAACTTCTTTTGGATTTATAGCATGTTTTCAGAATTGTCATGCTTTGTCACCAGTGGGAAGTGAGCCTCTGTTTCTTTAGCTGTACAACCAGAGAGTTGGACTAGATGAATCTTCAAGATCTTTTCCAATTGTAATGTGAGAGTAGAGATTTTTTGAAGAGCTCAGCTGACATCAGCATCACTCTTTGGTCTCCAGTATTATTTTTTCTTACATTTTACTTCTTTAGATGTTTCTTAAAATTGAATGTCTGAAGAGCATGTGGCACCATGGCAGGAGTTAGGTGTTTGGGAGGTGGATGTCATCATGAAAGACCCAAGAAACACTGTTCTTGAGGCAGTGATCTTGTTATTGGGACTCATTTTCCAGTTAACTTGTCCTTGGGGACTCAAGCATGTTATTCAACATGTTTTGAGATCATCTTCTGATGAGACTCACCTACCTCTTTGGTTTCTTGTTTATATTATTCACAGGTAAAATTGCTTTTATCCATTGGGATCTTATAGAGCATAAACACTGTAGTAGATACTAGTAGCACGTTGAAGTGTATCATGGTTTCCATTTTCAATATAAGCTAGATTTTAGGCAGATATTAATAAGTCTATTTGAAATTAGACTTTATCTGAGGAAAGTCAGTGTGATCTGTATTCATCTTACATGTTGGTAGTAGATCTTGAGACACCTTTCATCGCTGGAGTTGAGACAGCTGTTTCCTTTGTCCTGTTTTTATGAGCAATCCTCAGGTAACTTCAGTTCTGCTGGTAGGCAGTGCAGCGTTGGGAAGAGCTCACTGCTAAGAGGCTCAGCGTTTGTGAAAGATGACCAAGAGGGTCCTTTGTGAGAATTCAGCACCCACACCAAACAGCAGTTCTCTTTCTACTGGATTGTCTTGATTGATCAGATGACAGTTTACAAACATTTTGAACATTTTTATCACATATACATTTTGAAAGCTTAAAAAAAAAAGTGCTATGGTATAGCTTTGAAGAATTTAGGTGTAGTATCATATGTTGCCTATTCTGTATTTTCTTGATGGAAAAAAATGCCACTATGAGTTATCACCACTGGCTGACATCATCAGAAATGTTTTTCTTTTTCCTTCAGGCTAATAAGTAAGAAGCAGGAAAGAGATAATGAAGTGTTTGTGGTCAAAAGAAAGAGTCAAAAGAAATCCTTAATAATCTGAAATAGTGATATTCAAACTTTCAAATATTCATTTGCATTTAAATCTTCCCAGGGGAGCTTGTTAACAATAAATACAGGTCACCAGGGCCCCAGAGGGGCACTGGGCCCACCAAGGCCCACTTTTATTTGTTGAGTATGTGGTCTGATTCTGGTTCAGATGGTCTGTGGGGCATACTTCAAGAAACACTCCTGTGGGAAATATATCCACTTAAAAATTGTCTGTTTTGTCCAAAAAATGTTTGATTTGTGTTGGAAGCCCTTATCTCCCAGTGCATGGATAATCCACATTTAGAGGAAAATCTGTATATCATTGGCCTAATTTGCTGCCACGTGTGTTAGTGTTGGATCGCTCCAGTGTCAGCTTTATCATCTTTCAACCCGCAAAGTTCTGATAAAACATATAGTTTCAAAGTAGAGTGAAAAGATGACTTCACAATTGAAAGTGATGCCTTTTGGAATCTGATTCCTCTCATATTTTCTTTTCTAGATGAGAGGTATCTTTATTGTATGTAACCTCCTGAAGAGTAAGGGGAATGCAAAGATTCATCCAATTCCTATTGCTCTTTACGCCAGTTGTGTTCAATGGAAGCATGGAAAAAATAAAACAACCATTTAAATCTATGTATTTCAGTTGCTGACAAGGATACTTAACTTAATATTTGCTTTTGTTTACATGAAAATATTTATGTATATATCACAGGAAAAATGTTCACTTGCTTGCTATTTTATACTTCCATGATTTTTAATGTTTAAAGGACTGTTTAATTCAGATTTTCACAACCATAGTCTTCATTGAAAACTCAGTTTTTATAATAATAAATGAAAATGTCAAAGCACATGTTTGTTATTACAAGTAAATGGTAATACAGTTCTTAGATATTAATGGGTACTAGTCCTTTGTAATTAAAATTAATTTATTTTACAATGGTACCTAACCTATATGAAAAAATCACTTTGAATTTTGGGTTGTAATATTCAAAATCAAAATGTACAATTATTTGTGCATATTCTTATTACAGCCAGGAAAAGAGCTACCAGTAAGAAAATGAATAAATGTCTAACATTTCTAAAAGTGGAGTATTTTTAAAGGACTACTTCATTTATCTTAGAAAAAAAATTGTCATGAATAATACTTTCTGTTCAATTAAAATCTGAGTTTAGTTTCAATCCTACTTCCTCTGGGTTTTTATTTTCAAATTAGCTCTCAAAGCCTTTATGTGTGTAACTGTATTCTGGTTTTAGAAGTTCTCAGAGCAATTAAGGATGAAATGAAACTTGGCAAAAGACTAGTATTAAGAGACAGTTTAATGACATTCTGTCTAGGAGAGTTATAAAAATTTTCCTGCTAAGTCATTTGAAATCAGATTGTCACTGGCAAATCAGTGACAATATTTGCTTCTGTTTTGATGGAATGACTTCATACTGTACTTTTCTAAAATCTAAGGCCTTTCTAAAACCTACTTTTAAATCTTTAGAAAATATCATTCATTTTTAGATGAGTTTCAATTTTTGCCAACTAGACACGAGGGTTTTATTTTCCTTTTCACTTATATGCAAAAGATAAATATATTTATTTTTAAGTTACAATAGAAGGTTGATTTACAAAGGAAGGTTGTCATTAAATCTACATCTAATAGTTTCTTTTGAAATGGAAAGGTAAGATATAGCAAAATGGAAAATGTTGAATTAAAAGCATGTTCACATCTACTGTGAAAATAATTAGCTGCACTCAATTCATAATAAAGAGAACCTTTAGGAGAAGTGTCTACCTTCTATGTCAAGGTGCAGTCAGTTAGATTTAATGCAAAAAGAAAAAAATAAATATTTCACGGGTGTATCAGTCAGGATTTAACCCAGGGAAGCAGAACTAGTAAAACGTATTTATTATGAGATCTATTGCAAGAGTTGGCTTACATGGTTGTGGGGCTGGCTGTGCAGATTTGAAGGCCAGAGGGCGGGCTGTCCTGTAGGACAGGCTGGAAATCACAGGCACAAGCTGAAGTTGCTGTCAGTTTCTGCTGAGGCAGAATTTCTTCCTTCTCAGAACAGCCTCCCTTCTGCTTTCAGCCTTTCAACTGCTTAAGTCAGACCTATCCAGATTGTTTAGGAAAATCTCTCAGTTAATGTGGACTGATTGTAGATTTTAACCACATCTACAAAACATCTTCACAGCACCACTTAGATAGTGTTTGATGGAAAAACTAGGGACTGTAGCCTGGGCAGAGTTCAGTTCAGTTCAGTCATTCAGGCATGTCCGACTGTTTGTGACCGCATGGACTGCAGCATGCTAGGCATCCCTGTCCATCACCAACTCCCAGAGTTTACTCAAACTCATGTCCATTGAGTTGGTGATGCCATACAACCATCTCATCCTCTATCGTCCCCTTCTCCTCCCACCTTCAATCTTTCCAGGATCAGGATCTTCTCAAATGAGTCAGTTCTTCACATCAGATGGCCAAAGTATTGGAGCTTCAGCTTCAGCATCTGTCCTTCCAATGAATATTCTGGACTGATTTCCTTTAGGATGGACTGGTTGGATCTCCTTGCAGTCCAAGGGACTCTCAAGAGTCTTCTCCAACACCACAGTTCAAAAGCATCAATTCTTTGGTGCTCAGCTTTCTTTATAGTTCAACTCTCACATCCATACATGACTACTGGAAAAACCATAGCTTTGACTAGACAGACCTTTGTTGGGAAAGTAATATCCCTGCTTTTTAATATGCTGTGTAGGTTGGTCATAACTTTTCTTCCAAGGAGCAAGTGCCTTTTAATTTCATGGCTACAATCACCATCTGCAGTGATTTTTGAGCCCTAAAAAATAAAGTCTCTCACTGTTTCCACTGTTTCCCCATCTATTTGCCATGAAGTGATGGGACCAGATGCCATGATCTTAGTTTTCTGAATGTTGAGCCTTAAGCCAACTTTTTCACTCTCCTCTTTCACTTTCATCAAGAGGCTCTTTAGTTCTGCTTCACTTTCTGCCATAAGGGTGGTGTCATCTGCATATCTGAGGTTATTGATATTTCTCCTGGCAGTCTTGATTCTAGCTTGTGTTTCATCCAGCCCAGCATTTCTCATGATGTACTCTGCATATAAGTGTATATATATGACCTACTTGACCTACTCCTTTCCCAATTTGGAACCAGTCTGCTGTTTCATGTCCAGTTCTAACTGTTACTTTCTGATCTGCATACAGATTTCTCAGGTGGTCTGGTTTTCCCATCTCTTGAAGGATTTTCCACAGTTTGTTGTGATCTAAAAAGTCAAAGCCTTTGGCGTAATCAATAAAGCAGAAATAGATATTTTTCTGGAACTCTCTTGTTTTTTCGATAATCCAGCGGATGTTGGCACTTTGATCTCTGATTCCCCTGGCTTTTCTAAATCCAACTTGAGCATGTGGTAGTTCACGGTTCACATACTGTTGAAGCCTGGCTTGGAGAATTTTGAGCATTAATTTGGTAGCATTTGAGATGAGTGCAATTGTGCAGTAGTTTGAGCATCCTTTGGCATTGCCTTTCTTTGGGATTGGAATGAAAACTGACCTTTTCCAGTCCTGTGGCCACTGCTGACTTTTCCAAATTTGCTGGCATATTGAGTGCAGCACTTTCACAGCATCATCTTTCAGGATTTGAAATAGCTCAACTGGAGTTCCATCACCTCCACTAGCTTTGTTCATAGTGATGCTTCCTAAGGCCCACCCACTTGACTTTACATTCCAGGATGTCTGGCTCTAGGTGAGTGATCACACCATCGTGATTATCTGGGTTGTGAAGATCTTTTTTGCGTAGTTCTTCTGTGTATTGTTGTCACTTCTTAATATCTTCTGCTTCTGTTAGGTCCATACCATTTCTGTCGTTTTTTGTGCCCATCTTTGCATGAAAAGTTCCCTTGGTATCTCTAGTTTTCTTGAGATCTCTAGTCTTTCCCATTCTGTTGTTTTCCTCTATTTCTTTGCACTGATAACTGAGGAAGGCTTTCTTATCTCTCCTTGAAGTTCTTTGGAACTCTGCATTCAAATGGGTATATCTTTCCTTTTTTCCTTTGCTTTTTGCTTCTCTTTTTTTTCACAGCTATTCGTAAGGCCTCCTTAACCACTTTGCCTTTTTGCATTTCTTTTTCTTGGGGATGGTCTTGATCCCTGCATCGTGTACAATGTCATGGACCTTCAAGACATCAAGACCATTGCAGTGATAACATCCAAACTTAAAATATCAAAGCTATGGTTTTTCCAGTAGTCATGTATGGATGTGAGAGTTGGACCAGAAAGGAAGCTGAGCACTGAGGAATTGATGCTTTTGAATTCTGGTGCTGGAGAAGATTTGAGAGGCCCTTGGAGTGCAAGGAGATCAAACCAGTCAATCCTAAAGGAAATCAACCCTGAATATTCATTGGAAGAACTGATACTGAAACTGAAGCTCCAATACTTTGGTCACCTGATGCAAAGAGCCAACTCATTGGAAAAGACCCTGATGCTGGGCAAGATTGAAGACAGGAAGAGAAGGGGGCAGCAGACATGAGATGGCTAGATGGCATCACCGACTCAATGGACATGAGCTTGGGCAAACTCTGGGAGGTAGTGAAGGACAGGGGAGTCTGGCATGTGGGCTACAGTCCATGGGGTTGCAAACTGTCACTTTTAGTGACTAAACAACAGCAACAAATAATGCTATAGTATTAGTGTAAAAAACTCAGTCGCATAAATCTCAGTGTTGAGATTAATGTCATGACCAAGATAAGTATGTTGAAGAGGATGGGAAACATTCTGACTGCATTATATTCAAATTCACATAATCACAGGACATAGTATCTGTGAATTTCACAGCACTGTGAAACTTCTCAAAAGGGAGTAATAATAATTGATCAGATGATTTCATAAATTAACTTTCTTCTTATATAAACTTTAATTATAGTGATACTTAGCAAGGATGATGCCTTTCTTCTAAGAAATTTGAAAGCATAAATGGTTAAGACAATATTAACCACAAAATAAAAACATGCTAACAATAATAATGATGATGAGTGCCATGTTTTAAATGGGTTTCCCAGGTGGCTCAGTGATAAAAGAATCCACCTGCCAATACTGGAAATGCAAGAGACACGCGTTTGATCCCTGGGTTGGGAAGATCCCCTGAAGTAGGAAATGGCAACCTACTCCAATATTCTTGCCTGGAGAATCCTATGGACAGGAGAGCCTGGCGGGCTTCAGTTCAAGGGGGTCACAAAGAGTCAGACTTGACTGAGAGGCTAAGCATGCATGCCATATTTTGGCCACTTAACATAGTCAAAATACACTTTATTTCAATCCATAGTATTTTCTCCTTTTTCCAATTCTGTTCCCAAGAGATTAAGTAACTTCTCAGGTGGATTCAAATCTAGGCCTAATGCTAAAGTTCACAGTTTTTTAGAACACCTTGCTCCTATTATTCCCCAATAATAGAACTGAGTTTCTAGTGTGACTAGTATACTTACTAAGCATCATACTAGGTGATTATTCCTCTCCGTGCATTAGATAAAATAATCATGGCAGAAAAACCTATACACAAAGTTGTAGGTATTAGCACAAAACCTAGATTGGTTTATTCTTTAAGTCATTAAGTAGATTAGGCTGAATCAAAATCGAGTTGTCAAGCTATCTGGGCCCCTGGAGCCCTGGGTATACCATCTCTAATATCATAGGACCTTCAGGAACTTGCTGACTGTGGCAGAAATTTTGGGAATACTTAGCTACCCAGACAGTTTCCTAGACTGCACAGATGTCACAACCCCTTTTGGAAAGAGTTTCATGCTGGTGTGCACTTGGAGTTCAAGAATGTATTGGTTTGTCTGAAGTTCCACAGGATTTATAGTAGCCCAGATTTTGGAAGAGAAGGTGGAAGTGATAAAGTCAAGAACCCTGAGGTCCTGCTGCCAGCTTTGACACTCCTGTTATGTTGCCAACCAGGACTCCTTCAGCCTGACATAAAATGGCTGTGTTTTAACATCCTCTTAACTTATGATTGGTATAGTAAATAGAATTCATTAGTTGACAACAGCATTTGTGTGTGTGTGTATATATATATATATATTATATATAAAAGCCCTCTTTATATAGTTTTGCAAACAATGAAAAGAATTTAATTGTGTAATTTATCTTATTGAGCATCTGTTCAGGTATGCTCACATTTGAAATTTTTTAATAGTAAATACACTAGACTACAAGATCCGTGGTTGGTCAAATCTTGGCTGCAAGAGCTACGGGGCTGGAGCACTGACCTTTAAGTTCTACCTGAATTTCCCACTTTTTGGAGGGTGAAGATACTTAACCCGTTGTTCGGGGATCAGCTGTATCCACTAATAAGCAGATGAAGAAACAGGTTTAAATGATTAGATGACTTTCCCAACGTCTCACAGCAGTTAGGAGGTAGAACAGGAACTCAAGCCCAGCTCATCAGCTCCCAACTTTAGAGCTCAGAAGCACTTAGTGGGATTTTAGCATCAGAGAACGAAGGGCTGGAAAATGAGCTTTCCAGTTTTGGAAAAAATACAGTAACCAAGCAAACAGAGGCCAAATAAATAATCTTGGAATGTCTTTTAATTGAATATGTGCATTTTCACTAGTAGAAAGAACAATAGAATGTTTATATTTGTAAGAAAGCACATTTTTTTTAGTTCATCATCCAAGATTTACCGCTAAAAAGGTTGAGCTTGAGGACAAAAGGCACACAGGCCAGGAGCGGCTGGTTCCCAGCGTGGGTCGAGCATTTTGTTCTCAGTTTGGACACAAACTGGGACCTACCCAGGATGTACATATCCCAAACTTGTCTGGTAAGTATCGCTATTTCTTTTGCTTTTCTGGACCTAGGCTGGCAGGACTTTTCTTCATGGGTGCCGAGGACTCCTTGGGAAACTGTTAGTACCCAGAGAATTTCACGTGCTCTCACCCCACCTTCCAGGATTCATCTAATGAGCAAAGCAACTGCAAATGGCTCAGAAGACATTTGCCTCTGACAGGAAGAAATATGGAGTTTTCTTAAGCTTCCCCAAAGCTATACAAATGCTGATGCTGTGATTAACTTGGATTCCAAGACATCACAATATTATATGTTCACCTTTGTGAAGGCTGCAATTGCCAAGCAACAGGTTCTGTTAGATCTCTCTCCAGGGCAAAAGGCTTCTCATGAAAACATTTACAGTAAAACAAGCTGCACGCTGAAGGGAAATAGAGAAATAGAGGAATGGAATCTAACAGAGATGTGTTGACAACCAAAAAACAAAATCAGCTTGGTCTTGATTTCTAGCCCTCCCTTTCTCCCTGGACTTCTCACCTTTCTCTCCTACTAGGCTCTAAGCTCCCCGGGGGCGAGGGCGGGGCACTGTGCTTGCTTGTTGCTTCTCCAGTGCCTAGTGCCATGGCTCACAGAGAGGGGTGGCTCCTACAAGTCTGGAAATGGACCTTTGATAAAATCTTGATGGTTAAAATCAGAATGGACTTACCCAAGCCAAGTAGCAAGTACTAAGGTCGGCACATAGAGCCTCAGTGTCCAAGTCCAGCGAGCTGCCCACTGTATAAACCTGCTGCCTTGACTTAGGGGAGAAACTAATTAGAGGGTTTTAAGGCTAGTTTGGGAGACGATTGTGTGGAATGGATAGGGCTGCTAAATTTTTATTTGCTAAACCTGGCAACCCTCAGAGTAGTGTGCATATGTATATAATTTTTTTGACCCTGTAATGTGCAAGTCATGCCACGGAGGAGGTCCTCTGCTCTTCTTGTGAGGCTGGTCTGTGGCTACATCTTGCGGTCTTGACTAAATATGCTGGGGTTCAGACTTCAAAGGGTAGAGGAGGACGTGACTCACTGTGCAGCTGAGAAGCAGATGCAGATGGACCGATAACAAATAAAAGGTGTGTTTCATAACTGGTTTTGTGTGATCTCAGTTTGTTGGTAAATGAATGATGATGGTGATATGGACAAGATGTATTTAATAACCACCTCCATTGGGGAGACTCTGGTTGGAAGAAGTTTCCTATTGCTAGAATTAGACATCCATATTTTGAGTGCCATCGGAACATTTGCAACAGAAATTCGGAGTTTAAATCACTTTCACCATAGTTTTGGCAGGACCGGGAACACATTTTTTTTTTTTTTTTCAGCTGTTCTTCCTGATGGGGGCTATAAATAGCTTTGGAGAAGTATATAATTATCTCAAAGTAGAAGCAAAAGATAAAAAGCGGCTTGAGATTTTAAAGGAACATTTAATAGTTACTATTATGTAACATTTATTAAGCAAGCTCACTGTGCTCATTATGTTTGCCAGGAAGAAACTTGGAATAAAAAGTCAATCCAAGACATGACATGTATAAATATACCAAAAGGTGCGTTAACATGGTGCCAGAACAAACGGTTGATTCAATAAAAGAGAAATGTTAGGCGAACAAAAAAGGCAGCCACATCAGTACAGTGTTGTGTGGAAATGCAGAAAACTTATATTTAGTAACATAGTTTTAAAATACTGACAGTTTAAAACAAGATGTATAGCCACATAGAAACAGGTAACAATATGGTATGTGCATGGGTAGTGCTGTGTTTTTGGCAGCTAGCTCAGCCTTTTATGTATAAAAGGAGTTTACTTACTATGTTCAATGAATAAATACTAAAAGGTCTAAGTACTAAGTAAAGATTCATTTTTGATTGGAGCAGGATAGGCATTATAAAGAATGATTTCAGTCACTGGCTCTTGGGTAAGACTGTGATTGCTGTTTAAAGCCTATAGAAAGTCCACACACAAGTAATCATATTAATGACATCCATCATTTATTTGATGCCTGTTAAATGGTGCAAGTACTAATCTCTAATTCTTTTTAAAAAGTATTTACTTGCTTAGCGAGCTAGCAACTACCTGCACCGGGTCGTAGTTGTAACATGTGGAACCTAGTTCCCTGACCAGGAATCGAACCCGGGCTCCCTGCATTGAGAGTGTGGTGTCTTAGCCATTGAACCACCAGGGAAGCCTCTAATTCTTATAATAATTCTAGGAAATAGACATTATCAATCTGTTTTACAAATCCTTCAAGGTTTTAAGTTAATCGTTGAATGAATTTAAGAGACCACAGGATATATAAAGTGGAGATGCAGGAATTCAACTCTTTGTCAGCACCAAAACTCAGGCTTTTTTTTTTTCACATTGTGGTGCTATCTATCCAACTTCTCACCTATGCATTCTTATTTCCTTCACCTTATTTCTCCTTCACTTATGAAAAATTGTCCTTTAGAACCTGATTGTCCCGGTCAACCTAATTTGGACTTCATGATTCCTCCTGTTGCCTCTGGTCCTGCCCTCAGCTTTTTCTCAACTCTTCTATGATTTCCTGGCTTTGGTGGTCTGCCTGCATTCATCACACCTTCATTTTGGTAGATACTCGGTTCAGCATTACTAAGGCTGAGAACTCCTCTGTGTTGATCATTTGCATAGGTGCCACTCCACAAGATGAATATCCTTATTATGGCCTGAAGTCATGTGTTTCTTGCAGATAAGCATAAAAAGCCGCAGAGCCTTATGAAGCTTTACTGGCCTGTATGTCCTCAGAGCATTTCCTAACACAGGGCAGAAATCCAGATGGGCCAAGCAGGCACACAGCTCTTAGAGGCTGGGGCCAGCGGAAGTCTTTTGAGATCTAAATAGTCCAAACAATAAACAAAGAATGATTCTTTGCATTGGGGTTCTTCCTGGGAAGAGGTTCAGACATGGTAATCACTAGAGAGGCAGGTGAGATTTGGGTAGTGGAGAGGGACTCAGGCTGGTGAAGCTCCTATTCAGAACTTCAACCCACATCTGACACCTCCTTCCTCAGGAATGTTAGGTTGGCCAAGAGATCATGGACTGCCTAGAGGTATGTGGCTTTTGTCATGAGGTCCTGATGTCTCAGAAGCAGGGTTTCCTGAGCATTTGCCCTCTTCTGCAGCCTGAGGGCTCATCTGGGTGCTTTCAACTTAATCCCAGATTGCGGGCTGACACACACTAGTGTTTATGCCAGTAAAAGTTTAACATGAGAGTGAAAACAGCAGTCTTTCTCTACTCCCAGTAACATACTCAGCAATCAGTTACCAGATTATGAAAAAAGTAGAAATCTAAGGCACAGATATGGTGAAGAAGTAGAATATCAAAATACCATCACTGTGTGACAGGTACAGGACAAAGTTAAAGAAAAGAATTTGGGAAATGACTGGCTCTTGAGAAATGGGGTTTGCAGAAATGAGACCAGTGAGTAGAGTCTTTAGGAAGCTAATGGATAAAGAGCTGGCTATTAAAGATAGTGACAGACATTGTCTGAATTTGCACAGAAAATGGACCTTTGCTGCCCTCATATCTCTGCCCAAATCCTACACCATGGGCTCTGTTTGTCTTCATCCCCAGAACCCAACTCACTCACAGGCCTCCTGGCTCAATCCCCATTACTTACTTTGTTGTGAATGGCTTCCTTCCTTGACGCTGACTTTTGGGAATGCTTTTCTAGCAGTTAGGTTTGTTTCCTTCTTGTTCTGCAATTGAAATTCTTTATCTATATCAGGCCACCCTGGGCCATTGTCTCCCCTGATCCAACCATGACTCTGAGTGCTATTATCCCAGCACCACAAATGTGACGTGAACATCAGTGCATGTATTCATTAAAGTAGTGCTAGATTTTTTGACAACAAAGTCCTCAGAGCAGTAGTTTAACACAATAATTTATTTCTTTTTCATATAACGATTTAATTTACACATTCCTGGTTTGGCTCCAAGTAATCATTCAGGAAGCCAAGATGATAGAAACTCTGCTATCTTCAGCCTGTGAATTCTAATGTGCCAATATCAATAGACTGGATAAAGTTACCATGCCTGGACACCTGGGAGACTTTTAAGGGCCAAGCTTGAAGGTAACATTCATTGCTTCTCCCCCATATTCCATTGGATAAAATTTTGGCCACATTGGATATACCTTCTTGCAATGGAGACTGAGAAATGTGGTCTAGTCGTGTACTCCTGATGAAGAAGATATAAGTTTTGGTGAAAACACAGTGTTTTCTGTCTCAGTAGAGCCAACAGTGACCTCTTCATTTCTGACCAGAGTATCCTAAAAAGAAGAAACCACTGAAGAACATTGGACTTCCCTCCCGGTTTGGTAGTGGCCCTGGATAGTTGCCCCACATGCAGGTCCAGCTTCCTTAAGATTTCCCCTGACATAGTCTGGCCCCTTGATTTCCTTATGCTGTTGATGAACTCTGTATGTAAGGCTGTGAAATTTATGGGTGAGCCAGAATGAGTGACTATCTTGATATCCTGGCTGAGAAGAGAGACAAATGGATGAACAGTCCCACACTCATGACCAACCAGACTCCTCCTAAAGCACCATGCAGGATTTCTGGAAGAGTTTTGGGCCATGTCAGATCATCCTACCTGGCAGTAATTGCCTCCATCACCTCTCATTTCTATGAGAGCATCAGACAATGTGTTGCTGGCTATAGGAAGGAGTTCTGGTTGTTGGTATATGTTTTATTTAAGGGCAAGGAGGACCTGAATGTCTCAGGAAGGCTTTATGGAAACTTACACGATATTTTCATGATTTATTGTTGTTGTTTAGTCGCTAAGGGATGTCCGACTCTTTGCGACCCCATGGACTGCAGCACGCCAGGCCTTCCTGTGCATCACCAACTCCTGGAGTTTACCCAAACTCATGTCTATTGCATTGATGATGCCATCCAACCATCTCATTCTTTATTGTCCCCCTTCTCCTCCTGCTCTCAATATTTCCCAGCATCAGAGTCTTTTCCAATTAGTCAACTCTTTGCATCAGGTGGCCAAAGTATTGGAAATTCAACTTCAGCTCAATCCCTCCAATGAATATTCAGAGTTGATTTTCTTTAGGATTGACTGGTTTGATCTCCTTGCTATCCAAGGGACTCTCAAGAGTCTTCTCCAGCACCACAGTTTGAAAGCATGAACCCCATGAACAGTGTGTAAAGGTGTGATTTATTAGTGTAGGCTACAAAATCAGTTGTCTATGCATGGCAAGTTGGCAAGCCAGCCATACATTCTTGTTGGCTGAAGACTGGAGATAAACTATGTGAGTGAAGGAAGTGTGTCATTGCCGTGTGAAGGTGCAATCAGTGGGGATGTTTACAGTTGCATCCTAGAGAAACCAGCTAATTCTGTGAATATTCCCCTCCTTCTATTCAAAGGGCCCTTTACTCAATGATGAGAAATGTGCATTCTGCTCTAGTAAGTGCAACTGCTGGTTTTTCTCTTCTCTCTTCCTCTAACTTGTGCTCTTCTCTCTCCTTCCATTTTCTATATTTATTTTAATAATATGTGTTCCATATTGGACTCTGGATGCTTGTAGGACTGCAATGGACTGGGCACAATCCCATAGAATGGTAGTTGTAGAAAATCCTGTTTTCTGGGTCCTGGGTGCATAGGCCTTGCTGCTAAACTGCCCCAACTTTGTGCAAGTCTGAGTAAATACCCCTGACTCCCACTGAGAGATGGGCACTGGGGAAGGGCTCCTGACCCATGTACATCTGGGTCGAAGATCACATAGAACCCATGGTGCTGGAGGTCAACCATGTGACATACAAGTGCAACATGTAAAAGCGGATCATAAACATCCTCATGTGTCTATGACCTTAGGATTTGTGAAAACTCATGAATGAGATTCTCCTACCTTCCACCCATAGTTCTTAATTTTTCTATTTATAAATATGACTATAATTTTAGGATCTGCTGTTGGTCATAAATTCTTACTGTAACTTCTTGACTATGATTCATATTCTACCCCTGGAATCAAGGTTGCAAGTTTCCTTGGAAAAATATTTTACCTGGCTCAAGATTTCCCCAAGATTCCTGTCAACTATCTAAGCCTTAATCTGCAGCTCTCTTGCTGGGACTTCCTGGGCCTCAGGAACTGAAGATGGGCATATGTGACCATTTGAACAGATAGGACAAATCCTCAGTGAAAGTCAGTGCCCTCAGTTGCCTGTGTCTCAGATTCAGTTCAGTTCAGTTCAGTCACTCAGTCGTATCAGACTCTTTGCGACCCCATGAATCGCAGCACGCCAGGCCTCCCTGTCCATCACCAACTCCCGGTGTTCACTCAGACTCACGTCCATTGAGTCAGTGATGCCATCCAGCCATCTCATCCTCTGTTGTCCCCTCTTCCTCCTGCCCCCAATCCCTCCCAGCATCAGAGTCTTTTCCAATGAGTCAACTCTTCGCATGAGGTGGCCAAAGTACTGGAGTTTCAGCTTTAGCATCATTCCTTCCAAAGAAATCCCAGGGCTGATCTCCTTCAGAAAGGACTGGTTGGATCTCCTTGCAGTCCAAGGGACTCTCAAGAGTCTTCTCCAACACCACAGTTCAAAAGCATCAATTCTTTGGCGCTCAGCCTTCTTCACAGTCCAACTCTCACATCCATACATGACCACTGGAAAAACCATAGCTTTGACTAGACGGACCTTTGTTGGCAAAGTAATGTCTCTGCTTTTGAATATGCTATCTAGGTTGTCATAACTTTCCTTCCAAGGAGTAAGTGTCTTTTAATTTCATGGCTGCAGTCACCATCTGCAGTGATTTTGGAGCTCAAAAAAATAAAGTCTGACACTGTTTCCACTGTCTCCCTATCTATTTCCCATGAAGTGATGGGACCACATGCCATGATCTTGGTTTTCTGAATGTTGAACTTTAAGCCAACTTTTTCACTCTCCACTTTCACTTTCATCAAGAGGCTCTTTAGTTCCTCTTCACTTTCTGCCATAAGGGTGGTGTCATCTGCATATCTGAGGTTATTGATATTTCTCCCAGCAATCTTGATCCCAGCTTGTGCTTCTTCCAGTCCAGCGTTTCTCATGATGTACTCTGCATATAAGTTAAATAAGCAGGGTGACAATATACAGTCTTGACATACTCCTTTTCCTATTTGGAACCAGTCTGTTGTTCCATGTCCAGTTCTAACTGTTGCTTCCTGACCTGCATACAAATTTCTCAAGAGGCAGGTCAGGTGGTCTGGTATTCCCATCTCTTTCAGAATTTTCCACAGTTTATTGTGATCCACACAGTCAAAGGCTTTGGCATAGTCAATAAAGCAGAAATCGATGTTTTTCTGGAACTCTCTTGATTTTTCGATGATCCAGCGGATGTTGGCAATTTGATCTCTGGTTCCTCTGCCTTTTCTAAAACCAGCTTGAACATCTGGAAGTTCACGGTTCACATATTGCTGAAGCCTGGCTTGGAGAATTTTGAGCATTACTTTACTAGCATGTGAGATGAGTGCAATTGTACGGTAGTTTGAGCATTCTTTGGCATTGCCTTTCTATATCTCAGATTATTTTCCCTAAATTACTATATTCCAAATATTTAAGTGTATGTGGGGTAAGCCCATTTAATTTATTAAAAGTACAGAACCCCAACCAAGACCTACTGGGAAAGTTTGGCCCATTGTTCATTGTTTTGCATAGCTATCTTATATATTGGGCATATCTTAAGATATCTTAGATATTGGACAGAAGGAGCTATATATTAATATTATCTTGCAGCATTCTACTTTGAACTAGTTAAGTATCAGGGGCCTAGGAATTGATTAAGAGTTAAGCAAAGCAGCTTTTTTAACAGCTTAGACGGCTTCCCACCCATTACCTCCCTTTCATTCTCTGGATTCCATGAATTGACACCCAAAGTCAGACATCATATCAAGACATCTCAGTAGCTGGCATTGCCTTAGTCTCAGACTTTAGTTTATGCACTTGAGTCTCAGATTAATGGTTCTCATTTTGGTCTCTGCCTAGGAATAACATTAAGCAACAACTGTGCCTTGAGCCACCAGTAATTTGCCTCTTGATCCTCGGCTCCATACCAGCTGCTGCTTTCCTTTTAAGTCAGTTGTTCCCTCTGTCAGTCACTCCTGGAGTGCATGACAGCAGACAGTTGAGTGGGAACACATCCCAATTTTGTCTCCTGGGATGACTCCTCCCTGCCTTTTCTGGCAAGAACCTTAACTGACAGCAGAGCATTCCATCTTTTCCAGTCCCTGGTTTCATTTCATTGGATTCTTAGCCAACTCAGATCACAGGCCACAGGCAGAAATTGTTTCCATCAGCATATTCCTAATTTTCATTCCTTTGTGCTTTGAAATGGGCCAGTTTCAGCTGAGCCTAAGCGAGGTTTTGCATTGCAGGACCTTACAGAAGGCCACAATCAGCAGCACTCTTAACTCTTTCCTTATCAAGTTTTTTTATTGAAAAACTCCAAGAGGCACATGGTCTCAATTCCAAGAAATAAGATTAAATGTTTTACTCTACTCCTTACCAGGGATTATTAGCTTTCTTGCCCAAGATGGAAAGTTTGCTTTCTATCCTATGTTTGCTTATTCCATCTTTGTGTTTTTTTAAGATTTATTTATTTATTTTTGGCTGCACTGGGTCTTTGTTGCTGCACACGGGCTTTCCATAGTGGTGGTGAGCAGGGGCTACTCTTTGCTGTGTTGACCGGCTTCTGATTTTGGTGGCTTCTCGTTGCAGAGCACAGCTAGGGTGTGTGGGCTCAGTAGTCGTGGCTTGAGGGCTTAGTTGCTCTGAGGTATGTGGGATCCTCCCAGACCAGGGGTTGAACCAGTGCCCCTTGCATTGGCAGGCAGATTCTTAACCACTAGACCACCAAGGAAGCCCCTGTTCTATCCTTGTTTTCCTCATTTCTTATGCTTCCAGTTTCTTTCCTTTTTAATTTTTTAAAAATTGTGTGAGGACTCTTTCCATTTTAAGTGACAGAATACCACATGGTCTGGTTTAGGTCTAGGGAACATGCTGTACTCTGGAGCCCAGAAATGCATGGGCTAAAAGTAGGGGAAGAAGTGGGTGGTTCTCCAAGGGAGAAATTGGGGTACAGTGATTAAAATGATGGTCTATGAATATTGGGTGATTAAAAATCAACACATTTCCATTAGATTTGGTTTCTCAACTGAGCTGCTGAATGCTGCTGGAGATTATCACACAACTCTAAAGACTGGTGACAGTTCATGTTCTTCAATTTTATTTTGACTTCAGTCCTACTCAGTTAACTTTTCACAAAGCCAGGGAAGCTTAAATAATCTTCAGGGCTTCTCATTTGCCTGAGCCCTTTTCAAGGTTCTGGGTGAGACCTTAGTGGTATATTTGCATGATCATATGTATTTGTGCAAAAGTAAGATATTTTAATGGCAATATTTCTGTATTCTTTCTCAGTCACTCTAGGACTACTGACTCCACTTTGACTTACCTCTATCACATTGCTTTGTATTTTGGAAGGAAGTAGGCATTTTGGGATCCAAATTGAATTGGGGACATACTTTAATTTAGATTTAGTGAGATATACAGTTAAGTTAAGCTAAGTTAACTTAAGCCTATACAATTAAGTTACTGCTAGCAAGCCTAGGGTAGGGATGGCTTCCAGGACTCCCACTCCCTGTGCTGACTCACACTCAACTGTGACGTGGAAGTGCTGTGAAAATGCATGTTTTGGTGCCTAACACAGGCATTATGAAGATAGTGGGGGAGAAACAATATTTGCAGTATTTGGAGCCAGTAGCTAATCTGTAGAAAGTTCTTCCAATCTTCACAAATGTAAAATTACAAGTAGAGAATTCAGCTCTCACTGAAACCTAGCAAAAAGAGAAGCTTTCTGTTGGGAACATATTAAATAATACAATTGAAAATTCAGTTCACATGTAAGTTTCTCTGGAGATGGGAATAATGTGAAGGAGAATATATCAGAATTCCTGTTTGCAAAGCAGAAACCTTTAGCAGTATTACAAATGCCAAGTGTCTGTGTTGAAATCTCATGTTTTATACATTCCAAACATTAATATTAAAAAATAAAATTTGAGCAATGACCTCAGAATGACTGAATCATCCTCTTGTTATCCATTTGAAATGTATCCCCAATTCATTTTGGGACCCCTCTCATTTTATTTATTTTATTTTGTTAGGTGAAAAGTGGAATATTTATTTCAAAATGTATTACTCTGATCATTGCTACATCTACGTGCTCAGTTGCTAAGTTATGTTTGACTCTTTGCAGCCCCATGGTCTGTAGTCCACCAGGTTCCTCTGTCGAGGGGATTTCCCAAGCAAGAATACTGGAGTGAGTTGCCATTTCCTCCTCCAGGGGATCTTCCTGACCCAGAGATTGAATCTGTGTCTCCTGCACTCCTGCATTGCCAGTGGATTCTATACCACTGAGACACTTGGAAAACTCCTCTTTATTCAGTTCAGTTCAGTTGCTCAGTCGTGTCCGACTCTTTGTGACCCCATGAATCGCAGCACGCCAGGCCTCCCTGTCCATCACCAAATCCTGGAGTTCATTCAGACTCAAGTCCATCAAGTCAGTGATGCCATCCAGCCATCTCATCCTCTGTCATCCCCTTCTCCTCCTGCCCCCAATCCCTCCCAGCATCAGAGTCTTTATTAGTGAACCAAATAATATATAATTTGCCTTTTCTATTTATTGTGCTCTACATTGCCCATTTTCCCCTCTCGGCATCTGTCTTTGCCTTGGCAGTTTGTAAGAGTTTTTCTGATGTACAGAAGATGTAGCCTTTGCATCAGTTTTTCTTGGCTCTGGCTATTTGCTTTTGGTTATTTAAACTACTTGTTGACGTTCCTGTCTTCCTGTGTTCTGTCTTCTCCCCCCTTTTCAGATCATGAGCGTTTTTTAGGGAAGTCTTCTGTAAACTTCTCCAACCCTATTTGTCAATGATAAATCCTTTGCAGTCTGTTCCCAAAGTGTAACCCTCTATACTTACTTTTCCTAATGCTATTTACAGTCATAATTCCTTGTTTATTGTTTCCCTTCTGCAACAGTGTCAACTTCATCAGGGTAAGGATTGTATAACTGTTGTTTACTTTTGTGTGGCCAGAGTCATCACTTCTCTGCTTTCTTTGCTAATGGAACCCTATTCTGGTGTCTACCCTGTCCCCTCCCCAACTCAGCCCATGTTCCTTGGTAGACTATGTGCACACCCCACCCTAAGAGCAGCCCTGATTGACCTAATATCTATCTCCTTTGCCAATACATTTTTCAAGATTGGGAATGTGTCGCTTTTGAACCAGTGAGGCACTAGGAGAGATTTGATGGGAGTATTTACTTTGTATTCTTGGGAACTTCCAGAACACAATCCTGTCTTCTTCTGGACATGTGATATGTAGAAATCTGATTCTTCTGCAAGACTGAGGATGAAGTCAGTGCATGAAGAAGGGAAAGCCAAGAGAATCTCAGTGAAATGGAGCTGGTGTTCATAGATTATGTCACTCCTGAAACCCACATGACTGCTGGACTTCTAGTTATGCCTGCCAATACACGTCTTTAGTTAAGTCATGGCTTTTCTACTGCTTGCAGCCAAATGCACTATACCTAAGCTATATGACCATTCTTAATACTCAACAAAAACTTGCTCAAACAGAAACTTCTCACCCATATATGATACATGTGTTTTCCTTGGTATATAATTTATTTCCTTACATTTTTGTTTTGTTTAATTATAAGATAATAAGTATTCATTTTAATAGTCAAAGCAATGTAGACATATAGAAAAAAAACTTTACTTTCTTCTTTCTAATTACACCTTTCTGCAGCACCCCACTTCAGTACTCTTGCCTGGAAAATCCCATGGACAGAGAAGCCTGGTAGGCGGCAGTCCATGGGGTCATGAAGAGTCAGACATGACTGAGTGACTTCACTTTCACTTTTCACTTTCATGCTTTGGAGAAGGAAATGGCAACCCACTCCAGTGTTCTTGCCTGGAGAATCCCAGGGATGGGGGAGCCTGGTGGGCTGCCAGCCATGGGGTCGCACAGAGTCGGACACGACTGATGCAACTTAGCAGCAGCAGCAGCAGCAGTGGTAACCAATGTTGACCATTAGTTATATGTACTTATATATTTTCTTCTATGATTATATAAACTTATAAACGTCTATTATGTTTAGTTTTGTTTGCTTATTTTATAAAATCTGGGGTCATACTATATACATTATTGTAGAATATCTTTTTAATTACTAGATCATGGCTGTTTTTACAGGTCCGTCTACATGGATATAACTCATTCTTCTTAATAATTTCATACTATCTCTTTGCATCTTTGCTCTGCTCAAATGTTTCTCATAGAGTTTTATTCAAATTATTTTCTTTTATTCAAATTATTTCTTTTCTTTAAGTCTGGGCCTTTAACTGTTTCCTCTTTTATCGTTCTACTTTAATTTTGCCTCTGAATTTGGAGCATTAGAAGAAAACAGTAATTGATGGGGGTCACTTAGGGAAAGGTAAGTAAACTTCACAGCATTAAGACAATTAGTTTACCATTTGGAATTTTGTTTATTTATTAAAAGACAGGTTGTCCTTTCTTCTGCTTATAATTGGAAAATTGTTTTTCTCTGTGCCTTTTGTAAGAAACTACACCTGAGGAACAGCCCCAGGGAGACTTCAGCTACCACTATGAAGTAATGGTTTCATAAGGGATCCAGAAATTAGATAAAAGACAGAAAGATCCAATATTTTAAGCCTAACCCAGCAAATAAGGACTATGTTCTTCTTTTGAGTTGAATATTTAAGTCTTAGGTATATTACTTTATTTGTCATCACCGGGGGACACACCTTTTATTGTTTAATATCAATTCTTGCCGACTAGGGATAGTTTAATTCCTTGTTAGTAGATATGCTCTAGTAAATGAGTTTATGATGTCAGTTATATGGCACTTCTCTCCACCTCCCTTGGAAGGTGAAAAAGATATGGAAGAAGAGGGAACAGTGGTTTTAAATGAGGGGAAACTAAAATGACCTGACGCAGTTATGCTCAAGGTGACGTGCAATCAGGATTTTCCCTGGTTTCCCTAAGGAGCAGTTCATTCTTGACAACAGCAAAACATAATTTCAGAGAGAGGAAAAAAAGAGTCAAGAGAGAGAAGAAGGATGATATGAACTGAATTGGACAATATAATAAGGGCAAGACACAGGGAGTCAAAATATTTCCAAGCAGTTTTTATCAGCTTAACACCAAGGAGAGCCAAAGTGAACACCCTGTGGTAAATTAACCTATAAGCCAAAGAGATAAAGGCAGCTGTGGTTTCTGTGTAAGTTCAAAGCACAGATGAAAATTAGCTCCTCTGGGTATAGTCATTTTAGACTCCAGGAACATGCGTAATTTTCTGAGGTTAGAAATATTGCAAAAGTCGAAAGAATGATTTTTCCTGAGATAACCGGATTCAGCTTGTCTGAGTATTAAATGAGCCAAAGCTTAGGGGGAATCAATCCTGACCTATTTGTTACGCGAGTGTGAGAGTGTATGCTCCTCAGTTTTTGTCTTGTCACAACAAAGATTTGGAGTGACGTATTCATTAAGTCATTGAAAACAGAAAGAAATGAGCCAATAGATGAACAAAGCAAGACCAAAAATCCTTTTACTTTTATTCTTAGGATAGAAATGTCAACATATTTGAGTTTTCTTAGTTTTTTTTTTTTTTTTTTAAATCACAATGAGCTGAGTTTTTATTTTTTGAAATACCCTTTTTCCTGGATGGAATATGCTGATAGTCTTCCTGTAGGTGGAGTGATAAAGAGAGAAGCTTGAGAACAGAGGGAAATTCTCTCTCAATCGTACTAATAGCCTAGAATCTGTAATCTGCTGCTGCTGCTGCTGCTGCTAAGTCACTTCAGTCTTGTCCAACTCTGTGCGACCCCACAGATGGCAGCCCACCAGGCTCCTCCATCCCTCGGATTCTCCAGGCAAGAATAGTGGAGTAGGTTGCCATTTCCTTCTCCAATGCATGAAAGTGAAAAGTAAAAGCAAAGTTGCTCAGTTCTGTCCGACTGTTAGCGACCCCATGGACTACAGCCTACCAGGATCCTCCATCCGTGGGGTTTTCCAGCCAAGAGTACTGGAGTGGGTTGCCATTGCCTTCTCCGTGTAATCCACTGGAGGTTAATAAAAACAAGTTACTAAGAAAGTACTCTGGGGTTCATTTGAATCCTTTTTTTTGACATAATCAGAATTTTCTAATCTGGAGCCAGTAGTATTTTATTTTATTTATTTTTTTTGGAGCCAGTAGTATTTTAAAATGATGTTCTAGGTAATTTTACTTTGCTCTTTGCATGATTTTATTATAGCATATAGGGGCCTATTTCTAGGAAGATTGCATTTTGAGCACCAATATCTACTTTATTTTAAAGGCTCCATGTTTACTGGCTTCAAAGCAGTTAACAGCAGAAAATTTATCTTTAAAAGCTTAAACTTGATTTAATCAGGTAGCAATTAGCATGCCAGACTGCATAATCTGCAATTAAAAAAGAATTCTGTCATGCTCTGACCCTTCTCTTACCAGAGACACAAATTACCACAAGTTTCTGGTTAAATTTTATAGGTCAGCAGAAGATAAGAGGAATTTAGTGAAATTTTGGTGCAGATGGAGCAATTTTTTTTTTGGCTTTACTGTGAGTCATGTAGGACCTTAGTTCCCTGACCAGTAATTGAACCCATGCCCTCTATGGTGGAAGCATGGAGTTTTAAGCTCTGGACCACCAGGGAAGTCCCTGGAGTAGTCTGTCTTTACTTACTCATTTAATTTGCATCACAATTTAGATTCAGTAGAGTTCCAATCATGATGTTTTGGTAATGTTTAAAAGAATGGAAATTGAGATTAAAATATGTAGCTTGAATATTTTTATACCTTGAATATATTTATACCTGCTCTCCTTTAAAATTCATTTAGGTGACAATATGATACACAAAATTCAATAAGATAAAATAATTTAAGGGAGTAAAAGGACAAGAAGGCTAAGGATGTAAGATGGAATTGGGAGTAAAGTGAGTATACGAAGTGTGTGTGCGTGGCCAAACTCTAATCTGAGCTTTCTTACAGTCAATTCAAAGAGGGAAATATCATTTAGGAGAATCTCAGAGTCTACAAAATAAGCAAAATTCAGTCTCAGTAGGAATAAAACTATTCCTGACATTGAGATCAGAAATCACTTACAGTTTTCTTTCAAAGAGAAGACACGAGATCATTTTGAATAGAATCCGTAATATCACCTTAACAGAAAGCATAGTTTCCTAGAAATTTCTAAAACTTTCTCACTATTGGTCAAAAGCATCATTTAAGATCAAATTTCAGCCAGAACAATTGCTCAGGAGGGAGAACTACGAAGCTGGACATGTACCTTCCTTTCTTAGTCTGGCAGATACTGGAGCTAGTGCTTACTGAGGGGAATTGATAGTGTACTGACCCTTTAGGAAGTCCTCCATAAAGAGCGCTCCTTTCCAAAGAACTTCTGAACGCTGTGAATTTGAAGTAATGTTCCCTAAGCTGAATCATGGCAATTTGTGTTTCATTAACTGCATTGCTAGGAGCCTTGGCTGGGTGTAATGACAGCATCAGGTGAAAAACTGCCCAATCTCTTGGACACTAGCCTCACAGTTTATCATTATCTCTAAAACAAATGAGACTCAGCTTAAGATTCCCAGTAAATGGAGTGATAGCAACTGTACCTGCTTGCAGTTCTATTTTATTTTTAGTTGACCTCTATTTTTGAGGCTGGTTGCTTTTCTGTCTCTGCTACTGGATGGTGTGAGTTCCTTGAGGACAAGAACTGAAGAGTTTGCAGATAAAGCACTCCAGTTCTGAACAGACTGTGGGGACTTGATCCCTGATGAACAAGTTAGTGTTTCCTGGGAAAACGTATTTATCTTTTTGAAATCTCACATTCTCATCAGTAAGATGATGCTAATAATGTCAACTTTATAGAGTTGTTGTGAAGATAAAAATGTAGTTAATGTATAGTGTTAGATATTATTGCTTTCCTTAGTTTTTGTCTTTGTGGCATGAGAGCAGTGTGGTAAATGGATATTATACCATCTTCAAAGTCAGGTTTATGGTTGGGTTTGTGTGTTCTTGAACAATTTACTTAATATTCCTATTACTCCAGTGTCCTCGTCTCTAAAGTGGGAGTAATTGTGCTACCATCTAGAGTTGTATGGAGTTTGAAAGACAATGTGATCACATGTTATACATAGGTGTAACTTTCTTGATGTGTAAAGAATTCCTAAAACTGTAAATACCAGCAACCCCATAAAAGATTATTAAAAGGCAGGAGCAGTTATAGAAAAAGAATAGGAATGTCCATAAGCATATGAAAAAATGTTCAACCCCACTCATGAGAAATAAAAATGAAATACATGAGATACCATTTCTCACATATGAGATTGGTCGAAATCTAAAAGCTTGAGAACACACTATCATTTGCTGGATGCAGATATAGCAAAAATGCTACAATAACTGTGGAAGAATATCTAGCAATAGCAACCAAAATTATAGATGCATTTTACTCTTTGTTCCAGAAATCTCACTTCTGGGTATCTCTCCTATAGTTATATATATGTGTGTGCTCAGTTGCTTCAGTCTTGTCTGACTCTCTACGGCATTATGGATTGTAGCCTGCCAGGCTCCTCTGTCCATAGGATTGTCTTTTTTTTTTTAAATTTATTTATTTTAGTTGGAGGCTAATTACTTTACAATATTGTAGTGGTTTTTGCCATACATTGATATGAATCAGCCATGGGTTTACATGTGTTCCCCATCCTAAGCCCCCCTCCCACCTCCCTCCCCATCCCATCCCTCTGGGTCATCCCAGTGCACCAGCCCTGAGCACCCTGTCTCATGCATCAAACCTGGACTGGCGATCTGTTTCACATATGATAATATACATGTTTCAATGCTATTCTCTCAGATCATCCCACCCACGCCCTCTCCCACAGAGTCCAAAAGACTGTTCTATACATCTGTGTCTCTCTTTCTGTCTTGCATATAGGGTTATCATTACCATCTTTCTAAATTCCATATATATGTGTTAGTATACTGTATTGGTGTTTTTCTTTCTGGCTTACTTCACTCTGTATAATAGGCTCCAGTTTCATCCACCTCATTAGAACTGATTCAAATGTATTCTTTTTAATGGCTGAATAATATTCCATTGTATATATGTACCACAGCTTTCTTTTCCAGTCGTCTTCTGATGGACATCTAGGTTGCTTCCATGTCCTAGCTATTGGTAAGCAGTGCTGTGATGAACATTGGGGTACACGTGTCTCTTTCAGTTCTGGTTTCCTCAGTGTGTATGCCCAACAGTGGGATTTCTGGGTCTTATGGCAGTTCTATTTCCAGTTTTTTAAGGAATCTCCACACTGTTCTCCATAGTGGCTGTACTAGTTTGCATTCCCACCAACAGTGTAAGAGGGTTTCCTTTTTTCCACACCCTCTCCAGAATTACTGTTGGTAGATTTTTGGATAGCAGCCATTCTGACTGGCATGAAATGGTACCTTATTGTGGTTTTGATTTGCATTTATCTGATAATGAGTGATGTTGAGCATCTTTTTATGTGCTTGTTAGCCATCTGTATGTCTTCTTTGGAGAACTGTCTCTTTAGTTCTTTGCCCTATTTTTTGATTGGGTCATTTATTTTTCTGGAAATGAGCTGCAGGAGTTGCTTGTATATTTTTGAGATTAATTCTTTGTCAGTTGCTTCATTTGCTATTATTTTCTCCCATTCTGAAGGCTGTCATAGCCTGCCAGGCTCCTTTGTCCATGGGATTCTCATGGAGTTGGTTGCCATGCCTTTCTCTAGGGAATCTTCCCAATGAAAGGATCAAACCCAAGTCTCCTGCATTGCAGGTGGATTCTTTACTGACTAAGCCACCAGGGAAGCCCATAGTTATATGCTGTTTTTGTTTAGTCACCCAGTCATGTCTGACTCTTTGCAACCCCATGTACTGCAGCACGCCAGGCCTCCCTGTCCCTCACCATCTCCCAAGGCTTACCCAAGTTCATGTCTTTTGCATTGGTGATGCCATCCAGTTATCTTCTGTTGTTCCCTTCTCCTCCTGCCTTCAATCTTTCCCGGCAACAGGCTCTTTTCCAATGAGTCAGCTGTTTGCATCAAGTGACCAAAAATACTGGAGTTTCAGCTTCAGCATCAGTCCTTCCAATAAATATTTAGGGTTGATTTCCCTCAAGATTGACTGGTTTGATCTCCTTGCTGTCCAAGGGACTCCCAGGAGTTATACATTATATGTACACAGTATATATAGTTATATGTACACAAATACAAAATGGCACATGTATAAACCTGGTCATTATGGCTTAGTTTAGTTTCCAATATCTTGGTTTTTCTATAGCAAAAGAGGGGAAACATCATGAGTGCCCAGTAATGGGGACCTGGTTCACCACACAATGGTGTACTGTGCAGTTGCATAAAGAATGAGGGCCTCCAGACTGTGAACACAGTGGGGGAAGGAAAGGGTGGGATGTATGGAGAGAGTAGCATTGGAACATATACATTACCGTATATAAAATGGATAGCCGTGGGAATTTGCTGTATGACACAGCAAGCTCAAACCTGGTGCTCTGTGACAACCTAGAGGGGTAGGACGGGGTGGGAGATGGGAGGGAGGTTCAAGAGGGAGAGGACATATGTATGCTTATGACTGATTCAGGTTGATGTATGGCAGAATCCAGCACAATATTGTAAAGCAATTATCCTCTAATTAAAAAGAAAATTTAAAAAACAGTAAAAATTTTACAAGGATTATAAAAATAAATTAATTAACTTAAGAAAATAATCTCTCTTCTCTCTCTCTTTAGTTACTAAGTTGCATCCGGCTCTTGCAACCCCATGGACTGTAGTCTGCCAGGCTCCTCTGTCCATGGGATTCTCCAGGCAAGAATACTAGAGTGGGTTGCCATTTCCTTCTCTGGGGGAATCTTCCTGACCCAGGAATCAAAGCGGGGTCTCCTGTATTGCAGGCAGATTCTTTACCGACTAGGCCATGGCATCCATATTGTGCTGATGTGAAATCTCCAGAATATATTACTGTTAACTGAAAAAGCCAGGAGCGGTGTTGTGCACATTCCAAGCTACATTTTATCTAACAAAGATGAGAAAATAGGAATGTATGTTTGTGTTTGTTTATATTTGAACAAAGATGTTTTAGAATGATTAAGAAACTTGTTTTGATTAGATTTAATTAAATTAATTTTAATTATACTACTTGTAGTGGATGAGTGGACAAGCTGAATAGGAATGGGGATGGAATTAAGATTTCTTGATACATTAGAAAAAATTTAATACTTTATTTTTTAGTGAAGTTTCAGATTCCCAGCAAAATGGAGTGGAAAGTTCAGTGGCTTCCCATATACCAACTGTCCCCACACACATGCATAGTCTCACTCATTGTCAACATTCACTTACAGAATGGTATAATTGATAAATCTATACTGACACATTATTATCACTGATAGTCCATAGCTTACATTATGGTTTTCTCTTTATATTGTACATTCTGTGGGTTTGGACAAATTTATGATTACTTACATTCACCATTTTAGGACAGAGTAGTTTTACTGTCCTAAAAATCCCCTGTGCTCTACCTATTCATTCCTTTATTTTCTCTAACTCCTGGCAAACACTGATATTTTAAACTATCTCCATAATTTCTTTTCCAAAAATGTCTTGTGGTTAGAATCATACAGTAAACAGCCCCTTCAGATTCACTTCTTCCACTTAGTAATCTGTGTTTAAGGTACCTCAATGTTAAAATCACTGCAGATGGTGACTGCAGCCATGAAATTAAAAGACACTTACTCCTTGGAAGAAAAGTTATGACCAACCTAGATAGCATATTGAAAAGCAGAGACATTACTTTGTCAACAAAGGTCCGTTTAGTTAAGGCTATGGTTTTTCCAGTGGTCATGTATGGATGTAAGAGTTGGACTATGAAGAAAGCTGAGTGCTGAAGAACTGATGCTTTTAAACTGTGGTGTTGGAGAAGACTCTTGAGAGTCCCTTGGACTGCAAGGAGATCCAACCAGTCCATTCTAAAGGAGATCAGCCCTGGGTGTTCTTTGGAAGGAATGATTCTAAAGCTGAAACTCCAGTACTTTGGCCACCTCATGCAAAGAGTTGACTCATTGGAAAACACTCTGATGCTGGGAGGGATGGGGAGCAGGAGGAGAAGGGGATCACAGAGGATGAGATGGCTGGATGGCATCACCGACTCGATGGACATGAGTTTGAGTGAACTCCAGGAGATGGTGATGGACAGGGAGGCCTGGTGTGCTGTGATTCATGGGGTCACAAAGAGTCGGACATGTTTGAGTGACTGAACTGAACTGATGTTATTTTCATGGCCTGATAGCCATGACCAGGGATGGAACCCAGGCCCTATGCATTAGGAGCGTGGAGTCTTAGCCACTTGACCACAAGGATTCCCTCAACAAATATTTTTTGAGAGCCCATTATGTGCCAGTTATGTTCTTGCCATATGTAACACACCAATGAATAAAACATACAAACATCCCCTTCCCCCATTAGAGCTTGTATTGAGGGAGAAAGTGAAAGTGAATTCACTCAGTTGTGTCCGACTCTTTGCGACCCTATGGACTGAAGTCTACCAGGCTCCTTGGTCCATGGAATTTTCCAGGCAAGAGAACTGGATTGGGTTGCCATTGGCCTTCTCCAGGGGATCTTCCCAACCCAGGAATTGAACCTGGGTCTCCTGCATTGCAGGCAGATGCTTTACCGTCTGAGCCACCAGGGAGAAACAGAAGATAAATAAGTAAATTATATAGTATCTTAGATGATAAGTCCATGCAAATAATAGAGCAGAGGAGAGTGAGGTGAGAGGTAAGTTTCTATTTTCAATAGGGAGGCCAGGCCTTATCATGGTGATGATATCTGAAGAGTGATCTAGAAGAAGTGACGAAACTTGGCATGTTGATATCTGGGCAAGGGTGTTCCAGGCAGAAGAAAATACAAAAGCTCCAGGACTAGAATATGCGTGGCATGGCATGAGATTCCACAGTTTCATGAGAGGTGTGAGCAGAGAAGAGCATGGGAGAGTAAGTGGTCTGGGGGGTAAAAGTTCACATCTGTAGAGCCTCATAAGCCACTGTGAGGAGCTTTGCTATTCACTGTAGGTAAGTTGAGAAGTTAGAGGATATTGAGCAGAGGGGTGATGTGATCTGACATACATTTTAAAAGAATCACTGTAGCTGCTGTGTTGAGAACAGAATGGTATGGGGAGAAAAATGGAATCAGGGAGGCTAGTTACAAGGCTATTGAAAAAATGTAGGTAGATGATGGCTGTGGTTTGGACTAGAGGGTAGCAGAGGAGGGGGTGAGAGACGATTGCATTAATATATACTTTGAAGACAGGCTCGACAGGACTTCCTGATCTGTTGAATATGAGATATAAAAGAATATGAGGAATAAAAATCACTCCAAGGTTTTGGGCCAGGTGACTGGAAAAATACAGCATCAGTATTAAGATGGGGAAGAATGTGTGTGGGCAAATTTGGGGGTGGAAATCAGGACTTTGATTTGGAGTGTGTTAAGAATGAGAGTCTATCAGACATGCTAAGTATAGAGCTTAGATTAGTGTCTAAAATATTAATTAATGCTATAGAATACTATATAAGTAATGATTATTATTATTAACAGAAATTTCCCCACTATAATTGCAGATTTTCAAGTACATCCTTATAGTTTTGTCCATTTTTACTGTTTTATTTGAAGTAAGTTAGGTTTATAAAAGTTTAGAGCTGATATGTCATCCTAGTGAATTTTTCTTTTATCATGTACTGACTCTTCACTCCTAATGATGATTTTTTCTTTAAACTCAGTTTCAAATTATTGTGAAATAAATCTACCATCTTTTTTTGTTATTTATCTGGTATATGTTTTTTACTAATTTACTTTCAATCTTTATTATTATAGTTTAGGTATATTTCTTATAAACTGCACACAGCCAGATTTTAAAGTTTCAAAGTCCAATTTGAAGAATCTGCCATTTAAATGGAATTTTATTCCACTTTTATTTATAAAGTTGCTAATACATATAGTTTTGTTTATGTCACTTTTAAATTTTATTTCATAACAAATAGTGCTTTCTATTTACTATGCATTTTTCCTTTTGCAAAATTAAACTAGTTCCTTACTATTTATTTTCTCTCTACTGGTTTGTGACTAATACATTTAATTTCTATTTTTTAATTGAAAACTTTACATTTTAAACAGTTCATGAACATTTAAATTTTAACATTTAATGAGAATAGTGTTTAATTTTCTCACTAAGTAGGAATCATCTGCTGATACTGAGGTTGGAAGAAGAGCATTGGAGTGATGAGAGCAAGAAGCCAAGAGAATATTAGATTTTGGATCTCTTTCAGCTTTATCTTTTACAATGTTTTACTTTTCTTCTCTTCTGTGAAGTTTCTCTATATTTTGTGAGATATTTATTTGTGGGTTAATTAAGTTATGAGGTCTGGAAGAAACAGGGACTCATGCTTTTCCATTGGGATGTTTCTAGGAATTTGCTAATCCTCTATTTCTTTGTTTGGAAAACTCACTTTGCAAGCCTTTTAAGATTAGCACATAACTTATAAAATTTAAAAAAAAAACCTTAGAGACTGATAGCTTTTCATCTACTACTGACTTCTCATTGCAGTGCAAATGCCAAATGTGCCTTTCATCTTTCCCAGTAAAGTGAAATTGTATTTTGGGAACTCTGGTACTAGTCAAAGAGATTGAGGTTAGTGTGATCTGGGCATCCTAACTGAAGAGTAATTGAGGTCTTGTGATTTTTTCTATTGAATGAACTTAGGAAACAATGAGATACAGAAAAACACCTAGGAAATTTGTCAAATAGTATGAAGTCTGAAATTTGATGAAATGCAAAAATGTAGGTGGCTAGGATTGTTCTGTTTGGAGAAGGAACTGGCAACCCACTCCAGTATTCTCCTGCCTGGAGAATCCCATGGACAGAGTAGCCTTGTGGGCTACAGTCTGTGGGGTCATAAAAAGTGGGACATGACTGAGTGACTAACACACACACACAGCATTGTTCTATCTGCTCTCTTGAAGTTTAAAACTTTTCACAATGCTTCACATGGTCATTTTCTCCTGCTTCTCTATGTGATCATACCTCAAATCCAGGCTTTTTAGGACAAAATTTTTGAAAAGCTTGGGTAAACAAGGGGAATTTTCAGAAAAGACTAGGCTAGGGATTTGGCTAGAGCTGAAAAACCTACAGCCCCAAAAACTACTGACTGTGAAATCCTTAATTTACTTAAATTCTTCTCATAAGGGTCTGCTGAAAATCTCCCTGAAGTCATTTGAATAAGAGTGAATAGTTATGACTTTGGAGCATATTGAATATCCATATGTTTAAAACTTCCAAGTAAAAGTCATTGTACGTGGGGATGCTTATAATAGAGCAGTGTAATTTTTGTAGTCTATTAACATTGAAATAATTGAATGAACATCTGTAACAATCCTTAATCTAAATCAGAGGGTGATGTCCTATGTGAATAAGCTTTTTCAAGAAACCTGGAAATTAACTTAAATATATGTACTCCTTTAGAGCAGCTGCTTAAGCATACAACATGTTAAACATGAAAAGAGGGATTTTTTTTTTTTTAGGACTCATGGGAAGAATTATGGTCTTACATCCAAACACACTGTACTATTTTGAAGCACTTTAAAATTTCATCTAAAAATGATTTTGTTAGCTCACTGACTGGTAGGTATCATTTGAAGTGTCTTTGTTTTTTTTACTGACCTCTAAAAATGCTCTCAATCAAAGGAGATTTTATTGTAGTTAGGTCATTGACAAGTAACTTTCTTGGTTAAATTCAAAAAATATGATATAAAAATGTTAGTATCTTATTGAGGTGGCAATAACCCAGGTGAAGAGCAAAAGTAGCTATTTAAATCGTGGGCAGGATGAAATGAAACAACATGGAAAAAATCCTTGGATGGTTGAAAATAGTTGTTAAGACTATTGTGTTGAAGCTCTCTTGATCCCTCTTGCTCAATTAAATGTCTTCTAAAATATTTGATTCATCTTCAGAAGAGAATATGAGATGTTTAAAATTGTTTCCTTTCAAAATTGCTTTCCATATTCCCAAATAAATTGAGCATAATTACTACTGTGATTATATTATAAATATAATCACTGTAATTTTATTCTTATTCATGTATTTATTCTTTGAGAAAGAATTGCACTAGAGTTAAAGAATTGTGGCAGTTAATATTAATATATGAGAAATTAGTTGGTGGTTATTTAATCAAAAGGTGATTTTTTTGCTATGTAAAAGGCAGTTCCTCCCACTCAATCATCTTGTTTTTTCCAAGGTTAGCAGATTTTTATAACTGAGAGGTTGAATATTCAGAGTGTGGATTAAGGGTCTTTGTATAGCTTGTCCCCTTTTTTCCCTTGACTGGTGACCATTTATACTGTGTAACATTTTTGTGTCAGACATTTTGATTTAATTTATTTCATTAAATGTTTACATTTGTGTCTTAATAGGGGTGTTCCAACTTGTGAATTAGTACAGAGTGACTGCTGGACTAGTTTAATTTATAGATAGCTTTTCCATTTATCCAGGTATTTTTCAAAAAATTATGTTCTTTGAACACCAGTCCACAGAAGAGGAAAATAAAAGACCCCATCTGCTAGATCCTCGTGTTCGAGACTATTTTCCTGGATGGAGGTGGGCAGGGCATCAATAGCTCCCGTAAAGCACCACTTGCTTTCTTGGACCTCTATTTTCAGTTAATTAGTTTACTTTGGGACACTTGTAAAATGAGTTTCAAAGTTTTCCCTTCTTGCAGAGGCCTCCTCTGAACAAATGTCCTTCTGAGCATTTGTACAAGAAGTGAGCAATATATGAGGATGTTTGACAAGTGAGTGATTACTCTTCATTGATTTACTTCTTCCTCTGCATCCAATTGGAGCCATGAGGGTTCAGTGATGTTCGGCTCCATTATGTCAGTCTAACTTAGAAGTTTAGCCGTGCATGCGTGCTCAGTTATTCAGTCATGTCAGACTCTGCGACCCCATGGACTGCAGCCTACCAGGCTCCTCTGTCCATGGAATTTTCCAGGCAAGAAATAGTAAAACTCAAAACATTTGCAAGCCATTTTGAATAGTTTAAAAATAATTGCTGATTCATGATAATTTTGAGCCAGAATGTATTCTGCATCCTCAATCTTTATAAAGCTAGCATGGATTTCTTTTTTCAAAGGGAAGAAAAAATAAAGTTTCTGTGAAAGAAAAGCCTTATTACACAGGCTAATATCAGTTTGACCCTTTGATCCCAACTAACATAAGATATAGCTTCCCAGGTAGCGCAGTGGTAAAGAATCTGCCTGCCGATGCAGGAGACACAAGACACACGGGTCCCATCACTGGGTCGGGAAGATCCCCGGGAGAAGAAACTGGCATCCCATTCCAATATTCTTGCCTGGAGAAATTCCATGACAGAGGAGATCTACATTCCATGGGGTCGCAAAGAGTCAGACACACTGAGTGAGCATAGCATGCACAGCAAGGTAAGATAATAAAAAACATGAAAAATATCAAGGATCAAAACAAAACAGAACTGGCTCAGCAAGGTCTAGTGCTCAAGCCACTTACTCATCCAGTTCCTGGTGCCTCCTCCTGGTAAAGATGCTGATCAGCAGCTATTGCCTAGTGGGTGGTGGGGTTAGGAGTGTGTGGCTATAATATAATATTATGGCTAACCTCTATTTACAACTGCCTCAAAGTAAACTAATTAACTGCACACAGGATTCAAGAAAACAAATGGTGCTCAGCACCAGAGTATATTCCCCATATGGGCAAGGACTTCACTTTGTTTACTGCTATATTCCCAGTGCCCAGTCCCTCAATTATATTCACTGAATGATTTAATGACTCAAAAGGTATGTAATTTGCATTCAGATGGACTAGGTATTAGTTATGGCAAACTATTTTGATTTCTATGAAACTCAATGTGCCTGTCCTTTATTTATTTAAAAAAATTTTAATTTTCTTGGCAAACTGTTGATTTACAATGTTGTGTTAGTTTCAGGTGTACAGCAAAGTAATTCAGTTATACATTTACATATATACACTCTTTTTTAGATTATTTTCTCGTATAGATCATCACAGGATATTAAGTAGAGTTTCCTTAAGTAGAGTGGTATACAGTATGTCCTTGGTAATCTGTCTTATATATAGTTTCTTATATATAGTAGTGTGTGTGTGTTCATCCCAAGCTCCTGATTTATCCCTCTCTCCCCTGTTTCCCCTTTGGTAACCATAAGTTTATTTTCAATATCTGTAAGACTGTTTCTGTTTTATAAATAAGTTCATTTGTATCATTTAAAAAAAATAAGATCCAAATATGATTGATATCATCTGATATTTGTCTCTGTGTGTCTGACTTACTTCACTTAGTAGGATAATCTCTAGGTCTGTTCTTGTTGCCACAAATTTCCATTGTAGATACACATACCACATCCCCTTTATCCGTTCATCTGTTGATGGACGTTTAGTTTGCTTCTGTGTGTTGGCTTCTGTGAATAGTGCTGCAGTGAACATTGGGGTGCATGTATCTTTTTGGATTGTGGCTTTCTCTGGATATATGCTCAGTCTCTATCTTTTAAAATGAGGATAATCATGCCTGCCTTATAAGGTTGTGGTGAAGATGAAATGCTACGAGATAAAGTGCCTGGGGGTAGTAGCTGGGATTCAGTGGGTGTTGAACTGACAGAGAGACCTGCGGAGACAGGGATGGCTGAAAAACGAGCAGCTTAAACACCAGATGTTCCTGTTTTCCTAAGGTGTAAGAAAAGGACTGTGTGCACTTTTGCGTTTTTGTTCAGGTTTTGTATCTCTGGGAGGTTTTATGTAGTGTTTCTTCTAAAGGACTTCATATATGGAACTTATAATGAATTCTAGACATAAGTGTTTATAAAGGTAGAGGGGCATCAGTATTAGATTTAATTTGAAGGATTCTTTCCCTGGAAGCAGGGCTTTCAATCTTAGGTTCTGCCTGAGGTTCTTTAACTATTCACAAAGCTCTATAAATTTTCACACCTGTCACTTTGACACTGCGGAAGAGACAATGCCCAGTCAAAAAGTATATTGTTTTTGGCCTTGGACTGAGTGTGGCAGTTGGCATGATTGCATTGATTATGTGGTGTGTATCAGATGGCAAGTTAGTATGCCTTTGATTAAAAATGGGGGAAAAAGTAATTTATGGAAGTTCAGTTTGAGAAGGGAGAGGGAGGATGGTTTAACAGAAAAAAAATAGAAGAACGAGAAAGTGGAAGTGTCCTAGGTTTGGCTTTGCTAGGTTGCCCCCAAATGCATTCCAGTGATCTAAAATTTACCTCTTGTGGTTCTCAAAGTCAACTGGTGAAAATCACCTGTGAGGAGATTAACTATAACACTATCTCATTTCACCTTAAAAAAAAATCCATCACCCATATTGACTGCTTCATTTGTTATAGAATATCACCTAAAACACTCCTATCTTTTAGTCAAAGTTTAAAAATGTTTAGTCTCCCTGACTCAACAATATTATTTGAGTTAAAGTCTGTTATATTTCCTTCAGAGTCTTTTCTTTGATCTCTGTATTCTGAAGCCAATGCTAAATCTAGTGCCACCTATTCAGGAATACACTTTCTACACTTTATAAAGAGAAGGTAATCCCTCCACCTCCCCCTGTCCCCCCGCAATGATAGTAGCAACTCTCCTATCACAGCTGGTGGTCTTATCTTCCCCATGGATCTTTGTGGTATTTCACAAAGCCTAAGGGAAACCCCAAACCCTCACCATTCTGTGCTGTCTCCACTTTCTGCTGTGGAGTTCTTTGGGTTTATAACCCTTGCTTTCCTGAACAGCTTTGCCCTTTGTTTCCATGTTTGTATCCAGTTTCTAGACATATTTTTAAACTGGAGCTCCCAGTTGGTGCTGTCTCCCTAGCCGGCACACTTTGGGACCCAGTGAAGACCAGTATGCCCTCTATGATGTGCCACATCTCGCCCAAACCTTGGCCTTTCTTCCTGTTTTGAATTCCTTCGGTTTTGGATAAGTGTCCTTGTTTTGAGGGCAGCACTAATATCACTTTCTGCCATCCCCTTCCTTTGGCGTATGGCTGGGGAACTGGATAATGAAGAAGTAGATGCTGGGTCATCAGTGATCTAAAAGCTGGTGCACTGAAGATCCGCAGGGCTGTGTTAGGCTTGCATTGGCCATAGAGACAAGTGGCACATCTATCAGACCTGCAGCTGTCCTTATAGTCTCTATCCCTGCCAATACCATACAACTTGTACAGATCAAAGTCTTTTCTCAGCTGTTGGAGCTTTGTTCTCTCCACATGGGACTTCGCCTTCAAGAAATCCAACTCTTTTTGAAGGTTGATGTTACTGAGTGATCCATGCTCCGCAAACACATACATGTACCCGAGTCTGCTTGCTAAACTGAACCATACAAAATGGTCATTTTCATAGATCAAAAATGGTCAAATAACTTTAATCTTAATGATTTAACATAACATACCTGCTGTCTGTAAAGTGATGTGTGTGACTCTCTGTGGGAGCCATAAGAACTTGTGCTCTTAAAAAAAATCAAATTTGAAAAAGGTTGAGTGTCTCCTTGAGCCACCAGAACCCACCTTGGTTCTGATTTGAGCTTCTAAAACAGGCAGGAAATGGAGGGTAGACTGCCTTTAATACAGATTTGACATTAAAAATGGGAACAGGTTATGGGTTCAGAAACATTGCTACAGGACCCTGCCCTGACCAACAAGAGAAAGACAGGTTTATCTACTTAAATATTTGAAACCTCTAGTGATTAAATGTGGGCTTCCCAGGTGGCATTAGTGGTAAAAAACCTGCACACCAATGCAGGAGATGTAAGAAACACTGGTTCAATCCCTGAGTTGGGAAGATTCCCCTGGAGGGAAGGGCATGGCAACCCACTCAGTATTCCTGCCTGGAGAATTCCATGGACAGAGGAGCCTGGCGGGCTATATAGTCCATAAGGTCGCAAAGAGTTGGACATGACTGAAGTGACTTAGCAAGTATGCACGCACATACAGTGACCAAATGCAGCATAATCAAACCAGGCAAACTTGGAAAAGACGTTTACAAAGAGTTATTATTTTAGTTTTTAAAGAGAATACACAAGTCCGCAATAAAAAACAATTACCTACTGGTCAGCAGGCACTTAAAATATATTTTACTTCTCTAATATTGATCAGAGAAATAGAAAACCAAAATTTTTTTGGCTTATTTTTGTTTCGAATCCTTTTATTTTTTTTTTCAGCCTTTATTAGTTATAAATGACATGATTGGTTATAAATGCAGGTATTTGAAGTATATAATTGATGAGTTTTGACATATGTATAGGTCTGTGAAGTAGCATTATAATAAAGAAAATGAACATATCCAGTGAACATATCCAAAGTCTCCTCTTTGCAATTCCTCCTTAAACTTGAAAAACAAAACCAGTGTGCCCAAAATTAAAAATACTGTTAAGAACTGGTGTTGGTGAGAGTGTCAGGGAAAAGGTTATTTTGTACACTATTAATGAGACTATAAATTGGTATAAACTTTTGGAGAAATATTTAACAAAAGTTTAAAAATTATATGTCCTTTTTGACCCAGCAATTGCAATATAGAAATTTATGAAATAAAGGGCATAAAAGTATAATAAGAATGTTCATTAAAATATTGCTTTTAATATAAAAAAAGAAACATAAAAACTAAGTGCATTTTAAAAATGGATTGGTTAAATAAATAAGGAAAATATATTTTGAAAAATATTTACATTAATGAAGATGTAATGTATATGAACAGCAAAATATTGTAATAATATAATAAGTAAATGAAACAAGATGAAGTACATTGTTTAAAAATGATTCAGTTTTGTAAAAGTATCTATATATAGGTATAGTAAAAAATCTGGAAGATAAAAAGGAAAATATTAGTGGTTATTTCTTCATGGAGACATTAAGGCTGATTTTATTTTTATTTTTTAGAAATAGTTTCTGAATTGCATGGAAATTCTTTAAACTGAACATTTAGTATTTTATAATCTGAAAAGAGAAAACTATTTTCATTTTGAATGAGGTAATAGTCTTAATAGACAGCCTAGGGATTTGGGAAAACCATTGCAATCTATGAACTGTTATTTTAGCATATTTGCATGGACTTATTCCTTTTGATTTCATTGCATAATAGTTCTGTTAGTGAATAACATGGTGTTGAATTACTTTGTTTCTCAAGACACAGATCTAATTACAAAGTTACTGACAACACAGCTATAACATGCAGCTTATTTAGGCTAGGCAATTACACAATTAAAATGATTAGTTGCAATTATGCCTAAATTTCCAACTTAAAGTTTAATTTCCCTGTGATATGTAGCATCAGTTCAGTTCAGTTTAGTCGCTTAGTCGTGTCCGACTCTTTGCGACCCCATGAACCGCAGCACGCCAGGCCTCCCTGTCCATCACCAACTCCTGGAGTTTACCCAAACTCATGTCCATTGAGTCGGTGATGCCATCCAACCATCTCATCTTCTGTCATCTCCTTCTCCTTCCCTCGATCTTTCCCAGCATCAGGTTATTTTTGAATAAGTCAGCTCTTCACATCAGGTGGCCAAAGTATTGGAATTTCAGCTTCAACATCAGTCCTTCCAATAAACACCAAGGACTGATCTCCTTTAGGATGTACTGGTTGGATCTCCTTGTAGCATCAGTACACATTAATATTTAACTTTCAGAAACTCAACTAAAGAACTTCCTATGGAATCTAAGAATACTTTATATAACTTCCAGTCAATGAATTAAGCACATTTGACTTTATGATTCTTTCAAATGGAACAATGTATCACTCTCTTTCTGAGAATTTTTTCTACTGTAAATGTTTATGGATATGATGAATAAAATAATTGAATGAATAACTGAAATAAGGGACTTATTTCTCCAGGTTAAGCTATTAGGAAAATACCTATTAAAGACATTTGTATGATTTTGAATTACAGTATTCTGTCCATAGTTCCTCTCATCTTTGAATTAAAGTTGTGAGTCAGTCATGTCTGACTCTTTGCGACCCCATGGACTCTAGCCTGCCAGGCTTCTCTGTCTATGGGATTCTCCAGGCAAGAACACTGGAGTGGGCAGCCATTCCCTTCTCTCCAGGGGATCTTCCCAACCCAGTGATCAAACCCGGGTCTCCTGCATTGCAGATAGATTCTTTACTGTCTGAGCCATGAGGGAGGCCCTTAAATTAAAAACAGAGGCAAAATATTGTCTTAATTTTAAAAAAGAGTTTTCAGTAGAAAATGTACCTACGCACATGAAAAAAGTTTTTTCTGAGACTGTCAGTAGGTTATTCCTTTTTTCTTTAAGTGAGGGGAGAGCTGAAGATATACACTGTAAGAATACATAGCTAGCTACCTTTAAATGGATGTGATCAGAAGCAGTCGTGGTGACAGTCTCTAGGTCCATCCACGTCTGTACAAATGACTGAATTTTGTTCCTTGTTATGACTGAGTAATACTCCATTGTATATGTGTACCACACCTTCTTATTCCCTCCCATGTTGATTGACATTTAGGTTGTTTCCAGACTGAAGAAAGTCAGAAAGGGAAAAACAAGTGTATTTTAATACAAATATGTGAAATCTGAAAAACTGGTATAGATGATCTTATTTATAAACCAGAATTAGAGACACAGACATAGAGAACAAGCATATGGATCTCATGGATTCTCTTTTGCCTGTGATGAGCATTACATTCTGGCTAATGAGTATTCAATAATAAAGTTGTTTTCTTTCTCTTCAGTCTTTGTGGAGAGGTTTTCTCGGTTAAGAAGAGATTTTGTTTTTAATTATATTTCCCAAATACTTGGAACACTCTACAGACTCTGGATCCAACAACCAATCCTTTGCCCAGTCTCTGAGTAAATGACTGCATTATCCTTTTTCCTACTGGCACAGGCCAGCTGCTGAGTTTTGCCCTGCTGCATAAAAGCCCCGAGGCAAGTGAACACTGTGAAGGTTTGAATGTGAAACAGGAAAGAAGGCGGCAGGGCACAACATTTAAAAGCAGCCATAGAAGCAGCTGGGTCCAAGATGGTGGAATATTCAACTTCCAGCAGATCCTGAGCCTTATCGTAAGTTCATCGTAATATGTTAGCATGCTAAATGATACACCCACCAGTGCCATGACAGTTCTGAGTCTGACCATAAAAAGCCAAAAAGTGGGTGGTGGCCCAATTCCTGGAAATCCCCACCACTTCTCCAGAATAATAGGAATAATCCTCCCAGGCCGTAAATACAACTACCCCATATTTCGAAGCTCTCTCTTACCTTCTGAGATGGCCCACACTCTACCTGTGGGGTGTGTTTCTGTCTAAATAAATCTACTTCTTATCTATCACTTTGTCTCTCACTGAATTGTTTCTGTGATGAGACATCAAGAAACTCAAATTTACTAGCAACTAATGGGAAGGGATGAAGACATGTGACTTGGAGAACAAAATTGAAATCTATGTGACAGTAAGAAATACTGGAAGAAATCGGAGTTTGTGTTGAGAATTAGTCTTTTAGGGACAAATAAAAATTAAAAATAAATTTAATTTTATTGGAAATAATTGAAGAAACTTTTCCCTCCTCATTTATCTTAGAACATTCACTTTAAAAAATTCTAAGTACTTTCTCCTCTCTTTGAAAAGTATGTACATCTTTTTAGAGACTGTGTAGGGCTTTTTGTCAGCTATATGATCCTGGAATATCTTTCTCAAGGTTTTGGGAGCCATCTCTTTGAAAGTAAACATCAAGCAGATAGCTTCTCCCCAGTTTCTGAGGGAGGGTAGGAGCCCAACTGCAGTGGGCACCTTGCTCCAAGTTGCTCCTGTCATAAAAACATGAGAAATTTGTTTCTTCTTTGGATAAAGTATTTTCTTTATCTACTGGAAGAGGATTTCTAGGGTGGGAGATGATTTTTGATTTTTAATTTTATTTCCCTGACTTTATCAAATATGGCCTAGTTACCCACATATGGTGGACCCTGAGTAAATATTTTGAATTTTGTCTTTGTAATTGCCAACTGTAGTCTACCTTAGAAGTATCCTCTCTGGTAATTCCCACACTTCTTAGACATCCAGGTTGCCTGCTTTCTAATAAAGTACTTGTCTTATTCTGTAAAGTAATGAAGCCACTGCTAATAATCAACCCAAGGCCACATGGTGTTTAGAAAATTCTTACATTATGGATGCCATCTGTTTTTCTTCTAATCAATGGTTTCATTTACTCCAATGATGTTGTTGATGTGTGAATTTAAATGGAATTTTGAGAAGTAGGACAGTGGCAATGGTGAGAATTTAAATGGCTCTTTACTGCTTAGAAATTACATCAGTTGCAGGGTAAGATATGGATTTTGGCTTGTTTACATTCAACAAAGACTTATAGTACCCTAGCCCAGTGATTGCTTTGAAAATACAACTCAAATATTATTTTATAGGTAGATAATTAAAAATGGATTTAATTTGCATAATTAATCACATTTTACTCTCCTCCCTCTACCCCAATGGCTCAGTGGCAGAGCATCTGCCTCCTTTGAAATGCAGGAGATGTGGGTTTGATCCCTGGGTCAGGAACATCCCCTGGAGAAGAAAATGGCAACCCATTCCAGTATTCTTGCCTGGGAAATCCCATGGATAGAGGATCCTGGCAGGCTATAGTTCAAGGGGTCACAAAGAGTCAAACATGACTTCGTGACTAAATCACCACCATCCCTTTACCTAAGATAAATTATCAAGAACCTGAATTTTTTTTTTACAGAAGGAGGGAGTTGTGTGGTGATGCTAGGTTAATAATGAATAGTGAATAATCTTTCCTAGTAAGCTACCATGGTCAGAGGCAACAACAACTATTCTCCAGAAGCCCTTCTATTTGCTTTTAGAAAGCTAACTTTGAATAAACATAGTTCCTATGTCTTCTTTGCATTTCCTAAGCTTTCTGAGGTATAAAAAAGCTTCTACTGCTGAAACTTGGCAAATGTCAAAGGAAAGCGGTGGAATACCTGAGTAAATCAGAGCTTGATATATAGAGAGAACCACTGTCAACCTTAGTGTTTGGGAGTCAGTGGTTTTTAACATGGCCTCGGTAGCTTTCACAGATCAACAGAAGACACTAAGCCTTGTTCATCACAGGCCAGAATGAGAGCATGCCAGGGGCTGATAGCCTCTTTACCTTTAGGTATTATTTGGAGTCCTAATCATGTTTGGCTTACTATTGGACTCTCCTCTTTCGGATGACAGAAAGATGATCTCACCCTCCTGCCACAGAGTCCTGACTGTTCTTATTTGAGAACCTGTGTGAACTAGGCCAGTTTATGTATAAATGGGCTCTAAGACACCTTTGTTATTATTGTCACCAAATGTTCACAACTTCCAAGTGAATAGTAGTCACTGGACTGGAACAGCAAATAACCACTAAGGAAATGTGAGTCTGATCTTAAAACGAACTGAGTTCCTGCTGCAAAGCTCAGAATGTAGTAAGGTGATGGCCAACAGAATTCCAATTATCCATGAGTATTTCATCCTATTTCTTACTCAGAGAAAGGCATCAGTGCACTTTTTAGACAAATGGAGAAGGGTTAGGGAGGAATAGAAAACAAAGGGAAAAGTCCAGTCTGCTAGGAGAAATGTATTTGTGATTTTTACTTTTCCCCCAGAGCCTTGAGTAACAAGAGTCTCTGTCATTTAAAGCTATTTCTGATTGCAGCAGATAATAGTTTTGCAAACCTAATTTACAGTTCCTTCCTGTTGTTGCCATTAATATTGAAATGAAAGGTGGACTTCATCAGGGCCTTCTGACATGAATAGACATAGTATTGGAACAGATTTTGATATAAAAAGGAGCATGTTGTAATAACCTTCAGCTAAGTATTACAGAAACAGTTCTTTATCATTTTATTCACTGAATCTATCGATGGGCTCATTTCTTGGCTTGATGTATCATGCACATTTGTAAATGGACAGAATGAAAAGCAACCAGGTCATGAAGAACAAAGGTTCTTAGAAAGCTATTTAGCCTTCTTTACACTCTTTATTTACACGTGCTTTTGTTTCTGAGCATGACTTTGTTTATATAATGAAGAAAGAAGTCAAGGAAAATTTGAAATATCTACTAGCCTTATCTAAATCATAATCTACTGATTAATGTCTTTGACTATCATTTAAAATTGGAGACACTGAGATTTTATATTTCTGAATAAAAGCAAAATGTTCCATCAGTGATTTGGACTATAATGCTGAATGAGCAAAACATTTTGTATAAAAGGATGAATGTGATTAGTAATAATAATAATAGTTGTTGGAAATAGAGTTTTTCTGTGCAGATCATAAGAATTTTGCTATTATATCTGTCAATGAGGAGTTAGGCATCTCTTCTTGACCAAGTTTTCTTATTAAGTTAAACTTGGTTTTTAGAACCTACTAATTATCCTGCTCAGCTAAAGTATCTTTGATGCATCTTTATTATTCACCTTTATTTGCCTTCCCCCATCTCTCCATGTTTGTTTTTTACAATGTAAATAACCTCTTCTAGAAATTCAATTCCTTTCTCTCATCACTGAAATGAAACAAACAAAAAATGCAAAATAAATGTACCAAACACACACACAAAAAACCTCACTGCAATTTCTGCTTTGTCTCTCGTTCTCTTAACTTTAGCTCCTGTAAGGAAAGGTTGTCTGCCATGGAGAAAGAAGAATTCATAACACTTTGATTCTCAGTCATTTGGGGGGACACTGGTGGTCTGAGAAATCTTCACAGAGATGTATTTTATTTCTCTTACCTATTAGTGGCCATGATATGCATTTTAAAATTAATTTTTATTGGAGTATAGTTGCTTTACAATGTGTTAGTTTCTGCTGTACAGCAAAGTAAATCAGCTCTATGTATACATATATCCCCTCTTTTTTGGATATCGTTCCCACTGAGGACACCACAGAGCATTGCATACACATAATGTGCATTTTTTTTTTTCACTCAACCTAAATAAAGTGATTTCTTATGATAGTCTCATTTAAAGTATTACTATTCTCCGTAGTCCCAGTGGGGATTTTGCTTGGCTGGTTTGTTGTTTTTGGTGGAGATGAGGTTTTCAAATAAGGAGAAAGGGGACCCTCAAAAGACATCAAGAGGAACTAGTGGTCTGGCCTCTGTTACAAGGCTGCTCTTATGAGTATTTCTTTGGTGAACTTATCAGAAAGTGGCCTTCACCCTTAAAGGGTTAGAAGCCTGACTTGTCAGTACCCCCTAGAATAGGTTAGTTTTTCAAGGGTGAGTGTGTAGTAACCAAGTTCTGAACAGTAATTCATAATGAAAAATTCCAATTGATTGAGTTGTATAATAAATGACAAGGGCCACATATCACAGAATGTTCCTGTTGCCATAGCTTATACATTCTCTCATATACTCAAGGCAACTGGCTGGCAGGTACCTAATGTCTAGCAGAAATATAGTCAGCAGGAAAGGGCTGCTCTGCTGGTGTTTCTGTACTCATCGTGGTCTATCTCTAGCTCTTAGGAATAGGTTTGAGAAGAGCACTTTTGTAGGGGAAACAGGTACTTGTGCTAATCCCTGCAGCGGGACCTGGTGTGGGGTAGAAGAGCTTCATCAGTACCTGCTCATCCAAATTTGGATAAAAATCTGGATCAGCCTCACAGATACGTTCTGTCTCAGGTTACAAAGATGTAGCAGTGGGTGTCTGGGTGATTCCAGCTCTAGTTTGTCTCTTAAGTCACACTGACAACTGGTCATAGCTGAAATCCTTGGGTCTTCCTTTTCTATCCTCCCTTGTGTTTTATTTCTCTGTTCTGTATTATATCTCCTGTTTCCTGCATCCCATTTCTTTTTTTGTCTCTCTTGGTGTTTTTTTTCCTCATTGTGGTAAAGTACATCCTTAAAGGACATCTTAAGAATAGGTCATGGGTGACAAATACTTTGATACCAAGCATACATTAAAAATATTTTTGAGGAGAACAAGATGGCAGAGGAGTAGGTGGACGTGGAGTACATCTCTCTCCATGGATACATCAGGAACACACCTTCAGACACAGAAGTGCATGCAGAACACCAGCTGAGAGCGGACAGGAGTACCTGACCAGTGGAAAAGAATATATCAGATCAGATCAAATCAGTCGCTCAGTCGTGTCCGACTCTTTGCAACCCCATGAATCGCAGCACACCAGGCCTCCCTGTCCATCACCAACTCCCGGAGTTCACTCAGACTTACGTCCATCGAGTCAGTAATGCCATCCAGCCATCTCATCCTCTGTCGTCCCCTTCTCCTCTTGCCCCCAATCCCTCCCAGCATCAGAGTCTTTTCCAGTGAGTCAACTCTTCGCATGAGGTGGCCAAAGTATTGGAGTTTCAGCTTTAGCATCATTCCTTCCAAAGAAATCCCAGGGCTGATCTCCTTCAGAATGGACCGGTTGGATCTCCTTGCAGTCCAAGGGACTCTCAAGAGTCTTCTCCAACACCACAGTTCAAAAGCATCAATTCTTCGGCGCTCAGCCTTCTTCACAGTCCAACTCTCACATCCATACATGACCACAGGAAAAACCATAGCCTTGACTAGACGGACCTTTGTTGGCAAAGTAATGTCTCTGCTTTTGAATATGCTATCTAGGTTGGTCATAACTTTCCTTCCAAGGAGCAAGTGTCTTTTAATTTCATGGCTGCAGTCACCATCTGAAGTGATTTTGGAGCCCAGAAAAATAGTCTGACACTGTTTCCACTGTTTCCCCATCTATTTCCCATGAAGTGATGGGACCGGATGCCATGATCTTCATTTTCTGAATGTTGAGCTTTAAGCCAACTTTTTCACTCTCCACTTTCACTTTCCTCAAGAGGCTTTTGGAACCATGCAAACTCGGTAGGATGAAGGAACTAGGGGGGAAAGCCTGCCCTTGGCGTGTGGGGGAACTGAAGCAGGGGTATGATCCCCACTTCAGGGCAATTTCCTGAATCAGAGGAGAAACATTTAAGGCTGAGAGTGAAGCAGCTGATCTGGGGCAGCCTAAATGGAATGAGAATCAGACAGTCCTGTGACAGCCATACATATCCCAGACAGTGCAGTGGCTGGGAGCTGGAGTTTAGGGATTGTGGAGCAATCCCCAGGCAGGATTGCTGTTGACTGAGGAGAGACACAGAGACACAGAGAGACACAGAGACAAATCCTTCACAGAGGGATGTGAAGGAGGAGATTGTGGTGGGAAAAGCCTGTGGAGGAAAGCCAGGCAGCCGTGGAAGGGAGGCGATATGCCCAGTCACGCACAGGGGATGGAGCCATGACCATAGCCTCTCTCCCCGGACACACCAGCACTGGCAGCTGAACAATAGAGAGGCTGGCCCATCAAACACCTGTCACACTGAACTACAGAGTAGGACCTCACCCAGGTGCGCCTGATGCGCCGAACAACAGAGAAGGACTCCAGGCCAGGAAGCCCTCTACGTGCCTGAACGGGTGGAGCTACAGAGAAAGATTGGCCAAAGAGGCCTTCTGATCACCAGCTACAAGAGGCTCGAAAAAAGACTCTGATAGGGCCATAATTCCCACAGCAGAGGCAGTCCATGTCCCTGCACACTTGGTGCTGCCAGGGTCCCCGCAAGCCAAGCAGCTGCCCTATCTTCACACTCAGCTCTCACTGGGGCAGAGCTGCCATAGGCTAAAAAACTCTTGCGTCAATGTGCGTAGGGTCGCTTCAGTAGTGTCTGACTCTTTGTGACCTTGTAGACTGTGGCCTGCCAGGCTTCTCTGTCAGGGAGGGGGGTTCTCCAGGCAAGAATACTGGAGCGTATTGGCCAATACTGGTTGCCATTCCCTTCTAGAGCACTATATTTCCTGCTGCGCTAGCTGCCAACTCCCCTGAGTATTTGGTGCTGCCAGAACCCCTGTGACTCAAGCAGCTGCACCACCTCCACACCTGCTCTTCACAGGGGCAAACCCAAGTTCTTCAGGGCAGCCTCAGGAGCAAATCCCAGTTAACAACCCATATGCAGAGGTGGATATAAAACCACAATTGAAACCCAGGGGCAGTGTGGCTAAGAAAGAAGACCCAAAACCCTCCCACCAGCTGTACAAGCTGCAGATTAAATCCACACAATCAACTAGACAGACTCTGTGCCTATGGAATATATAAAAGGTCATTGAGAGCTCCCACAAAGGAAAACACACTAGTTCTGATAGCTGTGGACATTGGAGGCAAGAACACAGAGGACTAGGAGCAGATTAGAATCTGAGCTGCCCCCACAGCAGATCCAGAGATCAGCACAGTGTTAGAGGGCATCCTAGGGAGGTGAGGTGGACTGTGACTCCCAGCGAGGGAAGAGACTCTGACAGCAGTGACTCAAGAAAAACATTTATTATCCTTATGTTTTGACTTGTTCTGTAGATTCTTTTGGGTTTTTTCCTTTTGTTTCCTTTTCCCCTCCTTCTATTGTAGTTTTTTATTTTATTGGCACTATGAAATCTAAGCTTTTGAGCTTTTTTTTTTCCCCCTCAAGTCACATTTTTATTGTTGCTATACTATAAACCTCTGCCTCTATGTTGGGCTTTTGCAGTTCTGGAAGTTTTTTTTTTTTTCCCCATATTTTTAGTTTTAATTTTTTAGACCTATTATTAATTTTTTATACATTTATTCCTTTGTTTGCTTTTCCTACTGTTCTTTTCCCCTTGAAGTTAATCTTTATCATATATAAATCTTCTTTATCTACTTCTGTTTAACTTTGCATATCTATTCTGTCTTTTCTTTTTCACCTTTAGTCTTAACATATTTGTTAGTTTTATTTTCATTGCTTTATATCCCAATTGGCACCTTGCTTTAGTTTTGTTTTCCAGTTTGTGCTTTAGTTACTGTTGTTCTGGTAGACATGATTTTTGGTTCCCTTTGGTTGCCAGGTCAGTCTGTTGTACTTTATTTTTGTTGGACTGTTTTGATTTTACTTATGCGTGTATATGTATATGTGTATATTCAATCACACTTTTTATTGTTGTTATAAACCTCTGCTTCTACGTTGGGCCTTTGCAGTTCTGTGGAGTTTTCCTTTTTTTCCTTTTCTCTTTCTTCTTCCATTTTCTTTTCTCTTTTTTATAATTTTAATTTTTAAATTTAATTTTTAATTAAATTAAATTTTAATTTTTAATTTTCTTAAACATATATTATCTTTTTTTTCTAAATTTATTGCTTTATTTACTTTTCCTGCTGTTCTTTTCCCCTTACAGTTAGTCTTTATATAAACCTTCTTCATCTACCTCTATTTAACTTTGCATAGCTATTCTTTCTTTTCTTTCCTCTCAGCAGGAGAACACTCAGGCAGAACACTCTTTGACATAAATCAAAGCAAGATCCTCTATGACCCACCTCCTACAGTAATGGAAATAAAAACAAAAGTAAGCAAGTGGGACCTGATTAAACTTAAAAGCTTTTGCATAGCAAAGGAAACTATAAGCATGGTGAAAAGACAATCCTCAGAATGGGAGAAAACAATAGCAAATAAAACAACTGACAAAGGATTAATCTCCAAAATATACAAGCAGCTCATACAACTCAATACCAGAAAAACAAACAACCCAATCAAAAAATGAGAAAAAGACCTAAACAGACATTTCTCCAAAGAAGACATACAGATGGCTAATAAACATATGAAAAGATGCTCAATATCACTCATTATTAGAGAAATGCAAATCAAAACCAGAATGAGATATCACCTCACACCAGTCAGAATGGCCATTATCAAAAAGTCTGCTGCTGCTGCTGCTACTGCTAAGTCGCTTCAGTTGTGTCCGACTCTGTGTGACCCCATAGATGGAAGCCCACGAGGCTCCGCCGTCCTTGGGATTCTCCAGGCAAGAACACTGGAGTGGGTTGCCATTTCCTTCTCCAATATCAAAAAGTCTACAAACAATAAATGCTGGAAAGAGTGTGGAGAAAATGGAACACTCTTGCACTGTTGGTGGGAATGTAAATTGATATAGCCACTATGGAAGACGGTATGGAGACTCCTTAAAAAACTAAGGGAAAAACCCACCATATGACGCAGCAATCCTACTCCTAGGTATATACCCTGAGGAAGCCAAAATTGAAAGAGACACATGTATCCCATTGTTCATTGCAGCACTATTTACAATGGCTAGAACATGGAAGAAACCTAGATGTCCATCAACAGATGAATGGATAAAGAAGCTGTGGTACATATACACAATGGAATATTACTCAGTCATGAAAAGGAATGCATTTGAGTCAGTTCTGGTGAGGTAGATGAACCTAGACCCTATTATACAGCCTGAAGTGAGTCAGAAAGAGAAAGTAAATATTGTATTCTAACGCACATATACGGAATCTAGAAAAATGGTATGAAGAATTTACTTACAGGGCAGCAATTGAGAAACAGAGTTAGGGAATAGACTTATGGACATAGGGAGAGGGGAGGGGAGGGTGAGATGTATGGAAAGAGTAACATGGAAACTTACATTACAGTGTGTAAAATAGATAGCCAACAGGAATTTGCTGTATGGTGCAGGAAACTGAAACATGAGCTCTGTATCAACCTATAGGGGTGGGATGGGAGGGAGCTGGGAGGGAGGTTCAAAAGGGAGGGGATATATGTATACCTATGGCTGATTCATGTTGAGGTTTTACAGAAAACAAAATTCTGTAAAGCAATTATCCTTCAATAAAAAAATAAATTTAAAACAACATATTTATTCTAACCTCACACTGGATTGATGGCTTTGATTTGGTATAGCATTCTAGATAGTGAGTTATTTGCTTTCAAAATTTTGAAGGTGTTGATTTATTATTGCTACTGGTGTTGCTGCTTAGAACTTCAAAACTGTATGATGCCTCATTTCTTTTAATGTGATCTTTTTTTCTTTCCTGCCTTCACAAAAAGTTATAGAATTTTCTCTTTGTCTTCACTTTTTTATTTCTATTTTTTCTTTTTTGTTTTCTATTTTAGACATAGTATTTTGTATCTCTTAATTCCATATTCCTACCTTGCTCTGCACCTTCCCTCTTCCCACTTCTAACCACTAGATCATTTTCTATATCTGTGAGTCTGTTGTTGTTTTGCTATATAAATTCATTTGTTTTATTGTTTTGATTCTACATATAAATGATATCATACAATATTTGTCTTTCTCTGACTTATTTCACTAAGCATAATATTCTCTAGCCCATTCACATTGCTGAAAATGGCAAAATTTCATTCTTTTTGAACTATTCTTGCATCCCAAGTCCACTTGATCAAGAACTGTACTTCCATTTTCTTATTTTTTCTTTATTATTTTTTTATTATTTTGTCATTTTGCTCTACTCTATGGGGTAGATATCTTCTAAGTTTTCAATAGTGGTTAAAAAATTTCTGCTAGAATATTTTTAAATTTGAAGGTTTTTTTTTTTTTCCCTTTTAAAATGTTCTCCTGGTCTTGTTTCATGAACGCAGCATCTTCTTTTATATTTCTGAGGTTTTCAATGATGGTTGCCTAGATTGTGTTTCCTCCTAGCTGTTTATGTCAGGTTGTTTGTTTTATCTCTTCCACTCTTGTTTGAGCTTTTGCCTAGATATTTAGTAGTCCTTGATTATCTAGTCGTGATTTATGATAAAGGAGTAAAAAGATGATTCATGATTTTGAATGCATGGATGCTGTTTTCATATTTGAACCTCAAATTTCACCCTGAGTGAGTCTGTTGTTAGGGAACTCTCTTAGGTATTTCCTTTAAGAAAGTCGATTTCTCTGCCTGGACAGTGAAAGCCTAGCTGCTGGAGTCTTTGGAAGCTGAATGAGATCAGGGGAAAGTGGGATCTGCAGTCAAATTTCAGTGGGTTCAAAGTTACTAAATCTGCCTATACTTTATGCACTTCACTCTGCCTCATGTCTTCAGCCTTTTTCTTTTTAAATAAATATTAAAGAAAAACAAGCATACAACTAAGAACATGGCATCCAGTCCCATCACCTCATGGCAAATAATAGGGAAAAAGGGGAAGCAGTGACAGATTTTATTTCCTTGGGCTCCACAATCATTGTAGACAGTAAATACAGCCATGAAATTAAAAGATACTTGCTCCTTGGAAGGAAAACTATGACAAACCTAGACAGCATGTTAAAAAGCAGAGCCATCACTTTGCCAACAAAAGTCTGTATAGTCAAAGGTATGGTTTTTGCAGGAGTCATCTATGAATGTAAGTTGAACCATAATGAAGGCAGTGCACCAAAGAACTGATACTGTCAAACTGTGGTGCTGGAGAAGACTCTTGAGAGTCCCTCAGACAGCAAGGAGATCAAACCAGTCAATCCTAAAGGAAAGCAACCCTGAATATTCATTGGGAGGAATGTTTTAGCCTCCTTTTCTTTAAACATTTAGTTACTGTAATTTTAGTAGAGTTTGGAGAAGGAGTGAAATCAGATGAAGGTTTTCAATCTGCTGTCCTAATCTGGAATGTACAGGAAGGTTTTCAGCCCATCTCTTTCACAAGAAGGCCTATTTTAAAGCTACATTTAATTTTAAGATTTAAAGAGAATAGTGGTTATTTGGTATAACATCCTAATTTTACAGATCAGGTAACTAAGGTGAAGAAATGTTATCATTCGCTGGCTGAGAGTAACCCAGGTTCAGAGATAGAATCTGTATCATATTTGTTTTATATTAATGAATGACAAATAGAGATGTGACAAAGAGAAAATATGAGATATAGAAATAAAATGAGGTATAAAAGATGTAAATTTGAGGTATACTTGTTTAAGGGGTTTTTTTTGTGACCTTTATCCTAAGGAAAATTTCTGCTAATGTGATATGAGCAGAGAAATACCCCTACTGATATAAATAATGGTACTGAAATACTGTATCTAAGAATAAATTTAGATATAATACAGCAATGGAACGATACCTTGTTTAGTTTCTTTCTTTTTCTTTTTTTTTTTTACATATACACATTTACACATTTTAGAGTTACATTACTCATTTTAAAATTATTTTGCTCTGCAAGTCCAGGCTATTGAGTTGTTTTTGTGTGAAATTTTCCAGGTTTATAAGTGTGGCAATGAAAAGGAACGTAGAGAAAACTGGCAGCATACAGCCTTTGTGGGTGGTCGTATTTTAAAACAGATGGAAAACTAAATATTTAAAGTCATGTTTTCCAATCACATACAAACATTTCAGAGTAAGACAATTACATTTTGAAAATTATGATAAAAACATTCTTTCTAAGAATTTGAATCACTCTTAAGACGAATCTGTTTTTGAAAACCTTATAAAAATGTTCTGCAACACCGGATATTTTGTCATTCTGATGTTTCAATTTAGCTTCCCTGAGAGACAGAGTTCTTTGTGCTTTTCTAAATTTATATAAACATCCTGCTGATACACACAATCACATTCAGGGCTCTGGACATCATCAACATGAAATAAATATTGCCTGACTGACAGAAAATAGGAGACATGATGTAGAGATGTTTGAAAGGATTTTTTTTTTAAATAGCAAACTATTTTAAAAATTAACGTATAGAGTTCTTAAGTAAAAATAGAAATTATGACTTGGGTATGTAAAGATTTTGTTGTTGTTGTGCTATTTTTGTATGTTAACTGTGTCATGTCTACCAAACATATCTAGGGAGTTTTTCCTCTCAGTGCTAGGATTGCTCCGAGTCTGCTGTCACAGCTAAATAAATATAGTAAGAAGACATTTATTCACAATATGTCTGTGCAAATGACTGCCAGCAGTCTCAGTGACCGAGAGTGCATGTGTTTAGAATTGTCTTGAACAAGGAAAGGATTTCTCTCTGTGTAATTGTGAGCTGTGGCCAAGTTCACTTAAAACCTCTTACTGTTACCAGTTTTCAGGCCAAAAGTGCTTTCTGTTTCATCTAGCATTCATTTGAAAAATGTCTGACTTAGATGTCATAACAAATGACAACCCTATTAAAACTCTCTGGATATACATTAAAGAATTTCAGGAGAGCTGGCACAGAGTTGAGCTGGGGGGACCTGAATCCTTGAGCTTATACCTGTGGGAGGACATTCAAAACAATTACTGCCCTTCAGCTGGAGGCAGGCTTTGATTCTCTGTTCTAATCAGGCCTTTGATCTTTCCAACACCTAACTTGGTTTCTTCAGCATGTGATTTCTTTGAAAAGGAATATCTAACTGTAACAATAGCTCCTCTACTTGTTCCAAAGTGTGCTCCATAGATAGCACATGTGTCCAGAACGATGTTAATAGGTATTCTGGGGAAGTACAGAGTTTTAGCTAAAATCAGTCTGGACTGCTGCTGACTGAATACCAGCTTGGAGAGTCACGGTCTCAGGGCCTCTTTGTCCCTCTGGCCCTGGCTGGGGCAGCCAGCTTTACAGGGTATCACCCTGATAGACCATCCAGTTTCTCCTGACACATGCAGTCTGGAGAGGCCAGGGGACTAACCCCTTACAGGGCCATGCTCAGGGCCAACAGGCAACAGAACCTAAAGGATAAGGGCTCTGTTCTCCACCCTTCGGAACTGGGGAAGCTTATTCTATGTGGCTTTTCAGAGGCTTCCAGGGAGATCCAGCCCACTTTCCCACTGCAGTGGCTGGCTCCATTACATACCCTTGTATTGATTTCTTCCTTCACTATGTTACTATTCCCATCCTCTGGTTCTCTGGGATCACTCCCCCAAGTTAAAGCCCTTGTGTCACAGATTCCGCTTTGGACAGGGGGAGAGGCAGGCTAGGGCAGTCATGATGTACGTTACCTTACTGAAGTCTCCTGAGAACTCCTGCAGTTAAAAAAACAAACAAAACAAGCACACAAACAAGAAACAAAACTAAAGACTTGTTCAGCACTGTTTCCCAGTTTATAGCTGCTGCTGTTCAGTCGCTCAGTCATGTCCGACTCTTTGCGACCCTATGGACTGCAGCATGCCAGGCTTCCCTGTCCTTCACTATCTCCTGGAGTTTTCTCATATTCATGTCCATTGAGTCATTGACGTCATCCGACCATCTTACCCTATGTTTCCTTCCCCTTCTCCTCCTGTCCTCAATCTTTCCCAGCATCAGGATCTTTTCCAATGAGTCAGTTGTTCACATCAGGTGGTCAAAGTATTGGAGCTGTGGAGTTAGAAAAACTTTATTTTTTCTCATTCACCTTGTTACTGAACAGGAGATCTTCAAAACCTGGACCAGGGCTGGCTTTATGGGTGTGTGTGTCCTGTGCAGTAGCATCAGGCCCTGTGTTAGAAGGGCCCTGAGCCTGGTTTAAATCTCTGCTGCCAGCTTTTTGAAGTTCTCAGCAATTTATGAAAAAGGGGTTTCACATTTTTTGTTTTGCACTAGCACTGCAAATTATATAGCTGGTTCTGGCCTGAGCTAAGCTAGAAAGAAATTCAGACCTTTGCAGTCCTGTAGTCCTTGAAGTTGAAAGAACCCTGCACTAAAACATGGGTCTTTAATCCTTTCTTTGCTGTTTTTTATTTTATGTAGGTAGATTAGTGATTGGGGCTTCCTGGTCTTCAGTTTGGTAATGTCTGATAGATGAGACCAGCCACTCTTAACCCTGGCTGCACATTAAAATGATCTGAGGAGCTTTGAGAAATATCAGGTCTGGATGGGACTGGGCCAGCAGTATTTGAAAGCTCACTCTGGTGGTTGGGATACTCAGCCAGTGTTGAGAACCCAGGACAAAATGATGCCTGAACTTCCACCCAGCTCTGATGCTATATGTATAAGGTTAGATACAGGCTCAGACTTCACAAGCTTCCACAGCTCTCATTTTATAGCACAGAATAAATTACCAAGAGAACAACGAAATCTGTTTGAGGTACAGTGGGAGAAGGCAATGGCACCCCACTCCAATACTGTTGCCCAGAAAATCCCATGGATGGAGGACCCTGGTAGGCTGCAGTCCGTGGGGTCGCTAAGAGTCAGACACGACTGAGCGACTTCACTTTCACTTTCCACTTTCATGCATTGGAGAAGGAAATGGCAAACCACTCCAGTGTTCTTGCCTGGAGAATCCCAGGGACAGGGCAGCCTGGTAGGCTGCAGTCCATGGGGTCGCACAGAGTCGGACACGACTGAAGCGACTTAGCAGTAGCAGCAGAGTCTAGGGAGAAAGGTTTAAATTTTCACTTACGTGTGCTGTTGCTTCAGTAGTGTCCAACTCTTTGTAACCCTATGGACTGTAGCCCACCCAGCTCCACTGTCCATGGGATTCTCCAGGCAAGAATTCTGAAGTGGGTTGCCGTGCCCTCCTCCAGAGGATCTTCCCAACCCAGGGACTGAACCTGTGTCTCTTATGGCTCTTGCATTGCAGGTAGATTCTTTACTGCTGAGCCCCTGGGGAAGCCCTTACATTTTCATAGGATCTTATCATTAGACAGTATCTTGGAAGGTTATAGTCCTTTTTTACAACTAATATAAATAGTATTTGTAATACTTCAGCTGCACAGCCAGAAGCACAATAGAAAGAGTTAAAGGAAAGGGAAGCAAAGTTCAGAAGAAAGAGGAAATCCAGATGGCTTTTCTGTTAAGAACTATTCCAGTATGTTATGGAAACAAACAAGCAAGTAAGCAAACAAAACCAATTGTTGAATCACTCTTCGTTTCAAGGACAGAAATATAGCTCCAGACAGAAGCATCGCCAGGACCATCTTGAGGGGGAATAGAATGTTCTTAACTGGGGAGAGAATAAGTCCAAATCAAGGGGAAAACTGAAGAAAAGAGGGAAACAATCATATAAAAATGAATTAATTTGCTTCCTCTGTCTAAAATGTGGTAAAACTTGAATTGGTATGCAAAATAGACTTATGAATAGTATTTGATGGATAGAAAATGTGCATCTGAATTCTTTCCCAGATTTTTCTCTGATAATATAGAAGGAAACTAATAATAATAATTTGCTGTCTGATGAAAGCTGGAGTCATTTTGTTGTTCTTGTTGTTTAGTTGCTAAGTCGTGTCTGACTTTTGCAACACCCTGGACTGCAGCCCACCAGGTTCCTCTGTCCGTGGGATTATCCTGGCAAGAATACTGGAGTGGGTTGCCATTTCCTTCTCCTGGGAATCTTCCCGACCCAGGAATTGAACCTGCACCTCCCGCATTGCCAAGTGGATTCTTTACCACTGAGCCTTCAGGGAAGCCCTGGAGTCATTTTGGAATCTAAATTTTACATTATTAATATGTGTTTCATTGTGTTTTCCTCACATACAAATTATTTTTCTGGGGAGGAGGAAGTTAGTTGTCTGCCATTTTTCTGACAATGTGTTTGGCTATTTTTTCCACCTGGGACCTCTGGACACTTGATGAGAAGAAAACCATTTTTATTTATTATCACCCATGAATGTTTATTTACTTAAGTGCAGAATGCATCAGTGAGAGGTCCATAAAAATACATCTCTATTTTCTTTTCTTTTAAACAATAATTATGTAAGACTAAACTCTGTGCCTTCACCAGCTGGCTTCCGCATTAAGTGTGGTGCTGCAGGATGCTAGTGTTCCTGCGCAGAGCACTGCATGCCCTGGGCTACCCGAGCTGTTTGTTCTATCTTAGTCTTTTTTACCTCAGAAATCTGAGTCTTCCTCTGGAAGTGCAATCAGGTCAGTGAATTAGATGGTATCAGCTGCAAATCTTGTGTCCTCTTTCTGCCTGCCAGATTTGGTAACAGGGTCTTCCTCTGTGCTCCCGCCTGCCTCTCGAGAATGTGCCAAGCTTTGGATGAGTCCATCACCCTCAGATACACTTTCTATTCAAAACCTAATGTTTGTTTGTTGCTGTGAAGGCTCAGGTGGGCTTTATTCAGTTTTGGTGAAAGAAATGAGATTGACAGTCCTAACTGTCCTATGGATCAGGAGGATGAGCTTTTGTGCAGAAATTAAATAAATGAAAGAGAATGGAAAACAGCTTCAATTTTTATTTTTTTAAAATCTGACACAGAGGCTTCATTGATATTCTGTATACTCAGAGAATATGTCAGTGGAATGACATGCTGAAGAGATTACATTAAATGGAGAGAAAATTATTCTGGAGGAATCTAGGAGTATTTTGCTGATTCTTCACTCCATGACTTAGCTATATTTCAGCTCTACAGTTTTGTAACACCAGCAGTAAAAGAGTAGCATATTACCACTTAAGATTAATATGCCATATCTTGCTTGAGCATATGTGTTATGCCTATCACTATTTTTAAATATTTATAGTATTCATATGTATTTAATAGATGGAGAAATTGAGGTTCAGAAAACTTAAACATTGTACCTGTAGTCACTTCATCTAGAACTCAGGTCTTTTTATTTAAGTATTTGCTAGGTTGATCACTGTGACTTTCAGGTAGTTTTATAGTCTGGGCCATTTTACTTTATATGTATCTTTTATTTATTTATTTTTTAATATGTATCTTTTAAATTATATATTTATATTTATTAAAAATATATAAAGTCCCATAGAGAGATCCTTTTCTCTTTGATATCCATCTCTCTCTCTCTCTCTCTCTATATATATATATATATACACACAACTATAATCTGCCTGCTTTATTGAGCACATTTTTGTTGATGAAATACTTAATGGAAACAATATAATAGTGAACTTTTCAGTGACCAATAAAGTAACTTAAGTATAAAATTCAGTTCTTTGAGTACCTGTTGAAGTGAGCTTTACATACACATGGTATACAGTCCACTTTCTCCTTAGTTCTCTTTGGAACTGATACAGTATTTTTGTAGCATAGGCCCTCATTTGAACTTGCAAACTGACATCTTTCCCTTATTTAAAGCTTAGCAATTCTTGAGACAGCAAAAGTGTTTCTTATATTTAGTAAGCTCAGCAGAACAATAAGAATTTTTTCCAGCCTTGGAATTTTATAGTAGGAACTACAATGACTATCTTTTGAACTCACAATAACTTTGGTGTGCTTTAAATGGAGAATTATGTAACATGTACAGAAAACATGTTTTTTTTCTGTGTAACATGTAAAAACATGTGTAAAAAATGAATTTCTACACATAGGAAAAGGATGCACTTTAGTAGAGTGGCCATATACCAGTTTAGCGGTAAACATGAAATTAATAATGAGTGATATTTCCATAGGGATAATAAAAAGAAATATCCAGCTTTATTAATATATAGCTTATATATATTGTTTATATATATAAGATCTATTATGGTTTATTAATATTTTGGCACAGGAGTAGACTAAGAGGATGATGTTTTTTTATCAAGTCCTTACCTGGGTAGTCTCTGAGGTTGTAATCCAAACCCTACCCCTAACCCACACCTGTCAAATGTTAGTTACCTTGCATATGTCAGATCCTGGGGCTCCATTTAGATGTCTGTTCTCCTTGATCTCTGCTTTTTTACTTCTCTCTTCCTCTCCTCCTTGGGAAATGTTCTTTTTCTCTTGGACTTGGGTCTCTGACACTGTGGTTCTCCTTGTCTCTACCACTGCGTTTTCACTCTGCATTCTTTCCTCTTTGTCTCCTGGTCCTGCTTTGTAGCTGCTGCCCAGCTAAGCCCTCAGACCATTACTGTTTCTTTTTCTCACTCCTTCAGCTGTCATTCATGCACTTGTCTTCAGCTTTCTCTTTTGCTTCTATATATAAAGCTTTTGAAATGGTTTTCAATGGATTTTCCTTTCTCAAATATTTCTTTTTCATTCTCTGGTCCAGTCTTGCTAAGGCAAAGTCAGAGACCAATAATTATTGCTCTAAGGAAGGAAGGAAGAGATACTGTCTACAACTCAAATGTCTTTGTTCACCTTTTAATTTCAAATCTGACACTTAAAAAGCCATAGAGAGGCAATAGGTTTAAAAGCCAAGGAATTGTTTTTAAAAACTCAGATAAATCTGGAAAATTCAGGGTTCCCAAATGTATAGCCTAAGGGAACCTGCATGAGTCTCAGAAAAGTCAACATTGAATACTAGAATGAATAGTAACAAAGATGAAGGCAGGTGGCCGAGGCAGTTGGGCCTGATAAAAACTACACTGGATTGAGTACACATTGTAATGATGCAGAGAAAGCAACTGAGAATCCCAAGGTCTCTAAGAGGCAGAGGACATAGAAGGGCTGGGAGGAACACAGGAGACCTTTCATAAGGATGAGATATGAGGTGTTTAGAATGAGCATGAAGTGGTTGCATCATCCTGCAGCTGGAGGCCACGGCACCTGCAACAGTGCCATAGTGATGCTCAGATGTCCACATGGGATGGTCTCAACTCAGCAGACATCAGTTAAAGACACCCAGGGACCTGGTGGGCCATGGCAGAGTTCAGCGGACATACGAAGACTCAGGAGGTGGCATAAGGACTGGGCATTCCTCCCTGTCAAAGCCACATGGATATATATGGATTCTAGAATCCAGATGCAAAATTGGAAAGGAGATCAACTAAGAGAGAGAGAAATCTTTATACCAAGATTTTTATCCCAATGAGGCTCTTTTAAATCAGAAATGTCTACAATACATTTGATTAACAAGAGCAGACATGTTCCCCATCCACAAACATGTCCACCATCTACTATGTGTAGTTGGCTGTGTGTACTTAGATTTGTGGTAAAGAGAAAAAGACTATATTCTTGCTTGCATGGAGTTCACAGTTAGTTGGCACTGTTTCCAAGTCATCTTTGTCTCTCTAGTAGTAAGGTCTTATTTGTTTAATGGGTATGACATCAGCATGCTAAACTCAATGTGTGCAACACTTAACTAATAATCTTCCTTAGCACTTACTATTCTGCCTAAATTCTCTTATTCTCCTAATTATACTTAAAAAAATTAAAGTATAGTTGATTTATAATATTGTATTAGTTTTAGATGCAAGGCAAATATATATAGATATATATTTTTTCAGATTATTTTCAAGTATAAGTTATATAACATATTGAATATATTAATAGTTCCTTGTGCTATGCAGTAAATCCTTGTAACTTCAATTGATCTTCTTACACTCATAATTTATGTATCTTCTTTGAATTTTTCTTTCTTTTTCTGAGTTCCTCGGAGATAATCTCCAAGCATCTCCCTGGGTTCCTTTCTCATTGCTTCCACAATTGTTTAGAAAGCTGTGAATAAATGTAACATCATGATTTATCTTCATATGATTTTATTTCCATCCCTATCTTAGAAATGCTCAATGCATGCAGGGGATATTCCTGATTATTTAGTACAGCCCTCAAATTTCCTGATACCTTATTTTTTAGGTAACAAATTACCACAAACAGAGTGACTTAAGAAAAGAGACATTCAATGTCTTCCAGTTCTGGAGGTCAGAAGTATAAAATCAAGGGGTTGGCAGGGCTGGGTTCCTTCGTGGGAGAATCTGTTCCCTTTTCTTTTCAGATTGTAGAGGTCACCTGGGCCACCTACATTTCTTGGTTTATGGTCCTTTCTTTTATCATCAGAGAAGGCAATGGCACCCCACTCCAGTACTCTTGCCTGGAAAATCCCATGGATGGAGGAGCCTGGTGGGCTGTAGTCTATGGGGTTGCGAAGAGTCGAACACGACTGAGGGACTTCACTTTCACTTTTCACTTTCATGCATTGGAGAAGGAAATGGCAACCCACTCCAGTGTTCTTGCCTGGAGAATCCCAGGGATGGGGGAGCCTGGTGGGCTGCCATCTATGGGGTCACACAGAGTCGGACACGACTGAAGTGACTTAGTAGTAGTAGTAGTCTTTTATCATTAAACCTCTTGCTTTCCTCGTAACATTTCTTTCTACTCACTCTGATCTCCTTACATCCCTTTATAAGGACCCTTGTGATTACCCCGTGCCCATTTGGATACTTCAGGATAATCTCTCAAAATCTTTACTTTGAATCATTTCTGTAAGGTCCCTTTGCTATATAAGGTAACAAACACACGTTTCAGGGTTTGGACATGGATGTCTTTTGGGGGCCCTTATTTTGTGTATCCCACACTGACTATTCTAAGCTGTCTTTCACTGTATCAACCTCTGCTGTAGCCAGAGACTTCCAACTACCGTCCCATGGATGGACCCTGTGCATTCTCAATTCAACACCTTTGCTCTTTACTTTTCCCATGTCTGGAATGAATGCTTTTATTTAATGGCAGCAGCCACTGAAATTCCACTCATCCTTTAGTTCTCAGCTTCCTTTCTCACTACCTCAACCCACCGTGTTTCTGTCTTTCTAACCTCTTGTAATTGTTATTTCATACATGTGTGAATGAAGGTGTTTTCTGTATTATATCTTGCATTTTTATTATAATTATCATGAAAAAATTTAATCAAGACATACAATGGATAAAACATTAAGTTTAGATATTAAGGGAAATGTAGACATATATAAAGGTGATTCCTGACCTAACAGAATTTATACTCTGATAAGAAATAAAAAAATGTTACTAGGCCAATGTGATGTGTTGGGAAAGAACATAGATGTTTTTTCATCATAACATCATGAGTTGAATTATAGCTCTAACTTGGGGCAACTTATTTATCTCCACTGTAATTCAAGTCTTCTCATCTGTGAAATACAGATTTTTCACCATTAAGATTCAAAATAAAAAAAACTAATTGTCATAAAACTAAATATCTGGTTCATAATATCAATTCAATAAATTTTCCAATGCAAGTTTTTAACACTTAAAAAAAAGTCTACAGGTGTTCAGAGGACAGAGAGACCATTCAATCAGTCAGGGTAGGCTTTGTGGAGAAAGTGAGATTTGAGTTAGGACTTGAAATCTGGATATAATTTACTTCTTGGAGATAGATAACACAATCCTGGACATGGAAATTTGGTTCCAAATGATGTATGCAAACAAACATTTCTGTGTGTGTGTGTAGGGGGGTTCAGCACGTAAGCACAGTACCCTTCTGCAAGTAACGCTTAAAATATAGGCTGAAGAATTTGAAGGATGGGCTAAGGGTTCATCCTGTTGTCAAAAAAGAGTGATTTCATTCAGAAGCCTTTGTTTAGGGCTTCATCATTTCTTACCTATACTATTAAAAGCTCTATGATGATAGGAACCATATCTGTCTTGTGCATTTCACATGAGGACAGAGCTTGGCATGAAATTAAGCACTCCAGAGATGTCTATTGAATAAACAAATAGATAAGCACAGGAAGATAAACATTACCATATAATTATTATTTTTTCCTCTAGTACAGAACAAAATTATCTGAAGACAGAGATAACTTGTATATCTTTTCCAAGTTTTCGCTCTTACTAAAAACAAATAGTGAGGACTATAAATGTAAAGAGATAAATTATCTATTGTGTTGGAAGCTGGAAATACCTACAAACATTTGAGTGCTATTAAAAATACAGTAAACAGAAATATCTTGTGTTTTAAATTTCAAAGTCATTTCTGTGAAAAACTATTAGCTATTTATCTTTTTCATATGATTCTGAAACTTTGAGTGCTTTGATAATTTATGGTGATAGTTTTGTATATGGACTCAGGAGGATGGGTTTCATAAATAATTGAAAAGAATAAACAGATTCAATTTGCTGATGCTTTATGGTTTTAAACAATTTTATATTTTGCATAATTCATACTATCTCTCATCAAGTTTCTCTCTGCCCAGGAAGTCATAATGACTGTATGATGCATAAAATGCTTATTTCTTTGACGACTGACTGCTGAGTTGATGAAGGGCAAAAAAACCCACATCATGGACACTAGAGAAAAATCTGTTGGATATCAGAGCCTGAATTGGTTTCTGATATCCAAACTTTTGTTTGAGAACTTTGGGTCTTATAATCTGCTAATAAACTTCTTTTCTACTTTTAAAATATACTTTCTAACCAGCATAAGGAAGCAAGTTTAATCATTAATAGGTAGATAACCATGGCAACACCATAGTTACACTGCTATAATCAGCATCATTTTCTATCTGAGCTAAGAATAGCGTAACATGTTGAGAGTTTTTCTTTAAATATGATTTCTAAGACTGGAGGTTGGTAGATAAAAAGGTTTAAATGCCTTGTATAATTGTTAAGCCAAAATTTTGCATTTTTTCGCAGATAATGGAAGCAAGTTATTGGGATATCAATGGTATCTACATCAAACGTTACTTGGTATATTTCCCCCATATCCAGCTACATCTTAAAGGATACATAAAATTTTAAATTAATAATGTTACTCAGGATTAGGGAAGTAGCCACTCCAGAAGTGGAAAAAAAAAGAAAGATGGTCATGGAATTGGGGAAATATAGAAAACTATTTTTTGACATATGTGGCAAAGCCTGCATTTAGCTGGTTATCATGAGACTGATTCTTACCACTGGAACATGAGAAGTTGTAAGTATCACTATTGAAGCTGAGATGATCAGAGCAGGTGTCTCCTTCTTTCTCTTATCACTTGTCAGTTGTCCAGATGGAGAGGACCTAGCAAAGGAAAGATGGTGGAGAGAAGTATATGTAGTTCTGGAATCATTCCATAAAACAGAGTCTACCACCTCCCCTCACCATACTGTTACTTGAGCAAGAAATTTTGTGTTAAGCTGCTGAAATTTACATGTTGTTTGTGTCAAGGATTATCCTAAAGGATAATCCTAAGGGATGGAAGACTTCAAAAGTCAAGGAAATTCCACCTTCTTCAGACGGTTCAGCCTTGGGAAGCAATACTGGCATGTGCATCAAAATATATTCACAGATTTCATCACTTTTTCCTTTGTTCAATGAGCTGGGGCAGGGTCTGGGATATCCTGTCCCTTGCTGTCTCTTCACCTGTGCTTCTGAGGTGCCTTTTCTAACCAACAAAAGCCACACCACATATCCTGCCTTGAATGCACAGCAGAGAGCCAACTAGTTTGAAGTGACTTGTCAAAACCATCACAAATGGACAAATTAAGAAGTTTAGCTAAGCTGATACTTAAAACCCATTAGCACTTTTTTTTTTTTTGGCCAGTAAATATAAAGCTGGTAAAATAACTTCATTAATTTTCTTATTTGTAAGTGTTTGAGTCCCAGTATTTACTTTTGTATGGTGCAGAGATATTGATAAAATTCTTAATGAAACCTGGATTATTTTTATACAATTTCATTTAATAGTATACTTCATATTCAAGAAGGAAAGAAATTGACAACTTCTAATTTAGAGTGAAAAAAATATTTCTTTTTAACATTTGGTGGATCTGAGTAAAGCTTAGGAATATTTATTCTCACATAGGGATTTTTAAATTAGCTGAAAGATCTTTGTTTTACTTTTAAAATATTTCTTCAAGAAATACAAAATGGGAAAGTCATACAATCTTCTAGATCTTGGATCATTTATTTTTATATATTTTATTTAAGTATAGTTGGTTGATATTGTGTTAATTTCTACTGTAGAGCAAAATGATTCTTTTTCATATTTTTGGAGATTATCTATTTTGAGCTTAAATTTAAAAAGAAAATATACTTTCAGCTTTCTCTTAAAAAGTTATCTATGAAGGTGTTGCTGAGAATATTTGTAAGAAAGTCACCCATAGGAAAATGACATATTGGATGATTTAAAAGTAGCTTTTCTACAAAGCCATTTTCCCCCTAGTTTTGGGTTTGTGGCTTTCTGCTTGGTTCATAGTAAGAAGTATTGGCAGCTCCAAATCCAGGTATAAGACACAGGTGAATTCTGTCTCTTGCAGAACTGAGAGTGGCAGATAATCTTTGATCAAGTTTACTGAGAGGCAGAGAAGAGCAGGGGAAAGGCAGACAGAAAGATGTAAGAGTGTATGGGTGCTTCCTCTCATCTTTTAGTGCTTTAAATGATAGAATCTTTTAATTTAACCTTTGGTTTCTGTAACAAGCCCCAATTATGTCCAGTTTGAAGAACTTATATTCCTTAAAAATTAATTACATATTGTTTTTAAGACTCCTGAGTAGTTCCTCATAACTACAACTGCAAAAGTGTTATAGAGAAAACTCAGCAAAAATAGTATTTTTCTTTCTTTTCTCTTCCACTATCCCAGAGGATTAGAAATTATTCCAGTTATCTCTTTCTGTGCAAGGGAACACCTTCCGCCTCCAACTTAGTGGGATAAAGCAACAACCATCTTGTTTATCTTACACTTCCTAAGGGTCAGGAATTCACACAAGGCATTGTCTTTGCTTTGGGACCTCAGCTGGGTTGACTCAAATGGCTGGGGCTGTAGACACATATCTGGTGCATCACCAGGGAGGGCTCAAAGGCTGTGTCTGGGGAGCTGCTCCCCTCCATGTAGTGTCTTCATGGTGTCCTTGGGGTAGCTGGACTTCTTACCTGATGAGTGAGAGCTCCCCCAGGAAAGTTTCCAGCAAATCAGACTGAAGTGCCATGATTTTGTGATTTATCCTCAGAAGTCACATGGTGTCTCTTCCTACATGCTCTATTTGTCAAAGAAGCTGCAACCTACCACATTCAAGGGGAGGGAACATAGACCCCTCCTCTTGATTGGAGAAAGATGGAAGTATTTGTGGCCTTGTCTTAACATGGCCATGGGAGGAATAGATGCAGATGAAACTGATAATCCAACAAATATTTATGTAGGTCTCTCAGTATTCTGAAGGCAAGGTGTTTGAATATCAAATTTTCTCCTTTGGACCACCCCTACCTTTCATACCTCTATGTTTTGTATTCCTGAGAATGTAAATTTAATTTTTCCTGTGATTTTCTTTCTATTTCTGAGCTTCAGCAAGCATATACAAAATAATATTAAACATTGTTTCCTCTGTGTTTAACTACGGGCTTCCCTGGTGGCTCAGACAGTAAAGAATATGCCTCCAATGCAGGAGCTGCTGTTGCTGCTGCTGCTGCTAAGTCGCTTCAGTCATGTCCGACTCTGTGCGACTCCATAGACAGCAGCCCACCAGGCTCCCCTGTCCCTGGGATTCTCCAGGCAAGAACACTGGAGTGGGTTGCCATTTCCTTCTCCAATGCATGAAAGTGAAAAGTGAAAGTGAAGTCCCTCAGTCGTGTCCGACTCTTAGTGACCCCATGGACTGCAGCCTACCAGGCTCCTCCATCCATGGGATTTTCCAGGCAAGAGTACTGGAGTGGGGTGCCAATGCCTTCTCCCCTATGCAGGAGACCCAGGTTTAATCCCTAGGTTGGGAAGATCCCCTGGAGAAGGGAATGGCAATCCACTCCAATATTTTTGCCTGGAGAATCCCATGGACAGAGGAGCCTGACAGGCTACAATCCACGGGGTTGCAGAGAGTCAGACACAACTGAGAAACTAACACTTTCAACTTCTGTGTTTAACTGGTGACAAGTATCATTACCAAGACTAGAGAAAGCCTTGCTTGTGAAGTTGGACAGAGATACAATACTCTTTTCCTGGAAGAAAGGGAACCGCTATTGATCTAACTGGGGTAAATCTCAGTGTGTGATGTATTCCTTTTTATCAGCTTACGCAGAGCTCATTGTTTGCTTCCTTGCGTTTTCTATCATAGGGATTGGCTTCTCCTATATGGAAAGAATGATTCAGACTAAATGGTGGCATCCAACTTGCCTCAGCCTTCAAGGCACTGACTTGATGTGTTTTTCCATTCATCCCTGGCTTTGTCTTCTTTTGTTTTTGTACTTCCTGGTTTCTGTCCAGTCTTCAAGAAATATTCTCTAAGCCTGATCATTGGATACACCCGTAAAAGATTTCAGATTGGCTCACTTTATCTGACTGTGCTTGTACTTACAACCTTCTTTATGTATGTGACAAGTCAGCCAGCTCCTGAATCCTGGTGTTTCTCTGTTCTTCTGTCATAAACCATAACTTCTCCCTGCCTGAGGCTAACAGAGGCTCACCCTCCCCACAGTCCAGCGTGACAGTAAAGAACAGACTGCTAACCTATGGAGCAAAGCTTCCCACATGAATAGTGGCCAGATGGGAGGAAAAAGTCAGGGTGGTGAAGGGGGTGGGGTTGACAAATTGCATCTATCAGTGTTAGTGCTTTCACGTTTAGTTCTACTGTGTGATGGGGCCACACAGTCCTAGGAAATAAGCACTAATTATCCAAAGAAAAATGTCCAGTCGTACTCTTTATTTGCTTGTGAAATAATCAGGGGTTTCATTTGTTGGTTTAAATCAGTTAGACTTGTTACTGTAATTGTTTAATTAAATAATATGGAAGCAATGTAATATGAATTGCAAAAAGAGAGCTATGGCTTTTTAGGAAAATAAATGCTTTATTGAGCAAAATCTTTGTAGAATTCTGTGTGAGAGAGATAAGTATAAAGGGTAGTAAAATAGCTGTAATAATGTAGAAGGATCTTGCAGTAAGTTTGCTACCTCATCTGAGACGTATCTTATCCTCAAAAATAATAGCTATTATATAATGTATTTAAGGGTAAATAACCAGGTGGACAAACTAGCACATATTACATTCTTTTGTCTTTGGATTGACACTGGAAACAGAACTTGGGTGGGAGGGGCGAGATTGTGTTTCACTTTCAAGGCGCGCACATACACACAAATGTGTCTCTATCAAACATCTAATTACCTTCTCAGGAGGCTGTGTTGATGGGCACAAGCTGTCAGATGGTGATAAATATATACCTGCTCAAATGATGTATTGTGGACCCGAGTTCTCATTTCAAGGGATTTTTATAATCTAAAATTGAACAACAAAAAAGTTTCACATGATACGGCCTCATTTCTGTAGCTAACTTTGTTCACCTACAGAACAGTCATGTGATTAAATGGCATGCAGTGAAGAGAAATGCACAGAACAGGGAGGACGTGCCCAACCCCCCTACTTAAAATTGCAACCCTGACTCCATCCTTTGTCTGTGGTTCTCCCTACCTTTTCTTGCTCTTGTTTTTCCTCCATAAGAATTATCACATTCTTATAGATAATACAATATCCTTGTTTACTTTATTGCTTTTCTTCCCCCACAGCCTCAGCTATGAATTCATAGGAACAGAGATTTTTCATGTTTAACTATGCCAGTTATGTCATAGCATTAACAATAGTGTCTGACTACATATGGTAAATACATGCTTATGCATATATGCATGCACAGATGCACATTTTTAATAAAAAATTTATGAATGAATAATAAAACATGGATTGGTTATATGAGTAATTCTAGAACTTTCCCACCCCAAAATAAACTTGCCTTGAAATCACCCCAGGATTAAATTAGATTATTTTGGATTAAGTTAGATTATAGACCTGGACACAAACACATCCACACACAAGATCAGGAAATGATCAGTGAGAAATGCTTATGTCCATAAGGATAACTTTGAAGATAATACTAGATTCAAGAAACAGAAATCCATCTCAAAATGGCTTAAACAATAGTGCTTATAACTTTATATAACAAGAGGTTCCAGGAGCAGTGTTTCCCAATACTGTCTAGTGTATGTGTGTGTTAAATTGCTTAGTCATGTCCGACTCTCTGAGACTCGGTGGACTGTAGCCCATCAGGCTGCTCTGTCCATAGGATTCTTCCAGGCAAGAATATTGGAGTAAGTTGCTATGACCTCCTCCAGGGGATCTTCCTGACCCAGGGATCAAACTTGAGTCTCTCATGTCTTCTGCATTGGCAGGTGGATTCTTTATGACTAGAGCCACCTGGGAAGCCCACTCTCTAATATGGGAATCCAACAATGATATGGACCCAGATTCTCTGAATCTTTCTCTGCTTCTATTCTTAAAAGAACCAGATTTGTTCTAAGGCTTTAAAGTAGCTGCAACAATCCAGTCATTACAACCAAATACAACAATGTTCAGAAGAATAGAATATTTGCTTCTATGTGTTTCCTTCTAAAAATTAGGAAATATTTCCTGGAAGTCCTCCAGCAAAGTTACCTTCATGTCTCATTGGTCAGATCACATGCCTACAGTGCTCACCAATCACTGGTGGGGAGAATGGGCTTCCCCATGCTGACCAATGAAGACTCACCCTCTGTCCTGTCCTAAAGCACATGGTTATGAGAAGGAGGGAAACTGGAATAAACAGATTTTAGGGGGAGAGGAAGATGGGAGGGAGCAGAAATAGATGCTTGATAATGTCTGCTACATCACTAAATGCATTTGTATGTGGAGTTAAAGCTAAATATTTGTAGGCTTGTTTGAAGTAGGTAGTTTAAAACATAATAAAACTAACTTCTTTAATGGTTTTATATTTTTCCTTATAACTTAACCAACTAATTCCCTTTGTCAGAAGGGATATTTGTCTATTTCATCATTCTTCTATTTTGTTTCAGTTTTAAAAATTATCCTGTTGTTTAAATTCAAGTAAAATATTTCTTAAAATATTACATACATTAAAAACTTTGTATATATATCCATATCTCTATTATTTTATATATCAGTTCAGTTCAGTCGCTCAGTCATGTCCAACTCTTTGCAACCCCAAGAATTGCAGCACACCAGGCCCCTCTGTCCATCACCAACTCCCGGAGTTCACTCAAACTCATGTCCATCGAGTCAGTGATGCCATCCAGCCATTTCATCCTCTGTCATCCCCTTCTCCTCCTGCCTCCAATCCCTCCCAGCATCAGAGTCTTTTCCAATGAGTCAACCCTTCGTATGAGGTGGTCAAAGTACTGGAGTTTCAGCTTCAATATCAGTCCTTCCAATGAACATCCAGGACTGATTTCCTTCAGAATGGACTGGTTGGATCTCCTTGTAGTCCAAGGGACTCTCAAGAGTCTTGTCCAACACCACAGTTCAAAAGCATCAATTCTTCAGCGCTCAGCTTTCTTCACAGTCCAACTTTCACATCCATACATGACCACTGGAAAAACCATAGCCTTGACTAGATGGACCTTTGTTGGCAAAGTAATGTCTCTGCTTTTCAATATGCTGTCTAGGTTGGTCATAACTTTTCTTCCAAGGGTTAAGCGTCTTTTAATCTCATGGCCACAATCACCATCTGCAGTGATTTTGGAGCCCAAAAAAATTAAGTCTGACACTGTTTACACTATTTCCCCATCTATTTCCCATGAAGCAATGGGACCAGATGCCATGATCTTCGTTTTCTGAATGTTGAGCTTTAAGCCAACTTTTTCACTCTCCTCTTTCACTTTCATCAAGAGGCTTTTTAGCACCTCTTCACTTTCTTCCAGAAGAAGTGGTGTCATCTGCATATCATACATAAGGTATCATACATACATACATCACGAGGTTATTATACATAAATAAATATCTAGAATGAAGCTCATGTAATGTTATTGAGAGTTATTTTTAGTTGTTTACATTTTGTATATATTTTTTGCTACTGTTTCTGTACTTTTTAGAGAATTTCAATATTTTGGAATGAGAATGCTTCATATTTATTAAAATAATAGCATTGCTCTAAAAAGTAAAAAAAAGACAAGTAGATGTATAATATTGTAAAAGTATTTCCATATTGTTAAATCCAATAAACAAATTGTAAAAAAATATATTATAATCCCATTTTATAAATAAATAGTAAACAGAGAGGGAAAACTATGTTATTAGAGAAATGGAAAAATTCTAGACATCTATATATATATTAACAGATAACTTCTGGGAATTATGCTGGCTTAATTTCTGTGTTGTTTGATTCTTCAATGATTGTATCATTCCTTTATAAGTATTAAGTATGGTAAATATATAAATAATAAGCAATCCCATCCCCAGTAATTAGTCCCTTTTGTTGGGTTACTCTTCCAAAGCTGCAAATCCTTATTTCCTGCTGCCTCTGCAAGGGGCATAGTCAGCCTGTCACTTTCTGCTGCTCAACACAGCCCCCAGTTGTCGAATCACTCTCCCTAAGGTTGCAAAGGTTACAGGTGCCTTCCCACTTGTGGTAAATGCTGATGCTTTTTATTGCTGCTGATGCCAGTTCAATGAGAGGTCAATGAGGTGACTCTGGCTTTCACGTTTAGATTCCCCACTCGGCCCTCCTTGAGATCTAACAGGAGTTATCTTGGCAAGAGTCTACCCTGAGTGCACACCAAATGGTGACCCTGAGCCACTGCTATAAAATTAATGATAAAATGATTCCTTCTCTTCTAGTACCTTAGGGGCATCGTAGGTAAGGCCAGCTCTGTGCAGGCAGTTGGAATTTCTTTATAGCTGAGCACATCAGATTTTAAGATTCAGAGAGGTTGGTTTTTAGGTATTTGTTTCCTACTGGACTTTCTTGACACTGTCAACTTTACTTCTCCTTTGTTGGTTTAGGAGATTAACTTTTCAACAGAAGATCTCTTTCTCAATGCTTAAACATATTAGACTTGAGAGTTAATAGAGTGTTAGCTTTAGGAGTACTTGGCATGCATTTTTAACTTCCCACTGAAATATCCATGAAATGTGCAAAAAGACAAAATAAAGCATACACCACCACTAAGACAGTTTCAGACAAGTTCTTGCCATATTTTGGTGGCATTTCATTAAGAGAAAAAGATGAGGAAACAGCATTAAGAATTACTGGCTTTCATGAGACAGAGTATTAAAAAAGCTTTGCCATGAAAATAACATTTGATCCCACTGGAACAAACATAATGGGCTGCCATAACAAAATACCACAAGCTGGGTGGCTTAAGCCAGAGTAAATTTATTTTTTTCATAGTTCTAGAGAATAGAAGTCTCAAATCACAGTGTTGGCAAGGCTGTGCTCCCTCTGAAGTTTCCGGGGAGGAATTCTCCTCTCCCTCTTGCTAGCTTTTGTTAGCTTCCAATAATCCTGGGTGTTCCTTTAGATGCATCACTCCAGCCTCTGCACGTAACCTTCTGCCTTCACATAGCTTTCTCCCCTGCATCTGTATCTCTGTGTGTCCTTTTCTTCTTAAAAGGACAGCAGTCATTGGATTTAGGGCCAACACTTCTCCAATATGCCCTCATCTTCTGCAAAGACCTTAATTCTGAATATGGTCATATTCACAGGCACTGAGGATTAAAACTTAAACTTGCTTTCTGGGGGACGGGGTGGACACAATTCAACATACCACACTATCTGAAACCAGGGGAATACATCAAATGAATGCATACTAGAGCCTAAGTTGGTCAGCTTTTGTTAAGTAGAACAGTGATGACAAACCAGCCCTGAGATCTCAGTGACATACAATAATAAAGATTTATTTGTGGCTTGTATTGAATGTCAACTATGGAGCGACAAGGCTTTCCTTCATGTATCTCCTTCATTCTTGGATTCAGGATGAAAAAGCAGTTGTGGTGTTGTTAGGGGAAGCACACTGATTGAAACCGCCCACCCTGGCCAGGCACCATAGTAACCATTTGCATGAGCTGTTTTATGACAGGAGATCCTGATAAGGAATACAGAACTAATAAGCCACCACCAACCGGAAGACTTAGGGAAAGGTTGAAAGGAGACACCGTGTGTCCGTCCACTTCCCAGAATCCCTCTCGCTAGCATCCATCTTGGCTGAGCGATGCGAGCGCCACCAGGAAAGACTCTGAATTAGAAGGATTGGCCAAAGACCACCGGGAAACTAATCCCATCACCATAAAACCCGAGACTGCGAGCCACGCGGCAGAGCAGTTCTCCTGGGTTCCCTTACCCTACTGCTCTCTGCCTGGGTGCCCTTTCCAAATAAAATCTCTTGCTTTGTCAGCACATGTGTCTTCTTGGACAATTCATTTCCGAGTGTTAGACAAGAGCCCAGTTTTGGGCCCTGGAAGGGGTCTGCCTTCCTGCAACAGTGTGGAACATTGTTATGCATTGAATTATGTCTCTCCAAATTCATATGTTGACATCTTAACCCTGAATTCTTCAGAGTGACCTTATTTGGAAACAGGGACATTGCCGATGTAATTAGGTAAGATGAGATCATTAGAGTGTGCCCTAATCCAATGTGATTGAGTCCTTATAAAAGGGAAATTCGGACATAGAAACTGACATGCACAGAGAGAAAAGTGATATGAAAACACAAGAAGACAGCCATCTGTCATCCAGCAAGAGATACCTGGAACAGATCCTTCTCTCGCACCCTGCCAACACCTTGACTTTGGACTTCTAGATTTCAGAACTGTCAGACAAGAAACTCTGTTAAGCAGCTCCTCCCCGCCCCCCATTTCTGGCTCCCTGTAATGAGACCCCTAGGAAACTAATACAGTCACACCAATCTCATGGAAGAAGGAAAAGTATGTATGAGGAAGCATGTAGTGACTTTTAAAGTTTCTGCTTGTAACTAACTGACATAAATTCCTCTCACATTCTTTTGGTCAAAGGAATGGAGTGACTGACAATGAGATGACTTGAATTGGAGTCTGGAGGAACACTGTGAATGCAGGGATCTCCCAAGTGCCAGGGCAACAGGCACGATGGGGCCTGGACTGAAAAGTAAAGTGAAATTTCCCAGTCTGCTGGGGCTTCAGTAGAAAAAAGCTCTGCTGGAGCCATGGGGCTGTCATAAACACAGGTTCAGCCTCAGACATTTGACACTAAGATGAACTGAGTTGTATCTAAAACTCCATCCATCTTGAGTCAACTCAGTTCTGAGAGCCTGGGGGTCAACCTCACTTCATTTGCTGCACAGAGAAAAGGCAAGCCTTCTTGGAAGAATGTGGGTGGGGATAATACTGACTTCAATTACTGCTATCCTGTTATATGCAAATGTCTGCAATAAAAAAAGATAGGGAAAGACATGCAATGAAGCAGGAAAATGTAATTACTCAGATATTAGGTTTGGTACCAGGCAGAGTTTTTCTGTTGTGATCTTTTAGGGCAGACAATTTTTGGCATCTGTGTTAACTTGCTGTCCTTGCAGACAACGGTGATTGTGCCCCACCCTCCTTAGAACATGAGGCCTGTGTTCAATATACAGTAGGACAAGGGAAAACAATATACATTTAAAATTTCAAAGGATACTTATGCTTCTAATTATATGCTTTGTAATGGTCAGAACCAAAAGAAAAGTGAACTCTTTAGTATCCTCCACACCTATCAATTTATTTATTTGTCCAACAAATATATACGAGGCACTGTGCTAAATGTTAGAAATCTGGGAATGAATAAGATAGACTTATGTCCCAGTGGAATCTAGGGCAGGATATGGGCAGAAATAGTGACTAGATAATGAAATCAAAGGCCATAGGCTGTTAGGGTAAAAAAAAAAAAAAAAAAAATTACACAACTTGAACTTCCCGGGTGGTCCAGTGGTTAAGACTCCATGCTTCTAATGCAGGAGACACAGGTTCAATTCCTGGTCAGGGAGCTAATATACCATGTGCCAAGCTGTGTGACCAAAAAATTGAAATTATTTTTTAAAAACAGTACAGGTCTCTATTATCCAGAATGGTATTTCTGGATTTCAGTGCTGTAACAAGGGTGGAGTCTCCCTTTTGTGAGTGGCCATTTCAGTCCTTTGCCTCAGGGGCTGTGGCCTCTGCCTCTTCTTATAAAGTTGCTTTCATTCATGAAAACTGATTCTTAGGAAAAATTTCTCCATCAAATTCACAGTTATTTCAGCTGGAGAACCCTGTTTCTGCATAGAAGCTTCCTTCAAGAAGCCGTGTGAGGATCCACATCTACATTTTTGCTTCTCAGGGTTCAGACATCAGAGACCTTGACTAGCCATTTCACCCTCTTGTTTTCAGTCCAAGTGGAATTTGTTTCTGTTAACTGCTCTTCCTTCTCCTTTCTGCTGCTCCTCTTTTAGGAAGTCTCTGTGGCATCTAACTGTTTATTCTGCTTGCTATGTTAGTGTCTTTACACCTCTCAACAGTAATGATAATAATGACAATAGAGAGTAGTAAGATCGTTACCCTATGCAGACATTTATCTGAAGACTTCTTTTTAAAGACTTCTCTTGTAATTACTCATTTTATCCTCATATCACCTTCTTTGTTATTATTTTTGTCATAATACTATATTGTGTTATAATAATAATTATAGGGAAAACCACTAGACCATTTAGGTATAACCTAAGTCAAATTCCTTATGATTATACAGTGGAAGTGAGAAATAGATTTAAGGGCCTAGATCTGATAGATAGAGTGCCTGATGAACTATGGATGGAGGTTCGTGACATTGTACAGGAGACAGGGATCAAGACCATCCCCAAGGAAAAGAAATGCAAAAAAGCAAAATGGCTGTCTGAGAAGGCCTTACATATAGCTGTGAAAAGAAGAGAAGCAAAAAGCAAAGGAGAAAAGGAAAGATATAAGCATCTGAATGCAGAGTTCCAAAAAATAGCAAGGAGAGATAAGAAAGCCTTCCTCAGCAATCAATGCAAAGAAATAGAGGAAAACAACAGAATGGGAAAGACTAGAGATCTCTTTAAGAAAATTAGAGATACCAAGGAAACATTTCATGCAAAGATGGGCTCAATAAAGGACAGAAATGGTATGGACCTAAGAGAAGCAGAAGATATTAAGAAGAGGTGGCAAGAATACACAGAAGAACTGTGCAAAAAAGATCTTCACGACCCAGATAATCACGATGGTGTGATCACTCACCTAGAGCCAGACATCCTGGAATGTGAAGTCAAGTGAGCCTTAGAAAGCATCACTATGAACAAAGTTGGTGGAGGTGATGGAATTCCAGTTGAGCGCTTTCAAATCCTGGAAGATGATGCTGTGAAAGTGTTGCACTCAATATGCCAGCAAATTTGGAAAACTCAGCAGTGACCACAGGACTGGAAAAGGTCAGTTTTCATTCCAATCCCAAAGAAAGGCAATGCCAAAGAATGCTCAAACTACCGCACAATTGCACTCATCTCACACGCTAGTAAAGTAATGCTCAACATTCTCCAAGCCAGGCTTCAGCAGTATGTGAACCATGAACTTCTGATGTTCAAGCTGGTTTTAGGAAAGGCAGAGGAACCAGAGATCAAATTGCCAATATCCGCTGGATCATGCAAAAAGCAAGAGAGTTCCAGAAAAACATCGATTTCTGCTTTATTGACTATGCCAAAGCCTTTGACTGTGTGGATCACAATAAACTGTGGAAAATTCTGAAAGATACGGGAATACCAGACCACCTGACATGCCTCTTGAGAAACCTATATGCAGGTCAGGAAGCAACAGGTAGAACTGGACATGGAACAACAGACTGGTTCCAAATAAGAAAAGGAGTACATCAAGGCTGTATATTGTCACCCTGCTTATTTAACTTATATGCAGAGTACATCATGAGAAATGCTGGGCTGGAAGAAGCACAAGCTGGAATCAAGATTGCCGGGAGAAATATCAATAACCTCAGATATGCAGATGACACCACCCTTATGGCAGAAAGTGAAGAGGAACTAAAAAGTCTCTTGATGAAAGTGAAAGAGGAGAGTGAAAAAGTTGGCATAAAGCTCAACATTCAGAAAACGAAGATCATGACATCACTTCATGGGAAATAGATGGGGAAACAGTGGAAGCAGTGTCAGACTTTATTTTTTTGGGCTCCAAAATCACTGCAGATGGTGACTGCAGCCATGAAATTAAAAGATGCTTACTCCTTGGAAGGAAAGTTATGACCAACCTAGATAGCTTATTCAAAAGCAGAGACATTACTTTGCCAACAAAGGTCCGTCTAGTCAAGGCTATGGTTTTTCCAGTGGTCATGTGTGGATGTGAGAGTTGGACTGTGAAGAAAGCTGAGCGCTGAAGTATTGATGTTTTTGAACTGTGGTGTTGGAGAAGACTCTTGAGAGTCCCTTGGACTGCAAGGAGATCCAACCAGTCCATTCTGAAGGAGATCAGCCCTAGGATTTCTTTGGAAGGAATGATGCTGAAGCTGAAACTCCAGTACTTTGGCCACCTCATGCGAAGAGTTGACTCATTGGAAAAGACTCTGATGCTGGGAGGGACTGAGGGCAGGAGGAGAAGGGGATGACAGAGGATGAGATGGCTGGATGGCATCACCGACTCGATGGACATGGGTTTGAGTGAACTCCGGGAGTTGGTGATGGACAGGGAGGCCTGGCGTGCTGCGATTCATGGGGTCGCAAAGAGTTGGACACGACTGAGTGACTGAACTGAACTGAATTATATTTTGGTATAATATATTATTTATTCTTTACTGGTATAATGCTTGTTATTTTTGTTATAATTATATATTACTTATTATAATATTCTCATTATTGATCTATTCTGGCCTTCAAAATCTCATATTTCCTTTAATATCTGCATCTGTTTCCTCAGATCTTAACCTTTCTCCTGAAGAAATTTCTTTCTTCCTTCAGTTTAATCAGTCTATCTTCCTTGATTTGTTTTCATTCTTCCACGGCCCTTTTTCTGAGTATAATACTAAATCAACTTTTTTTTAATCGCTCTCAATTTCTCTTTGATTCCTGAGCAAACTTGTTTTCTAGAAGCATAATGTTCCAAGCACAGGCTTTTTGAATTGCCATCTATGTTTGCGATATTTCTTTGAACCCAAGAAGGTAGCATATGTCTTTGTATTAAAGGCCACATTCTTACGTTTTTATTTATTAATGAAATATACCACTCTTCCATGAATTTAGCCACAATTTGAGAATTGCATGGTTTTTAAGCGGTTTAAGAACTTAGGTAATTAACAATCGAGCCATCCTGAGGCCATAGTGGGGGAAACTTTCAAGACCCTGTGGACAAGCCACATGTATCTAAGCTCAGCTCCCCCACCATTTTCAATTTGTCATGAAAGAAGTTCAGAATAGCATAAAACATTGCAGAATTTGGAGAAATCTATCTCACTAATGAGCTAGGCCTCATTTGAACAATTTAAAGCTAAAAGTTCACACCTATTTTTCTGTAGTTCCTGTAGACATAGTTACAATTTAAGATTTGATCTAGTTGGCAAAACAAAACAACAAACAATAGAAAACCTAAGCAAAAGCACCAAATAATTTACATGACCCCCAAATATCTAAAAAGCCTCACGTGAAAAGACTATTTTTCTATAATCAAATTCTCTCACTACCGTTCGTGAGGCCCGTCTGCATTTGCTGAGGTTCCAATTGCATTCATTGTCTAGCCTGGCACCTGTGTAATTTTCATGGTTAAGTTATAGCAGCATTCAGCCTGAGGCATGCACCTTTGCTGATTCTGGGACAGCCTAGGAATCAGACTTATGCTGAGACCAAGGCACCGTGTGCCTTTGCTGAGGCAGGACTGAATTTTCCTGGTGCCTGTGAAGATGTACAAAATAGCCATTTACCGATGAACAAAGTTTAAAGAAGCTTCTGTGCATGTCAATGAAAAACTGCATTTGTGCAGCTTTAATTACTCCCTTTCCTACCTTTCCTCTTCATGCTTCAACTACTTGAATTTCTCTGTGTCATATAGCAAATTTCCACTTGTTTGCTGGCAGAAGTTCCTCAGTGTTTGTGTCTTAATCTCTTCTTATAAGTTCATCAGCAGTATTACATTAGGACCCACCCCAGTAACCTCATTTAATCTTAATTACCGTTTAAAGAGCCTATCAATGAGTATAGTCACATTCCGAAATACTGTGGGTTCAGTTCAGTTCAGTTCAGTTCAGTCTCTCAATTGTGTCCTACTCTTTGTGATCCCATGAATCTCAGCACACCAGGCCTCCCTGTCCATCACCAACTCCCAGAGTTCGCCCAAACTCATGTGCATTGAGTCAGTGATGCCATCCAGCCATCTCATCCTCTGTCGTCCCCTTCTCCTCCTGCCCCCAGTTCCTCCCAGCATCAGGGTCTTTTCCAGTGAGTCAACTCTTCGCATGAGGTGGCCAAAGTATTGGAGTTTCAGCCTCAGCATCAGTCCTTCCAATGAACACCCCGGACTGGATACCTTTAGGATGGACTGGTTGGATCTCCTTGCAGTCCAAGGGACTCGAAAGAGTCTTCTCCAGCACCACACTTCAAAAGCATCAATTCTTCAGTGCTCAGCTTTCTTCACAGTCCAACTCTCACATCCATACATGACCACTGGAAAAACCATAGCCTTGACTAGACGGACTTTTGTTAGCAAAGTAATATCTTATAGTCACATTCTGAAATACTGGGGGTTAGGATTTCAATATATGTTCAAATTTGAGGGGACACTATTTGGTCCATAGAAGAGGTTCATTCATCTGTTCAACAAATATTAATTGAAAGCTTACTAATTGTCTCTTTGTGTGAGATTCTGAAGAAAAATTAAGTAGCATATTTGCGATCAAGCAGCTGATTACTGATAGAAACACTGTTTGATGTCAAAGGATGTTCTCTTAACTACTCTAATGTCTTTTAATAGCAAAAATCAGAAAATGAACTAATAAGTAGTGTGTTATATAATCTTTTGTTGGAATACTATGCAGCTTAAAAAGGCTGAGTAGGAAGATAAGAAATATGGGAAAATGCTTTTGGCAGAAATAGAAATGCTGGTTATTTATACCTCTACATTAGGACTGCATCTCTGCACAACTGCATAGAAAATAAAAGCCTGAAAAGAAATATATCAAAATACTAATAGTAATTCTAGTGGAGCAATAACAGTTCTCAGAGTTTTGGGGTTTTTGGTTTTTTACTTTCAAAATTTTCTGTAGTATAACATACTTTTCTAAAATTTTCTGAGATTAACTAATGAAAGGTGATTATTCTTGATTGGAAAAGACCCTGATGCTGGGAAAGATTGAAGGCAGGAGGAGAAGGGGACAACAGAGGATGAGATGGTTGGATGGCATCACCAACTCAATGGACATGAGTTTGAGCAAGCTCTGGCAGTTGGTGTTGGACAGGGAAGCCTGGCGTGCTGCAGTCCATGGGGTCGCTAAGAGTCAGACATAACTGAGTGACTGAACTATAAGACTCAAAAGACCGAATAATTTTGACAGGGTAAATTCTCTTTTTGGACATGTTGGTTAATCAAAGAACCATGAATATTAGAACTGGAATATGAATATGAGGACAGTAACTTAATGATATTAACCACGCCCATTTTTATGAGCCAGTGTAAGAATCACTGCCCTTAGTATCTAAGTGATCTAATGATATTGTCAACCCAAAATTCACTTATTTCATTCTTCAGGTCTATTTAAACACACATTATAGCCTTAATACATCTGGAAAGTCTCTGGTATTTAAAAAAAATTCTGAAAGAGATGGGAATACCAGACCACCTGACATGCCTCTTGAGAAATTTGTATGCAGGTCAGGAAGCAACAGGTAGAACTGGACATGGAACAACAGACTGGTTCCAAATAGGAAAAGGAGTACGTCAAGGCTGTATATTGTCACCCTGTTTATTTAAATTATATGCAGAGTACATCATGAGAAACGCTGGGCTGGAAGAAACACAAGCTGGAATCAAGATTGCTGGGAGAAATATCAATAACCTCAGATATGCAGATGACACCACCCCTATGGCAGAAAGTGAAGAGGAACTAAAAAGCCTCTTGATGAAAGTGAAAGAAGAGAGTGAAAAAGTTGGCATAAAGCTCAACATTCAGAACATGAAGATCATGGCATCCGGTCCCATCACTTCATGGGAAATAGATGGGGAAACAGTGGAAACAGTGTCAGACTTTATTTTTCTGGGCTCCAAAATCACTGCAGATGGTGACTGCAGCTATGAAATTAAAAGATGCTTACTCCTTGGAAGGAAAGTTATGACCAACCTAGACAGCATATTCAAAAGCAGAGACATTACTTTGCCAACAGAGGTCCGTCTAGTCAAGGCTATGGTTTTTCCTGTGGTCATGTATGGATGTGAGAGTTGGACTGTGAAGAAGGCTGAGCACCAAAGAATTGATGCTTTTGAACTGTGGTGTTGGAGAAGACTCTTGAGAGTCCCTTGGACTGCAAGGAGATCCAACCAGTCCATTCTGAAGGAGATCAGCCTTGGGATTTCTTTGGAAGGAATGATGCTAAAGCTGAAACTCCAGTACTTTGGCCACCTCATGTGAAGAGTTGACTCATTGGAAAAGACCCTGATGCTGGGAGGGATTGGAGGCAGGAGGAGAAGGGGATGACAGAGGATGAGATGGCTGGATGGCATCACTGACTCAGTGGACATGAGTCTGAGTGAACTCTGGGAGTTGATGATAGACAGGGAGGCCTGGCGTGCTGCGATTCATGGGGCCTCAAAGAGTCGGACACGACTGAGGGACTGATCTGATCTGATTATTTATATTTCTTTTAATCATAGAAATTTAATGAAGTCTTTGGGAGTTTATGGGATGGTTAAATGGAAAAAAATGGATACATTTTATGACTCTGATCAATTTATTCATGTGGTTCTCCTGTAATGGCTAATTAATCTTACTTGGCAGTCTAGTTACTAAGCGTATACCTTTCCAAACATTAACTGTCCTCATTATCCTCCTCCAGGCCTTTTCCGATTAAATTCCTATCTGTTACAGTAATGTAAAAAAAAAAAAAAAAAATTAGCACAACTTACTTACCATCAGAAGCATATACAGTGTTCTACCCGCACATATTTTCCATAGCAAGATAGCCAATGCATTGGGCTAAATTTTGGAATTCCCGATGATAACACAGCCTGGTCCTTTACCTGTAACCACTCACCAGTCTTTACCTACACACTCAGCAGAGGGCTCATTTTAAATATTCACTTTGAATAAGAAATATTGTAGGACACTAACATAACTAAGAGAAAAGAAAATAGACATCTTTCAAATGAGTGATTGCTCATGTGGTCTACCATGAGGAATAACAAATATGCTTTTCCCCTCAAAATCTCCTTTAGTGAAACCCCAAAATCCTCTTTAGTGAAACCCCAAATCTTTCTACTAATGATTATTAAATAATCCTTTGAGGCCTCCCAGATACCTCACTGGTAAAGAATCTACCTGCCAGTGCAGGAAACTTAGGAGACAGGTTTTATCCTTGGATCGGGAAGATCCCGTGAAGTAGGAAACAAAAACCTGCTCCAGTATTCTTACCTGGAAAATTCTGTGGACAGAGGAGCTTGGTGGGCTGCAGTCCATGAGGTCACAAAGAGTCGGACACAACTGCATGCATTAAATAATCCTTTGGGACTTGAAAGTAGTCACAGATAAGACTGTGGCCCTAATGTGAAAGAATTGTTAAAAGTCTTGTGTTTCACACTAAAGTAGAGACAACATGCATACCCAAGAAATAGGAACTAACTAGAGAGATGGATGGGCTGATGAATATGGAAGAGGAAAGATGAATGATCCTGATACGATCTGAATGTTTGTGTCCTACCAAATTCATATGTTGGAAACCTAACCCCCCACAATGTGGTGGTATTAAGAGTTATGGCCCTGGAGCCCTCACAAATCGGATGAGTGCCCTTTCAAAAGAGACCCCAGAGAGCTCTCTAGCACTGTCCTCACCTTGGGAGGAGGATACAAGGAGAAGATAGCAGTGTGCAGTTTGGAAGAGGACCCTCATTAGAACCTGACCATACTGGCACCCTCATCTCAGAGTTTCAGCCTTCAGAACTGTGAAAAATAAATTTATGTTGTTTATTTGCCAGCCAATCTATGTTTTTTTGTGATAGCAGCCCAGACTGACCTAAACAGATCCTGACTTTACCAGAGTGCCTGGTGGTAAGCTTATCTCCCAGCATGGGTATGTTTGGAGGAGTGACGGAGGAGGAGGAGGAGAGGGGAGGGAAGGATTTGTGCTTTGCGATGTAACTCCTTGCCAAATGGGAAGAATGACAGTGTTACAACATCTCCTCAAAAGCTAAAATCAATTTCTCTGATTTTTAAAGTGATGCCTACTGGGAGGGCCCTCTGGTGTCTGTGAAGGGTGGAGGTAATGTGATGGAAGAAACTGTCCGTGCAGGCTTTGATCGCGATTCACAATGTGCCACTTGGAAAGAAGAATGCCAATTTCAGAAAGTAATGTGAGTAAGGTAATTTTAAACAAGACAGCATCGAGATTTCCCTGGTAGTCCAGTGGTTAAGATCCTATACCTCCACTGCTGGTGGAGTGGGTTCAATCCCTGGTCAGGGAACTAAGATCCTGTGTCCTGTATGGCCCCCCAAATGTCTTAGTTATAAAAAAAGAGAGAATAGCATAGGTCTTAAAGATTCACTTTTCATCTTTGACCTTCATTCATATCATCCATTCTGTTTCTGATGTAATGCAGTAATTATGCGGGCTTTGTTGTGTCTCCTCCAGCAGGATGTTGAGTTTATACTGGAGAATTTCAGAAAGAGGAAGCCATCAAAAACTGATGGTCAAATTTGAGTATGGGGGTTTTATGGGGAGGGAGAGAAAAGCAGAGCAAATTATGGCTGTGACGGTTATTGCATGAATGGAAGTGCAAGTTTTCCTTTTCTCTCTACTCAAATTGAGGATGTTATGTAGTGAATTTTAGTCAGTTGAAGAGTCAGAATGGATGGCAATAGCCAGACCAATGTGACTCTCTGTCCTGCCTGGATGACTTGGGGAAATTCCTTAACCCACCAGCTTTCTTTCATTGACATAGTATTATTTACTTTATGCTTGAAGATTGAATTAGATGACATGGATAGGACAGTTAGCCCTGCATCAGTTGGCCCAATTTAGAGAGAGACGTGACTATGCAAGAAGGATGAGAGAGAGACTTGAAATTGCTGACTTTTGATAGAGGAAGACGGTCACAAGCCAAGGAATGTGGGTGGACTCTAAAAGAAAAAGAAAAAAGAAAATGAAGTCGCTCAGTTGTGTCCAACTCTTTGGGACCCCATGGACTATAGCCTACCAGGTTCCACTGTCCATGGGATTTTCCAGGCAAGAATACTGGAGCGGGTTGTCATTTCCTTCTCCAGGAGATCTTTCCAACCCAGGGATTGAACCCGGGTCTCCCGCATTGTAGGCAGACACTTTACCATCTGAGCCACCAGGGACTCTAGAAGCTGAAAACAGCAAGGAGGCAAATGCTTCCTTAGAGTCTTCAAAAAAGACCTTGGCCTTACTGATGCTTTTTAAGCCCAGTGAGACCCGTGTTGGACTTCTCACTTACTTGGAAAAGAACAAAGATAATCTACATCTATACTCTCCAGGGAGAAACATGGACATTTATACATAGGCCAAGTACAGTTATTCAAACTAAGTGCCCCAGGAGCACAGGAGAAGGGAAAACAGCTGGGGATTTATGGAAGAGTTTTGGAAAAGGTAAATAATATAGACCTTGACACATTTTAACAGAGTTAGAAGTGAGATGAAAATTAGTCTGAGGAGCAGCACAGTGGAAGCTTGAAAGGGTACTGCATGTTCACCAGCGGGAGTGCCCATCCCCGAGGACTGGAGCAGAGCTCTTGGGGTGGGAGGAGAGACGAGTAGACAACTCTGCATCTGTGAGCCTGGATGGAGAGGTTGTGTTGCTCACAAGAAGGTGCATAGCTTTGGGGGGAAGGAGACTGTAGTTAAACTCTTGAGGTTGAACTCTCACAAGATAACCAGCGGAAGTAGCTGCAATTCAGTTCCACTCGCGTGCACCTCTGCCATCTGAGTGGGCACTGACAGGAGCCCTTTCTGGCACTAATGGTCTCAGAGGATTCATCTTAAGCCCGCCTATAAATGACTTCTGCCTCTGGGCACTTTGAGAAAATAGAACAGGAAAACACTGATTTGATTATTTCTCTAAAACCTCTGAACTTTTGTACTTCCAAGGATATATGTGAAAAACTCAGCACAGGTAGAGACTTCCTTTATTTACCCCTTACCTGGGATGCAAAAGTAGGAAGTCAAGAAACACCTGGAGTAACAGGCAAATTTGGCTTTGGAATACGGAATGAAGCAGGGCAAAGACTAATAGAGTTTTGCCAAGAAAATGCACTGGTCATAACAAACATGCTCTTCCAACAACACAAGAGAAGACTCTATACATGGACATCACCAGACGGTCAACACCGAAATCAGATTGATTATATTCTTTGCAGCCAAAGATGGAGAAGCTCTATACAGTCAACAAAAACAAGACCAGGAGCTGACTGTGGCTCAGATCATGAACTCCTTATTACCAAATTCAGACTGAAATTGAAGAAAGTAGGGAAAGCCACTAGACCATTCAGGTATGACCTAAATCAAATCCTTTATTATTATACAGTGGAAGTGAGAAATAGATTTAAAGGCCTAGATCTGATAGATAGAGTGCCTGATGAACTATGGAATGAGGTTCGTGACATTGTACAGGAGACAGGGATCAAGACCATCCCCATGGAAAAGAAATGCAAAAAAGCAAAATGGCTGTCTGGGGAGGCCTTACAAATGAAAAGAAGACAAGGGAAAAGCAAAGGAGAAAAGGAAAGATATAAGCATCTGAATGCAGAGTTCCAAAGGAAACAACAGAATGGGAAAGACTAGAAATCTCTTCAAGAAAATTAGAAATACCAAGGGAACATTTCATGCAAAGATGAGCTCGATAAAGGACAGAAATGGTATGGACCTAAGAGAAGCAGAAGATATTAAGAAGAGGTGGCAAGAATACACAGAAGAACTGTACAAAAAAGATCTTCACAACCCAGATAATCACAATGGTGTGATCACTCACCTAGAGCCAGACATCCTGGAATGTGAAGTCAAGTGGGCCTTAGAAAGCATCACTACGAACAAAGCTAGTGGAGGTGATGGAATTCCAGTTGAGCGCTTTCAAATCCTGAAAGATGATGCTGTGAAAGTGCTGCACTCAATATGCCAGCAAATTTGGAAAACTCAGCAGTGACCACAGGACTGGAAAAGGTCAGTTTTCATTCCAATCCCAAAGAAAGGCAATGCCAAAGAATGCTCAAACTACCGCACAATTGCACTCATCTCACATGCTAGTAAAGTAATGCTCAAAATTCTCCAAGCCAGGCTTCAGCAATATGTGAACCGTGAACTTCCAGATGTTCAAGCTGGTTTTAGAAAAGGCAGAGGAACCAGAGATCAAATTGCCAACATCCACTGGATCATAGAAAAAGCAAGAGATTTCCAGAAAAACATCTATTTCTGCTTTATTGACTATGCCAAAGCCTTTGACTGTGTGGATCACAATAAACTGTGGACAATTCTGAAGGAGATGGGAATACCAGACCACCTGACCTGCCTCTTGAGAAATATGTATGCAGGTCAGGAAGCAACAGTTAGAACTGGACATGGAACAACAGACTGTTTCCAAATAGGAAAAGGAGTACGTCAAGGCTGTATATTGTCACCCTGCTTATTTAACTTACATGCAGAGTACATCATGAGAAACGCTGGACTGGAAGAAACAGAAGCTGGAATCAAGATTGCCGGGAGAAATATCAATAACCTCAGATATGCAGATGACACCACCCTTATGGCAGAGAGTGAAGAGGAACTCAAAAGCCTCTTGATGAAAGTGAAAGTGGAGAGTGAAAAGGTTGGCTTAAAGCTCAACACTCAGAAAACGAAGATCATGGCATCCGGTCTCATCACTTCATGGGAAATAGATGGGGAAACAGTGGAAACAGTGTCAGACTTTATTTTTCTGGGCTCCAAAATCACTGCAGATGGTGACTGCAGCCGTGAAATTAAAAGACGTTTACTCCTTGGAAGGAAAGTTATGACAACCTAGATAGCATATTCAAAAGCAGAGACATTACTTTGCCAACAAAGGTCCGTCTAGTCAAGGCTATGGTTTTCCCTGTGGTCATGTATGGATGTGAGAGTTGGTCTGTGAAGAAGGCTGAGCGCCGAAGAATTGATGCTTTTGAACTGTGGTGTTGGAGAAGACTCTTGAGAGTCCCTTGGACTGCAAGGAGATCCAACCAGTCCATTCTGAAGGAGATCAGCCCTGGGATTTCTTTGGAGGGAATGATGCTGAAGCTGAAATTCCAGTACTTTGGCCACCTCATGTGAAGAGCTGACTCATTGGAAAAGACTCTGATGCTGGGAGGGATTGGGGGCAGGAGGAGAAGGGGATGACAGAGGATGAGATGGCTGGATGGCATTACTGATTCGATGGACGTGAATCTGAGTGAACTCCGGGAGTTGGTGATGGACAGGGAGGCCTGGCGTGCTACGATTCATGGGTTTGCAAAGAGTCAGACACGACTAAGCGACTGAACTGAACTGACACACATTTCCCTCACAGGAGTTGCATGTACTTATCTGGCTTCTCAGTGCAGTGCTACCAACTGGGGCTGGGTGGACAGTCTGCAAGGCCTGCAGAGTGAGAAGATGCAGTTCACACCAGGCCGATGCCCAGAGGAGACTTTTGGCACCTAATCCAGTGTCCTGTGTAACCCAGGCTCCCATTTAGCCTACTCATTTTTTTTTTCTTGTGCCAATCCGTAGTGAAACTTGCAAAGCCAAGCCATCCACGCTAATTAAGGCTACAGATCCTGTCAGTGAGCCTACAGATTGAAGAAAAAACCCTGAAATTTAGACTCAGGTTGAAAACAGTTGTGAAGGACTTTATATTTGAGATATACTAACCTGTTTTATCGGAGAAGGCAATGGCACCCCACTCCAGTACTCTTGCCTGGAGGATCCCATGGTTGAAGAAGCCTGGTGGGCTACAGTCCATGGGGTTGCTAAGAATCGGGCACGACTGAATGACTTCATTTTCAGTTTTCGCTTTCATGTATTGGAGAAGGAAATGGCAACCCACTCCAGTATTCTTGCCTGGAGAATCCCAGGGACAGGGGAGCCTAGTGGGCTGCCGTCTTTGGGGTCGCACAGAGTCAGACACGACTGAAGCGACTTAGCAGCAGCAACCTGTTTTATAGAACAAGACTGTTATTTTTCTCTGGCCCAGTCTTGAGAAGCTGGAAACAGTTGGGAAGAAGAGTTTGATTGTTTGAATAAATGAGGTGATTACTTGCACTTTGGATGCAAATTTGCAGTTTGTAGCATCCCAGCCTCCCCAGACAACTGCACTCCAACTGAGCCTGTGAAATTCCCTTTTTTTTTGTCTTTCCCTGGATCTCTCATCCTCATCATAACCAACACCTCTTCCTGGAGACAGCCTGATGTCTGTAACATATTACTTTTTCATGGATCTACCCACTGATGCAATAGACCCTGTAGGAGGTGGATGCAACTAAGGGGGTCTAGGTGGGATATTATTGGCTACAAGCCCTGGAAATTTATTAATAAATAAATCAAAACCCTTTTCTATTTCTAAAACAGAGTACCTAAAAATGTGATCTTTCCCAGAACTGCCTTAGAATCTCCTGGAGAATGATTGTTAAATACAGATTCCTGGTCTTATCAGACACACTGAATTTCCAGGGGATGGTGATCTGGAACTACATCTTTAGACAGCATCTGAGGCAATATTGTTGGGCACCAGTCTTTGAAATTTTTGCTAAAGCAAAAGAGCAAAGAATAAACCATCTCTTCTCTCTCGGGCTTCCCTGGTGGGTCAGATGATAAAGAATCTGCCTGTAATACAGGAGACCTAGGTTCAATCCCAGGGTCTGGAAGATCCCCTGGAGAAGGGAATGGCTCCCCACTCCAGTATTCTTGCCTGGAGAATTCCATGGACAGAGAAGCCTGGTGGGCTATAGTCCACGGGGTTGCACAGAGTCGGACACTACTGAGTGACTACACACACACACACACACACACACACACACACACACACACTTCTCTCTCTCAGATTGCCTTGTAGTAAACTTTTTTTTTCCACCAAAGTTGCCTTAGAAGGTGTGTGTTAGTCCTTTGGGACTGCTGTAACAGAATATTATAGACTGGGTGCTTTATAAGCTACAGAAATGCGTTTCTCACAGTTTTGGAGGTTGGGAAGTTCAAGATTAAGGTACAGGCAAGTTCAGTTTCTAGTGAATACAAGCTTCCTAGTTCACAGAGAGCCGGCTTCTCACTTTGCCTCACCGGAAGGAGGGGCATGGGAACTCCTTGGGGTCTCTGACTCTCATTTATGAGGCCTCTATCCTCATGGCATGATCACTTCCCCAAAGGACCCACTTTCAAATGCCATCATACTTGGGATTATATTTTAACATGAATTTGGGATGAACACACCCTTTCAGTTTACAGCAGTGTGTGTGTGTGTGTGTGTGTGTGTGTGTGTGTGAGAGAGAGAGAGAGAGAGAGAATATGGACGAGGTAGAAAGGGTAGGCAGCAGGAAAGAAGCAAGAAAGTTTGATAAAAATGGATAAAATTCAAGATTTCTCCCTCTTTATATCTTAACATCCGAGATCTTCCCCGGGACTTCAATATGTAGATTCTACCATAGGTATTCACAATTTTTTTTCTTTTTTTTAAATTTTATTTTATTTTTTATTACAATATTTTATTGGTTTTGCCATATATCGAAATGAATCCGCCACAGGTTTACATGTGTTCCGCATCCTTAACCCTCCTCCCTACCCATACCATCCCTCTGGGTCATCCCAGTGCACCAGCCCCAAGCATCCAGTATCGTGCATTGAACCTGGACTGGTGACTCGTTTCATATATGATATTATACATATTTCAATGCCATTCTCCCAAATCATCCCACCCTTTCCCTCTCCCACAGAGTCCATAAGACTGTTCTATACATCAGTGTCTCTTTTGCTGTCTCGTATACAGGGTTATAGTTACCATCTTTCTAAATTCCATATATATACGTTAGTATACTGTATTGGTGTTTTTCTTCCTGGCTTACTTCACTCTGTATAATAGGCTCCAGTTTCATCCACCTCATTAGAAGTGATTCAAATGTATTCTTTTTAATGGCTGAGTAATACTCCATTGTGTATATGTACCACAGCTTTCTTATCCATTCATCTGCTGATGGGCATCTAGGTTGCTTCCATGTCCTGGCTATTATAAACAGTGCTGCGATGAACATTGGGGTACACGTGTCTCTTTAAATTCTGATTTCCGCAGTGGGATTGCTGGATCATAAGGCAGTTCTATTTCTAGTTTTTTAAGGAATCTCCACACTGTTCTCCATAGTGGCTGTACTAGTTTGCATTCCCACCAATAGTGAGGTATTCACAATTTTAATGGGTCTAATTCACGGAGAGAAAGTTATTGAAGGCTGAACAGACCAGGAAGACATCTCTAGCCAACCAAAAAGTATTATATTTGTTTCAGGCCAAATTTAGGGTTTAGATGATTGACTGTATGTGCTCTGTATATCAGAACTCTCTGCATATTTGTCATTGTTGTTTAGTGGCTAAGTCATGTCTGACTCTTTTGTGACCCCATGTACTGTAGCCCACTAGGCTCCTCTGTCCATAGGATTTCCCAGACAAGAATACAGGAGTGGGTTGCCATTTCCTGCTCCAGGGTATCTTCCCAACCCAGAGGTTGAACCCACATCTCCTACAGGGTTCATTGGCAGGCAGAGTCTTTACCACTGAGCCACCAGGGAAGCCCTCTGCATATTTTCAGTATAATGGTACTCTTTTTATTTATCTGTGTATGAACTCAGTATTTATCACACTGTAAATGATAGGAGTTCAAGAAATAATTTAGTGAGTGCTTGTTCTTTGTTATGTTTGCCATTTATTTGATGCCGAGTGGTTGATCATGAACATAGCCTCCGTTCTGTTGCTGAAGAGATAGTGTGGTATGATGGAAGGGTCTCAAACTAGGGAGCTTTTAAAATTGTAGCACAGTAATGGATATACAACCAATGACAAAAGTTTGGATCCTTTAGCTTTGTCCTAAAGGAAAAATATGATTCCCATATAATATATGTTCCTAAAAAACAAGTAATAAAAAGTAAGGGGTTTAGACAGACTGTGATGAATTGATGAAAACTTCTGTGGATATTAGGGCAGGGCTATATTGCTGGATACAGAGGCAGCACAAGGCAAATGGCCTTTTTCAGAAAATGCAAGAAAGGAAGACAGACAGCTCTCAAGAATGCAGTTTCCATCTCTCTTGGGTAAACATAGATAACACACAGAACTAAACACACAAATATGGTGCAGAGGATACGCACTGTAGACGCTGTCTGCATAGGTAACCTTCCTTTTAACTCTTCACTCTGGATAACAAGCAAGTCTTTACTCAGCATTGCTTTTCCACTGACTCTTGGATAAAAGCTGAAGAATGAAAATTCTGTTTCAAGGATATATAGGCAACTAGCACGTGAAAATAACACCAAGTATTTAAAATCATTAAATAAGAGAAAAAGGACACTTTATCTGCTTTCTGACCTTAGACAATTTACTTAGCATCCTTTTAAACCTGATTTTACATATTTGTAAAAATGGGAAGAATAACATCTAAAAAGATTTTGTAGTTATTAAATAAAAAGTATATAAAGTATTTAGCATGAAATGCTCAATGAATGGGAGCTATTTATATTAAATGGAACAAGATGGAATGACTAGCAGTAATCAGAAATAAGTTATTGAAATATGGCTCTGAGAATAAGAATGGGGGGTGTTGAGCCTAAAACTGGATTTATTTTGACGACACTAGCGATTTCCACTGAGCTTGTGCAACTGTCAATTGCCTTCTCTTCCTGCTAACACACAGTATTTTCATTGCTGAGGTAGCTTTTAAAAATGGTTCAGAGAAGGTATTTGGCTATCTTTCTGAAGTTATTATAATAATCCCCATAACCCCTCAAGCCAGCAATGTTCTTTTACCTGAGTAAATTGATTTAGTGAGTCATGTGCGATTTCTCTACAGTAAGTCGCACAGAAATTTTGATGGATATATTTTATGGAAAAAATTATACTTTGGGAAATGATTTTTCCCTCATAGATATACAATTGGCAACCAAATTTCAGACTATGCTTAGAGTTTTACAATTGCTATGAATCAGTCAAGGCAGTAGAGATGAAGATGTGAACGGGGTTTATCTTTTGTTTTAAATCTTGGTGCTTTTTCAAATAAATAAAAGAGGAAAAATATTTTAAGGCTTTATAAGTTATTATATATCCTTATGTATTATGGTTTGGATAGTTTTAACTTAATTAAATGAACCCACATGTTTGTTGCATTGGCAAAGGTATAAGAATAAGATACAATTCCTACAATTCCTTATCTAAAGGAAGGGGAATAATGATATAAATAAAATGTTTAGTTTAGTAAAAACCAAATGAGGTGTACAAAGTGCTATGTGTGAAGTACACTGCTCTAAGGTGCTGAGAGTGGAGGGAAAGCTCCATTTGACCTGGACTTTAAAGGATTTGTAGCTCAAAGGGATTTGTATTCTAGATATTCAGGAATGGCATAAACAGAGTTAGAGAGAGAGAAAAAATACATGTCAGACTAAGGGAACAAAAAAACCCAGCCAATTTTGGCTGGTGCAAGAGTCAGTGGAAATCATAGGTAATGAGCCATGCTGCTGCTGCTGCTGCTAAGTCGCTTCAGTCATGTCCAACTGTGTGCGACCCCATAGACGGCAGCCCACCAGGCTCCCCCGTCCCTGGGATTCTCCAGGCAAGAACACTGGAGTGGGTTGCCATTTCCTTCTCCAATGCATGAAAGTGAAAAGTGAAAGTGAAGTTGCTCAGTCATGTCCGACTCTTCGCGACCCCATGGACTGCAGCCCACCAGGCTCCTCCATCCATGGGATTTTCCAGGCAAGAGTACTGGAGTGGGGTGCCACTGCCATAATGGTAGGCTAATACCATATGAAGCATCATATCCCCAAGAGATGTAAGAAAATTAATCGTTATACTGAGAGAATAACGTTATACTGAGAGAATAATTTCCATCAGAATTATCTTCTGATGGAAAATTGCTTTTATGAATAGTGGTGGTGACAGTTAACAGATGAGAACAACTACTCGGTAGAAAATAGTTGCTTTAGTCAACAGAAAAGCTGATTATCTCTAAACAGAAGACTGATATGATCAAGAAATTAGGAGACTCTAGTAACTTACTAGACCAGAGAAAATAAAGGCCAATATCTAGTTAAGCAGGGAAGTTGAATTGATCTTTGGCTGCCTGCTTCAATCCATGCTAAAATGGCAGTGAAGAGATTTTAGCTTTTCAGCCTAAAAGGACAAAGGAAATGGAGAGGATCCAACTGCAAAAATTTAAGAGCTGGCAAAGTAGGTGGATGGCTAAGAACTTAATTAGCAGACCTGAGAATTATGAAGAACTGGAAAATAACTCGAGTGCTACTACAGAGTTCTCAGTGGCTGAGGAATATGTCGCACGGTGTGCCTGTGGGAGTGCAGGCGAATTGGGGGCTATAAACAGAAGAACTGGGGGCTATAAATAGAAGGGAGTTTGTGGACAGGGAAGCCTGACGTGCTACAGTCCATGGGGTCACAAGGAGTCGGACATGACTGACCGACTGAACTGAACTGAACTGAAACAGAAGAGTTAACTGAAAGTTTGCGGAGGCAGAAAACAATCCTGTAGAGGAGGCAAAACTTTTACTTCTCCCATCTTAGGCTTTCAGCTGGAACTCTTTGACAAGACAGATTAACAAGAGAAAGACAGCAGTCTATTACTGTTGGCTGTACACATCAGCAAGAGAAATCTAAACCCAAAATAATAATTCAAAATGGTTATTTGGAAGTCCAGCCTATACAGCATCTGCAGCAAAGGACAGTATGTTTGTAGAGAAATGTTGCAACAAAGGAAGGCAGTTTTAGGCCTCCAAGGCCAGCAAAATGTCACAAGGTAAGTAAATGGGAGGAAACTAATGGAGAAAAGTTTACTTGCAGATTCCTCTGGTGCCATCTCTGGGCTGATAAGAATCTGTCTTTAGTAAAAGGAGAATTTATATCCTGCCTTTAGGCAGAAAATGGGGAGCTCTTCCTGGGTTTTCTGCTTCTCGATTGCTTACAGTTCAAAATAATTTTTATGTCAAAGAGGCATATTTTGAAGTGACATATCCTGGTTTCCTTCAGCTTCTCTGTTCATTTTTCTACTGCATAAAGCCAAAACAATATCCTCTTTTAACCAGGCAGAAAATCAGAGATTTATTTTCTAAGGATTGTAAAGTGTAGGGTCTTTTGACTCCAGAATACCAGGCAGATTTGAAGGCAAGATTATTGTATGAAAACCAGGGTATTAAGTGAAAAATTTACTCTGAATCTGAGACACTCCCTTTCACTTACCATAATGCTGGTAGCCAGAGCTTTTCTGGTGGCTCAGATGGTAAAGAATCTGCCTGCAATGCAGAAGATCTAGATTCAGTCCCTGGGTTGGGAAGATGCCTTGGAGAAGGAAATGGCAACTCACTTTAGTATTCTTGCTTGGAGAATCCCAATGGACAGAGGAGCCTGGCAGGCTACAGACCATGGGTTTGCAGAGTTGGGCATGACTGAGCAACTAAGAGCACAACAGCATAGGTTTATACCATCCAAAAAGGCAATGCAGTCTTTTCTGTGGGGATTCTGATCAGCCAAGAAGAAAAGTTTTATAGAAATGAGTATCAGATATTTCTCCCCAAATCTAATCTGGCTCTTTGAGATTACCATTTATTCAAACTCCTCATTGAAAACCCCAACTATTCATTCAAGACTTTCAAATAGCCTCAGTGCAGATGACACCACCCTTATGGCAGAAAGTGAAGAGGAACTAAAAAGCCTCTTGATGAAAGTGAAAGTGGAGAGAGAAAAAGTTGGCTTAAAGCTCAACATTCAGAAAACGAAGATCATGGCATCCAGTCCCACCACTTCATGGGAAGTAGATGGGGAAACAGTGGAAACAGTGTCAGACTTTATTTTTCTGGGCTCCAAAATCACTGCAGATGGTGATTCTGGCCATGAAATTAAAAGACGCTTACTCCTTGGAAGGAAAGTTATGACCAACCTAGATAGCATGTTCAAAAGCAGAGACGTTACTTTGCCAACAAAGGTCCGTCTAGTCAAGGCTATGGTTCTTCCTGTGGTCATGTATGGATGTGAGAGTTGGTCTGTGAAGAAGGCTGAGCGCCAAAGAATTGATGCTTTTGAACTGTGGTGTTGGAGAAGACTCTTGAGAGTCCCTTGGACTGCAGGGAGATCCAACCAATCCATTCTAAAGGAGATCAGCCCTGGGATTTCTTTGGAGGGAATGATGCTAAAGCTGAAAGTCCAGTACTTTGGCCACCTCATGCGAAGAGTTGACTCATTGGAAAAGACTCTGATGCTGGGAGGGATTGGGGGCAGGAGGAGAAGGGGACGACAGAGGATGAGATGGCTGGATGGCATCACTGACTCGATGGACGTGAGTCTGAGTGAACTCCGGGAGTTGGTGATGGACAGGGAGGCTTGGCATGCTGTGATTCATGGGGTTGCAAAGAGTTGGACACGACTGAGCGACTGAACTGAACTGAGCTATCCTGAAATATAAGCTGACATCTCTAAATGGAAGATAGAGACTGAAACAAAACATAGAGAAACTGAATATGCAGGGGGTTGTAAACCTCAAAGAAATGAATCCTTAATATCCTCTGAGAGACAAAAACAGATTTCATCCATGAAACAGGATCATGAAATGGAACAGAAAAAAAAAGAATTACTGAAAATTAAAACTATGGTAACAAAAATGAAAGAAACTAATAATGTTTGGAAGTAAAAATTAAGAAAATCTCCCAGAATACAGAGGAAACGAGAAATAGTCCTGGCAACTTAATATCAAAGTATCAGAAAATTCAGAAAGACAAAACAGAGAAAGTTAAGGGGAAAATTTTTCAATTGTATATGTATTTCAATAGTATATATATATTTCAACTGTATAATATATATTTGTGTGTATATATAAATCTCATTAGTAAAGGACATAAGTTTTCAATGGAAAGGGCTCTCTGAATTGAAAGTCACTCAGTCGTGCCCGACTCTGCGACTCCATAGACTGTAGTCTATCAGGCTCCTCTGTCCATGGAATTCTCCAGGCAAGAATACTGGAGTGGATTACCATTCCCTTCTCTAGGAGATCTTCCCAACTCAGGGATCCAATCCAGGTCTCCTGCCTTGGAGGCAGATTCTTTACCATCTGAGCCACCAGGGAAGTAAAGGACATAAGCTTTCAATGGAAAGGGCTCTCTGAATTGAATTCTCAGCAAAATTGATAAAAATAGACTCACACTAAAGCACATATGTGTGAAATTTCAGAATACTGGAGATTAAAGAAAGATACTACAAGCTTTTGTATTATTTTATATACAAAAATAAATAGTAATAGTACGAGAAGGAGGTTCATACAAAGAGAACCAAGAATAAAAATGTTGCAGGTGAAAGCAACACCGAAGACTAGAAGATACTATTTTCTAACCTCAAAAACATTTACACAAAGTTTCAATCAAATGTGAGGGTAAAATTTTAAAAGTTTCAAAACTTCACCTTTTCTCAGGATGTTGCATCAGCGAAATAAGACGGTATAGCTAGAATGAAGACATGGGGTCCAGAAAACAGAGATTCAGCTCAGGAGTCGGGAGAAGGGGATCATCAGGATGCTGGTGATGGGAGATCTTAATATGGCAGCATTGTGGTTGTCCTGACGTGGGGGTGAGGCATGCGAGACAGTTTTTGTGGAGCTGAATCTGAAATTCCAATGAGAGATGTCATGAAGATGAAATCAAAAGGACGCTTGAGCTGTTTAAATGTATTGAGAAGATACTGACACAATAGGAGAGAATGTGTGGTTGAATTCATGATAGAAAATCAGGCCAATGACACTCCAGCAAAAACAAATTGTTCAGTAGAGAAAGACATCATATTATGCTATGGGGATCAATAAAAGCATTTGCTTAGTCATAGCAATGTCAACATTGATCCAGTCAAAATTATAATATATTTATATTTGAAGAATGAGGATTGCAAAGTGTGTGATGGGAGCTGGCAAGAAGGAGAGTTAAATCTTCCTATTCTGTTGTGAGAAATCAATAGTCAATGCCCAACGTTAAAAACAGGAGCAGCAGACACATGTTATTTGGAAGTCAGGATGCACATATGGCTAAAGAGTCATTTAAAAGAGCAGGAGAGAGCTGGCTCTTGGGATGAGGAAAACAAAGTGGGAGGGTCTGAAATTACATAAGAGGGTGAGGTGAGGAAGGCACAGTGAAGAAAGGAGATTTAGGACCAGATGAGAGAGAGAGATGTAAAGCTAAATTTGTAGGACTGGGCAATTGATCGGATTATAAAAAGAGTAGAAAAAGATGACAGGTGTTTCAGGCAGGGTAACTGAGAAGACAATGAAATCATTAACAGGATTAGGAAATCCAAAGAAGACATAGGTGATGGAGGGGTGGATGGGGGAGACAATGGAATAGAATTGTCATGGCTCAGAAATGTGAAAAGTCTGATTCTGCCACTTTGCCTGTATGATCATTGGCAGACCACCTAACCTCCATGGATTACAGAGACCTTACCTATGGACTAGGAGAGACAGAGGAGCTTGGTGGTAAAGAACCCAGACTCTGGAACTGGAGTGCCCAAGTTTGAACGCCCCATTCTTTTATCCCATTTACTATCCACACGGTTTGGGCCATTTACTTAACTTATGCCTGCCTCAGTTTCCTCATGTGTAAAATGGAGATAATAGTATTTGGGTTATGTATTTGTTTGCAGAATTAAATGGGTTAACACATGAAACACTTGGAACAAAAGTCAAGTCCTATGTATGAACTTACTACTTTTATTATAAGTAAACTCTGATGTCCATTGCACATATACATTTTTATGAGTATATAATAGGATGGTTTGTATTCGAGATTCCAATGGAATATTCAGGGGAAGGAATAGGATAAACAGTTATAAATATTCTTCTAGAATTTATGAGCAGAATCAGGATGATAAAAATGTGCAAGTTATTTGATTATAGGTGATTGTTGACATTGGGAGAGTGAATTACATTAAGGACAGGAGAGAAAAATACTGATAATACAAAATAAAATCCCTGATTGAACATAAATTACAAATGAAGTACATTTGAAAACTAGGAAAGAGGGTATGTAGAGGCATCAGTGGATTTTCTCCTAGTAGACATCAGGTAGTACAAACAGATCAAGGCAAGAATTTGAGCCTTGGACCTGAACAGACCCAGGGTTTGTCTTGATTCTCAAGCCATGTAAATTGGGGTGATTTATTTACATTATCTAAACACACTCTACTTCAGTTGGGAAATGCATTAAAGTTTTGTATGAAATAAATGGCATGTTATGGCAAGGGATGGGGAAAGTCACTCAGTCATGTCTGACTCTTTGTGACCCCATGGACTATAAAGTCCATGGAATTCTTCAGGCCAGAATACTGGAGTGGGTGGCCTTTCCCTTCTTCCAGGGGATCTTCCCAACCAAGGGATTGAATCCAGGTCTCCCTCATTGCAGACAGATTCTTTACCAGCTGAGCCACAAGGGAAGCCCAAGAATCCTGGAGTGGGTAGCCTACCCCTTCTCCAGCAGATCTTCCCAACCCAGGAGTTGAACCGGGGTCTCCTGCATTGCAGGCAGATTCTTTACCAACTGAACTATCAGGGAAGCCCACATGTTATAAAGGATGTGCCCAATACAATGCATATCCCAGAATATACACTGGAGTATTATGCACATACAGTGTTGCACACACAGTGGGGGTTATTTATGACCACTAGCCTGCATATACCTAGGGCATCTATGTCCATGCCAACCGAAAGCCAAGCTGTTTCCTTCCCTCTGTCAATTTCTTTCCTAGGTTTATTCTTCCCTCATTTGGGTCCTCTCTCTGGGGGTCTCTGTACAGCCATAACTTTCTAATAAGTGTCATTATTCTGTTGTCTATTCTACAAATAAAGTGAACAAACAACCTGGTTCACAGAGCCCATGACTATGTACAATGTAACATCTACAAGTGGGCATAGTACCACTTGTACTTGCATCTGCACACTGAATTAATACTGTCATTGCACTCGGAGAAGGCAATGGCACCCCACTCCAGTACTCTTGCCTGGAAAATCCATGGACGGAGGAGCCTGGTAGGCTGCAGTCCATGGGGTCGTGAAGAGTCGGACACGACTGAGCGACTTCACTTTCACTTTTCACTTTGATGTACTGGAGAAGGAAGTGGCAACCCACTCCAGTGTTCTTGCCTGGAGAACCCCAGGGATGGGGAAGCCTGGTGGGGTGCCATCTATGGGGTTGCACAGAGTCAGACACGACTGAAGCGACTTAGCAGCAGCAGCAGCACTTAATGCTGTCAATGCAATTAATGTTGTCATTGCACTCTCACGGTAGATCTGTGAGTCTTCTGGTGGCTTCCTAGGTGGTGTTAGTGATAAAGAATGTGCCAGTGCAGGTAAGAGGTGTAGGTTCGATCCCTAGGTTGGGAAGATCCCCTGGAGGAGGGCATGGCAACCCACTCCAGTATTCTTGCCTGGAGAATCCCATGGACAGAGAAGCCTGACAGGCTAACTGTCCATAAGGTCTCAGTGAGTCAGACACAACTGAAGCAATTTGGCAAGCATACACACGTACACACTGATTTATACAATGATGAAGGAAATTCAAATCCTAGACAAATGATAGATTGACCTGATTGTAACTTCCAGTAATAAGAGTACAGAAAACAGTCAGGTGTGATAGGTAGGAAATGAAATAACTAGGTTGTAAAATGAAAGAGTAAAAGTAGTAGTTCAAGTCATGCTTGTTTTATTGAATACCCGATCTCTTTGTAATCCAAATCATTGATCTATGTGCTTGAGGAAAGCAGAACAAAATGAAAATTAAACAAAATAGAAACAAAACAGAGTTCTTGGGCTGGATTGAAACAGGGCTAACTAACCACAGGTTGAGAGTTATAGTTTCTCACTCATATATTTATGATCACACTGTAATCAACATCTCAACCTTTCCTTCCTATTTAAGCACTTTTTACTTCTTCAATAATTTTTTATAATATTTCAGCATTAAAAATAAATATGCAAGAAATCCAATATCTAACAGATATCTCTTAGGGTGTAACAGAATATCTACTACACCCTCTGTAGTATCTGTGTAATCATGACCCTTGGGCTTCCCAGGTGCTGCAGTGGTAAAGAATCCACCTGCCAGTACAGGAGACACAGGTTCAATCCCTGGTCTGGGAAGATCCTTTGGACAAGAAAATGGCAACGCACTCCAGAATTCTTGCCAGGAGAACACCATGGACAGCGGAGCCTAGCAGGCTACAGTCCATGCGATTGCAGAGTCAGCCACAACTGAGTGCACACACACAGTCATAACCCTGGGTTTTTTAGTTGTGTCTTTGCAGAAGTGAAAGAAAAAACGGAAATCCTTCATGCTCTACAAGATGTGTCATGTCAGATGGGCCCATCTTAGATCAAGAGAGATGCAGAAAAGAGATACTCAAAGTTCTTTCATTGCCTATCAAAAACTGAGTCCTGCACGTGTCGGCTTCCTGTAACCATACCATCATAACGATGGATTTATGCTCCATTTTACACTATAGGCTTAATGCTGTAGGCGTTCAGTTGGTGATCAGAGTTAAACCTGTGTGTGTGTGTATGTATGTGTGCACGCGCGCTCAGTCATGTCTGACTCTTTTGCAACCCCATGGATTACTGTTTGCCAGGCCCCTCTGTCCATGGAATTCTCCAGGCAAGAACACTGGAGTGGGTTGCCATTTTCTCCTCCAGGGATCTTCCTGACCCAGGGATCAAGCCTGAGTCTTCTGCACCTTCTGCACTGGGAGATGGATTCTTTACCGCTGTGCTACCCGGGAAGCCCGAGTTAAATAAATACTCAGCAGTATTGAATGATTCTTAAGGTTTTATGTGGGGAAGAGATGTGGCCCAGTTCAAGCTAGTTAGCGGGTGACAGTCACCTCTATCACAAAACATTGTGATAGACAATGTTTTGGTTATTATGCAGAGTTTCCTGTTGCAAATAATAGATTGCTTAGATACAGCAAGACACGGGCAGCATAGGGAGGGCCTGGCTTCCCAGGTAGAGAATTCATGTGTGCTATATGTCTTTGGCCAGTGCTTAACACATCAGTTTGTTCATCTGTAAAATGAGGATAATAACACTTTGCAAGGTTCTTATGAAGGCCAAATGATTAAACATAAAAATAATATGACTACCTCAGAGTCTGGCACATATTTAGAGCTCAATAAATTTTAGTTATTCTGTTTATTTCTCTCTGAGTGGAAAATGGTCTTAGATAAATGACTACAAAACTGATCTTTGTCTACCTGGAAATAAGAGAGGGGTTTACCCTTGTAATCCCATCAACCTTTTCCCATTTTTTTTGTGGCCAGAGAGGTACATGTCTGTTGGCCCCCGTTAGTTTGCACATTTTTTCTTTTAGTGGGATGAGGCTAAGAATGACAGTCTTAGTCAAATGCCAGACACTTGTGGTTGCTCAATTGATATTAATTAATCCCCACTAGCAGCATTTTGGCAACAGATCTTGACGCCTGTGACCTTTCATGCTGGATCGAATTACTCGCCGATGTTTCCTTCTCTCAGCCAAACCCTTCAAAATGTTCTTAGGCTGTTGGCAGAATTCCACGAGCAGGACAGTTTCCTGAGAAGCCTGAAGTTGGCAACTTAAAAGTGTTATTGCTAAATAAGTAGAATGTGAGACATTACATATCCAATTTTGGTGATGGAAGGTACCCAAGTAATCGTCGTAAATATACAAAAATTCCCCCTCTGAGCTCTGTGGAAGCTCAAGAGAAAGGATTCAGGAAATAGACTCCTGCCTGCAGTCTTTCACAAGCCCTGTGGTTATGCAGGACGTCCACTCACCACGACAAGGGATACTGCTGGGAAAACAACTGCTCCTCTCAGAGGATAAGCAGCTTAGGTTTGGTGCCTTGGGTAGCTCCAGGGTTTGATTAGTTTTAGTCCCTTTTTCTCCTGCTGTTTATGAAAAGGTGTTTTATTATGTGATTTTATTCTGTGTTTGCAATGAAGGCAGTAAAAGTCCCAAAGCTGAAACAAAGAGCTGACCCTTCTAGCCCTACCTTGGTCTCTTTCTGCCTGAGATGACAGTGCCCAGGCACCAACTGTGACAAGGAAGGGACATGTGATGTTCAGATCATCTTGTACACCCCCAAACTGTAGTTTCTTATAGAAAAGGTTGAATGCAATTTAAAATTCTGCTGTAAAGGTGATTTTCAAGAACGTGGTAATAGGAGTTATCATTTTGTTATTGGAGATTACAACTGTTACTACTTTGCTGTTGTTCAGTCACTATGTCGTGTCTAACTCTTTGGGATCCCATGGATTGCAGTCCGCCAGGTTTCCCTGTCCTTCTCTATCTCCCGGAGTTTGCTCAAACTCATGTCCATTGAGTCAGTGATGCTATCTAGCCATCACATCCTCTGCCACCCTCTTTTTCTTTTGTCCCCAATCTTTCCCAGCATTTCCCCAGTCTTTTCTAATGAGTCAGCACTTATCATCAGGTGGCCAAAGTACTGGAGTTTCAGCATCAGTCCTTCCAATGAATATTCAGGGTTGATTTCCTTTAGGATTGACTGGTTTGATTTCCTTGCTGTCCAAGGAACTCAAGAGTCTTCTCCAGCACCACAGTTCGAAAGTATCAATTTGACTATTAATGCTTTTTCTTCCCTGGAACTTCGCAACATTGTCACAATGTGTTGAAATGGTCGGTTTACTTTTCTCTTTCCTCCACTATATTTTAAGATTTTTTTCATTGCATCCCAATCACCTGGAACTGTAATAGGTACAGAGTAAACTGTTCAATAAAGATTTGCTAAACCAGTGAATGACAAGGTTCTATGAAAGTAGTGGGATGCAGATGATAGTGATGTAGCCAAATATTTATGGACCTGGTCTGGTGAAAAGTAGTAGTATTTATGTATGCTTTCCCCACCTCCAATCTGCTGTTAGTTAACACCAACTTTAGGCTTCCCAGGTGGCTCAGCGGTAAAGAATCCACCTGCAATGCAGAAGACACAGAGACTCAGGTTCAGTCCCTGGGTTAGGAAGATCCCCTGGAGGAGGAAATGGCAACACGCTCCAGTATTCTTGCCTGGAGAATCCCATTGACAGAGGAGCCTGGTGGGCTATATAGTCCATGGAGTCACAAAGAGTCAGGCACAGCTGAGCATGTAGGCAGCGGCATCCTTCAGATAAAATGAGTTTCTCAAGGAAGTCTTTTTTACATGCAATTTACCTTTTAAGCTTTTGAAGTGCATAGACCATGGTTGTTTTGCCTAATATTCTATTCTTGGCACCCAGCACAGTGCCTGGCATGCTACAGGCACATAACAAAGATTTGTTGAAGAATTACTCTCTGCTCTGATGGTGCCTCTTTTCTCTACCTACTATCAAATTTCTAGGCATTCATTACATTTAATTTAGAACACTTCAGTGATCTTGCTGGACTTCATTCATCCAGCCACTCCACACTAGAATGGTCTGGACACTGCTGCCAAAATAATTTTTACAAAGCTGTTCTCAGGCTGTAAACGTCCACAAATTGCTTTCAAATTACTCCTGTTTATTCACTTGTAAGGGCTTCCCAGGTGGTTCAGTGGTAAAGAATCCACTTGCCAATGCAGGAGACATGAGTTAGATCCCTGGATCCGGAAGATCCCCTGGAGAAGGAAATGGCAACCTTGCCATTTCTAGTATTCTTGCCTGGAAAATCCATGGACATAGGAGCCTGGCGGGATACAGTCTATGGGGATGAGAGGGTAACAGGCAGGAAGGCCAGGGGTCTCCATGTGGAGGAAACAGGCTGCAAATGTCAGACATTTTTTAATCTCTCTCTTAAGAGGCAGGAGGAAACAAGCAGGTGTTCGATTTTTTCCCCTTCTCCATACAAATTTAAAAGGGAGTTTCTCTTAAAATTCTGTGTTGCCATGACGACACCTGGCTCCACCTGAACTTAACTTTTCTCAAACCTGGAGCTAACCAATGCGTTTTTCCTATGGAAACGTTTTTCTTGAGCTACGTTAATGAACTATGTATTTACCCTAGACTCTGTCTTTCTTCAAGTCAGTTCCGCTTAAGACTCAGAACCGATAAGGGCTCAACCTGTATGTTTTGCTCATACGTTGTTCTCCTGATCTATGTTAACGAAACTATATATTTACTTGGAAACCTGCCTTTCTTCAAGATTCATGTCCATCGTTTTATGGCTCGGGGTGACTGACCTGGTGCTAATGTTATCTCAAAATGCATGTTGTGGGTGAGGGGCCTGGGGCCACTCTGAGTTTTGGGACATCTCCTTTCTCTAATTAACAGCTTGCTGATAGGTATATAACATACTGCTAAAGGCAAGGGGGGCAGGCATTGGCATTCTTTCTGCCCCTTTCTGATGTCTATGTCAGAGGCATTCTCTGTCTCTTTTAGACTTTAATAAAACTTTATCACACAAAAGCTCTGAGTGACCAAGCCTCGTCATTAGCCCCAGATTGAATTCCTCTCCTCCAGAGGCCAAGAATCCCAGCATCTTTCATGGCTCAGCAACAATCTTTCAGGGTCACAAAAGAGTCAGACAAGACTCGGTGACTAAACAACAATTCACTTGTAAACAGACACTTCTAAGTTTTATACCAGTTGCCCTCCACTATCTTTTTGAAATCTCATTTCTCCATAGAAGTTGTTTGTACTACTCCAGCCATTTTTTTTTTTTTTTGGCTTTGTCTTTAAGTGAAGGCATATTTCTCTATGGTTATGCCCAGCTTCTTGTCTTTTGGGTCTTCAGTAACGTTTATATTGCATATACCATGTGTCTTACATGTATGAAATATACTCAGAAATATTTTAGATGCATGGAAGATGAGCTTTCAATATTCAACAGCAAGTAACATGAGCAAATGAACCATACATAGAGATTTGAAGTATTCAGTAATCTGAATAAAACTGTAAGATAAGCTGATCACAGGAATAGAAGGACTTTCTGTGACTCAAGCAGGAAAAAGGGAAGAGAAGGAGCAGAAAGTGGAATTCTCCTCCTCCCCACCGATGCTGTGTCATTGCTGCCTTACTGATTCTCTTTCTGAGCTGGAGAAGGGGAAACGGAAGTGTGAGTCTTGGAAGTGAGTGGGAGCATGTGGCGGGGGTGGGGGTGGTGGTAATAAGTAAGTAAAGGTCAGTAAGCAGTGCTGGCAGCAGCAGCAATTGGCTGCTGGAAGTCAAGGCCCGGAACATGATAAGAATAGCCACCTATAGTAGAAAGAAATGTAGCCTTGGGAAGTCTTGGGACATCTCTCAGTCAGACTATCTTACTAAACTGTCACTCAAAATGTGTGATGTAATCCATAGTATATAACATTTTTTGCCTTTTTTGTTATGTTAGCTTGCCTCCAAAGATGATTATTGTTTCTTAAGTCTATTAGATGAGGAAATATACACTTTATTCTCTAGAGACTCTCTGTGTGCTACTGGCCTACAAAATCAACTATTTGGGTAGTTTTTTCTTCTCAAAGGAAACTATAAATATTAATGGGGTTTGTTGGTTTTATGATCAACATCAAAGAAGATACAATATTGACCTGCAAAAACCCCCAGAGTTATTGTTTACAAATGCAGCTATCATGGATGAGAAAATACTCATTATCATGAAGTTTTTAATCACCAAATCTTAAAAAAAAAAATCTATGGAGTAGATTTAGTGAACTATATGACAAACTTATTATACCAGATCAAATTCTTTTGTGATTTTTGTGGATAGCCTGAAAATATGTCTGAGTTTGGGACAAAAATGAAGAATGTCCTTCACTTTCAAACCAGAAATAGTGAAGCATTTCTGTAAGTGAGATTGGGAACTTATATAGAAAGCCTTTCATTAAAGATTAATATGAATTTTTACAAGGACAACAAGTTTAGTCAATAAGGAGACTACCTGCAATGTAGGAGACCTGGGTTTGATTCCTGGGTCAGGAAGATCCTCTGGAGAAGGAACTGGCAACCCACTCCAGTATTCTTGTCTGGGGAATCCCATGGACAGAGGAGCCTGACAGGCTATAGTCCGTGGGGTTGCAAAGAGTTGAACATGACCGAGTGACTAAACCATCACCACCAAGTTATTGTGTGGGAATTTGATAATATGTTTGCTATGAGGAGTACAGAATAAATGCTATATAGACTCTTCCTAAATTCTTAAAATTTCAGGGAAAATAAAACCAAATTTCTGTAGATTCATAATACCACCAGAGTATGGTCAAAAAGCAAGAAAACAAGTAAAAAGATCAATTTAAAACTGCTTAATGGGGACTTTTAATATAAAATAACTTACTTTCATTTTTAAAACTGTAATGTGTACCAGTCAGTTTTTTCCCCAAAGAAATATGGATTTATGTTCCCCTTGCTGGGAAAAATACCAATAACCTCAGATATGCAGATGACACCACCCTTATGGCAGAAAGTGAAGAGGAACTGAATAGCCTCTTGATGAAGGTGAAAGTGGAGAGTGAAAAAGTTGGCTTAAAGCTCAACATTCAGAAAACGAAGATCATGGCATCCGGTCCCATCACTTTATGGGAAGTAGATGGGGAAACAGTGGAAACAGTGTCAGACTTTATTTTTCTGGACTCCAAAATCACTGCAGATGGTGACTGCAGCCATGAAATTAAAAGACGCTTACTCCTTGGAAGGAAAGTTATGACCAACCTAGATAGCATGTTCAAAAGCAGAGACGTTACTTTGCCAACAAAGGTTCGTCTAGTTAAGGCTATGGTTTTTCCTGTGGTCATGTATGGATGTGAGAGTTGGACTGTGAAGAAGGCTGAGCGCTGAAGAATTGATGCTTTTGAACTGTGGTGTTGGAGAAGACTCTTGAGAGTCCCTTGGACTGCAAGGAGATCCAACCAGTCCATTCTGAAGGAGATCAGCCCTGGGATTTCTTTGGAAGGAATGATGCTAAAGCTGAAACTCCAGTACTTTGGCCACCTCATGCGAAGAGTTGACTCATTGGAAAAGACTCTGATGCTGGGAGGGATTGGGGGCAGGAGGAGAAGGGGACGACAGAGGATGAGATGGCTGGATGGCATCACCAACTCAATGGACGTGAGTCTGAGTGAACTCCGGGAGTTGGTGATGGACAGGGAGGCCTGGCGTGCTGCAATTCATGGGGTCGTAAAGAGTCAGACAGGACTGAGCAACTGATCTGATCTGATCTATCTGTTTTCATTTAATAAATAGATGTTACTAATTATAACAAAATAAGAGATTTTATCCATTTTGAAGTATAGTGTTTCTTATCAAATTAAATTGCCAATTCCATTTGTAAGCAACTTTTGTTCTGAGCTGTTACAGCTGTGTACTCCAAGAGTGTACAATTGGTTTATTTTTTTCTCTTTAAATTCAGTATAACCAACCAATTATTAAATTATGTTTCTCCATTATGTCTTTCATCCTCTATTTCTAATCTGTGTCTTCATATGAAAATTGAATTTCTTGTAGACAACATATACTGGATCTCGAACTTTATTTTTTTTAACCCTCTTATAGTTGCTCTATTCAGTTGGTACTTAGATCATTCATATTTAAAATGATTATTGATACAGTTTAATATCTTGCATGTCTGTAACCGTTTTCTGTCAGCTGCTGTATGAACAGGTCATCCAAGATTGCTGTTCTTTTGCTTTCTGTACATCCCCAGCTTTACCTACACTCTACTTATGTGACTGATCTTCTCACATACCTGCTCCCTGCCTCAGCTAATTCTTGTTCTAATCTTTAGAGCAGAGCATCACTGACTTTCCTACATACTTGTGCCCTTCCCCCACCCCCAGCTGGTGATTGTTTTAATCTTTAGAGCAGAACATCTCCACCAGAATAGCTAATCAAAGGGGTGGTAAGGGGCGTCCCCCTCGTTAGTTTCCCTGGTAACTGATGAGCCCACCAGATATCAATTCCCCTGCAGCGATAACCTTCCACTCCGTCCTCCCAGGGAGCTGAGGCTGCTGCCATGTTTGTCCTACCTGTTGTCTGCTGCACGAGGAGGTGGAGTGTTGATCCAGGACCTTGCTCCAGAAAGGTAAGCTCCCCCTATCCATGAAATCATTGATATTTCTGTTGCTGACTCCAGGCTCTTTTTTTGGTCTTGAAGCTGGGCAAGCACAGGGCTTGCAGGGTTTCAGGGTATAGTCCAACAATTGGTGGGGCCAACCAGGAGCACCGAGCTGGGAAATGAGGGTGGGGAATGGAAAGTTGCGGCAGTCCTCCATTAACGTATGGAGCCAAAAAGTTACGGGTGTAATTCTAGGGTGGGTGTCCACTAATATAGGGCCCAAGAATTCCAGGGGTGATCCCAAAAGTTGCTGTGGTAATTTTGGGGTGGCTGTCCCCTACTATGTGGGGCCCTGTGGTGGCTGTCCTTGACTAATGGAGTGTGCCAATAGAGTACAGAGAACTCATAGACAGCACCACCCGCCCCTGCCCCCAACTCCCAAGGTTTCTGCTGCAATATTGGCTGCAATTATGGTGGGAAGAAAGAAGTTAGATGATAAGGCAGTGGGCACAGTTGTAGGCTGACCATTGCTTTTTTTGGTTTGTTTTCTTTAATATTTATTTATTTGGCTGTGCCGGTGGGTCTTAGATGCCACATTTAGGATCTTTAGTTGTGGCATGCCATTGCTTTTTATTTTTAATTTTTTTCTTCATGATTTATATTTTAAATTTATTTTTGTTTGTGCTGAGCCTTTGCTGCTGTGTGCTTTCTTGGGTTGTGGTAGGGGCTACGTTCTAGTTGCGGTGCGCTGGTTTCTCATTGCGATGGCTTCTCTTGCGCAGAGCATGGGATCTAGGATTCACGGGCGTCAGTGGTTGTGGCACACCGGGCCTAGTTGCCTCACAGCATGTGGGATTTGCTGGACCAGGGATTGAGCCCATGTCCCCTGCATTGGCAGGGGAATTCTTAACCACTGGACCACCAGAGAAGTCTGCCATTGCTTTTTGTATGAAGAGAGGCCACAGAGGCTGAGCTAACTGCTGAGGTGAGGGTAAATTAAATGTTGATTCCTGTTCCTCTGAAAGTGAGGCACGTGAATATAAGTGAATAATATGTATTATTGTCTTACTGTTGTTTAAACTGACTTGGCTATTTAGAAGCTGAAAAAAAATCACTGAAAATGGGCAAGACGGGAATCTTTGACACTCTGAAACAGGTTTTTGCATATGCCTTAGAGGAAGTTAGTTTTCTAGAGAAAATTGGTATTTCTCTTTCTGTGCCTTTGAGATGTAAATGATTTATGTGGATTCTCAGAAACTATAATCACCTGTGATTCCTGAGAGGGGAGAAAAAAGAGGCCTTTTAAACTCCAGCAGGAAACCTGTGCCATTTCTGTGTATATGGATATAAGAAGAGAATTGACTATCTCTCTCATTTCAAATAGGATAAAATATTGGAGTATTAATTGCTGTGTGTGCTAAGTTGTGTCCGACTCTGTGCAACCCCATGGAGTATAGCCTGCCAGGCTCCTCTATCCATGGAATTTTCCAGGCAAGAAGATTGGTGTGGGATGTCGTTTCCCACTCCAGGAGATCTTCCCAATCCAAGGATCAAACCTGCATCTTCTGCATTAGCAGGCGTCTTTATCTCTGAGCTGCCTGGGAAGCCCATTAATTGCTGGGCAGGTCTAAGTTTATCTACATTTGCTTTCTTAGGAGAAAAAGACTAACGTATATGTTTTCAGTTAAGGAAATGCTTTTATGATAAATAGTTTACAATTACTTGCTTCTTGGTTTTTGCCAGAGATTAAGGTTTTTAAGGGTTAAGATTATAATTGGTCATAATTCTGTTTATTGTAGCCAAGTTTCTTTAATAATTACATTGTAATCAGATGTTTAGCCATGTATTTAAAAGTCTTTTGTCATTTATAGTTATTGTACTTTGATGCTATTGCAAAAGTGCTTCACGTTCAAGAAAATTCACAGGGAGGACTGTTTGACAAGGCCTGACTGTTTGTACAGGCCTCTGGTAAATTTCAGAGCATGCTGCCAAACAGGGAAAGAAAAGAGTCCTAATAGAAAACCTGATGACTCCATAAAACTTTTACAAAAGGACTGTTTACTGAGTGAACTGGTAAATATGGTTATAATGTTTATGGGTTTTGTCTGAAATGTCTAGTTTTGATCTGTGTTTTTCAGGAGAAATCCTTCCCCTCAGGTTAGTTATGACTTACAGCGATTTGGTGAGCTATGTACATGTGGGTAGAACTGAAACATTTTTCTTCTCTAACTGGTGTCTCTAGAACCTGGAGATTGCTGGGTTCCTAGTAGTCTTACCATGTGAATGGGAAAAAACTGTCTCCTGGGGTGTGCAGGAGTCTTGATATTTGGGGGACCTCTAGAAGAGAGAAATCCACCAAGGTGGGTCCTGAGGGCCGGCCTTTGGCAGGGCTTTTTCAGCCTCGAGAGGCCTTTTGGGAATTCAGTCTGAGACTCCTTCTGAGGAGTTTGGAGGAGCCTGTGTAGTCAACTGGCCAGACTTAATTTGCAAATAAATTAGTCTTGGTTTGGCTTTGCAGATGAGGGTGATTTTAGAGAGAAAAATACTGTGTTTCAATGGATATTAAATTCTAGTTCTGCTAATTAAGGTCTATATTTATGTTCTGTTAGCCCACTCCAGTACTCTTGCCTGGAAAATCCCATGGACGGAGGGGCCTGGTGGGCTGCAGTCCACGGGGTTGCTAGGAGTCGGACACGACTGAGCGACTTCACTTTCACTTCTCACTTTCATGCATTGGAGGAGGAAATGGCAACCCACTCCAGTGTTCTTGCCTGGAGAATCCCAGGGACGGGGGAGCCTGGTGGGCTTCTGTCTATGGGGTTGCACAGAGTCGGACGTGACTGAAGTGACTTAGCAGCAGCAGCAGCCATACTTTTGCTCTGATGTTCAGGATGGAAAAAGAATTCTCTAGTGAAGTTGTCACAGAGTATAGCTACTCATGATGTGTAACATTGTTTTCTTTAAATCTGTTGCTAAAAGCACAGATACAGTGGTTGTGTAACAATTTGGTATAAATGGTAAAATACATAGCTTCTAAAATGTTTCCCCATCAGTATACTTCTGAGCTTGTTCAGGGTGTGGTATCTCAGAAAGTGGTTTGCTTAATGGTCCTGTGCTGTAGCTGTTAGACGTCTTACATTTAGTTGCTAGCCTGGGCAACAAAATGGCCTCACCGTGAAATGAGTCTAATTACCAGGCCTACAGTAAGACTTCATTGCCATCATCTTCTGAACTTCATGAAAAATTGACCAGGCTAATGTAAACACATAGGGATGGCTGACAATGGGGAGAAAGACTTCCTGTCCCACGTGCTATTACATCAGAAGAATACCTGCTGGTAAATGTTACCATACAACACATCATATCCTTTGCCAGGGTGACTGCCCATGAGTCCCCTGGGCTATACTCTGTAGAGTGGAATAGACTTGCTTTTGGACACACAAGTCTAACTAGTGGGATTACTTGATTTTGTTTAGAAAGACCTTGTGGGTCCATCCCTAATGTGGCAGACCTGTACTGTGGCTGCCTCCTGGCACCAGAATGTTTCACTTAGAGCCAGGTGGAGGTGGTTTGCTCTGTCCCGATGGAGGTAGTTCTGGGTTTACAAAAAAACCAGAGGTGGCCTTACTTTCCTTATTACTGAACAAGACACTACTACCATTAACTCCCTCTCTGTTGACCTGGTAAGCCTTTGGCTCCAAAATTTGCCTGCATCCCGGCAAATGACTGTTCAGAGCATACTAGGTGTCTCATTCTTGATACTCTTTGACTGCTGCTGTTTTGTATTGTACTTCTGGCACATGGTTGCATTGCCATCCTATGTCACTGACCACAGGGATCTCACGGAAGATGGGTGGGCCAAGATTGTAAGGGTTGTGTGGGCTGTATAAGGGTGGAGTGTATGATCAGGCCACCCAAGATGGCTATTCTCTTGCTCTCTGTTCATCCTCTGCTTGACCAGTGCCTTCTTCACCTACACCCTACTCACCTGACTGAACTTCCTAAATACTCCTCCCACCCCAGCCTCAGCTGGTGATTGTTCCGATACTTAGATCAGAATATCTGTCCCAGGATAGCTTATCAAAGGGGCAGTGAGGGGCCTGCTAATTTCCCTGGTAGCCAACAAGCCAACTTGATGTCAATTCCCCTTTAACTGGGAACCTTCCCATCCCCCTGGGAGTGAGACTGCCCCCATGTCCTGCCTACTTGCTGTGCACAATGCAGTGTTGCTCCAGGACCTTGCTTCAGACCTGGAAGCTCCCACAGCCATTAAACCACTGATGTTTCTGTTGCTGACTCTTGGCTTTCATTGGTCTTGAAGCCGGGCAAGTACAGGGCTTGTAGACCTGTAGTGTGCAGCAGGGCGAATAAAGGCCCTGCTCTTTATTTCTGTCTTCCACTCTTTTTTTGCCTTCTCCAGTTTTAATTGAACATTTTATATGATTCTTTTTGCATTCATCTTAGCATATAAATTATACTTGTTTTTAGTCATTGCCCTAGAACTTGCAAAATACACTTATAATACAACTAATATAAATCTGCTTTCAAAAAATGCTATTACGCTTCATGCGTAGTATATGTACCTTATAATAGTATACCCAATTCCTCTCTTCCATTCCTTACAATATAGCTGTCATTTATTTCACTTAGCCATAAGCTGTAATCACTGATTACATCATTGCTATCATTATTTTGAACAAATTTATTAGGCCAATTAAAAATTAGAAAGAAAAGGTCTGATTTCACCTTTGTGCTAAGCTGCTTCAGTCACGTCTGACTCTGTGTGAACCTATGGATTGCAGCCTGCCAAGTTCCTCTGTCCATGTGATTCTCTAGGCAAGAATACAGGAGGGGCTGGCCATGCATTTCACCTATACTTATTCCTTGTCTGATTCTTTCTTTTTTATGCAGGTTTGAGTTTTTAACCTATGAGTTTCAGACTTCCATGTCTGAAGAACTTTTAATATTTATGTTACTGGCAACAATAACATTACAATAAGTTTGCTTGTCTGAAATGACTATTTCTCCATTTTTGAAGGATAATTTTGCTGGGTTCAATTTTCTAGGTTAGTGTTTTTTTTTTCTGAGCACTCTAAATATTTCACTTCACTATTTTCTTGTATATATGGTTTCTGAAGAGAATTGTGATGACTTTCTTATACTAGTTTCTCCATGTATAGGTAGTTTTGTTTCTTCTGAGATTTTCAAAATTTTCTCTTTGTCTTTGGTTTCCTGAAGTCTGAATATGATATAGACAGGTATAGATATTTTTTTATTTATCCTACTTGAACATCTTGAGGTTTCTGTATCTATAATTTTGTCATTAATTTTAGAGAATTCTCAGCCATTTTTAAACTAGAGAATATTAGAGGGAAAATATCTTAAAACTTACTAGTCAGAAAAGATACTCTATGAACAAAGAATGACAATTAGATAGACAGGAAATTTCTTACTCAAAAATGGGTACTTGAATACAATAATATGACATTTAAAGTACTGATAGAAACACTTTTAATAAGAAATTCTACACCCAGATAAACTATAATTTAAGAGTGAGGTCACAATAAAAGTATTTTCAGAGAAATACTAACAGCACCTACTAGTATATTCTAACTCTTTTTAAGAGAGCTAAAGGATATAGTTTAAAAGAGCTAAAGGATATAGTTTAGTAAGAAAAAGAATCCTGGATTCTGCCAAAAGAAAATTAGCTAATTTATATTTGTTAGTATGGTGGACTGTATATCCTGAAGAATCTCCCTCAGTAGAATACAGACATTCTAAACATATATGATACTTAATTCATTTAAGTCCATAGTTCAAAAGATCAAAAATTTAGAAGTTGAGATCATAGTTGTGAGTGATACAGATACTCTGACTGCCCTGAGAGTGTTTATTAATGAATTTGGATCTATGGCTTACTGGAATTAGACACAAGATATAGGAGTGAGTTGGGAATGTTATCCTTCTCTCTCCTCATTCATCTAATAATCTTATGGTGTATGACATTATTGTTTCCAGTTTTTCATCTCTTTCTTTATCTGTACCTTTTGCCATGTTGTAACTGAATGAGAGGCAGTGACCATTGTGGCAGACTTTTGGCATAAAAATAATGATCTGTTTATGAATCAAGTAGTATTCTAGCAAGCTGTCAATATAGTTCATTCTCAAGGACACTCCGATCTACTAGCTCACTAAACATCCCTATGAGTCAGATTATTCTGACCACCACTAGGTGCTTAAGTCCTTTTATATTTGAAATATCCCTATTGTCTTCGGCAGCAAAGTGCTAAAATTTGGTCTCTGCTATTTTGAAATCTCCATTGTAATGAGGGAACCCATCTCAATGGCAATATCCCAAAGGTCACTAGTGCCTAAAGAAGAGAACAAGTGTAGATATTTTTAAGGATATCCTCATTACTATTTTCCTCAATGCCCTAGTAAAGGGAATATCTTCTGGGTCTTCTCACAGATATAACTGGTGTGTGTCGCTGTGGAGATTGTTGTCATTGTTCAGTCGCTAAGTCATATCCAATTCTGCAACCCCATGGACTGCAGCATGCCAGGCTTCCCTGTCCTTAACTATCTTCCTGGGGTTTGCTCAAATTCATGTCTACTGAGTCAGTGATGCCATCCAACTGTCTCATCCTCTGTCACCCACTTCTCCTCCTTCCCTTAATCTTTCTGAGCATCAGATCTTATCTAATGACTCAGCTCTTCCCATCAGGTGACCAAAGTATTGGAGCTTCAGTATCAGTCCTTCCAATGTGAATATTCAGGGTTGATTTCCTTTAGGATTGATTAATTTGATCTCCTTGCAGTTCAAGGGACTCTCAAGAGTCTTCTCCAGCACCACAAATCAAAAATATCAATTCTTTGGCATTCAACTTTCCTTATGGTCCAGTTCTCATATGACTACTGGAAAAATTATAGCTTTGACTATATAGACCTTTGTTGGCAAGTAATGTCTCTGCTTTTTAATACACCGTCTAGTTTGTCATAGCTTTCTTTCCAAGAAGCAAGCATCTTAATATCATGGCTGCAGTCACTGTCCACAGTGACAGTGATTTTGGAGCCCAAGAAAATTAAGTCTGTTTCCACTTTTTCCCATCTATTTGCCACGAAGTGATGGCGCTGAATGCCATGATCTTCATTTTTTAAGTGTTGAGTTTTAAGCCAGATTTTTCACTCTCCTCTTTCACCCTCATCAAGAGGCTCTTTAGTTCCTCTTCACTTTCTGCATGAGAGTGGTATCATCTGCATATCTGAGGTTGTTGATATTTCTCCTGGCAGGCTTGATTCCAGTTTGTGATTCATCCAGCCTGGCGTCTTGCATGATGTACTCTGCAAATAAGCAAGGTGACAGTATCCAGCTTTGATATACTTCTTTCCCAATTTGGAACCAGTCCGTTGTTCCATGTCCAGTTCTAACTGTTTCCTTTTGACCTGCATACAGGTTTTTCAGGAGACAGGTAAGGTAGTCTCCCATCTCTTTAAGAATTTTCCACAGTTTGTTGTGATCTTCACAGTTAAAGGCTTTAGTGATGTCGATGAAGCACAAGTATATGTTTTTTCTGGATTTCCCTTGCTTTCTCTATGATCCAGCTGATGTTGGCTCTTTGACCTCTGGTTCCTCTGCATTTTCTAAATCCAGCTTGTACATCTGGAAGTTCTCAGTTCATGTACTGTTGAAACCTAGCTTGAAGGGTTTTGAGCATTATTTAGCTAATGTATGAAATGAGCAGAATTGTATGGTAGTTTGAACATTCTTTGGCATTGCCTTTCTTTGGGATTGGAATGAAAACTTGTAATTATACAGGATGCTGCTGCTGCTAAGTCGCTTTTGTTGTGTCCAACTCTGTGTGACTCCATAGACGGCAGCCCACCAGGCTCCCCTGTCCCTGGGATTCTCCAGGCAAGAATTCTGGAGTGTGTTGCCATTTCCTTCTCCAATGCATGAAAGTGAAAAGTGAAAGTGAAGTCACTCAGTTGTGTCCAACTCTGTGCGACCCCATGGACTGCAGCCTACCAGGCTCCTCCGTCCATGGGATTTTCCAGGCAAGAGTACTGGAGTGGGGTGCCATTGCCTTCTCCAAATTATACAGGATAAATCCATTCTAATGGTTCTGTCTTCCTAAATAAAGCTTTGTATTCCTTTCTCTACATTAGTGCCAGGAAAACATTGGCATTTCAATCTCATTAAGCATAGACCACCACGAAGTTCAAGTTTCAGCCAACTATTTACATTGTTAGAACATGTCCTAGCTGTAAAAACTGACATTAATTTTAATATCTCTAGTAAGTGCATCCATATCAAAGAATTTAGCTTTGTATAGTAGTATAATTTCTCCTCCTTAAAATAACAGCTGTTATACATATTCCCCAGTGTTTTCCAGTATGCATTAGTGAAATATTGCAATCCTTTTGGTATTTAAACTACTTCCTCTCTAATCACACCTCTATTTGACCCTCTAGAGCAAGTTCAAATTTGACCCTAGTTATAGCTCTTGTGGCAAAGGAATAGTTAGAGCATTTTGAGCAGAGTAGGCATTCCCTAGTAAAACATCTAAGGTGAGGTTATTGTAGGATTTACAAGTAGAGGAAGGGGATTCTTACAAGGGAGAGCAAGAATTTTTTCTTGATGAGGAAGGCTAAGATTGACTCAGGGTTTGAAGATTCTCATTTTATCCAAATCAGATACACACATTCTCAGTTTCAAAGACCCATTTCTTGCCAAACAGCACCCTAAATTTTTCCTGAGAAACTTGGCAAGGCTGCAAATAAACTCGCTGTAATTTTGCAATCCACCTATTAAATTTTGGATGGAATTTAAGTTAACAATTATTTGTATTAAATTTTTCCAGTTCAGTTACTGGTGTCTGTCTCCTGACCAGATTCTGACAGGCGCCAAACACGAACTGTGGAAAGGTTTGCTCAAACACTGACTTAAAGATAATGCTATTGTCCAATTAGAAGAGCAACACTGTAGTAGCAGTGATGATAAACAATATTGACTGATAAAACAATAGATTTTATTGAGTCCATTTGAGTCCTACATGAAGCAAGTGACAAGCTCAACTCAAGTCACAGTCTGAGGACCAAAGACTGAATTTCTGGAAATCATGGGTCAGATAATTGCTGGAAAAATGGCTTTATCCTCTAGTCTCATCTTTGGCACAACCTAACATCAAGGCAGTTGGCAAAGAACAAAAGTAGTTTTGAGAGTTCAGATCCAGCATCATAAAGCAGGGAAGACAGGTGGGTTTGCTTCTGAGAGGCAACAAGATAAGGACTTAAAACCTCAACTGGTACAGATAAGCAGCTTGAAATGGAAATACATAAATCAATTTCTCACTGAAAAAAAGCATAGATTGCTCTGTGATTCATAAGGAGAGCTTTAACTTTTGTGTAGAAGGGATAAAAAAGAAATTCATCACTTAACCGCTCAATTTTATAGTCATTTCTAAGTATAAAAATTATACCCTTAAAAGAGAGATTGTGTGGAGCACCACTGTATGGAATTTCAGGGAGGGAAATTTTGTTTTTTTAGTTTTCCAGTGAATCTTCTTATCTTTGGCATGTCTGGATTATACAGTATTTATATTACACACTGTATTCAAGTCAAAATTCATAACCTAAGGAGAGATTAAGTCAGGTTTTATTAATCGTTAGCCAGCAACTTGCTGTTTTTTTCTTAATTGGGTAAATATATTGATGCCTTTGGCTCTTTGTTTCATTATCTGTGAAATATAAGTTTTGAGGTTTATTATGATTCCACATCTATGCAAATACCTCACAGGGTGTCTTCACTTTGCCCTGGGATTTAGAAGAGGTGTCTATAAGAAGTCAGAGCTACATTTCCAGTTACCTGTTTTGTCAGTCAAATGGTAAAGAGGAGGAGGAAAAAAACCTTTTAAATGACCTCATCACAAGCTTTTAATGCTAAGAATACACAGATGCACCAGTGTTTGTGGGTTTTATGGTAATAGGTCAGGTTTTCATGTGTGGGGTTTTTTCAATTTCTCATTTTAAGATGTTATGAAAAATGTTACTATAGCAGAAATGGAGAGTATTTAGCTCCTTAAAAGACAGAAGCAGTGAAATACTAAATTTCTTTTTTTAGGTTTCAGATTTAACTGTAGCACTCATGAATTTCTAAGGTTTCAAACTTGACTATTTCCACATCCATATTCATGATGCTGTTTTTATCTGTAAGTGCTACCCACTAGGTTTATTTTAGATGATCTTGTTAATACCTTGACAAGCAGTGAACCTCTTATCTTTAGGACTCAGAAATGTGAAATAAAGATTTTGTAGGGAGGGTAATAAAAAGAGGATACAGGGAGAAAATCCTTCTGTTATTGCTCAAATACCAACATGAAAGTATTTCAGTGGTTGGAAATTAGTCTGAAATTTAATAAAATAGAAAAAATATATAAAGTAATCTAGTGACTGAGACTGAATATTTAATTCACTGTATTAAATTAATTTCAAAGTCGAATATTTTAAACTACATTAGAGATGTATTTCTCAAAGGTCTTCTAAGTGTTTAAAGGGATGCATTTGACTCTTTATTTAAAAAGAAATAAACTTGATATCACTGAAGTATTGGTAACTATGCCTTTTGATCCAGGACATTAATTTCAATTAGTATATCTACCATTTTGTCAAAGGAAAAACATTTTCATGAAATGATAAAAATATAATAACATAAAAAGTAGACATTGCTGATTTTTAGTGTAAAATCTTTAGCTACAATAATGATTCAACCTTGAGGTAAACCTACTTCACTTATTTAATCTCCATTTCTGATGCCTAGTCATTTTTTTTTTCTTTCAAAAATGCTGGAGTCTATGGTAGATGTGTTTGTTGCTGTAAGAAAGAGAAGGAAAGAGAGAGATACTTTTAAAAATTGGTCATCATCTGTAAAATGATTTCTTTTTGCAATCCAATAACTTTAGTAACCTACTTTTTGAAAAGTATTTTCAAATATATCTAATAATAAAATGTCAATTAGGGGTCATGTCATCAAATTGCTCATTAAACTGTGAAAATTTGTTGGGACCATTGTTTGGACCACTGTTCCACTTTATGTTTGACAGAATGGATGACATATATAACTTGTCAGTGTTTAATGTGAAGTGTGTTCAGGACCTGTTTTGCTGGGCATTTTATAAAGGCAAATTTCTGAGCACTGCTGGTTCCATTTTGAGATCAAAATTTGAGACTGAAATTTTAGAGCTCTTGAGAAAATAAATGAGAAGTGAAAAAGAAGTGTAGAGAATTCTCATTTTAATATTTGTCGTTTAAAGTATGCCGTTTTCTTACAGTGTGAAAAAAACCATTCCCACATTTATACTGCTGATCCTTTACTCCATGAGCCAAAAGAATTGCATTAAAAAGAGGATTTTTATTGTAGTCACCAGAAACACTGAAGTGACAATAATATCTGTATTTTAGATCAGAATGTATCACTAGCAAAATGAATTAGCATGACTAGAAATCAAATGAGTCTTATTTCTACCCCCTCAGCACCTTCAGAGGACTTATTTTATTGTTTTTGCTTATTTAATTTTCTGCCTCTGACAGTATAAGCTAAGGGCAGGATCTATATATACTTTTATTTTACACTGTTTTCACAGTATTTAGTACAAGGTTTGGCTCCTGGTAAATTGTTAATAAGTACTTGTTGAACATATGTCTGGGGAATAAATAAATGAATAATGCTGTGATTGCAGTTGCTTAAGCAATGCTCTACTAAAAGGAGGACAAAATTTTTACATAAGAGAACTATAGTCTACAGTAAGAATGATCAAAAGATCAATTCTTGACAAAGGATCAGTGGCTGAGCTGGCAATAGTCAACGTACTGGGAAATTCTAAAGTTTAGTCATTTGTTAATCATCTTTTGAAAAGCATGTATTGAACACCTATTATGTACTAGGTCCTGGAATTGCCATAATACCCAACAGTAGTATCCAGCACGAGCCAACTCCCACTTCCCTTTCTGGTGGTGTGTTGCAGCTTGTGTGTTTTCTTCTTCTTCTTCTTCTTCTTCCTTTTTTTTTTTTTGTCACAAACATGATATTTAGTGTCAGGAGCCAGAAACTCTAGACATCTTTCAGTCTGTAGGACAGTCCTTCAGTAAAGAATTGTGCAAGCTTCCATAGGATTTTAAAATATTTTACCATACATTCACATATCATATTTCATTTGATATGATACCATTGATTTTTAAGATGTATGATATGTATAACTGAGAAAGGTAAAAATGCTATTATGACATGTACCTTTACTCTAGTTCTGTATGAAACATAGGTCACTCTCCATAGCTCTTGTATCTTTGAAATTTCTTTTACCTACTCTGAGGGACCTACAAAGTCTCCTGACATCTGTTGCATTGGGTGACATGTGATAAGAAATCTTGTATTTGTTTCATGAACTACATGTAAGCTGCTATCTTCTTATGGCATCTACCTTTCTTAAGGAATGTATGCTTCTTTCTTAAAGGAATAAGCAATTTAGATGTACCTTTGGAAAAAATTGAATATGATGATCATGATTCCAATGATTAGTATTTTAAAATTTCAAAATGATGCAGACCTGTACTGTTTCCATGCCTTTGAATACTTGTTTCAATGTTGAATCGTAGCATGATCTTTTAAAAGGAATTGTTACATAGTAATTAATCTCAGAATGGGAAATACCCACAAAGCAGATAATACAATTGAGTGATGACATGATGAGCAGGTGATTGAGTTTGCTGATCTTGACTGCCTCCCAGTTGAAAGAGACTAAGAAGCCCTTGACTGTAAGATAAATTTCCTAATTTTAAAGAGATTAAAATGTGAGGGGAAAATATTACCCAGGACAATAGCTGAAAGATTTGTTTTTGTAGTTATGAGTAAAGAGCCTAAATCCATTTTATTTATGTATGGATTTATGTATTGCGTTCTTTTCCAAGAATGCAAATTGTGTGTAAATCACAGTTAGATTGTTCTTTGCTTTGTTCAGAACATGCCAAGAGTTGTTCATCATTTTGGAAGGTCAAGTCGCTGATGGAAGGGATATTTGTGGTATTAGAGGCTCTTACATCACACACCTATAACTGTTGAATTAGTTATAACTCAACTATAAGCGTTGAGTCAGTACATTGAATGGAATTCTTCATATTGCAAGTATCTAAATAAGTCAAATTTTGTCCTGTTCAAGAATTTTTATATTGACATAGAACCTCCTTAATTATAAGTAATTTCCCTTTATTACTCCATATGCTAAAATGAAGGTATTTTGTTGATTTCTTTTGAACACAGCTTACTGCTTTATTATACTTATAGTGGCACAAAAACTTAAATAATACTTGAAATTCGCTGACATTCTTCATGCAGATACATCCACATGTTTTTCTAAGGTCTATAAACTTTTAATCTGATCTTATTCATGTTCTTAGAATTTTCACACATCCTTAAAGAGTTAACTAAGCTCAGGGAATTTTTTTTCCTAAAAGAACTGTTTTTTGTTTTTTTTTTTAAATTAAAGGAATTACCCCCAAAGCAGCTGTTCTTAATAACTGATAGGATACTGATAGCTTTTTATTTTTTTCATTGGAGGTACTGATAGCTTTTGATACAGTTCTTTCTATTAAGAGAAAAAGCAAAAACTTTCACTTGGGCATTCAAACCACCCTTTAATGACTGACTATATCCTTGAAACAGAACTCATTTGAAGGCGTTTTCAGTCAGCTATTTCCATTTTAATAGTCAGATGATTGTAGCCTTTAAACTTAAAATCTTCAAATTTGAAGTCATTAATCATCTCAATTTTTTGAAGACTGTGAAATTAAGGAAAGATCTAATTAGCCTTTAACGGTTCATTGTGATTTAAAAGGTCATGAGTTTAAAGTCTCTCGGCTGCAGGTCTGTGATGTGTGAGATCGTATAAGTGATGCTGGAAGGCCTCTTGGGAGGCCTGATGTCTCCTGTCACCTGATGAAGCTCCCTGCTCGCCACAGAACTGGCTACTGGCATGACACAAGTGCCAATGAAGGGCGTGTTTTTTTGGGTGGGGAAATTCTAAGCACAACCTAGTGATTCTTTTGTCATAGGGGTTAGTTTTGCTTATGTCAGCAGCCTTTGGCAGTTGGTCTGCTTCTTGACCGTGAATAATAATCTGGTTCATCTCTTTGCATTTTGTCCAATGTCTCTACTGAAAAGCTTGTTCCTAATCTTCTTCTGCTGGAGAATCCAAGACTGTCAAAAAAAGTTTTGGGATTCCTTGGCATAGTTGGATTTACTCCCTTGGAAGACAGTTCAGCATGTGTGGATGCCTTGATTCTCTCAGTTGTGTCTGACTTTTTGTGACCCCATTGACTGTAGCCCTCTTGGCTTCCCTGTCCATGGGGATTCTCCAGGCTAGAATACTAGAGTGGGTTGCCATTCCCTTCTCCAGGGGATTTTCCCAACCCAAGAATTGAACTGGGGTCTCCTACATTGCAGGCGGATTCTTTACCAGCTGAGCCACCAGGGAAACCCTGTGCGTCTTATGTAGGCTGTGTTAACTATGGGTTTCATATCAGGATAGTAAAGGGACTAGACATATTTCTCAATAGAAGGAGTTGGTCTGATAGGTCAAGAATCCATGAACAGAAATATGCTCTTCCTGCTCTCAGGTAGCTAATAGTGTCATTGAAGAGGTGGAAATAAACAGTTTCAGCAAAACGGAAAGAATTTTATGATAGTGGTCATCACATGGTGGTTATAAAAGCATGCAGGAGGGCACCTGGGAGGCAGGGCTTCCTTGGGCAGGGAATTTCTGAGTTGACCTGAAGAGAGTTGGAATTAGCTAAGTGAATGGAAGTCATTCCAGGAAGATAAGCAAAACTGTGGGGAAGTGAATCCAAAGACAGAGTTTTGTTTTGTTTTACAGAGTCCTTAAAAGTGAATCTAGACGTCCTTTAAAGTCTAAACCCCCATCCTTCCATCCCCACTACCCAAGCACAGTGAGTATAAATCTATAGGCATAAGGAGAATGAGAGGGGATATTGGTGAATACAAGTTCATTACAGTTTGTGAATTTGTTTATTAGGAGTAGGGTGGGTATTTAAAATATTTGAAAATAATTATGGCATCAGGTCCCAGCATCCAAAAAGAACTGCCAGATATAGTGTCAGAGCAGTTTTCTGGGGACGCTCTGGGAGACAGTCATGTGCTGCATGGTCTCTGTCAACCTTTGGTTTGTCTCTTTAGGTTCACTACCAACCTGCCCCTCAGGCTGAGAGGGCCCTCTTGCCCTTTGGCTTCCTGTTGGTTCAGCTAATGGAGGCACCAGGGGATGTCGGGGGTCTTTACTCCCAACCCTGGCTCTTTCCGAATCTTGAAATCTCTTTTCAAGATTTGGCAGTGTCTGCTGTGATCCATCTGAGACCCCAGGTCCTGTAGGGTGACTGTATTCTGTAGCAATAGCTCTGCTTAGTTGCAACAACTCTTCCCCTTTCTTATTTGTTCAGATTTAGGGGAGGTGATAGCTGTCTAATCTTGATGATTCTGGGGTCCTGCCCCATCACTTCTTGGTTTCCGTTAACCCTTTCCACATCTCAGTCAGTGGTCTCTTCATTGAACCTTTCAGTGACCCATTTAAAGCTGCCATCTGTGTCCCTTGAAGAACTGTGTGTATGTGTTTCCAGGAGATGATGTGGGGGCAAGAGAATACACAAGGAGTTTTGGGGTGGTGGCTAATAACCAACAGATACAAGAGTATTTCTATTTCAAAAGTTTGCATGGCCAAACTGGTGAGTGCCTATTGAATATCAGCAATGGGTGGAATAAATATTACATACTTAGCAGAGCAGAAGCTTATACAGAAAAGAGGAGAGCTTATCTGCTTCCTTAAATGCAGAGTCAGAACTTAGGGATGGTACAGATATCAAAATACAGGAAATAAAGTCCAGAACTGAAAACGATATAGGTAAAAGCATTTTTTTTTCTGTATATGGAACTGAAAGCTGAACTACTATTTCCAGGCCTCTGTACCTTGAATAAGTAACTACATGTATAGCCTTCAGACAAGAGATTAGAGGTTATTCTCTAGAAACTGAACAAGAACTGCTTGGGATTTAGAGCAAATGCAGGTTATTAATTGAAAGGCTTCATTCAAGGATGACTTAGATTAGATCTACTCTCTTATCCCATCTGGCCTAAATTGCATGTATCCCCAGTTAGGACACTGAAGACCCTTTCTCTGGAGAACTGAAGAGTTCTGGGGGAAAGTCCTTCACATATTGAGCTGCATATGGAATAGGAAGTCTAGAAACTCTCCAGTAGAATTATGGTTCCCATCCTGTCACCCCAAACCAAAACATGTCAGTTGACACATATCATTCACACATAGGAAGCTACCAGTTAGCTTTTTAAACATTCATCTTTAATATGTATTGTCAACCAAAGATATCTAAACATGAGTAAAGACATCTAAATGAAAAAGAAAGTCCCATCAACAAAGCAAAAAGACAGCCCACAGAATGGGGGAAATATTTGCAGATGAAGAGACTGAAAAGGGATTAATCTCCAAAATACACAAACAGCTCAGGCAGCTCTATGTAAGAAAAACAAACAATCCAATTGAAAAATGGGCAGAAGATCTAACTAGACATTACTCCAAAGAAAACATACAGTTGGCCAAAAACCACTTGAAAAGATGCTTAATGTCACTAATTATTGGAGAAATGCAAATCAAAACTATAATGAGGTATTACTTCACACCAGTCAGAATGGCCATTTTAAAAAAGTCTACAAACAGTAATTGTTAGAGAGGGTGTGTAGAAAAGGGAGCTCTCCTGCAGTGTTGGTAGAAATGTAAATTGGAATAGCCACTATGGAGAACAGTATGGAGGTTCCTTAAAAAACTTAAAATAGAACTGCATATGATCCAGCAATCCTACTCCTGGGCATATATCTGAAGAAAATCGTAATTCAAAATGATTCATGCACCCCAGTATTCATTGCAACACTATTTACAATAGCCAAGACATGGAAAAAACCTACCTGTCCATTGATAGAGGAGTGGATAAAGACGTGGTGCATATATATAAGGGAGTATTACTCAGCCATAAAATGACTGAAATAATGTCATTTGCAGCAACATGGATGGACCTAGGGATTATCATAGTAGGTGAAGTAAGTCAAACAAAGACAAATATCATACAATATCGCTCATATGTGAAATCTAAAAAATGAAACAAATGAACTGATTTACAAAACGGAAACGGGCTCACAGACTTCAAAAACAAAGTTGTGGTTGCCAAAGGGGAAAGGTGGGGGGAGGAGGAATAAATTAGGAGTTTGGGATTAACATATACATACTACTATACTTAAAACACATAACCAACAAGGACCTACCGTATAGTACAGGGAGCTCTCCTCCATATCCTGTGATCACCGATATAGACAAAGGATCTGAAAAAGAATAGATGCATGTATATGAATAACTGAATCACTTTGCTGTACACCTGAAGCTAATGTGACATTGTTAATCAACGATTCGTGCGTGCTTAGCTGCTCAGTCATGTCTGACTCTTTGTGACCCCATGGACTTTAGCCCAGCTCCTCTGTCAATGAGATTCTCCAGGCAAGAATACTGGCGTGGGTAGCCATTCCCTTCTCCAGGGGATCTTCCCAACTCAGGGACTGAACCCCGGTCTCCTGAGTACAGGCAGATTCTTTACCATCTGAGACATTAAAAAAGTCCATTAATCAACTAAATTCCAATATAAAATAAAAATTAAATTAAGAAGAGTGAAAACGGAAGGAAGGAAATAAAACAAGAAATACAGGAAAATATTTTAGAATTAAAAAAATATGAATATACAGATTTAAAGAACTTACCAATTTGCCACTGCCAAGAATGAAAATGATTCACACTAGGACACTTCAGTAGGAAATTTCAGAGCACAGATATCCTAAGTATTAGGAAAGACCACATGTAAAGGATTGAGTATCAGAAGAGAACTGAATATCTCAAGCCCCAAAACAAAAAGACAGGAGAAGATGATTGTCAAAATTCTGAAGTAAAGTCTACTACCTATTAGCTAGCTATCATCTATCTCCATCTGTAGTTCTGAGAACTTTATTAACAATTTTTTTAAAATACAAAGACCTATTTTATTTTTTATTGGAATATAATTGCTTTACAATGTTGTGTTAGTTTCTGGTGTACAACAGAGTGAATCAACTATTTGTATACATATATCCCTTCCCTCTTGCACCTCCCACCCTCACTCCACAGCCTACCCATCCAGGTCAATGCAGAGCACTGAACTGAGCTTCCTGTGCTTTCTAGCAGGTTCCCATGAGCTATTTTACACATAGTAGTGTATCTGTGTGGAGAAGGCAGTGGCACCCCACTCCAGTACTCTTGCCTGGAAAATCCCATGGACATAGGAGCCTGGTAGGCTGCAGTCCATGGGGTCGCTAAGAGTTGGGCACGAATGAATGACTTCACTTTCACTTTTCACTGTCATGCATTGGAGAAGGAAATGGCAACCCACTCCAGTGTTCTTGCCTGGAGAATCCCAGGGATGGGGGAGCCTGGTGGGCTGCCGTCTCTGGGGTCACACAGAGTCGGACACGACTGAAGCGACTTAGCAGCAGCAGCAGCAGCAGTATATGTGTATCAATCCCAATCTTCGGATTTGCCCCACTCTCCCCTTCCCCCACTGTATCCACGTGTCTTTTCTCTACATCTGTGTCTCTGTTCCTGCCCTGGAAATAGGTTTATCTGTACCATTGTCTAGATTCCACATATTTGTGCTAACTTGATACTCATACTACCAGTGAAAAGTGGGGAAGATGCGGACCTGTTCAGAAGGGATGCTTTCTTTGCAAACTTTCTTAAGCTATTAATGGAGGATGTTTTCCAGACAATTGAGGGAATACATCAAGAAAGAGGAAAAGACAGAATGTAGGAAACCATGTCTCTAACAAAAGAGAGTAAGGAAGAGGGGTGCCAGCATCAAAGCTCTTCAGCAAGCTGAGAGAACAGTCAGTCTTATTTGGAGTAGGAGAACAGAGGCCTTAATGAGGGAGAGCTCCAGGAAAACATGTAGATTGCATGAAATTGTATGTAGCAAATTAGAAATAAAGTATTCAAGATATTTACATGGAGGTTATATAAGACAAAGTGTCATAATAATAAGCTCCATACGATAGGAAATAAATCTGGATAATGCTTTTCTGTGCAGTAAATTATATTTCCTAAACCATATTCATGAATTGATTAAGTAGCTTTTAACCATATTCAAATAATAGGAAAGAGGAAATGGACAGGAAATGTGTCTCCTGTCTTACAAGCAGTTTCTTTACTATCTGAGCCCCCTAGGGAAGCACCTGAAAGGGCAAGAATACTAAACAAATGGCAACTGTACTAAACAAAACTGAAATAGGCTTTTATGGTAATCAAGTAGCAGATAATGAAGACAAAACCAAAGTTAATGAAGAGAGGATCAGGTCAGGAAATATTTGGTTGGGCAAAGTTCATTTGGGTTTTTATGTAAGATATTACAGAAAAATCTTGAAAGAACTTTTTGACCAGCCCAATATTAGAGAGCTGACTCAACAGAGCTATACTACCAATCGTAAGAAAAGGGTGGGAGATGGAGGAGAGGCAGTACCACCAGCTGGTTCAGACCCTGTCCCCGGAGTCCCCCATCTGCGACTGTCACTCCTGTTTGCCTTAACAAGAATCTATGAGGATGCTGTGCTCCTCCTCTGCAACATGGATATAATAAGAGTACCTCCATCCTGGAGTTGTGGTTAGCATTACATGCAAGAGCACATGTGAAGCACTCAGTGAACTGCCTGGTGCCGACTGAATATTGAATACATGTCAGCTGCTATTGTGACTGCAGGTTGATCCATTCACAGTGAGGAAGCATGGGACCAGACTCAGAGTGAGGAGTGGGAAGATGTTGAACTCTTCTGAAATATGGTGCTTGAGGTCATGACTAACAAGTGGTCTGTTCACTAAAGGTGATTTACAGTGAAGAGTTGAGCTATACTTAGGGGTCGTTGGTATTCAGGTAGAATCTGACGCTATGGGAATGAATGAATTCTACATCTGAGAGCAGTGCGCAGAGGTAGGAGAGCATATAAAAGCAGGAAAACTAATTAAAGGGAAACAGAGGCTTCAGAAAACGAAGATCATGGCATCCGGTCCCATCACTCCATGGGAAATAGATGGGGAAACAGTGGAAACAGTGTCATATTTTATTTTTCTGGGCTCCAAAATCACTGCAGATGGTGACTGCAGCCATGAAATTAAAAGACGCTTACTCCTTGGAAGGAAAGTTATGACCAACCTAGATAGCATATTCAAAAGCAGAGACATTACTTTGCCAACAAAGGTCCATCTGGTCAAGGCTATGGTTTTTCCTGTGGTCATGTATGGATGTGAGAGTTGGACTGTGAAGAAGGCTGAGGACCGAAGAATTGATGCTTTTGAACTGTGGTGTTGGAGAAGACTCTTGAGAGTCCCTTGGACTGCAAGGAGATCCAACCAGTCCGTTCTGAAGGAGATTAGCCCTGGGATTTCTTTGGAAGGAATGATGCTAAAGCTGAAACTCCAGTATTTTGGCCACCTCATGCGAAGAGTTGACTCATTGGAAAAGACTCTGATGCTGGGAGGGATTGGGGGCAGGAGGAGAAGGGGACGACAGAGGATGAGATGGCTGGATGGCATCACCGACTCGATGGACATGAGTCTGAGTGAAGTCCGGGAGTTGGTGATGTACAGGGAGGCCTGGCATGCTGCGATTCATGGGGTCGCAAAGAGTCGGACAGGACTGAGCGACTGATCTGATCTGATCTGAGGCTTCAAAGAAATTAAGGAGACAGCAGTTTGAGAGGGGAACAGGGAAGTAACACATTCAAGTAGTCTTCGAGCATGCTCACATGTGACAAGGCTTTGGGCATGTCCACTGGCTTTTAGCACCCAAGGGGTCTGTGCCAACCGTGTGCTTCAAAGAACACAAAACTAGTGGGCAGAAAGCAGAAGCACTGCAGCATGAGGCAGGCAAATTGAGCCCCTGGGCTTAGACTACTCTTTTCTAGCAGCTTGTCTAGGAATAAAACAACTGGGAATTTGAGGATGTGTACACATGCAGATAAATAAGATGTCAGAAAAGTGGAATGAGAATAGAGGGGAAAGAGTACACACGAGAGAACAGGGGCCCCTGAGGACCTGTTCTCCTGTGATTCTTTTATTCTTTTGCTTACTCAGATAAGTAGGAATTTGTAAATCCAAAAAGATGAATCATTTTTCTTGGCACTTCCTTACATAAGATCTGTCTTAAAGCCCTCATGGGAGCATGTGTTTTTTGTCCTATTACGTATCCTTTTTCTGTATGTTTTCTTTAAATAACAATGTATTCAAAGGAACAGTGAGAGGGAAATCAATCTGAGATGACATCACATGTCTGGGGATTATTTTCTGTGGCCAAACAGAAACAGCTCTTTCTGATAGCTTTTCCTATTAACATGCCACCTCCTGGAAGAAAAAGAAGGTGCTGTGCCTCACAGTTGGAAAACTGTTTTCTATTTTAACTTCTCCAAAAAGGTAATTGAGTGATTTCATCTGTCTATGAAAGTAGCAGGCGTATGTGTGTATTTAAGAGACTTGGGAGTTGAACTTAAAAATCTTTATGTAATTAGAGATACTTTCAAACTGTCAGTGAAAACAATCATAAATAAAGTAAAATATATTTGAGCTCAAGATGTGACGAAAGGCATTTCTTGTAACAAGCAGTGAATGCACACAGCCCCAGGGAAGGGGGCTCCTATTCTGAGCTCTGCGCCTGCAGGCCTGCTCCATAGCCACTATAAATAGCCAGCGTACGGAGGAGAACCACTGTGTTTCTTTACATCATTGATCCCGAGGAATGAACTGCTATTAAGGCTGATGACAAGACCTGGATGATTATTTTCTAATTATTTTAGATAGACTTTTGATGGATATGCTGCTTGACATGTAAGGAAAAGGTTATTTACATACGTCACTTTGAGAGAGCTGAGAAAAGGCTCAATGAGAAATAGCCTTCTTGCTGATTACCAAGCACATGTCCTTCTAGGCCAAAATACTGTCGTGTGTGTTCTTCATGTGAATTCTGATTATTTGCCAGTCGCTGTGCTGTGTACTTTAGAAGGATTTGCAATTTAACAATTAACAATCCCATGGCATAAATACTGGTATCACCCCATTTAGCAGAGGAGGAAATCGAATCTCAATTAAATGACTTTACTACTTTGAGATTTGGTATGTGGGATTTAGAGCTACTAATGGGGAGACCAGTCTTCCTAACAGTCTGTAAATGTCTACAATGCGGGAGACCTGGGTTCGATCCCTGGGTTGGGAACCTAACAGTCTGTAAATGTCTACAATGAGGGAGACCTGGGTTCGATCCCTGGGTCGGGAAGATTCCCTGGAGAAGGAAATGGCAGCCCACTCCAGTACTCTTGCCTAGAAAATCCCATGGACGAAGGAGCCTGGGGCCCATGGGGTTGCAAAGAGTTGGACACGACTGAGCGACTTCACTTTAAAAGTTGTGGGCCTGTGTATGTATGCACACACACATGCATATATGTATGTAATTTTTTCAGATAAGCATCTACAGCTCTATTTGAAGGGGGCCCTGCTATGAACACTGAGTAAAGTAATCTGTAAGCAAAGAATATACATGATTATTTCCCAGATAAACACATGTATGGAACTAGCTGCACACATGGGGACCTGAATGCTTCAAACCATGTAGCTAAGATGTGGCCTCCTGTAAACTGAGCGCCATGGCACATGGTGGCTGCTAGAGATGGGGCCCTGCACTCTACCAAAGCCATGGAGCCTGGGCCTGGGCTTGCTCTCAGCAAGCAGCAAGCCATCTCCCGTGCCTTTCTTGCTAAGGGTGCTCTAGCATAGACTTATATGAACCCTGGTATATTTCCATGATTCCAGTTTTTTTTTTGAAATATTTTTGTAAAATATTCCATGGTTTCCTAAGGAAATTTTACCATGTACTCCTTTATTTCTTACTTGTTATTTTTATACGAATTCAAACTTACAGAAATAGAATAGTTCAAAGACATATGTCTATACCCTTAACCAGACACACCAATTGCTTACATTTCCCTCATTTTCTCTCACTTTAAATAATTTTTTTTCCCCCTGAAACACTTAAGAATAAATCTCAGACATTATGCCCCTTTGTCCTAAAGACTTCTGTGTGTATGTTCTAGGAACAAAGATATTCTCCTACATAACCCACATAACCACAATTGTAATATCATACTTGAAACTGATACATTATTGAATGGTCCATATTCAAATTTTATCATTTGTCTCAATTATATTCTTATATTTTTTTCCCAGTGTAAGAGCCAATCTAGGACCGTGGATTGTGTTTAGTTATCACGTCTCTTTGGTCTGGAACTGCTCCTCAGTCTTTCATCGTTATTCATGATTTTGACAATTTAAAGAAGTGTAGGCTAGCTACTTGATGGAATGTCTCATGGTTTGGGTGTGTTGGATATTAACTCATAATTAGACATTAGACCATGTGTTGTTAGCAAGAATTCCAAAGAAGATAGGTATCCTTCTTAGAGTTTCACAGCGGGTAGCAGAAGCTTCACTTAGTCCCATTACTAAAGGCCTTGATTTTTACCATTCAGTAACAGGGTGTCTACCAAGTATCTCCTCTGTAAATTTATTGTTTTTCTCTTTGTCATTAATAAATAAATTTGTGGGGGAGTCCATTGATGATCCTTGCCTGAATCAATTATTATTATGATATTTAAAAGTGATGATTTTCTTTTCTAAATTTGTTTTTAATTGCAGTTTAGTTGCTTTACAATGTACAGCAAAGTGAATCAGCTAAATACATATATATATATATATCCCCTTTGTTACTAGAGAGCATTGAGTAGAGTTCCCTGTACTATACAGCAGATTCTCATTAGTTATCTATTTTATACATAACCATATGTATATATGTCAATCTCAATCTTCCAGTTCATCCCACTTGCCACTTCCCCGTGTCTATACGTTTGTTCTCTACATCCATGTGTCTATTTCTGCTTTGCAAATAGGTTCATCTGTACCATTTTTCTAGATTCCATATATATACATGAATATAGAATTTTTGTTTTTCTGATTTCATTCTGTGTGACAAATTCTAGGCCCATCCACATCATTATAAATGACACCATTTCATTTCTTTTCTGTGGATGAGTAATACTCCATGTGGGGCTTCCCTGGTGGCTCAGTGGTAAAGACCCCGCCTGCCGATGCAGGAGACATGAGTTTGATCTCTGGTTCTGGAAGATCGCCTGGAGAAGGAAATGGCAACCTACTCTAGTATTCTTGCTTGGAAAATCCCATGGACAGAGGAGCCTGGCAGGCTACAGTCCATGGAGTTGCAAAAGAGTCAGACACAACTTAGCAATGAAACAATAACAACAAAATTCTACTGTATATATGTGCCATATCTCCATTATCTATTCCTCTGCTGAAGAACATTTAGGTTGCTCCCATGTCCTGGCTACTGTAAATAGTGCTGCAATGAACATTGGGGTGCATATATCTTTCTGAATTGTGGTTTTCTCTGGGTATAACCCAGGAGTGGGATTGCTGGGACATAGGATAGTTTTGGAGAAGGGAATGGCCACCCACTCCAGTATTCTTGCCTGGAGAATTCCATGGACAGAGGAGCTTGGTGGGCTAAAGTCCATAGTGTTGCAAAGAGTCAGACACAACTGTATGACTAACACACACTTGATAGTTGAATTAAGTTTTTTTAAGAAACCTCCATCATTTCAGTTCAGTTACTCAGTTGTGTCCAACTCTTTGCAACCCCATGGACTGCAGCACACCAGGCTTCCCTGTCCATCACTAACTCCCAGAGCTTGCTCAAACTCATGTCCATTAAGTCAGTGATGCCATTGAACCATCTCGTTCTCTGTGTCCCCTTCTCCTCCTGCCTTCAGTCTTTCCTAACATCAGGGTCTTTTCAAAGGAGTCAGTTCTTCGCATCAAGTGGCCAAAGTATTGGAGCTTCAGCTTTAGCATCAGTTCTTCCAATGAATATTCAGAGTTGGTTTCATTTAGGATTAACTAGTTTGATCTCCTTGTGGGAGAAGGCAATGGCACCCCACTCCAGTACTCTTGCCTAGAAAATCCCATGGACAGAGGAGCCTGGTAGGCTGCAGTCCATGGGGTCGCGAAGAGTCAGACACGACTGAGGGACTTCACTTTCACTTTTCACTTTCATGCATTGGAGAAGGAAATGGCAACCCACTCCAGTGTTCTTGCCTGGAGAATCCCAGGGACGAGGGAGCCTGCTGGACTGCCGTCTATGGGGTCGCACAGAGTCGGACATGACTGAAGCGACTTAGTAGCAGCAGTTTGATCTCCTTGCAGTCCAAGGGACTCTCAAGAGTCTTCTCCAACACCACAGTTCAAAAACATCAATTCTTTGGCGCTCAGCTTTCTTTATGGTCCAACTCTCACATCCATACATGACTACTGGAAAAACCATACTGTTCTCCATAGTGGCTGTGCCAATTTACATTTCCATCAAGAGTGTATGAGAGTTCCCTTTTCTCTACACCCTTGCCAACATTTATTATTTGTAGATTTTTTTATGTTGGCCATTCTGACCCATGTGAGGTACTACCTCATTGTAGTTTTGATTTTTCATGTCTCTGATAATTAGTGAAGTTGAGCATCTTTTCATTGTGTGTTGGCCATCTGTATGTCTTCTTTGGAGACATTTCTAGGTTTTCTGCCCATTTTTTGATTGTGTTATTTGGTTTTTTGATATTGAGCTTCATGAGCTGTTGTGTATTTTAGAGATTAATCCCTTACCTGTTGCTTTGTTTGCAAATACTTTCTCTCATTCAGAGACTTTTCTTTTTGTCTTGTTTATGGTTTCCTTTGCTATTTAAAAGCTTTTAAGTTTAATTAGGTTCCATTTGTTTATTTTTGTTTTTATTTTCATTACTCTAGGAGGTGGGTCGAAAAAGATCTTGCTGTGATTTTTGTCAGAGTGTTCTGCCTACATCTTCCTTTAAGAGTTTTATAGGGCCTGGCCTTACATTTAGGTCTTTAATCCATTTTGAGTTTATTTTTGTGTATAGTATTAGGCAGTGTTTTAATTTCATTCTCTTACATGTAGCTGTCCAGTTTTCCCAGCACCACTATAAGAACAGACTGTCTTTTCTCCGTTATATATTCTTGCTTCCTTTATCATAGACGGTGTGATCATAGGTGTGTGGATTTGTTTCTGGGTTTTCTGTCTTATCCCATTTTTTTTTTTTTATGTCAGTATCATACTATCTCAATTACTGTAGCTTTGTAATATATCAAAGTGGTAATTTTTCTAACTCTTTTTTCTGTAGCAAAGACATTTTTCTTTCCTTTTATATATATACTCATTTATATCAGTTTGGACTCATGGATTTTATTTTATTCAATAGGATGCAGTATTTCATTATCATTATGTGAGGTGATACGTATATTAATAAACTTGATGGGAGAACCCTTTCACAATGTATATCAGATCATCACTGCATATATTTTAAATATTTTACAATTTTTCTTAATGATGATATTTTAATAAAGCTGAAAAAATAAGTTCTCATAGCATGGAATTTGACTCTAATATGTCCAAAATCAATTATGAATAGTCAATATTTTGAAGCCATATCGTTGTTGTAGTTTACAACTTCTTGAACAATCTACTAATATTTCTTTTTTTTTAAACTAGTATAGTATAAATTTCACCACTATCAGTAGGATGATTCTCTCTTTTAGATTTTAGGTTCTGGTAAATTCACATTGTTGATTAGTCACTTAGTTGTATCTGACTTTTTTATGACCCATGGACTGTAGCCTGCCAGGCTCCTCTGTCCATAGGATTCTCTGCAAGAATATTGGAGTGGGTTGCCATTTTCTTCTTTAGGGGATTTTCCTGACCCAGAAATTGTACCCATATCTCCTGCATGGATCTTCTGCATTGCAGATGGATTTACTGCTGAGCCACCAGGGAATCATGCCTTTCATAAGATTTTTTATTTTCTTTCTTTCTTTTTTTTTTTGCTTAGCCACCCTCTTAACCTCAAAGAACAACTTGAGAGGTCAGAAATTGGTTAAAATATATGCTGATAATAGTTACTTCTGATTATTTATTGATCATTTATCTGTGTAGTTTAGTCCAATAAGTATTATCCATTTGGGCTCTAACAGTATGTTTTTTTTGGGATGTCTTTAGGTCAATCTCTCTTTGAAAATCCTAAATGTAGAATTTTGAAAGTTGGATCTTATTTGCATGTGTAGAAATCTACAGATTTATGAACAAAAGTGAAATGGCATAAACTTAGATGTGATTACCATTGTTTCTCATTTTGTCATTGGAATGACATGGAGTGTTCCTCCATGTGGTATGATATGGTTTAATTGAAATTGCACAAAGGAAACTCTGTGTACCATTGTTCAGAGGCTACACAATAAGAAACCATGTATCTAAAGCTCATGTTTATAGACATAGAGAACAAACTGTTGTTGCCAAGGGGGAGACGGTTAAGCAAGGGATGGAGTGGGAGTTTGGGATTAGCAGATGTAGGCTATTACATATAAAATGGAAAAACAACAAAGTCCTATTGTATAGCACAGAGAACTATATTCAGTATCCTATGGTAAACCATAATGGAAATATATATATATAGAGAGAGAAAATGAATATATTTGTATAACTGAGTCACTTTGCTGTAGAGCAGAAATTCATACAACATTATAAATCAACTTTGTTGTTTAGTTGCTCAGTCATGTCTGACCCTTTGTGACCCCATGAACTGTAACCCACCAGGTTTCTCTGTCCATGAATTTCCCAGGAGAGAATACTGGAGTGGATAACCATTTCCTTTTCTAGGGAGTCTTCCTGACCCAGGGATTGAACACATGTCTCCTGTATTGGCAGGCAGATTCTTTATCTCCGTGCCACCTGGGAAGCCCAAATCAATTATATTTATGTAAAATAAATAAATAAAGCTCATGTTTATTTTAAAAAATCTAATTCTGAAGCTTCCTGGATAAAAATTACCTGGAAGAAAATTAGAGCTTGGAAGGGTTTCAAATTTAGATCACAAGTATGGAAAACATGTAGTGCCTTTATGATCAGGGCCTCTCCTTCAGCTTCCCAGGTGGCATGGTGGTAAAGAATCTGCCTGCCAACGCGAGAGATGCAAGAGACACAGTTTTGATCCCTGGGCCAGGAAGATCCCCTGGAGAAGGAAATGACAACCCATTTCACTATTCTTGCCTGGAAAATTCCATGGACAGAGGAGCCTGGTGGGCTACAATAGTCCATGGGCCCACAAAGAGTCGGACTCAACTGAGCACACACTTCATGAGTTTAGGTAACAGATAGGGTAATTAAGAGTGAAAAAGGCAGTTTTCTGGCTGAGAGGAGTTGAAATAGGACTAAGTTTTTCATTTAACAGGTTATTTAGGATTTGTATTAGTTTTCGGCTTAGCCCAAATAAGGCATTCTTTCGCTTGAGGAAGTGTTTACTGTAGATGTTCTAACTCCTTATTTTATTCTGCGATAAATTTAGAAAATAGCCTTGACTCTTAGTTAAAGGGAGTTTGCAAGTTGTTATTTTAGATGATGAAAGCCACACAGTTGTACATCTCCATAAATATGGTTTTAAGTAGTACTTAATCATATTTAGATACTTCTAATGGAGAAACAGTTTTTGTTTTCTTTTAATTTTAAAGGAATGGTATTTATTTGTCAGTGGCTTATCTGAAATGGTATTGGTGTTGGAAACACAGTGCTCTCTAGCAAGTTCACATTTATTTTCCAGAATGACTGATGCAGAAGCTTAAATACCTCTGTGCTTCCTACAGCAGTATACAGAAAATGAGTTCAGATGGCCGTCTTCTATCTCCAGATGCTCTGCTTCCATTCTTCCCACACAGATACAAACAACCTAAAAAATAAGTCAAACTATAGTCATTGAAAGCTGCCACTCTGGTCTGTGGGTGCATAATAGCTTTCCCATTCAACCCTACAAAGCTGGCTGCAGTTCAGTGATTATGCATCAGCTTTGAGGCAGAGAGCTTCAGTATGAGGGTGATGGATCTATCCAAATTCAGTGGCACGTGGCTCACGCTCATTTTAGTCATTGCCTGTATGCTATTGCTGTCTACCATTTTTCTTCACAAGAATATAAGCATTTACTTACAATTGGTTAGTCAGGAACTAAGCATCAGGTAAGTAGGGGACTGTATTTGTTTCTAAAAGTGATTTTATTGTTTTTTAAAAGTTCTGCTGACAGTTGTATAAGCAATTATACCTTCTAGTGAGTAGGCAAGTCTTTTAAAATTTTTTTAATTGGAGGATAATTGCTTTACAATGTTGCATTAGTTTTTGCTGTACAGCAATGTGAATCAGCTGTAAGTATACATATATCCCCTCCCTCATAAGCCTCCCTCCAACCCCGCCCCCCATCCCAACACTCTAGGTCATCACAGTGCACCGAGCTGAGTTCCTTGTGCTTGTATCTGCTTCCCATCAGCTATCTGTTTTACACATGGCAGTGTATGTATGTCAAAGCTACTCCCAATTCATCCCACCCTCTCCTTCCCACACTGCGTCCACAAGTCTGCTCTCTACATCTGCAGGGGAAGTGTTTTTATATCATAGACTGTGACTCAATTATATCCTCATTTTTATGACTGAATTGATGACAAGTTTCAAGTTAGAAGCAAATGTTGACTGATAATATCTATTAAGCACATGCAAATGGTAAATGCAGTATAAAAACCTAAAAACATTGTATTTACTGTCATCTCACAGCTGATAGTCTCAGAAAAAATATAGAAGTTCAGCCTCTTCCTTACTTACCCACTGGATCCAAAGGAGAGTGACAATAAGACTGTAGTGAAAAAATATCTTCCCCAGTTATTCTCAATTCAGCTTTTTATTAAGTAGATGCTATTTGAGAATGCTTCTGAGAAGGGCAGTTGATTACAAGTGGGCCTAACAGAACTTTTTGGGTCATAGAAATGTCTTATATTAATATTTTATTCTGCTGGTAGTTATACAAGTGAATACATTTTTCAAAACACAGCAGCCTGTATATTCAAAATGGATGAATTTTAATATATTTACATCATACCTGACTTCTAATTTATAAAGCAGTCCTGGAAATTAATATAAAGCCCAAACTAACTGATAGAATGTTCTTCAAAGGATATGAAAAATCAGTTGACAGAAAAGGAAATACAAATGACTATGAAGAAAATATACAGATGTTATACTCCTCTCAAAATAAGGAAAGGCAATTTAAAATGACGAGGCTAGTTGTTTTTTAAATTAAGTTTGAGGAAAATTATTGATAACAAATGTATTGTATAGAAAAATAGGTGCTGTCAAGAGGACAGCATGAAGAATCCTTGTGATGATGGAAGTGTTTTGTGTCCAGACTGGATCACTGTCAACATCTGGCTGTTGTATCGTGCTGTGGGTTTTCAGGATTTTACCATCAGGGGAAACTGGCTAAAGGACACAGGATCGCTCTGAAGTTATTGCTTACAACTGCGTGTGGCTCTGCAAGTGCCTCAAAATAAAATGTTTAAAAAAAGTCCATGTACAGATTAGCATGTGTAATTGGCTCCTTTATATATAAAAGGTGTGAGAAACAATCTATAATACAATGCTAGAAAGATGGAGAAGGAAATGACAACCCACTCCAGTACTCTTGCCTGGAAAATTCCATGGATGGAGGAGCCTGGTGGGCTACAGTCCATGGGATCACAAAGAGTCGGACACGACTGAGCGACTTCACTTTAGAATGATTAAGAAACTTAAATGTAGGATGGAGGAATGGAGGGAAGATGAGGTATACAAATAGAAAGGATAATTTTCATTATATATTCCTTTTTAAAATTTTATTTATTTGTAATTGGAGGATAATTGCTTTATAGTATTGTATTGGTTATTGCCATATACCAGCATGAATCAGCCGTAGGTATAGATAAGTTCCCTCCCTCCTGTCTCTCACCCTATCCCACCCCTCTAGGTTGTCACAGAGCACCTGTTTGAGCACCCTGAGTCATACAGCAAATTCCCACTGGCTTTCTGTTTTACACATGGTAATGCATATATTTCCATATTACTCTCTCAATTTGTCCCACCCTTCCCTTCCCCCACTGTGTCCACAAGTCTGCTCTCCATGTCTGTGTCTCCATTGCTGCCCTGCAAATAGGTTCATCAGTAGGATCTTTATAGATTCCATTGTTGTTCAGTTGCTCAGTCATGTCTGACTCTTTGTGACCCCATGAACTGTAGCATGCCAGGCTTCCCTGTCCTTTACTATCTCCTGGTATTTGCTCAAACTCATGTCCATTGCGTTGATGATACCATCCAACCATCTCATCCCCTGTCACCCCTCATCTTTCCTAGCATCAGGGTCTTTTCCAATGAGTCCGCTCTTCACATCAGGTGGCCAAAGTATTCGAGCTTCAGCTTCAGCAGGAGTCCTTCCAATGAGTACTCAGGGTTGGTTTCCTTTAGGATTGACTGATTTTATCTCCTTGCAGTCCAAGGGACTCTCAAGAGTCTTTTCCAGCACTACATTTCGAAAGTATCAATTCTTCAGTGCTCAGCCTTCTTTATGCTGCAATTCTCACAATCTGTACATGACTACTGGAAAAACCATAGCTTTGATTGTATGGACCTTTGTCGGCAAAGTGATGTCTCTGCTTCTTTAATACACTGTCTAGGTTTGTCATAGCTTTTCTTCCAAGGAGTAAGCATCTTTTAATTTTATGGCTGCAGTCACTGTCCACAGTGATTTTGGAGCCCAAGAAAATAAAATCTGTCACTATTTCCATTTTTCTCCCCATCTATTTGCCATGAAGTTATGGGACCAGATGCCATGATCTTAGTTTTTTGAATGCTGTTTTAAGCCAGCTTTTTCACTAGATTTTTCACATAGATTCCATATATATGCATTAATACTTGTTATTTGTTTTTATCTTTCTGACTTACTTTACTCTGTATAATAGGCTCTAAGTTCATCTACCTCATTAGAACTGACTCAAATGTATTCCTTTTATTAGTGAAAGTCACTCAGTCATGTCCAACTCTTTGCAACCCCATGGACTATACAGATGGAATTCTCCAGGCCAGAATACTGGAGTGGGTAGCCTTTCCCTTCTCCATGGGATCTTCACAACCCAGGAATTGAACCCAGGTCTCTCGCACTGCAGGTGGATTCTTTACCAGCTGAGCCACAAGGGAAGCCCAAGAATACTGGAGTGGGTAGCCTGTCCCTTCTCCAGCGGATCTTCCTGACCCAGGAATCAAACTAGTGTCTCCCGCATTGCAGGCAGATTCTTTACCAACTGAGCTATCAGGGAAGCCCTAGAAAATGATGATAGAAAAAATTACAGAAAAGAATTTTCTTTTATGAAAATTCCTTTTATGGCTCATTTTATGGCTGAGTAATCCCAGGGACAGAGGAGCCTGGTGGGCTGCCGTCTGTGGGGTGGCACAGAGTTGGACACGACTGAAGCAACTTAGCAGCAGCAGCAGTATTCCATTGTATTATCTTAATGTGTACCACCGCATCTTTAGCCATTCATTTGTTAATGGGCATTTAGGTTGCTCTCACACTATATATTCTTTTCAACTTCCAATTTCTGTATGCTTCTGTTTTAGATTTTAAACTCCCAAAGTTCACATATATGTGTTTTCTTGACACAGACCTGCACACTTCTCCTTGATATTAGTTATTTAGTAATTTGTTTAATGTTTGGTAACTGGTTTATAAATGTAGTTAGAAGATTTGCCAAGAGGACAAATCTAGTTGAATAAAAATATAGAACATGGATAATGGGTTAAATAAAGCTGCAAGTTGAGTGATAAAATAGGAGATAGTAAGAAATATGAGAAATAGACATACTTGTGAACACTTACAAAATGTAATTTTTTCCATCATCATTTTCTTTGTTATAAATTCATCATTATGAAGCTGTCAGCTCTGGCTGTTGGTTAACTGAACTTCCTAATTCTTGAATCAGTGTTCATTTAGTCTATTTGATTCATTGACTCAACTCTTATCTTGTTACTGCTTGAGAGAGTGTGTGTGTGTGTGTGTGAGAGAGAGAGTGAGTGAGCGAGCGAGAGGAGAGAGAGTGCAAGAGAGACAGAGAGAGGGAGAAATGATAAGAAAGAAGGAGAAATTGCGTATCTTACAGTTTTGTCTTTGGGTTTCTAGTCATTTCTCAGTTCACTTCACTTTCTATCCCAAAGAGGCCACACATTTTAAACAATTAGATGCCTGGCACCAAGTAAGTACTTTATACGTTTGTTAATGTAATCCTTGTAGCAATGCTGTGATGAAAGTTGTATTATTATCATACTCAGCTTTATTCTTCTCATCTTCAAAATGAGTGAGGTGCACAACTTCCCCAATCTTACATAGCTAGTAAGGAATGGAGCCAAGACTGAAGTCCAGCTCTGACACGAGTGTTTGGTCCTTGCTGCTCTGCTTATCTGACTGAGGAGCTATCGTGTGAGCAGATGCAGCACAGCTCCAGCAGAGTTGGTGGGGACAGAGGTGAGAACTGGGTAACTCCTTGACCAGGTTATAGTATTCTGCATAATAAAATGCCTGAGAATATCATGCCTGCTTGGGTCATCCTGAAGGAAATGTATATTTTATAGAGAGAATGAAACATTTTGTCAAAAAATTGAACATGGGAGAAAAGAACAAGACATTTGATATTCTGTATTGGGGAAAAGAACATGATGGTGCCTTTTACGAGTGAAAATTGGTAGTAGAGTTGTTTAATTAAATAAGGGAAGAAAATGCTTCTATTGCCCAGTTCTGCTATATGTATAGAATGTTATTAATAGTCAAGGGATGAGGGAGAGGTTTGGTTCTTGGACACAAGGGCAGGGACTGGTGATGTAAAGGGTATGAGGAGGCCGTGACTCAAGGCAGTTAGGCTGGGTAAGCTTGTATGATGGCATATAAAGAGGCAAGGGGGAGAGAAAAAAGTGAAAGTTTTAGTCATGTTTGACTCTTCATGACCCGTGGACTGTAGACCGCCAGGCTCCTGTATTCTTGGGATTTCCCAGGCAAGAATACTGGAGCGGGTTGCCATTTCCTTCTCCAGGGGATCTTTCCAACCCAGGGATCCAACCTGGGTCTTCTGCATTGCAGGCAGATTCTTTACCACCTGAACCACCAGGGAAGCACTCATATATACTTGGAAAGAAAAGAATAGGGCCAGAACAAAGATGAAGAAAATGAAACTCTTACATTAGAGAAAAAGGGGCGGAAAGAGAGAGACCATGAATCATTTCAATGACAGACTTATAGATCTGAAATAAATTTTTGAAAGAAAAGAATCAGATATCTTTTATATAACTGTTGAAGGTAGAATGTTTCACTGTGCTGAACAATATCAGGGTATAATTTTAAGTTTATTTTAGGCTGGTAGAAATATCATTTTTGTGAAGCCTACTGTATCTCCCTTCTTGTGTTTGAATTTCTTCTCTTCAAAGTGCAACCCAGGGACCAGTGCCATAATCAAGTGCCAAGTCCCATTCCAACTCTAAAATTTATCACACTGGCCCTTTGGAAACCTCAAGGATAGAAAGACTATGGTTTTAAATTGGCTCCTTTCCCTCCTGCAACTCTTCACTTGGTGAGGCCAGAATATACGCCTGACTCTCTTAGATGATTGTTGAGTGGCTTGCCAGTCCTCATGGGACAATGGTTTAGAAAAAGCCTCTCTCACTGATTTCAGGGATTTTGCACATAGCATGGGAGTTTTCAGGGGATTTTGCCTTGCTGTAACCCACTCCTCCAGGATTTCATAGTCCAAGTGACTATGTATAAGGAAGCTCTACCTGGGGAGAGAGCCTCCATGTTAACCCAGTGATCTTCAAGAGGGAAAGTCTGAGCCCATAGAGATGCTCTCAAGATTACTCCTTGTTGAGAGTCCTGCCTTTAAAGCAGCTTCCTTCCATTGCATTGTCCAGCTGCAATGGGAGTTTCTGTGAAGTTTAAAAATTATTACCCAATCCACAGTCTGGGGGGTGTACTGTAAACTTCTGTGTTTTGCTAAATCTCTGTAGTCTGCTATTTCACACAACATGTGCTACTGACATTTGGCCCAGAAGAAACTTTTTTCTAAAAGTAAATGATTACTAAGGAGATTACAACTATTTGACAAGAACCAAACATAGTCTAAGGTTTGGAGAAAGTGCCAGGGGAAAAAACAATATGAATTGTGGTATACTGCTGAGGCCCTTTGTATTCCTCCTGATTAAAATTTGCCTGATAAATTACTTTCTGGAAATAAACTGTAATTCCTCAACAATAACCTATGCTTCTTAAGAGCAGGGCATTCAATAATGAATGGGACCTAGATAAAATAGGTTCTAAAAGTATAATTTTTACTTTATCAGATAAATGTTATGTTTTCTTAAAAAGAGCATCTTTAGAGTGTCATACTAAAATATTTGCAGTTGAGGTAGTATGACGTCTGGGATTTGCTTAAAATAACCTGTGTTTGAGGGGAAGGGAATAAGTAGAGATATAGGGAAAGAGATTGGCCCAGAGTTACAAATTAATTGAATTTAGGTGATGAGTACATGTGTTTATTGTACGTCTCACTGTACTTTTACATATGTTTTCCAGCATGAAAAGCTAAAAAATAATAGCACATAATGGTCACTCCTAGAGGCATTTAATTCTTGTGAATATGACTGTCTTCCTCAAAGACAGATGATCCAAAACTTCATAGCAACCATACAGCATACTTACTACTGAACACTGCCCCCGGATATTTATTTAGCAAGAAATGTTGGCAAAAAGTATTGATATATTCTTCAGAAGAACGCTGCAAAGAATTCAGCCTGATTAAGCCACATGTGGAAGAATCTGTAGCACATCCACCTGCATTTCTATGGAAGCATTCTCACGGGTCAAGAGAGCCATGCGTTCAGATGCCAGGAAAAAGTGAAGTTCTAAAAAGAGAGGACAGTGTGAATAGAATGTAGTTTTTATTAGTCTCTTCGAGGCTTGGCAACAAATTCATGTCATGGATGTTTATAGAATTTATTAAATTAGGATTCTCTTGAAAATTCTAATAAGTGCATTTAAAATTCTCTTCTTTTGAAAAATACCAGGGATTACTGAATTCAATTATAATTTCCTCCAGAAAAATAACAGCGCTCCCAATGTACTATTTTTTTTTAGTTAGTCACTGCCAAAGCACAGTTCCCAGACAGAGTGTGCCAATTTTCCAACGAGATCAGCAGCTATGGCTTAAAAAACAATGTTTGAAACTATTGTTGGTACAGGTGCGTTTTTACATATAGGCAGAAAGAGAGATGGATTAATCAACCATTTATGAGGGAATTATGCTATAATGGTATAAGCTCAGGCTCTGAAGCCAGACTGCCAGGAAGAATCTCAACATTCTCTTTCTGTATGGCCTTGGGCAAGTTCTGAAACCTTTTCATGTCTCATTTTCCCCTAACTCTTTCATAGTGCAGGGGATTAACTAAGTTAATATTCATAAAGGCTCCAGAACAGAATTAGCTCCTGCAGTCACAGAGCTTATAATGATAGATATGCTATTAGATGAGGAGGAAATGACAACCCATACCAGTACTCTTGCCTGGAGAATCCCATGGACAGAGGAACCTGGAGAGCTACATCTGTAGGGTCGCAGAGTCAGACACGACTGAGCAGGAGCACGTTAGACATCAGTCCTAGAATATTGGAACCTGAAAGACTAAAATGTCTAGTCTAATCCTCTTATAGCTGAGGAGGCTTGAGCGAATACCAGTGTCCAGGTTCCACCCTCGGAGTGCTGGGGTAGGCCCTTGAGTGTCTAGTGTGCAACCAGAGGTGAGAAAGTTGACTTGAAAGTTACAGAAAACTGTCCTATTGCAGGTCTTTCTGCTTAACTATACTCTCTCACATCTGGATGGAACATTCTGTGGAGGCTTTCAGCCCTTCACCCAATGTCTGTGCATCTGTTTCCACTATGTTAAAGCAAAGCAACACAAACATATAATTAGCATGCTCATACCTACTATTTATTACTGTGAAAACCTCTGATTTTTCTTTCCCAGCTTAAAAATAGTTGTTTGCTTTGAAATGCCATGTGCGAAAAGGCCAGCATTGCAAAGCATAGAGGTGAAAGCAATTTGCCTAAATCTGAAGTTTAGCAAAGAGCCTGGACTAATCTAGAAATGTCGCTTTAGATGGTAACAGTTTTCTGCCACCTAGTGGATAATTCAAATAATAAACTGGTCTTTATTTTTAAAAAATCAATATTGTCACCAAGCTATGGCTTCTGAATGCCCTGCTATGGGAAGGAAAGGTTTAGTGTTAGTTGGACAAATAGTTTTCCACAAATTGTCTCAAAGGTAGTCTTCCATTTTTATTGATTTATTAACATTTTTTCATTGTAAAGAAAATTCTCTTAATATTGCTAAAAAAAAAAATTGTGGGTACACAAAATAAAAATCCAAATATGCCCAGTTCCTTTATGCTCACCATCCTTATGGCAGAAAGTGAAGAACTAAAGAGCCTGTTGATGAAAGTGAAAGAGGAGAGTGAAAAAGTTGGCTTAAAACTCAACATTTAGAAAACTAAGATCATGGCATCCGGTCGCATCATGTCATGACAAATAGATGAGGAAACAACAGAAACAGTGAGAGACTTTATTTTTGGGGGCTCCAAAATCACTGTAAATGGTGACGGCAGCCATGAAATTAAAAGACGCTTTGTCTTTGGAAGAAAAGCTATGACCAACCTAGACAGCATATTAAAAAACAGAGACATTACTTTGCTAACAAAGGCCCGTTTAGTCAAAGCTATGGTTTTTCCAGTAGTCATGTGTGGATGTGAGTGAAGTGAAGTGAAAGTTGCTCAGTCATGTCTGTCTCTTTGCAAGCCCTTGGACTATACACTCCATGGAATTCTCTAGGCCAGAATACTGGAGTGGGTAGCCTTTCCCTTCTCCAGAGGATCTTCCCAACCCAGGGACTGAACCCAGGTCTTCCGCATTGCAAGTGGATTCTTTACCAGCTGAGCCACGAGGGAAGCTCATGGATGTGAGAGTTGGACTATAAAGAAAGCTGAGCACCAAAGAATTGATGCTTTTGAACTGTGGTGTTGGAGAAGACTCTTGAGAGTCCCTTGGACTACAAGGAGATCCAACCAGTCCATCCTAAAGGAAATAAGTCCTGAGTATTCATTGGAAGGACTGATGCTGAAGCTGAAATTCTAATACTTTGGCCACCTGATGGGAAGAACTGACTCACTGGAAAAGACCCTGTTGTTGGGAAAGATTGAAGGCAGGAGGAGAATGGGACAACAGAGGATGAAATGGTTGGATGGCATCACCGACTCGATGGACATGAGTTTGAGTAAACTCTGGGAGTTGGTGATGGACAGGGAGGCATGCCGCAGTCCACGGGGTCGCAAAGAGTCGGACACGGCTGAGGGACTGAACTGAACTAAATGTTCAATTCCAAAAGTTTACATACTTACAGGTCTGTGGTATAGATGCATGTATTTATATTTGGCTCTTATAAAATTTTTTCTTTACTAGAAGAAATTAAAATATTGTCTACACAGAAGCTATCTACAAAAACATTCTTAGGACCAATAAGTGTGTTTAGCAAAGTTGCAGATACAAGGTCTTCATAAAAATCAACTGTATTTCTGCAAAAAAATAATGAACAATGGTGAATCCAAGTTTTAAAAAATAAAACCTATACACAAGCTCCAAAATAACTGAAATATTTAGGTATAAATCTAACAAAACCTAAATAGGATCTGTATGCTTAAAACAACCATCAAAATACCCATTGCCAGACAAATAACTATTCTGCAACCCAGGCAATTAGCTACCAAAGTATAAATAAGGCTCAATGAAAGTTCAGTAACAAAGTAATGTTCAAAATAATAAACAACATTGCTTTACTTCAAAAAAATTGAACTTTTCATTATTGGGGGTGGTAGTGTACAAGCTTAAGAGCATGAACTTGAAAGCCAAACCTCTTGATTGAAAATTCAGGCTCTCCCTTGTACTAGCTGTGGTAACTTTGTGCCTGGGCTTTCCCATGTGATAAGGATCATACCTCAGAGGGTGGCTGAGAAGATGAAATTCAGTCAAAGTCCTTGGTCTCAATGGCATTAGTAATTTTACTAATTTAACATTGTTGTTACTTTAACTATTTAACATTGTTAAAAACAATGTTAAAACATTTAACTTTTTAAAAATGTCGTTGTTTATGTGTGTATCAGTATTTATGGGGAAGAAGTTCAGAAGTGGTTTGTTCTGAGACCAAATTCACTTTAAAAAATTAACAAGCATTTGTTTAGGCTTATTTTATACTCAACATTACAGGGAATACAAAGCTGAATCAGACATTTCCCTGTTTTTGAGTCAAAGTAATGAGGGAGAATTAACTATAATTCAGAGCAAATATATTGAGTGTGAGACTAGAGTTATCATAAAGAACAGAGGTGAGAGAGGGTGTTTCCAGCTGGAGAAGTTGACTTATGAGCTGTAGCTTAAATAATGGATACATTTTAATGGAAATTAAATTGCATAAGTATAGATGGTAGAGAGGACTCCATTTTTTTTAATCTTTAAAAATTTCCTCTAAGTATATTTTATTTTAATGGAAATGGAAAGGCATTTTATTTTAAATATAGCAGTGTGTATGAACTTGCAGTGGGTATGAACTTATTTACAACACAGATACATATTTTAAGCAATGGAATCAAGTTGGAAAAAATATAAGACATTTATTTTGGGTTCAATGAGTAATAAGATTCAGTTAAAGCAGAAGATTTCTTCATTCTTCCACCTAATACTAATTTCAGCATCTACTCTGTGCCAGGCTCTGTTCTAGGTATATGTATGATGTAGACAAAGACTCTGTCCTTAAGAATGCATATTCCATTGCAGAAAGAATCCTGAGAGAGATGTCTGGGAAGAGAGGGTGGGACTAGATTTGGGAGGAGACCTAATGGAGAGCCAACAAAGGCTGCTGAGTAAGATGGAGCCACAATCAGGTGCTACCTGAGAAATAGTTATCTGGTGAAGGAAGTGTGCATAGATGTAGGGAAGAGGCCATAGGGGCACAGAAACATATTTCAGTAGGATGCAATTTAAAAAGTCTGGGCAAGAGGTCATGAAGCCTTGAACTGTGGAAGCAAAAAGGAGAAAACAGACTTAGAAGACATCCAACAGGTGGAGCAGGACTTGGACCAGCACAAAGAAAGCATATGAAAAATAATGCAAGATGGCTTGCTGCAGAGAGAGGAGGCAGAATTACACTGTATTGTCAGCCTCACTGGCAGCATAGACTCTGGAGTCAGACCTACCTGTATCATTATGCCTCAAGCCAATTATTTGATCTCTTTAAACCTTTGTCTTATCGGCCCAATTGGAATAATTAAAAGTACCACTTTATTAGATTGTTGTGGGAAATAAACACAGGTACTTCGCACATCACTGCAGACATGGTGAGGGCATGGCCCTGGAGGCTGTGCTTGGGGAATGTTAAGAAGGCTAAGCAGAGTCACCTACACTTGCCTGTATTTAGCATCAGATGTGCTTGTAGGGGGGCTTCCCAGGTGGCACTAGTGGTAAAGAACCCACCTGCTATGCAGGAGACATGAGAGATAATGGGTTTGATCCATGGGTCAGGAAGGTCCCCTGGAGGAGGAAATCACAATCCGCTCCAGTATTCTTGCCTGGAGTATCCCATGGACAGAGGAGTTTAGCAGGCTACAGTCCATAGGGTTGCAAAGAGTCAGGCACAACTGAAGTGACTTAGCCACACACTTGGACTTGTAGGGGAGGTTGCTCTCACCTTAAAGCTGAAAGTTGTTCACAAAAAAGGTAATTAACCAAGAAGTTTTCAACAGTTATTCCATGTTAGAGAATGAACCACAAATGAAAGGGCCTTATTTTGCTTTTGGGAATCCTAGCAGCTGTGAGTTTTGGTGATAACTCTCATAAACTGGCATAGGCCTCATTTACAGCACCTAGAAACATACCTCATTTAAGGAAGAGAAATTTCATTAAAAACCTAAGAATGGAAACTGAACTAAAATTTCAATAGCCAGAGTGTTTTCAGTCTCAGGATCTATCTCTGAATATTTGCCAGCTGAACACTTGTATTACCCTATCTTTAGAAGTTGCATATAGAGCATAATAGCAGGCAGCAGAGTTGTGGGTATTTGTTAAGGACCAGACAATATGGATCAAGACGTATGCCTAATCTAGGTTAAAATCATTAACACTAGTAGGAAATTTCAGCAAATTTCCTGGATCTAAGATAAATATATAAAATTCAATAGCATTTTTAGGTATTAGGAACAATTAGGATTCCCGGGTGGCTCAGTGGTAAAGAATTCACCTGCAACGCAGGAGACCCAGGTTCAGTCCCAGGGTCTGGAAGATCCCCTGGAGAAGGGAATGGGAACTCACTCCAGTATTCTTGCCTGAGGAAACCCATGGACAGAGAAGTCTTGTGGGCTATAGTCCATAGGGTTGCACAGAGTTGGACACAACTGACAGATTGTGGTCCACTGGAGGAGGGAATGGCAAACCACTTGAGTATTCTTGCCTTGAGAACCCCATGAACAGTAGGAAAAGGCAAAATGATAGGATACTGAAAGAGGAACTCCCCAGGTCAGTAGGTGCCCAATATGCTACTGGAGATCAGTGGAGAAATGACTCCAGAAAGAATGAAAGGATGGAGCCAAAGCAAAAAGATTACCCAGCTGTGGATGTGACTGGTGATAGAAGCAAGGTCCGATGCTATAAAGAGCAATATTGCATAGGAACCTGGAATGTCAGGTCCATGAATCAAGGCAAATTGGAAGTGGTCAAACAAGAGATGGCAAGAGTGAATGCCCACATTCTAGGAATCAGGAAACTAAAATGGACTGGTATGAGTGAATTTTACTCAGATGACATTATATCTACTACTGCAGGCAGGAATCCCTCAGAAGAAATGGAGTAGCCATCATGGTTAACAAAAGAGTCCGAAATGCAGTACTTGGATGCAATCTCAAAAACGACAGAATGATCTCTGTTCGTTTCCAAGGCAAACCATTCAATATCACAGTAATCCAAGTCTATGCCCCAACCAGTAACGCTGAAGAAGCTGAAGTTGAATGGTTCTATGAAGACCTACAAGACCTTTTAGAACTAACACCCAAAAAAGATGTCCTTTTCATTATAGGGGACTGGAATGCAAAAGTAGGAAGTCAAGAAACACCTGGAGTAACAGGCAAATTTGGCCTAGGAGTAAAGAATGAAGCAGGGCAAAGACTAATAGAGTTTTGCCAAGAGAACACACTGGTCATAGCAAATACCCTCTTCCAACAACATAAGAGAAGACTCTACACATGGACATCACCAGATGGTCAACACTGAAATCAGATTGATTATATTCTTTGCAGCCAAAGATGGAGAAGCTCTATACAGTCAGCAAAAACAAGACCAGAAGCTGACTGTGGCTCAGATCATGAACTCCTTATTGCCAAATTCAGACTTAAATTGAAGAAAGTAGGGAAAACCACTAGACCATTCAGGTATGACCTAAATCAAATCCCTTATGATTATACAGTGGAAGTGAGAAATAGATTTAAGGGCCTAGATCTGATAGATAGAGTGCCTGATGAACTATGGAATGAGGTTTGTGACATTGTACAGGAGACAGGGATCAAGACCATCCCCATGGAAAAGAAATGCAAAAAAGCAAAATGGCTGTCTGGGGAGGCCTTACAAATGGCTGTGAAAAGAAGAGAAGTGAAAAGCAAAGGAGAAAAGGAAAGATATAAGCATCTGAATGCAGAGTTCCAAAGAAGAGCAAGAAGAGATAAGAAAGCCTTCCTCAGTGATCAATGCAAAGAAATAGAGGAAAACAACAGAATGGGAAAGACTAGAGATCTCTCCAAGAAAATTAGAGATACCAAGGGAACATTTCATGCAAAGATGAGCTCGATAAAGGGCAGAAATGGTATGGACCTAACAGAAGCAGAAGATATCAAGAAGAGGTGGCAAGAATATACAGAAAAACTGTACAAAAAAGATCTTCATGTCCCAGATAATCACAATGGTTCGATCACTCACCTAGAGCCAGACATCCTGGAATGTGAAGTCAAGTGGGCCTTAGAAAGCATCACTACGAACAAAGCTAGTGGAGGTGATGGAATTCCAGTTGAGCTCTTTCAAATCCTGAAAGATGATGCTGTGAAAGTGCTGCACTCAATATGCCAGCAAATTTGGAAAACTCAGCAGTGGCCACAGGACTGGAAAAGGTCAGTTTTCATTCCAATCCCAAAGAAAGGCAATGCCAAAGAATGCTCAAACTACCGCACAGTTGCACTCATCTCACATGCTAGTAAAGTAATGCTCAAAATTCCCCAAGCCAGGCTTCAGCAATATGTGAACCATGAACTTCCTGATGTTCTAGGTGGTTTTAGAAAAGGCAGAGGAACCAGAGATCAAATTGCCAACATCTGCCGGATCATGGAAAAGGCAAGAGAGTTCCAGAAAAACATTTATTTCTGCTTTCTTGACTATGCCAAAGCCTTTGACTGTGTGGATCACAATAAACTGTGGACAATTCTTCAAGAGATGGGAATACCAGACTACCTGACCTGCCTCTTGAGAAATCTGTATGCAAGTCAGGAAGCAACAGTTAGAACTGGACATGGAACAACAGACTGTTTCCAAATAGGAAAAGGAGTACGTCAAGACTGTATATTGTCACCCTGCTTATTTAACTTATATGCAGAGTACATCATGAGAAACGCTGGACTGGAAGAAACACAAGCTGGAATCAAGATTCCCAGGAGAAATATTAATAACCTCAGGTATGCAGATGACACCACCCTTATGGCAGAGAATGAAGAGGAACTCAAAAGCCTCTTGATGAAAGTGAAAGAGGAGAGTGGAAAAGTTGGCTTAAAGCTCAACATTCACAAAACGAGGATCATGGCATCTGGTCCCATCACTTCATGGCAAATAGATGGGGAAACAGTGGCAACCATGTCAGACTTTATTTTGGGGGGCTCCAAAATCACTACAGATGGTGACTGCAGCCATGAAATTAAAAGATGCTTACTCCTTGGAAGGAAAGTTATGACCAACCTAGATAGCATATTGAAAAGCAGTGACATTACTTTGCCAACAAAGGTCCGTCTAGTCAAGGCTATGGTTTTTCCTGTGGTCATGTATGGATGTGAGAGTTGGACTGTGAAGAAAGCTGAGTGCCGAAGAATTGATGCTTTTGAACTGTGGTGTTGGAGAAGACTCTTGAGAGTCCCATGGACTGCAAGGAGATCCAACCAGTCCATTCTGAAGGAGATCAGCCCTGGTTGTTCTTTGGAAGGAATGATGCTAAAGCTGAAACTCCAGTACTTTGGCCACCTCATGTGAAGAGTTGACTCATTGGAAAAGACTCTGATGCTGGGAGGGATTGGGGGCAGGAGGAGAAGGGGACAACAGAGGATGAGATGGCTGGATGGCATCACTGACTCGATGGACGTGAGTCTGAGTGAACTCCAGGAGTTGGTGATGGACAGGGAGGCCTGGCGTGCTGCGATTCATGGGGTCACAAAGAGTTGGACATGACTGAGAGACTGAACTGAACTGAACTGAAGCAACTTAGCACAGCACAGATTTTTTAAAAAAGACACCATTTTGACAAAAGTAATAGTTATGAAACCACCACCATCACTCCTCAAATTTCCCTTGTAACCCTCTCAATTCATACCCTCACCTCCAGCCTCTAATACCACTGATTTCTGTCTCTATAGTTTTTACTTCCTCAGAAATTCAACTAAACAGGATCATCCAGTTTACAGTCATTGCTATCTGATTTTTTTCATTTTTATACATGTTTTTCCATGCATTAGTAGTCCCTCTTTATTCTTGGGTAGTATCTCACTGTATGGATACACCCTGGATTTTTATCCAGTTACCCATTGATAAACACTTAGTTGTTGCACCTGCATCTCCTGCATTGCAGGCGGGTTCTTTACCACCTGAACTACCAGGGAAGCCTGTTAAAATAATAATAAAGCTGCTGTTAATTAATAATCTTTATTGATAAATATTTGTATACAAAAAAGTGTGCTTAGATGTCTGTTTTCTGGAATTCCTTCCAAAGTAATTAAGTGAATAGTCTGAATCTATGTCCAGAGAGAAGTAATGCCCGTCAACAGAAAGAGAATGCTGAAATAGAGAAACGGGGACCTCTGGAGGACCAGGGCAGCCCACACATGCTGTTATGGTACGATAAGAGAATTTAGGATGCTTAGAGCTGTCTGTACTCAGCAATAGGTTAAAGTCCTCTGCCCTTTTGTGAGACACAGAGAATGCACTCTGGAGTTTAAGCAAAGTAAGTACAATTACATTTCTAACTGTAAGTACATGATCCAAAACTTGCTGGCTGGCTTGACTCCATATTTGGCAGGCGTATTTGGGATGGTCTGGCTTGACATAAAAGCTACTCTGCATTGCAAAATCTATTTTGAGGAACCAAAAGGAAACTTCAAGTAAAGAGTTATTCTCCAGGGCACCTGAAGATTAAGTGTCTGAAGACACCCTCCTGAATTCTGGTTGAAACAAGTGCATCCTACAGATCAGTAGTCTCTGGACAAAGAAAGCAGTGATATCAAAATAGAAAATTCAGAGCAGATGCTTGAAGTTGCAGGTGCTGATTTGCAGTCTAGCTGCTTCTCACATGGGCAACTTCATTTCACACAATCAAGATGAGAAGCAAAAAGGATTTACATATTTATCATGGTTACTGATAACATAAAATATTATTATAATAACTCTTCATAACTAAAATTTAATTCAGTGAGTATTTATTGCTCTTCTACCAAGTGCCAGACATTTTGTTAAGCTCTGGGTTTATAAATAATGAATAAAAGCATTATCTAGGGGTAGGGCAGGGGTAGAGAGGAAGGTGACAATAACTGACATTTAGTTTTTTAGTAACTGAAATGTTTTAGGTAGATGTGAAGCAGCTTGCGTCTTATTTCATTTAATATTCAGAGCAGGATTTTGAAGCTTATATTACAGATCCCCAATTCAAGATGGGAAAATCGAGACTCAGAGAGTTTAGTAACTACCAAGTGTCACACACCAAGGGAAGTGGCAAGGCTGAGCCCTGTACCTGGTATGCCTGGCTCCAAAGACCATCATCTTTTAGTTAGACTTTCTCCCATTTCTGACTGTAATGTAAATCAAGTTATTTAAACTGCTCACAAAATTGTAAAAGAAGTTGAGGAAAATGGTGAGTTTTTTTCTAAGGGATATCAGTAAAGATTTGACATAGGTGATAACTTTGGGCTTTGGAGGTTGATTAACATTTTGACAGGCAGGAGACTCCTAGGTGTAGGAAGTGTAAAGGAATGAAGCCTGTGGAGAATGACAAAGCTTGCAAGAGAAAATTTTTAAATTGTGGCTTTTCTTATGAGAATTAGGTATAAGGGATTCGGGAGGGGGTGGGATCCAAGGCAGATTAAAAAAAAAAAAAAAGCTTTATGAGGTGTACTTTGGGTATCAGATAATTCACTGATTTCAGGGATACAATTTAATAATTTTTTTTTTTAGTAATTTTACCAAGTGGTGGTGCCACCATTATCATAAGTCAGTTTTAGAATATTTTCATTCCCCTCAACAAAGATCCTTCATGCCCATTTATAGTATATCCCCATTCCTTCTCCCTGCCTTAGGAAACCATGGCTCTACTTTCTGTCTATAAATTTGCATTTTCTGACATTTTGTATAAATGGAATCATAGATATATTATCTTTTTTGTCTGGTTTCTTTCACTTAGAACAACGTTTTCAAAATACATGTTGTGGCGAGTGTCAGCACTTCATTTTTTATTTTTGACTAACATTCCATTAAATGGTTATGCTATGCTTGTTTACTCATTCATCAATTGAATGCTTGGGTGGTTCCACTTCTTTGGCTATTAGGAATAATGCTATTATGAACATTTATGTGGATGTATGTTTTCATAGCTCTCAGGTAGATAAGTGGAAGTAGAATTGCTGGGCTGTTAGATAGTTTAATATTTAACCCTTTGAGAAAATGACAAGCTGTTTTCCAAAGTGGCTGCATCATTTTACATTCCTGCCAGCAGTGTATGAGTGTTCCTATTTCTCTACATCTTAATAGCACTTGTTATTGCCTGACTTACAGATCACAGTCTTTCTAGTCCATGTGAAATGGTACCTTGTGGTTTTAATTTGCATTTTCTTAATGACTAATGCCCAGGATATAAAATCTAAAGACCCTGTCTGGATGATACATTTAACTAAGATGCAGAACATAATAAGTGGAATTTGTAGGAAGAATAATAAAGTTGTGAGCTGTTCACATGATACTGAATTGCAGATGTTCAGAAGGCAGAGAAAAACTCAGGTCTGCAACTCAGAAGAGAATTGAAGGCAAGACATGTATATTTGGGCTCAGTTACATAGAAAAGGCAATTGAAGTCAAGAAACTAGATGAGTTAATTGACAGAGAAAATGTAGGAATATCTATTTTAAAGAAATGGATAAAGGGAGGTATGACTTTAGGAGACATAAGAGAAACAAGTGCCATAGATGCCACTGGAAGACAATTTTTAAATTTTACTAATGTTCATATTTTATTGTACTTCCTTGCAGTGTTTTTCTTCACACATAAATTAATAAACTTAGTAACATGGACATATCATACATATTTAATAATATTTTATTTCCACTCAACCTTGAGTCATGAACATTTTCATGTCCCTAGTCTTATTTTTTAATGGCTAATTTAAAGTAATTATGAATAGATACCGTAATTAATTTATTCTCTTATTTTGGGCCTTATTAAAGAATACTGAAGTAAACCTTTTAGTGCAAAATATTTGTGTGGTTATCCAATGATTTTTCCCAGTATAAATTCTTAGAAATTGGAATTTCTTGTTAAAAGGATATAAAAAACATTAAGACTCTTTATATACATTGCCAAAGTTCTTTCCAGAAGTACCTTTCTCTCTCTAGCAGTGTATGAAAATAATGAGCCAAATGTATCAAACATGAAAAGAGTTGTCTCATAAATATAAGGAAAATATTTAACATTGTTATTCTTTTAGGAGATCTGTTTGCAAGATTGCCATGAGCCCCTATTGATGACACTAACTGGAGAATTTTGTTTTTAATTTTTAAAATTATTTAAGGTGTACTACATGGTAATTGGATAGATACATATAAAAATCAACATCTCTATCAGTACACACACACAGACATATATATATATATAGTGAAAATATTACTGTAGTCAGATTTTGAAGGAGCAATGGAAGACCAACAATAGCAAATACCTCACGACAGCATTGGAACTGTAAATATTATTGACTTTGGTGACTACGTATCTGTTGGTAGTATTTGAGAGTAATTTTTCCCTGAGAGAGGTTATGCATGCATGCTAAGTCGCTTCAGTCGTGTCTGACTCTTTGCGACTCTATGGACTATAGCCCGCCAGGCTCCTCTGTCCATAAGACTTTTCAGGCAAGAATACTGGAGTGGGTTGCCATGCTCTCCTCCAGGGGATCTTCCCCACCCAGGGATTGAACCCGTGTCTCTTACGTCACCTGCATTGGCAGGTGGGTTCTTTACTACTAGAGCTACCTGGGTGACAGATATCAAACTGTAGTTCTCTTGTCAAATTTTATCAAATTTTATTTTCCATTGTCCATTTATTTTGCTTTCTTCAAATGCCTTGTGGTTTTGAAAATGTTTTATTATACTATAGGGAAAAATGTCTTTAAAAATCAATTAAATTTTCTATTTTTTTCAGGAATGTTAATTTTTTATTACCACTCTTTTTTCCTTCACTTCTTCTTTATTCATATTCCCTCATTTATTTCCTTGGGTTAGAGTTCTCAGATAAGTATCTTCGTAAATGATGCTACAGAGGCAAATTAGGAGTAGGTTGTAACTTGTATAAATAAAGAATAAACCTTTGGGATTCCGTGTGTGGACTTCCATAAATGTCAAACCTAATTTTTGTTTTTAGATGTGATGGGAATAGCATTTAATGTCACTGTTTGAGTCATTGAATGGATGTCTGTTGAGCTCATTAATGTTCCTCATTGAGAGAACCCTTTATGGACATCCACTCCATAAGTTTATTACCATTCGTGGGAAAATACTTGACCCAAATACTCTTTGCTTCTCTGTGACATGGATCATAATTCTATCACAGTGAGCTGTTTCCTTTCTCAACCACAGAGATATACAATCCAGGCATTCTGAATACTCAGAGTAACATAAACTCTGTTATTTCCTGTATAAACTGAAACTTGAGCATGAATCATTTCCATTCCTTTCCCCTCCTTTTTGATTCTCAGTTTGAGAAATATCTCCTCCAACCCCACATTTAACAGGTATGTATGGGTGTGCTCGGTCATATGTGACTCTTTACGACCCCGTGGACTGTAGCCTGCCAGGCTCCTCTGTCCATGGGATTCTCCAGGCAAGAGTACTGAACTGGGTTGCCATTTCCTTCTCCAGGGATCTTCTGGATACAGGGGTCGAACCCACATCCCTTGCATTGGCAGGCAGATTCTTTACTGCTGAGTCACCAGGGAAGCCCGATCAATTTCCTTTACTTCTTCTTAGAAAGAGGACCACAAAGTTCCCCAAACATTTCTTTACAGTTATTCCAGCTGACTTTCGGAATGTTTCTGGTAAGACAGTGAAGATCTAAAGATCTGATAGTTTTGGGGGAAGAGCTTCATGATAAAGGTTTATCCCTGCAAGTATAATTTCTAGTAATATTCTGACCATTTCACTGAAGAAATACCATTCCAAGACGTAAATGTTTATTGAGTATTCATAAGAATTTCATCATATATTTCAAAGCCCTATGACTTAAAAAAATGCTCTGGAAATGTTTGGTGAGAGATATTTTTCTGAATGTTTCTTTGTGGAATACATTCTGACATTAAATGAGTCGTCTAATGGAACTCTAGAGAGAATTTAACTGATGCTTGTAGTATGGATTAGCTGAAGTTACATCAAGTCTATTACAGATATAGATTTTGCTTTAGACAAAATTAAGAAGAGATTAAAGCAGTAAGAGTCTTACAAATTCCTCCAGTACATAAATGAAATTAGCAGAAGACTACCTCAAAATAAGAAATAAGAAAATTCAACTGAAGTGAGATATCTCTGACAGAATATTTTTAGAATCACAGATATAGTAATTAAAATAATTCTTAGTTTAGAATATTTTAAAATGTGATCATTAGAAGACAGAACATAGATATGGAGTTATTACTGTTTGGGTCAGACAGAATTGAATTATGCTACTCCCGTTTTAATACCCTGAAATGATATTTGAACAGATAGCTAATTTAGGTGTTGTAAAAGTGAAGATAAAATTCATAACTATGTAATAGACATATATAAACACTATAAAGTTACTCCATATCTATCTTGCTTACTGCACAGTTAATGTAAAAAATAAATCTCTAAATACAGTTTGAGAACTATATACTATGAAAACTTATTTAGCATAATAAAATTTTGAAGATCAGAATTTGTAAAACAAGCAAAAATGATATTATTGTAATAATGAACATCTATGATTGTATTTGAGAATAATTTCTGTGCTCAATGAAATACACCTCAAGCATATTATAACCATCTTTTCCTATTTAAAACATGAATTGCTATCAATATACCAAAAGTAGGTTAAAAATAATTTTTTCTTAAAAAATGATGTTATTATTACTAACAACAGACATACATTTTTAGGTTAATTTTTCATTTTTAGGACTAAATTTTGCAGTGATATTTAACCAAGGTCTTTTTTGACAGTGTGATTCATTTTCACCATGGTTGAGCAATCTTTCCCTCCAAAGTACAATTTAATGTTTCTTTTTTTAAAAGTAAGTTTTCAACCCATGACTGTAGCACCATTACACTTCACTTAACCAGTAGGCCCATATGATGTGTTATGGTTTTGTTGAGTGAAAACTGAAGACTTGGGCACCCTTCCTCTTACGATGAAAGCAGAAATTCTTTTCTGCATTTTTCTTTTTCATCTCTAACTGCAACATGACAGCATAAAATATTTGATTGACTTGTTCACTCATCTATATCATTAAATCTAGCTCTTGGTTTGCATTACCTATTGCTGCCCCTTTCTTCACTTCTTCAGCCACTAATCAAAGGTATTACTGGAGGTATATCTTCACCTTCAGAAACTTGCCTTCTTCTGTTCTAGGCCATATATGATCATTAGCACAAGGTTCTTTACACATTGTCATAATGCTTGGCACAATGTTCTTTACATGTTTTTCTCTTCTTTTTAAGAACAGTAACTTTCTCTTTCCTATTCTATTAAGTATAAACCATTTATCCTAAGAGTTCATACTCTCCCTTCATCTGACCCTTTTCTTTAGCAATCCCATTTCTTCTTCCTCTTTGGCACAGTTACTCTGCTATTTCCAAGCCATTGGGTTGTTCTCAGCACACAGATTGGTTTCTAACTGCTTCCTTATTTGTGCAGATGTCATGCCCTGAATCTTGGGAGCCCACTGCTTTCTGAGACAGTCCATTCTATCTTGTGATAAGTCAGTTAGAGGGTTTTCTTTTTATTGATCTAAACCACCTATCACATATTATGTATGATTTTTACTTTTATCTTTATGTGTCAGTCTAATCGTGTCTTTTCTCAGTTGTTGTTGCTCTGTGTTATGTCTATAGTGGTGCTTTTTATGAGCTCTCTGCATCTGGCACTCCAATGCTTCCATACCCTGATCTACCTCCCCACCACCCCAGAATCATAGCAGCTTGAGCTCTAACTGTGCATTGGACATCTTTAATATGTGTTTGATGACTAAGCTACCCACTAAATATGGAAGAAATATCTTCTAAAAATAGAGATAATTCCACATTTAGAAGGTAGCTTAGTGATAAGATATACTTAGCTATACTTCTCAAAGGATGACAAAATCTCTGTCTTGGAAATGGTTCTGTGAATTAAGTAAAATGCCCCATCATGTGCATACTCACATCCCCCCAGTCTCACACAGCAAAATGCCTGAATGATACCAATTGTTTAAGAAAAACCATTTTGTATGTTTACTTCTAATTGATTAACTGAGACAGTATTACATATTGTATATCCACATAGATTCAGAATGGCTTGGCTTTCTAAATATATGGTTCACTGTTTATTCTAAAGCATTGAACAATTGGCATATTCAGTTCTACATGTGCAATTTCAAGCAGTGCAGGAAGAATATCGGTATTTTTGCCTACATTTAAATGTTAATATGAGAAAATATCGTGGCATTGTTAATACCTAGAAAAGGACAATTATGTCTTTCAAATAGCTGATGAAGCCTGACCTTTTATTTGTATCTCTAAATTGCTGACATCTCCAAAGTTTCTTGCATTTTAAACTTTTTCAAAAATTGTGTTTCCATAACAATTTTAATTGAATCTTCTGTGATGCTATTTTAATCATTGTAATCAACCACAGCAATAATTAGACTTCAGTCAGAACCTTTAGTGCACTAATATGAGAGTAGACACTTATAAAAATGTCGTGTCAGTCTGGATTTCTCCTCCTGACCTCTCTCTGCTGCACCCGTGACGCTATAACCAAGGGTCACAGTTGAATGAGAGCAGAGGTTGATTTCCACTTATCCTACATAATGTGGAAATTTTTGTCCAGGGGCAGCTAGTTAGGGCCATCATCAATAGATGTGTGGTATAAAGATAAACATATAGTGATAGGTTTTCATTGAGGCCGTGACCAGTAAGCACACTGGTTTACTTGGAGAATGGCTCCTGAAGGTCGAGAGTGCCCCTCAGAGTCGATGTAAGAGACTGAAGTTGTAGGCGCGGTGATGGAGGCAGCGCGGGTGACGTAAGCGGCACAGGTGATCTAGGCGCGGTGATGCAGGCAGCGCGGGTGACGTAAGCGGCACAGGTGATGTGCATAGCCCAGGTGTGGAGGAAGCCTCATTTACAGACCTTAGTGCTCTGCTGTGCTTCTTCACAGGTCCTGAATTACCAGCAGTGAGTTATTCTTTTTAGGTTTTTATTATTACTAGATTTCTTTAAAACTCACTTTTATGTCTCCTCATTAATCATCTGTGAAATGTTGGAAGGCAAAATGCGTGAGGCTCAGAGCTAATTATGCATTCTATTATGCCTTTAGATATCTGGATGAAAGTCATGTTCCAACACACAATCCCTTCCCTAAAACTCATTTCCACAAGTGATGATTTAATGATCAATTTACTTTAAAGGTTTGCCTTTGGGGACAATGATTATCCTGGTTTGCTCTTTTGAAAGAATAGACTTTTCTTTCAGGGAATATGTAAATATTTAGGAAAAAAAATTTCATTGTGGACTTTGAAATGCTTTCAACACAAAATGTGTTGAAACCTATGCTTCGACTATCCCTGGGGGGAAAGGACACCTTTGTATCTATGCAGAGAATGAGGGGCATGGTGCCCAGAATTCTCAAATTCCTTTGATTAAATATGGTAACCAACTACTTGTGGACGTGGGGAGGATGAGGGCAAATTGCAGCTTTGTTTTTCAACTCCAAAGTTAGTACTTGTGAACAATAAAAGAATGATAAAATGACAAAATACCTAAATATGATGATTACTGATGTTTTCCCTGACCATTTTTGTTCTACCATTAACAGCCAAGCATGTTACGTATAACTAGTGAGGAATGCAAACATTAGTCTCATATATTTGTCTTTCAATTTGATCTCTTGGTATCCTTCTTACTTTGCAGTTTTGAAAAACATCAGTTTTCAGTAATAAAATCCATGACTTCTAGGCATAGGTTATACATTAGATTACAATAAAGAAATATTTTCCCATATTTTCTAACAGCAGAGTGCAGTATTTTGCAAGAAAAGGTGTCTTTGTGATTTAGAGTATATTCATTTCTGTTAGACTGTGCTTTTTCTGAGCCCTTATAGTTCAATTAAAAGGTGTGCAAAAACACTTGTGCTATAAACTCTACATGAATTTTTCCTAAAAGTTAAATCAAGTGCAATGTCAGTTGAGTTTTGGATTTAGTGAGAACAAAAGCAAGGTGGATTTCCGGTGGGGAGGGACTGTCTCCTTCTAGATGTCTGTGTCCACCCCAGAGCCACATTTGCGGCAGAAGATTTCCTTGTTGTGAGTCAGGAAGCCTTCCCCCACCAAGGAGACCGAGCACTTGCCACAGTTAAAGCATTCACTGTGCCACTGGCGGTCTTGAAAGCAGATAAACTTGGCACCTCTGAGACCTGTAAAGCAATTGGAGAAAAAGAGTAATCTATTCTTTCAACAAAAAGATGGAGCATTCTATCAGGTACACTTCTGGGAGCTGGAGATAAAACAGTGAGTAAGACTGCATCAAGAAAGTAACCAAGAAATGATGCCACCTGCAATGGCCTGTATCTATTCAGGAATGACACCCACAGGTTCTTCCTTTGAGATCCAGCCAGATACCCAGTCAATTTTGTCCCATAATCTGCATAAGAATGTTGAACTTGGGTATACAAAGCACATATTTTTGGAGACAGTTCGCAATTGCCTAAGACATAAGGCTTCCCTTGTGGATCAGAATCTGCCTGTAATGCAGGAGGCCTGGGTTCGATCCCTGGGTTGGGAAGATCCCCTGGAGAAGGGAAAGGCTACCCACTCCAGTATTCTGGTCTGGAGAATTCCATTGACTGTATTAGTCCAGGGGGTCGCAAAGTTGTACATGGCTGAGCAATTTTCACAAGACATAAGGAAATTCAGGGTAGTGCAATGAGAAGAAGGAATAAGTTTTGAAGTCAGAACTTCAAAGTTCCACATCTTATCTAAGTAAGTTACTTACTTAGTTACTTGCTTATCTAAGTAAGAATATTTTTTCCTTCCTCGTGACCCTGTTTACTTTGAAGCAAAGTTAAGGTAAAATAAATGAATACTTCCCAGCCTGGTATCTGATATTTTAATGACTTTTAGTTCTTTTCTCTCTTTTCCCATGTTTAATTTTATTCAAGATAAAGTCCCACAGTCATACTGTGGCTTGAGACACAATTTCCAAAAGGCTCCAATAGAGAATTCCATCCAAACTGTCCTTAGCTAGCCTCATATGATAACCCTGTTACCTTGCCCAGAGTTGACTACAATGTAGGCTTGCAGCAAAGATGTGTGAATCTGATTCCTGTGGCCACTGAAGCCATGTTACCCAATGAAATCAGCTCCCCCATTTCAACTTGGGCCTTACTTGAGCCATAGGGTTTCTATTAATAAGAAAGGTATGAGAATTTGAGTCTTTGATGAGACTCTGTCTCTATCCTCCAAATATGAATCCAGGGTACAGTTCAAGGAACTGATTTTGAGGAGTTGTTAAAAAGGAGAAAAGTCTAAGGTCTGGTAAGGGTTGGGATGCCCTAGACTTGAATCTTCACTTGCCAGCTTTTCTCCAAGTGATCTTAGTGCTATGAAATTCTTGTGGTTTGCTTATCACACTATTTTAGTGAGGCTAAAATAGTTCATGTGCTGATGCACATATAATTTCCAAATATTTCATTTGGGATGGTAAATCAAAAAAGGTGAATAAATATTTTATTTCAGGTAAATTCTCCTTAGATATGATAATGAGCTTTTGTTTCCTTCCTGGAAATGTTTTTTGATGCCTTCACATATAATTTACTAGTTCAGGGATACATTTACATCAAATTCTTGTACTTTTCTTGATTAAATTTATAGCTTATTTATGGTGCCATCACTACCTTCTAATGAGAGTAAATCAATAATGTACCAATTAATCCCCTTAAATGTTATTCAAGACATTAATAAGCTGATTGCAAGAATAATGTTCCATATATACATAAACCACTTCTGTTCATGAATTTAATTATTACACATCTAGCATTTTGATGCATATGAAATTTTCTTGATTTTGTTATTAAGCTTTGTACAGGTGGCAAATGTAAAAATAATTCTTCTAGAATTTTACAAAGAAGAATAAAAAGGAAACATCTGGTAGCAGGGATATAAGAAAGTCTTGACTTAACATGTGAGATGGTTATAAACTGTTTTGATTTTGGATGTGTTTACTCCTTCAGATCATAAGGGTCATTTTCAATAAGAAAGTCAACCAGGAAACAGGACTCTGACACCTGTTTTATCTGGCTTCATTTATTCCTAAAATTCAGTAAACTAAAAGCTGGCCTTTGTTGAGCTCTTAAAGATGAACCAGTCACTATTCCAAGCCCTTTACTTCATACAGCTCACACCTCACTCCATGGGGTAGTTATTACCATCAACCCGACTTTGCAGATAGTAATTGTCAAACAGAGAGGTTAGCCTCTTGGCCAAATCACCCGGCTGCTAAGTGGCAGGTCTGGAATTCAATCCTAGGCCATCTGTTTCAGAGTCTGTGCTTCCAACTTCACCAAATTAAGTCTGAATTTTCTTTCTTAAAGAACATAACCAGAAATATTAGCATCCCTGTCTGAAGAAGTCAACGTTTGAAACTCACTTTACTGAAAATAAACAGAAATAGAAAACAGCAAAGATGTGATCTTATTTAATTCCTCATTTTGCAAAGAAGACAAATGAGGACCTTGGAGGTGAGTTGCATACCTATAGTCACACAGTAATAAGGGGCAGAGACAAGGCCATGGTCTTTTACTCCCTAGATTAGTGCTCTTCCCACTAGGTCAAGCGGCTTCATTTATCTCCTTAGAAAGGCAAATCCTATCTTAGAGGAGGAGAAAAAACTTATAGTTACATCTTGAGTTTGTTCCTTATGCTGCTGCTAAGTCACTTCAGTTGTGTTGGACTCTGTGCGACCCCATAGACGGCAGCCCACCAGGCTCCCCATCCCTGGGATTCTCCAGGCAAGAACACTGGAGTGGGTTGCCATTTCCTTCTCCAACGCATGAAAGTGAAAAGTGAAAGTGAAGTCACTCAGTTGTGTCCAACTCGTAGCGACCCCATGGATTGCAGCCTACCAGGCTCCTCCGTCCATGGGATTTTCTAGGCAAGAGTACTGGAGTGGGGTGCCATTGCCTTCTCCGTCGTTCCTTATAGATCTAGCTAATTTAAAATGATGTTTTAAAAACAATTCTAACATAATTTCTGGGGATGACATATCGTTTGTCTGAATGTACAACTTTCAGAAGATAAATGTTTGGTATTAATAGTATAGTTCCCTGTGGTACATTAGTTCAAATAGCTCAACTTTAAAGAAGCACAACTACAGAGAATATATATATATATATTTAAAAGTGTTAGTTGCTCAGTTCATGTCTGACTCTACGACCCTATGGACTCTAGCCTGCCAGACTCCTCTGTCCTTGAGATTCTCTAGATGGGAATACTGGAGTGGGTTGCCATGCCCTTCTGAAGGGGATCTTCCTGACCCAGGGCTCGACCCCAGGTCTCTCACATCGCAGGCAGGTTGTTTACCGTTTGAGTTACCTGGGAAGCCCATATATATTTAAAAATCAGATCAAAACATACTAAAGTGAGTTGGAAGTTTTTGCAGGCATTTAGTTTCTGGTGTGTCTCAATCACAGAGCCAAAAGAAGATTAAGATAATGATCAACAGACTGATTATTCTAAATATATATCCTGCATTTGGATTACTTTTGGGACACATCTTTGGTTCCTGATCATCCCTATGTTTCATGTGGAAAATGTGGTTTTTCTGTCTGATTTTAAAAAGCTGGGTTCAGTAATTGACCTGCAGCAGTCCATCAGAAAAATCACTTAGACACATGCATTTGCGGTGATGGATCAGAATGGAAACTCATCAAGTTCAAAGCTTGTATAGGCTCTTTAAGATCCATACTAGCCATTTGAGTCCCTGGAAGTTTTCAAACATTTTTAAGTTGTTAAAATTTCTCATTTCTTCATGGAAATCCACCTCCAACCCCCCCCCCCGCCCCCCTCTTTTCTGGCCAATTCAAGAAAAGTGTAGAATAAATTGTCTGAGTCCATCAAGCTGTGATTGCATATTCTACTAAGTTTTTTGAGCTCCAGTTACTGTTACATTTTTGGAAGTTTCATTTCTAACTAGAACCAGTAGAGAGGGTGGCTTATTCCCTTGGCTGCAAGAGTTGCCAGATATGCAAAAGCCGGAGAGGAGAGTTATTAACAGCCCAAGCCTTGGAGCCCTATGGTCTAAAATCTCCAGTGTATGTCCCTGAAAGGGCTGCAGAGGTGACATAGCTGAATGATTGTGGGAGGAACAAAGGGGGCATGCCCTACACAGTGGGCCAGTTACTCAGCTCCCCGTGACAGTGACCTGACCAGGAGTGTGAGGGCAGTATGCTCACCTCGGGCAGGCTCTTCATTTACTTTTTGGCTGAAGAGATGGATTTTACATTAGTTTCCAAGCTTATGCAGGCCAAACAAAACATGCTTGCTGGCCAGATGTAGCCCATGGGCCAGTGTGAGATTCTAAAAAATATGGTGCCTTGTATGGAGAAACAAGACCATGCTCTGTTTATCTAGGAAACTTCCTCCCTTGCAAAAAAGTGAAACCTATCAAGCTGGGCTTGCAGCAAAACTCTTTACTTGAAGATAAATATTCAATTTTACTTGTGATATATCTGAAGATAGAGGAGGAGAAAAGGTATAAAATAATCTGTAATAATCCTATGTTACATAAACTGAGCCAGAAGTGAAATATGATCTAAGAGTACTAGGAATGGAGAACAGAAATACAGTTCTGCCATGTTATTTGGTGACCATACCTAAAAGAATAGCTATTGAAATGGAATATTACTCAGCCATAAAAGCGAACTTGAGTCGGTTCTAATGAGGTGGATGAACCTAGAGCCTGTTATACAGAGTGAAGTAAGTCAGAAAGAAACAAATATCATATATTAATGCATGTATATGGAATCTAGAAAGATGGTACTGATGAAATTATTTTCAGGGCAGCAACGAAGGCACAGACACAGAGAACAGACATATGGATTCAGGAGCCGGGGAAGGAGGGAGACAAGGGACCTATGAAGAGAGTGACATGGAAATATACATTACCATATACAAAATAGATGGCCAATGGGAATTTGCTGCATGACTCAGGGAACTCAGATCAGGGCTCTAAAACAACCTAGAGGGATGGGATGGGGGTGGAGGTGGGAGGGAGCTTCAGGAGGGAGGGGACATAGGTATTCCTATGTCTGATTCATGTTGATGTTTAGCAGAAACCAACACAATACTGTAAAGCAATTATCCTTCAATTGAAGATAAATTTTTAAAAAGGAGAGAAAAAAAGAGCTATTGGGTCTCTCAGGGGTGAGAGTGTCAGTTCTCTTATGACAGGATTAGCATTTTAGAAGTAACTCTGGGGAAAATACAATGTGCTTTTTACCTTGAAAACTCATTTAGCACAGATAGATTTACCATTTATGTTATTTTCAAATCATATCACACATATTTTGTTCAACAGAATGCTATCTTGTTTTATCTATTCATAATTAGATAATTCTGTAAGTGAACAGAATGAAAAGAGAATAATACATTTGTTAGAATCATCTTAAATTGAGGTTTAATTAATTCCTCACCTACGCTATCATAATTATTATAACTTCTGATTTTTGCACGGTACTTGCATTTAATTAAAATTTTTTTCTATTTTAAGGCTCCTTTACGCTTGTTTAGAATTGAGCAGCATTTTGATTTATAAGTATCCCTTTCTCCCACTCAGTTTCTTAAAGTTCTACCTCAACTCAGGCCTGGAGAAGGATGTGGCAACCCACTCCAATACTCCTGCCTGGGAGATTCCATGGATGGGGGAACCTGGTAGGCTACAGTCCATGGGGTCGCAAAGAGTCTGAGTAACTTCCCTTTCTTTCTTTCTGTAGTTCCTTCTGGAGAAGGAAATGGCAACCCATTTCAGTGTTCTTGCCAGGAGAATCCCATGGATGGAAGGGCCTGGTGGGCTACAGTCTATGGGGTTGCAAAGAGTCGGACACAACTAAGCAACTAACACACACACACACACACACACACAACTCAGGCCTCCTTGCAAAGGTCTTCTGTGTTCATCTTACTCTCCTTCTTTCTTGAACTATTGCTTTACTTTGAGTCAGTACCATGAAGTTTAGTATTAATGAGCCTCTACAGAGCCTAGCTGCCTTAATTATACTCTATACTTACCTTGAGGGTTCTATGTAATATTCATATTTATAAAGAAGTACTCATGTTTGTTTCAAAAGGAGACATAAGGGAAAGATCATCCTTTTTAAAATGACATTTCCTAAATTAACTATAGCATTTTCAGAACCGTACTTTTTCATGCTAGGGCTATATTAAACTTACCAGTAATAGGCTTGGTGCAGGCGGCACACTTTTTGGCATAAAGATGGTTGTAGCAGTCCAGACAGAATGGATAGTCATCTCTGGACATAAACTCTTCCTCACAGAGCTCTTTCCTACAGCCGCTGCACAGAAAACACTCCTTATGCCATGGCTGGTCACGAAAAGTTATCCCACCTGAAGTTATGACCTGAGAAGTGATCACAAAAAAGGCGATGGCCATGGAATGTCTTTTGTGATTCTCTGCTTTGTCCACAAGTGGTTCTTCGAGCTACCCTATCACCTTGCGTCAGGATGTCTTTTTCCTGTGATTTTTTTGAACCAAAGTAAAACAAAAGGCTATCTCGATCAAATAGAACTGACGAGAATTATCCTAATTTTTCTCCTACAGTGGCATAGGAAAGAAGCAGGGTCATGATGAGCTCAGGAAGATGAAAAGATATAAGCCCTTGATTTCTTTGCTCATCTTTCTCTTTCTTGTTGATCTTCAAAGATCTGCCATTAGACTTAAGATACTTTCTATGCTATGTTCTTATGTTCACATATAACTTCTAAGAATCCTAAAAAAAAGCTATTTTTTCCTGAATGCTTTATTCAGCAGGAGCAACCCTGAAAGGATTTGCTCAGCACCATTCCCGGGTGGTGCTAGTGGTAAAGAACCCATGTGCCAGTGTAGGAGCTCCAGGAGATTCAGGTTCAGTCCCTGGGTTGGAAAGATCCCCCGGAGGAAGAAATGGTAACCCACTCCAGTATTCTTGCCTGGAGAATTCGCATGGACAGAGGAGCCTAGTGGGCTACAGTGCATGGGGTTGAAAGAGCTGGACGTGACTGAAGGAACTTGGCATGGCACGCATCATCTGCTGATAATGACTAATATTTCTAAGGTGTTTTTTCAGTCTTTAGTCCTGTGCTTAACCTGTTCTTAACATTCTCAATATCCTGACACAGTATCTTCCCTCTTTAGAGATGAACCACTCCAGAGAGTTAGAGCAGTTACATCTCTTGCTAGGGACACAGAGAGTGAGAATTCAAACCTGCAGCCTGATTCCACAATCTGTGTGCCTAACCACGAACATAGTACTGAGACGAGATTGCTTTGCACTGAAAAGCCACTGAGAAATCTTTGTTGAATGAATGAAGAAACACCAAAGGAAGAATGTTTGAAAGCGATTCTAGTATGTCCTAGCACAAACGGGATGACTGTGGGCAACTGCGTGTTTTCAGCGCTAGGATTCAGTCATAAGTGCTGTACATTGAACCGTAATGTGTGATGTGTTAGGGTTTTGCAGAGATGCTTGTTACTCCTCCATAAAATATTTTCTAACCCAGTTTAATCCATGGATTCTACCTTTTAAAAGACTGAGATATCTCTATTTAAAAATCAGATGGAAAAATATTAGACAACTTTACTTGTGTAGCAATTTTTAAGTCCTAGCATCTTTCAAATCCATGGCTACTGAGCTCTTGGGGGTGGCTGGGGAACCTGGCAAGCATTCATAGAAATGTCTTCTAATGACTGAAGCAATGTGATATCTGAGATGGCGCCTGTAGTCTTTGTATGCAAATTAACTAGATATAGAAAAAGTCTATTCTAAGCCGTTCTATTGTGACAAATTAAACTGTCTATGCTGTAGGCTTTTGAAAAGATTATCCTAAAGATATTTAAAATTTTTCCAATGAATACCTTAATAATTAAATTTGATATAAAGTTATTTTTTTGTAAATGAGAAAAAAATATATACTGTTCTAAATAAGTAAATGGGAAACATAATGGTGTGTGTGAACTAAAGCAATTTAAAATACCCCCTACTGACTTCAAATGCCTTACAACAGGCACAGCAGAATTCAGGATTCTTTTGATTTGTTTGGTCAAATGATTAACAGGCAAGGCTTAAAAGATTCAAAACTTGAAAACTGTATTCACAGCAAAATGAAACTTGATGTATACACTAAAGATTGTTTCATTACGGAGATGAAACTCTGGAACATTAAAAATAGCTTGTTTGTGATTATATTCCTTTTGAAGAGGCAGACAGGCTAAGATGAAGTCTAATATCCAAGCCTGGTTTTTGATACTGATTGATCCCAGGATTTAGAACATGTTTCTTCTCTGGCAAAGTGGAGTCAACAATGATTTTGCACTCAGTGGATGACAGCTGATCAATTTTAGAACATGTGAAACTTGTGGAGTTTGAATTCAAAGGACTGTTTGAGGTTACTTCCTTTCTGGTAGAAAATACATTTTAGTTTCAGAAAATAAAATCTATGAAAAAATTCTGTGGGCTGGTTGTCAAGTAGTTTTTGCTTATTTTCTTTTGTTTTATATTTGGTCTTTGGCTTGGGTTGAAACAAATTGTTTTTCTTCAGCTTGGATCATCTTGATTAGAAACATTTATATCCAGTTTTCCTTAAAGGACTTGTGGTTTTAAAAAATTAAATAGAAAATAATCTGGCATGTTGTGATCTGTCTACTACCCAATACAAACATTTCATAAATTTCTGGGGACTTAAAATCATGTCCTAAATATAGGGCAGGCTCCTCTAACCTGGGAAACATCAGGGCTTTGGCCCCAGACAGTGCTCAGCTATGATATACTAGAGAAGATATTTGAATCTTGAATAGCACTGAAGGAAACTTTACATCGTGTGCCCAACAAATGATTTTAAAATGACTCCCACAAGTCTCATTTTAGTGTGAGTCCTTAAGAAACACAGCCTAAAAATGGCCAATTTAGTTGTCCCTCAAAACAGTCAGGTCAATCTGTCCGTTTTATTTCCATCATCTCTTTCTAAATGCATTTCATTGACTTTTGCAGAGCTTCATCTTCATCTGTCTCAGGGTCATAGTCTCTAACTGTTTCTTGTAAAGTCACTTTCTAAGTCAGTATTTCTGATAGAGTAATGGAAGTCTCCATGGTTGAGATGGTTTTATGTCATGTTACTTTCAGTTGTAATTTTCAGCCATCACAATCCTAAAGGAAATCAGTCCTGAATATTCATTGGAAGGACTGATGCTGAAGCTGAAACTCTGATACTTGGGCCACCTGATATGAACTGGCTCATTGGAAAAGACCCTGAAAGATTGAGGGCAGGAGAAGGGGAAGACAGAGGATGAGATGGTTGGATGGCATCACCGATTCAATGGACATGAGTTTGAGCAAGCTCCAGGAGTTGGTGATGGACAGGGAAGCCTGGTGTGCTGCATTTCATGGAGTCGCAAAGGGTCGGACAGCAACTGAACTGAACTATCGTGTAATTTAATAATTGTAACTTAGGAGTTTATCGATGCCTCCTCAAATGCAGTATCAGTATTTTAAATATATGTAGAAATTCACTGTGTGTGTTAATTTGTAGATAATGACATGCTAGCTGTCTGGATGCAAATATGCAAATAGTCTTAAGAGATCTGCTAGAGTAGCCTGTCAGAGAAGGCAATGGCACCCCACTCCAGTACTCTTGCCTGGCAAATCCCATGGATGGAGGAGCCTGGTAGGCTCCACGGGGTCGCTAAGAGTCAGACACGACTGAGCGACTTCACTTTCACTTTTCACTTTCATGCATTGGAGAAGGAAATGGCAACCCATTGTTCCAGTGTTCCATTCTCCAGTGTTCTTGCCTGGAGAATCCCAGGGATGGTGGAGCTTGGTGGGCTGCCATCTATGGGGTTGTGAGAGTTGGATATGACTGGAGTGACTTAGCAGCAGCAGCAGCAGAGTAGCCTGTAGATCAAAAGTGTTTAGAAACCACTGTACTGAATTAGTACATGTTACCATGATTCAGGCTTTCTGATCACAACTTACAGGGGTATTTGAAACTTATGATACCTCACAGGTCAAGGATTTCTTTGAGAACATCAATATATATTAATGGATTACAGATATGTTATCAAGGTGATAGAGATGAGTGACTTTTTCATATAAAAGCTTAGAGGATAAAAAAAGAATTGTACCAAGTTTACTTGAAAAATGTGACTTTTTTTCCTATTGGAAAAGTTTGAATGGGTATCCAAGTTAAAAGGCCCTACATGAAGCTTTGCAACTGGAGGCGAAGGAAACCACTTGCAGTGCTTAGCCTTCTTTCTGTCTAATGAATGAGTTTCCCTAATGATCTTGTCACTCTTGAGTATCATTCTCTTATCTGTCTACTGCTAGAAATATGAAAGCTTCAAGCCAAGAAGACATTTACATTGCTTGGATATAAAGTGAGGAGTGAGATATCCTGTTTAAATTGGTTCCCTTAGTCACTCTGTGAGACAAATCCATCTCCCTCTGAAATTATATGGATCAAAAATTTTCTAAGAAATATTTGTATTCAAAGAGAGATGTGGGTCCTTCACCAGAATACATGAAATCTTGCATGAACATCAGTGAATGGAACTGGAATATCAAATCACTTGAGCTTTTGAAACATTAAATTCATGTTCTGGGTGGCATTTTATGGTGATAAAAATAGATGGGCTTCCTCACTGTGACAGGTAGTGCTTTTGAACTTGATGGAATTCAGTACCAACGTGAGTGTGCAAAGATGGCTATAATATGATAGTATCAGCAAATATATAATGTTGCTAAAAAGCAATGGTTTGGAAGATTTCATAAGCTTCATGCTTTATAGATATTTACCTTCTTACAAAAGCTGCAGTAGTGAGCAAACTCCTTCTCAAAACATGGCACACAGTAATTGCCACTCTCTTTGGAAATCAAAGGTTTAGTTCCTATTGGCTGTCGGCAGTGCTCACACACAAAGCAGGTTTCATGCCAGTAGTTACCCTTAAATTCCATTTTGCGGGAACCTGGACCCCAAAAGTAAGAGTCTATTAGTACAAATCAAGTTTCATTGTTTTCTTTTAAGCAGTAATACATCACATCACTTAAACTATATGTTAAGGTGATAAACTAATCAGCCACATAGAAAAAAAATAGTGTTTGGTTTCCAAAACATTTATCTGAAAAAAGAGGTCAATAGAGTTCAGCCACAATGATGGTGAATCACTCTTTCACTGGAAATTCTTGTGCTGTTTCATAATTTTATGATGTGAAAGGACTATAAAAGTAGACTCTGAAAGGCTGCACATGGTTTAGATAAATTGGGCCATAATAAGAATTACAAGGATATTAGGAATGCCCAGGGCACAGACTCCTGAGATTGATGTTGTGCAGTTACAGTCTCCTAGAAAAACTTTGAATCTATAATAAGAAAATGAGAGAGAATTGTTCTTATGCTGCTGTCCATAGGTATTGAGAAGAGGATCAGTGAAGAGGATTATTACTTGCCTAAAGGTGTAACAGGTTACATGGATCCTTGCTTTCCCTGAGAGAAAAGAAAGATGACTGACCCTCAGACCGTGTTTGTTGAGATACAAAATGATGCTTGATTCCATTCTCCTATGATGGCTGTGCTTTTTGATGCTATTGGTTCTGCCTAGGACAGGGTGTTTAATGCAGTTTTAGCATTATTTATTGGTGTAGATTTTATTCCCTGGTTCAGTTTCTGGTTCAAAATGTTTCTATGAATTATGTTTATGACAGTATATAAAAGACAGTACACTTGGCCCATTGGAAACAGAAAGTATAATCTTTTCATTTCTAAAGTACACTAAATGAGATAAAGAGATAGTAAGAAATATGTCTATCTGAAAAGCAGGATTTTGTGTAATAGTCCCCTTTATCTGTGAAGGATACATCCCAAGATCCCAGTGGATGTGTGACACTGCAGAAAGCACCAAACCGTGTGTGTGTGTGTGTGTGTGTGTGTGTGTGTGTGTATGTATACCATGTTTTTTCCCCTGTACATACAGACCTATGTTTAAGTTTATAAATTAGGTATTGCAAGAGATTAATAACAATAAAACAGAACAATTATAACAATATACTAGAATAAACATTATGTGAATGTGGTCTCTCTTTCTGAAAATATCTTGCTGTACGAATTGAATGCCTTTTCCATCTTATCTAAGTACTTACCATGCACTGTGGCCGTAACTTGCAGTTTGAGGCATGACAGCAAAACTAGCATAAATTTCTTTTTCCTTCTTCATGATTTCATGGATGGGGAATTTGTTCTTACATTAGATCTTAGTAACCTCAGCATGTGATTTATTTCCTTATTAAATTAAGAACTGTCTTTTCTTAAAGGAAGAACTTTATGGCTTTTTTCCGGCATACCTGATTGCCAGCATCACTACTATTGCACTTTGTGGCCATTATTAACTAAAATAAAGGTTTCTTGAACACAAGCACTGTGATACAGCAACAGTCTGATCTGGTAACTGAGGTGGTCATTAAGTGACTACTGGGCAGGATGCTCTGGACAAAGAGATGATTCATGTCATGGAACAGGTGCAAGGAGGTTTCATCACACTACTCAGAACAGTACACAATGGAAAACTTAAGGAACTCTTATTGCTGGTATTTTCCAGTTAATATTTTCAGGCTGAACATTTTTGACCTTGGGTAACTACAACCACGAAAAGTGAAACCATGGAAGGAGAATGGGGGTACTAATGCACTACACTCTTCCTGTGCTTGGGTTTAATTTAAAGCATTGTAGCTTCAGTTATAGACCAAAAGGCCTTGAGATCTTACCAGGCATGATGGTCTTCTTGCAGTGAAAGCACTTGGAAGAGCACTCATTAGAATAGCACTCCGAGCACAGCAGGCGCTCATCCTTGGCAGCAAAAGGCTTTTCTACCAAAGAGTGATTGCATTTGGTGCAATTAAAGCATCCTTCATGCCAGTGATGGCCTTTGTAACAAAGATCCTTCGAGACAGAGAGTAAAAGTTAATTAAATGTGTTTATGATCAAACAGGCCATTTTGTAAGACAATACTAAACACTCTGGGGCTCTGGTGCTAGTAGGTTTTGCTGTTAGCTTGAGGGCATGATGTTATTGATACTATTACCTGGAGAGAGGAGACTCTGCCACAATTAGGAGCTAGAGCCTGCTTCCTTGGTTGGTCACAAAAGATAGATGGAAAATAAGGGGACTCTCCTATTTCTTCCAATTTCCTGAGATGATTTTTATTTTTAGATGATAACATCCTATTACTGTTTAAGATTTAAGTAAACAAAATCTCAACACTACTTACCTAAAGCAAAGATTAAAAAAAAGAGAAAATAGACAACAATATGCGTTCTGGTAGGAACGGGCTATATGCATGAGAGGTGTCAGGGCACAATGTCTTTAATGAATATGAAACTGATTCAAAGTTAGGAAATAAAGGTTTTTCAATCTTTATACTTCCAATTGTTTATGCAGTTAGTCATTTATACTCTTGTCATTCTAGAAAAAACACTTTAGCTGTGTAACTTTGGTCAAATAACTTCTTTAATCTTTAGCGTCCTAAACTGTCTTCCAAGATCACTGTAAGGATTAAAGCATGTGTTCTGTTTCACAGTGCTGAGCATAGTGCCTTGAACGTCAACTTGATTGATGATAGCTTTGAAAATCCTTATATCTAGTAGCAGAGCCTTAGATTATTAAAGAAAAATAGGAATCACAACACATTTTTCTGCTGATCATATGCAATAATTCTGTGAATTAAACCTACCTTGGAACCTGATTCAATTGGTTCTTTGCACTCCTCACAATAGTTAGAAAAGATACGATCATAACAAGAAACACAGTATGGATTGTCATCCTTTAGTACATATTTCTTCCCAAGAAGTGATGCCATGCAGTATTGGCAATAAAATTGAGGAGTTGTCATTTTGCCTTAATCCTATGAATAGAAAAATAATTCACATACATAAAGGCAAAATTTTTGACAAATTATAAAGCCCCAATACAGCATGAGTCAAGCACTTGAATGGATTTATATCTTCTTATATGAACACCCACCAGTTTAGGAAATATGCTGTAGTCATGGTGACACTTGGAGGGATTTAGGAAAGGCTACTCTCCCATCTTGGCAGTTCCTGTGTATTTTGCTAGCAAAATGCATCAAGCCAGCAGCCGGAGTGTGAAAAAACATCTTGTATTCATCATTCACTAATGTGGAATTCAATGAGAAAGTGATATTTGTTGAAATAGGGTGGTTTCACCTCAAGGATATAAATATGAACTGTTGATAGAGCTTTCACTAACTGTCATCACTTACTAGCTTGTTGTAGAGATCTGGGGGTGGAGTTCCATGGAAATAAGTCTTTTTTTTTCTAACTGAAACAGAAATTACTAATCAAGTACATTGTCATTTTCTATGCCATCCTTTTATTTCCCAAATCTTTGGGCTTCCTATGTGGTGCTAGTGGTAAAGAACCTGCCTGCCAGTGCAGGAGACTTAAGAGATGCAGGTTTGATTTCTGCACATTAGTTAGTTCTAAGGTCCCTTGAGACATCCTTCTTACCTGTGGCTTCACCCTCCCCAACTACACTGTTGTACCTGCCATTGAGCAATATGTAGACATGCAGTCAAAACCATCAGTGGTAGAAAAGAGCTATAGGCTTCTTAAAGTTTTAGGGCTAAACTAACATGTACACAGAAGGAAAAATAGCAGCAGCATTTTATAAAATGAAAAATATAAAGCCAAGGTTAAGAGAAGAATTATAGTTATTTTGTAAATTTAGGAAAACCATTTAACAAAATCCATGGATTTCAAAAGGTTTTTATTCAGTTGTTCAGTCATGTCTGACTTTTTGCAACCCTATAAACTGCAGCACGCCAGACTTCCCTGTCCTTCACCATCTCCCAGAGTTGCTCAAATTCATGTCCATTGAGTCAGTGATGCCATCCGACCATTTCATCCTCTGTCATCTCCTTCTCCTCCTGCATTCAATCTTCCCAGCATCAGGGTCTTTTCCAGTGAGTTAGATCTTCACATCAGGTGGCCAAAGAATTGGAGCTTCAGTTTCAACATCAGTCCTTCCAATGAATATTCAGGGCTTGATTTCCTTTAGGATTGACTAGTTTGATCACCTTGCTGTCCAAGGGACTTTCAAGAGTCTTCTCCAGCACCACAGTTCAAAGGCATCAATTCTTCGTCACTCAGCCTTTTTTTTTTTTATTGTCCAGCTCTCACATCCATACATGACTACTGAAGAAACCATAGCTTTGACTATACAGACCTTTGTCGGCAAATTATTATGTCTCTGCTTTTTAATACACTGTCTAGGTTTGTCATTGCTTTTTTCCAAAGAGCAAGCATCTTTTGATTTCGTGGCTGCAGTCACTGTCCACAGTGATATTGGAGTCCAAGAAAATAAAGTCTGACACTGTTTCCATTGTTTCCCCATCTATTTGCCATGAAGTGATGGGACTGGATGCCATGATCTTAGTTTTCTGAATGTTGAGTTTTAAGCCAGTTTTTTCACTCTTCTCTTTCACCTTCATCAAGAGGCTCTTTTAACTCTTCTTTGTTTTCTGCCTTAAGGTGGTGTCATCTGTGTATCTGAGGTTATTGATATTTCTCCCAGCAATCTTGATTCTAGCTTAGTGATTCATCCGGCCCAGTGTTTCTCATGATGTCCTCTGCATATAAGTTAAATAATCAGGGTGACAATATATAGCCTTGACATGAAAAGTGAAAGTGTTCCACTCTGTTGTTCCATGTCTGATTCTAACTGTTGCTGCTTGACCTGCTTATAGGTTTCTCAGGAGACAGGTAAGGTGCTCTGTTATTCCTATCTCTTAAGAATTTTCCGCAGTTTGTTGTGATCCACACAAAGGCTTTAGCATAGCCAATGAAGCAGAAGTAGATGTTTCTCTGGAATTTTCTTGCTTTTTCTATGATCCAACAGATGTTGGCAATTAATTAGGATTAAACACAAGTTTTTTGTTGTCACCAAAAGCAGTACCACTGATTTTCTTGGAAAATAAATATATTATGAACTATAGATACTTTCCAATTCTCCATCTCAGAAATTTGTTTTTTTTTTCAATTTTAGCAAAATGAGAAAATCCACTATTGTGATGCTTTTTTACAGAATTTTTAGTGATAGTTTTTATTTACTATATTTACATTGCATTCCCACATAGTTTGCCTTCTTTTATTTTAATGGTAACATTTTCAGCTGAGTGTCTTGCTAAATGTACACTGTCATTAAGTCCGTATATAGTAGACCTTCAGTAACAGAGAAAAGACAGGATTTGGAACATGTGTGTCTTTTCTAAGGAAGGACGAAAATTCAGACTAGAAGTTCCCAATGGAACATGCCAAAATTATCTGTGAAGAATATTGAATCCCCTATTTGCTTAATTCCATAGAAATGTCCCTTTTACACAAATACAACACACACTAAAAGGATTGCTGAGGGCTTGGAAACAGGAGGAAATAAATGTGAGTCCCTTGAAAGATTTTAAAACTCAAATTTTGTTCATGTTTACAGTGATCAAGTGTTTTATCTCTTAATAGTGAAATAAAATATATACTTTTAACTTTCATCACTTCGTATGGAAAATGCCATTTTCATTAGTCATGTATTTATTTAGTCTTAGATGTGTATAACGGAGAAGGCACTGGCACCCCACTCCAGTACTCTTGCCTGGAAAATCCCATGCACAGAGGAGCCTGGTGGGCTGCCGTCTATGGGGTCGTACAGAGTCCGACACGACTGACGTGACTTAGCAGCAACAGCAGCAGATGTGTATGATAGCACCATGAAGCATAGCCTCTCAGAACTTAGAAACTCCCAGGCTACTTCCATTTTGTGAGGCTTTTAGTATATTATAAAATGAATAAACAACCAAAGGGATCACAAAATTGGCAGATTTTCAAGTTTTTATTTTAAACCACACTTTAAATACAATCATACTTGTACCTCATTTGGTGATCAGTTGTCTAAATATAAAATCTAAATCTCTAAATATTTTATAAATATTAATATAGAAGTATATATCAATGAATATAAATACTTATCTAAATGTAAATATGGGAAGATACGGTTCTGCCCCATCTCCATCATAATTACATAATAAGTCTTGCTCCATAAAAATTCTTAACAAAATGGACCATATTTTTCTCAGTTTCTTTTAAAAGAGAAAGTACATCTTATTCCACCTGTTTTTTAAAAGCAGTGTCAAGAAGCTGGGGAGGGTGAAAGAGTCAGCCCAATATCTCAAAACTGTATAATTTTGTATTTTATAGAATGATACAGTGCGAGTAGGCATTTGGTCCAGGTCAATGTGTATTGAAATATCTACTCAGTAATAGCTGAACTCTCTGCCCTCAAGAAGTCTGGATCCTCTTAGCTCTTACCTTGGTAATAGTGAATATAATTTGAGATAGAACAAACTGAATGTTCACTCTCTCATTTTTGGTTGGGAAAAGTACACTAAGAAATCCAGTCCTCATTTTTATGAAGTCTGTCATTTAATTATGGGTATAGGAATACATCCACATAGAGTTTTCTGAAACAGGAGTGTTACCATATAGAATATGATACACATTCCACTAGAACCATAGAATTCTTAGTGATTTTAGAAAGGAGTGAGGAGCTACAGCATAGAAGACCTTCCTAGAAAGATTTTAAAGAAGTTAATCTTTTGCAAATCTGTTAGGAAGGAAGGAAGAGAACAAGGATTTTGATTAGCAGGGAAGGAAGGAGAAAAGACAATGAGAGAAGGCATGGGATTACATCCAAAGCTGGGAAATGGTAAGTCTTGCCAACAGATTTTCACCCAGGTATATTCAGGATAAAAGAAGACCTTCCAACTATTTAAAGCTATTTGAGCAACAGTTAGAACTAGACATGGAACAACAGACTGGTTCCAAATAGGAAAAGGAGTACGTCAAGGCTGTATATTGTCACCCTGCTTATTTAACTTCTATGCAGAGTACATCATAAGAAATGCTGGGCTGGAAGAAGCACAAGCTGGAATCAAGATTGCCGGGAGAAGTATCAATAACCTCAGATATGCAGACGACACCACCCTTATGGCAGAAAGTGAAGAGGAACTAAAAAGCATCTTGATGAAAGTGAAAGAGGAGAGTGAAAAAGTTGGCTTAAAGCTGCACATTCAGAAAACTAAGATCATGGCATCCGGTCCCATCACTTCATGGCAGATAGATGAGGAAACAGTGGAAACAGTGGCTGGCTTTATTTTTCTGGGCTCCAAAATCACTGCAGACGGTGACTGCAGCCATGAAATTGAAAGACGCTTACTCCTTGGAAGGAAAGCTATGACCAACCTAGATAGCATATTCAAAAGCAGACACATTACTTTGCTAACAAAGGTCCGTCTAGTCAAGGCTATGGTTTTTCCAGTGGTTATGTATGGATGTGAGAGTTGGACTTTGAAGAAAGCTGAGCACCGAAGAATTGATGCTTTTGAACTGTGGTGTTGGAGAAGACTCTTGAGAGGCCCTTGGACTGCAAGGAGATCCAACCAGTCCATCCTAAAGGAGACCAGTCCTGGGTGTTCATTGGAAGGAATGATGCTAAAGCTGAAACTCCAATACTTTGGCCACCTGATGCGAAGAGCTGACTCATTGGAAAAGACCCTGATGCTGGGAATATCTGAGGACAAGAGAAGGGGACGACAGAGGATGAGATGGTTGGATGGCATCATCAATTCGATGGACATGTGTTTGGGTGGACTCCGGGAGTTGGTGATGGACAGGGAGGCCTGGCATGCTGCGGTTCATGGGGTTGCAAAGAGTTGGACGTGTCTGAGCGACTAAACTGATCTGAACCTTTAATACAAACAGTTCTAAATAGGGTTGGGGGTAGGCAAAAATATAAGAGTATGAATTTTTCCAACTGGGTCACAGTTTTACTACCTTATTCTCTCCTAAACATAATTCTGTACTTTTTTTTTTTTTTTGCCTGTTTTCCTCCTCTTTAATCCTTTCATTATTATTTCTGAATAATCAGGGAATAATCTGTACCCACAGTTCAGTTCAGTCGCTCAGTCGTGTCCGATTCTTTGTGACCCCATGAACCGCAGCACGCCAGGCCTCCCTGTCCATCACCAACTCCCGGAGTCCATCCAAACTCAGAGTGCCATGTACACCTGCACTATGCATTATCCAGACCAGCCCAGTGGCAGAAATACCTGCCCAGCCATAAAGACCAGTTTTTCTTTTTCTGGTGCCAACAATGTAACTCCTTAGAAGACAACATTTCTTTCTCAATCCCATAAAGGGTCATGCTCACCCTCTTACATGGAAACATCTTCGATGAACTTTACATACAATGCTGATATATCATTTCCCTTAAAGACAAAAACTGGTGCAGAACAAACTGGTCAGATAACCTGGGGAGATACTGGGGTGCACCGATTGTAAGTTCTTAGCTTAAATACTTACTTATGACCTTATTAATGTTACTATGTTGTATTCTGCCTATTTAACAAGATTTTTTCCTGCATTACCAAATGTGTGACTGAACCTCTGATAAAATTAATAATGATTCCGTTCAGTTCAGTCACTCAGTCGTGTCTGACTTTGTGACCCTGTGGACTGCAGCATGATAGGCTTCCCTGTCCATCACCAACTCCCAGAGCTTACTCAAACTCATGTCCATCGAGTTGGTGATGCCATCCAACCATCTCATCCTCTGTCGTCCCCTTCTCCTCCTGCCTTTAATCTTTCCCAGCATCAGGGTCTTTTCCAATGAGTCAGCTCTTCGCATCAGGTGGCCAAAATATTGGAGTTTCAGCTTCAACATCAGTCCTTCCAATGAATACCCAAGACTGATTTCCTTTAGGATGGACTGGTTGGATCTCCTTGTAGTCCAAGGGACTCTCAAGAGTCTTCTCCAACACCACAGTTCAAAAGCATCAATTAAAAAGCTTGCTTTATAGTCCAACTCTCACATCCATACATGACCACTGGAAAAACCATAGCCTTGACTAGACGGACTTTTGTTAGCAAAGTAATGTCTCTGCTTTTTAATATGCTGTCTGGGTTGGTCATAACCCACAAGAACAGACCAAATGGCTTGTTTTCAATCATTTTCTAACAGGTAAAACTGTAGGAAAGGGGATAGGGACCATGTGATTCTTATCTCAGGAGCCCCCATCTGAGGGTTAATTTGGCAAAGATATTTAAAAATGTTTGCTTCCAAATATTTAAAATCCTTGAGCAGAGCTGATTTATGAGTCATAGGAAATCTTAATAGTAGATCCCAATTGGATAGCATTTAACTTTTCTAGGCATGAACTTAGAAATGTTAGTATCAATATCAATTAGACACTCATGTCAAGCTTTTCAATGGGATAAGAGTAGATATATTCTTGTCAAACTTCTTTCAAAGTCATTCCTCAGTTACACAACACTTTAATTACAGAATTTTTATCACTGTATCCTGAGGTTTTAGGAGACTGATTTAGAGATACACTGATACATCTAAAAACCTATGAAGATAAATAGCTCAGAAGTTCAATGTCATGGATGGACTTGGCTTTCTTCTTCCAATTCTCTGCTTTAGATTTTAGATTTTTCCCTAAAAGGATGTGAGTCTAAGGTCATAGCTTTCATGAGTGAGAATGCTGTTGGATACATGTTATTTTTAAAACTAGGAATAATTTTGTGTCAAGTAATGTTATATGGTGAGTTAATGATTAGAAGGCAAATGCTGTGAGCAATATACTCACTTATATTTTTATTATGCTGAACAGAATTAATAAATTCACAAGAAGTGTACTTCAGAGAACATCAAGCAGGAGAAAGGCAGGGACTTGAGGCCATGCAGGTCATCTTTAACATGCTTGTGTTTTCAGGGCATCACACACCATTCACTCATTCATTATATAAATAGGTAAACCTTTTTTATTTGCAAAGTAATCACCTAGAAGTCAGTGAAGGACGTAAAAATAGACAACTCAAATTCTATCCTCAGAGAGCTTATAATCTAGTAGAAAGAGGAAGGACATTTTATAACTAAACAAAAATTTGGAAGTGATAAGGAGAAATGAAAATTCATAATAATTTAGAGCAATGGTTCTAAACACGATGCATATTAGAATTTTTAAAATTTCCCCCAAAGTGCACCTGTATCCTAAACCAATGAAATCAGAATTTCTTGCGGGGTAGGGAAGGAGAACAAGTATCTTTAAGCTCCCAGGAAGTTCTAAAGTCCAGTGAGAATAAAAAAGCCCCAGTTAAGAAGAGGAAAGGGATTACTTTTAGCTTAAAAAAATTCAGAAACAACTTAGAGAAAATGGCATTTGAATGGATCGTGTGGTAGGTATTATGGATTTGTTCTCCCAACTTGGTTCTATCCTCCTCCTGGTTGGAGAGGTCAGGCAGCTTGAGATTTCTCCTGGAACCTCTTACAGCTAATATTCAGGATGAAAATTTAGCTGTTAACTCCAAACAGGTGTGTACACGGGCAGGCGGAAGCGAAGTGAAGGACGTGTTCTGGCTGCTGTTGCTGCTGGCGGGCTGAGTCATAGAGTGGTGTGTGGTTTCCACCACTCAGAATGCTTGGACTCAGGTTTTCCAGGGGCCAGGGGCTTGGTTTGGGGCTGTGAGAGACAGTCGTGGCAGTGATACTGGTGGCAGCAGCAAGTTTCTGACCTCTGGATTATGGGGCAGACTGGGTACTGAAGTGGGCAGAGAGCAGCCTCTGCCACCCTTGGAGGGACTGTTCAGATACTAACAATGAGAGCTAATGTTTCTGTGCGTTTCTTGAGAGCCAAGTACTGTGTTAACCACTTTATGCAGATTCTCTATTAATCCTCACAACAGTCCTGTAGGATGGGTCCACTATTGTGGTTCCCATTTGGCAGGTGAAAAAAACCAAAGCTTAGAGAGGCCAAGACCGCTTGAAAATGCTGAATCTAGGATTTAAACCTCCACCTATCAGAAAGTGAAGCCCAGGATCTGAGCCTGCATAAACCTCTCCTTTCCTGAAGATGTGGGGAAGGGCATTGAGACTGACCAACATAATTAGGAGGAAAGGTATTTAGACTCTATATGTGAGGTCTGAATGGAAAACAGCAAGTAAGTTATTTGAAGTGGTTGGTAGGCCATGAGAAGGTACAAATTGGAGGACAAGTTTGAAAAGGTAGCCTGGGTAAGATCATCAATGGCTTAAGCTTCAAACTAGAGATGAGCTTACTTTTTGTATAGAAAAGGTACAATCATTGATGATTGAGAATAGATGAATGAAGTGTTTTGAACTGAGATCTGTGAAAATTAATCTAGGAATAGTGACAGGATTGGAAGGTAGATACACCACAGACAGGAAACTGATTAGGAGTCTATTTTTCAATATTCCATTTAATCTACAAATAATATTATTATCTCATGTTGATGTATGGCAAAACCAATACAATATTGTAAAGTAATTAGCCTCCAATTAAAATAAATTTATATTAAAAATATTATTATCTCCATGTAAAAGGAGTTGTTTTATATATTTTGGTGGGAATATGAGGGAGAATTTTTGTTGAGGAAATAATGGCCAATCTATTAAAGCTAACAAATTCATCACATTACAAATTTAAAAAACAAAGCAAAAACTATGAACCTCACCCAGACTGAAGACACACAACGTAGGCTTCTCTGGATAAAGCTATTAAAAACTGAAGAAAAATAAGATCTTAAAAATAGGTCAAAAATATTACTTTTCAGAGTAACAATAAATTGAGAAGTTACCTACTTCTCAACAGAAAAAATGGAAGGTAGATGATGGAAAAATAAAATGGCTGGAAAAAAAATGGGAGCTTACCTAGAAGTCTATCTTTTGATAATAAAGGTGAAAAAAGACTTTTTTCAGACAATCAGAAACTGAATATATCAATAGCACATCCTTATTAAATACTTAACAGTATAATTCATGGAGAAGAATACTGAGCTCTGACTGAAGCTCAGAGATAGATGGGTGAAAAACAACCAAAATTATAAATACGTAGATGAATCTGAATAAATATTAACATAGAACAACTTTAAAGAATTTGAAAATTTAGGCAAAATGGGAAACTTCTAAGATAAGTAAAACATTAAAAGTGAACAAGAAGAAATATAAAATTTCAACTGGTTGGTAACTATTAGAGAAACTGAATTTGAAATTAAAAGTCTACATACAAGGTAAAATACAAGTTCACATGGCTTCTCCAGTGGATTTAACTAAGCTTTTAGGAAGAAATAGCAATAATATTAGCACACTATACCAAATAATTAAAAACAAAAAACATGATCCATTTAATTTTGAACCCATTAAAATTTTGATGATGTTGTCTCAGTCACTAAGTCATCTGACTCTCTTGTGACCCCATGGACTCTGGCCCACCAGGTTCCTCTGTCCATGGGATTTCTCAGGCAAGAATACTAGAATGGGTTGCCATTTCCTTCTCTGAGGGATTTTCCCAACTTAGGGATTGAACTCCCATCTCCTGCATTGACAGGCAGGTTTGTTTTTTTTTTTTTTTTAAACCACTGAGCTACCCGGGAAGCCCAAAACTTTGATACCAAAATCTAAAAACATTATGAGAAAAAATATTTAGGCCAATCATACTACTAATAATAAAATATGCAGTAATTACAAGAAAGTTAGCACAGATAGTAACTAACTGAATCCAGTGATATATGAAAAAGTTAATATGATAAATTGAGTTTATCCCAGGAATGGAGTTTTAGTTTAAAATTAAAAGAATCATTGTATTTTACCACATTTACCAAATAAAACAGAAAGCCATATTCTTAGCTTCCCATATTCTTAGCAGATGCAAAAAGACATTTGATAAAAAATTTTACTTCAATTCATGATTAAAAGCTTAGCAAACTAAGATTAGAGGAATTTTCTCAATGCAGTAAAAAATACAGCAAATATTATCCTTACTGGCAAATGTTGGTAGTTTTTACTGAGATCAGAAAAAGGAAAAGAATGTCCTTGATTATATTTCTGTTCAGTTTTATACTGAAAGTTATAGTTTATGCACTAAGATGAGAAAAAATATAAGAATTGAAAAGTAGCAAATACACTCTCATTTACTGGTAACTGATTTTTGTGCGAAAAATATCTAAGTAATTCTATATTATTAGAATTTACAAGGGAGTTATCAGTTGCTGGGTAAAATGTATAAAAATCAATTGTATTCCTACAGCAACACAGAGAAAATGAAAATTTTAAAAATATATAATTTATGATATAATTAAAAGACCTTCAATTACATTTTAATCTAATAAGAATGTGGAAAACCTCTACATAGACTACTTTGAAGGAACATAAAACTCAAAGAAGTATAAAGATGTACTATGTTGATGGACTTCAAAATTTACTTTTGTGATGGTGTTATTCGTCTTTGAGCCCTTTCAAAATATATAGGAAAATGTTTTCATTAACTTGTAACAAGGAAAGAGTTCGTAAACAAGGTGGAAAGAGTAACAGCCAAATAGGGGAATTTTAATAAATTAGATTACATTAAAATTAAGAACCACTATTTTTCAAAGGGCTTTCTTGGTGGCTCAGTGGTAAAGAATCCACATGCCAAATCAGGAGATGTGAGTTCAATTCCTGGTCTGGGAAGATGCTCTGGAGAAGGAAATGGCAACCCACTCCAGAATTCTTGCCAAGAAAACCCCATGGACAAAGGAACCTGGTGGGCTATGGTCCATGGGGTCCCAAAGAGTCAGACACGACTTAGTGACTGAACAGCAACAAATTTTTCAAAAGAGACAGAGAGAGTGAAAATGACAGCCAAAGTGTCAGAGAAGGTATTCAATGCAAGAATCAACTAAAGAATCATATCCAGAACACATAAAAATTCTACAAATCAATTAGAAAAAAACCTAGACAATCCAATAAAGGAGAGAAAAGCTCAAATAGATACTATACCAAAGAGGATATTCAAATAACCGATAAACATGAACTTGTGTTCAGTCTCATTAACAGTCACTGAAAGAGAGTTTAGCAAGTTCTTTGATACAAAACCAATATATAAATCTCACAGAATTTCTATACCCCAGGAATACAATGTTTAAAAGGTTTTAAAATAATAAAAATTATACTTGTATTAAATGTAGTACAATATATCTAAAAATTTTGATAGTAGGAGGGCTTGTCATGAAAGCCAAAACTTAAAGAAGTTAAGGCAAAGTACTAGAACTGGATAAACCAGAAGATCTGTGCAATGTAATAGAAAATCAGATCAAACATTTACACACATACAGTAATAGTTCAGTAAAAGAAAAAGTATTCAATAAATGGTACTGAAGTACCTGGTTATTCACATGTCAAAAAACTAAATTGGGTCCTACCTTACACCATATTGAAAACAGTTCTATCATCAACATAAAAGAAAAGCTTAGAATACAGTAGTAAATTTCTATGATCAGGTTAGGGAAAGTTTTTCAGAAAGATGCAAAAGCACAAGCTACAAACAAAAAGATTGATACTTTTAAAAATTTCTCACTGAAGGGTACTATTAATATTGAAAGGACAAGCCACAGAATAACAGATTATTGGATGATATTTGCCACATATATAACCGACAAAGAATTACAATGCAGGATATATAAAACATTCTCATGAATCAATAAGAATTAAAGGTAAACCAATAGAAAAATAGGCAAAATACGTAAGCAAAAATTCTTTCTAAAATATTTTAAAGGAAGCTCAATCTACTCAGTGAAATTTGAACTGACCTGTTCAGCAAATGATGAGATAATTTATACTCACAAGGTCAGAAAAAACTATCGATTCTGAAAATACGAAATGTTAGTGAGAATAAGGAGCAACGAGAACTCACACACTGAAATAAAACTGAAATATGGATGGACAAAACTACTTTGAAAAGCAATTTTTTTCATTGTATTGTAAAGGTGAACATGTGCCTTTCAAATGACTCAGTGATTTCTTGCCTAAGTGTGTGAATCATAAACCTTGCAGGGATCACCTGGGAGAATGCTCATGGCGCAGTTTATAGTAGCCCTAACAGCAGGAAACTCTGAAAATCTATCAAAGGAAAAGTGGATAAATAAGTATTAATAGATGTATGGTCATATAGCACCTGCTATACAGCAGTAAACACAGATGAATTACAGGTGCCCTCCTTAATACAGATGAACTTCACAATATTGAGTGAAACAAGTTATAAAATAGTACATACACCAGGATTGCATTTTTATAAAGTTAAAAAGCAGCCCAAGTTGATTATTTGGAATTATAATAAATATATATTATGTTATTAAACATAATAAATATTATTAAGGCTGTTAAAGCAGAGATGATAAACACAAAAATCAGGATTCAGTTTAAGATTAATTTCTGGAGTTAGATTGGAATTGGGAAGTGTCAGAGGGTTTCAAATATATAGAAAATACTTGATTTCTTTAAGCAAAATTATTTCTTATACTTTGCATATAACAGAAATATTCTTTTATATATATCTGTTTCATTTTTAATAGTTAAAAAATGAGTGGGTGGTAAATGTGCAGAAGTATTATAATATATTAAACCATTCTTTTTGTCGACAGAGAAGTAATCCAGATGCATGTAGCAATATCTTGAGGATATTTTTGCATGCTAATGGTGCTTATAGAATTTATTGTCCAAACAGGGAAGATATGAGGATAGTTGAGGGCTGATTCAAAGGGCAGTTGCTCAGGGTGATCATTTTATTTAATTTATGTATTTTTCAAGAAGAAAAACGAAACCGTATTTAAGCCAACCTGAGAATGATAACCTAGGAGATAAACTGTCAGAAACTCTGAGGAATGTCCCACTTGTTACAAGTCTAATACGCAGTTATATACATTTTCAAGACAGAGGATTATACACCCAAATGCTGTACTGATATTTTACATAAAGTTTGCTAGGAATACATAGACCAAATAAGCATGTACAAAGTGGTCATCAAATCACCATGGCCCCCTACTGAGTTGGGAGGGACCATTTAGATGCAAAAGGGAGGAGACGGAGACAAAGTTTTCTCTCTCTCAGTACTCATTTACCATGAATATGCAAAGCCGAAACGTGGTTCCAGTGTGCACGAGATTCATCTTATTACTTGGCAATCAGACATGAGCTTTGTCTTATTGCTTTCCTGTTAGAGATTACAAACTTCAAAAGAGAGGGCTTTTATTTTTTATGGTGAAGTTGAAATGTGTTAGTTTTAGTCTCTCAATCGTGTGTAACTCTTGGTGACCCCATGGACTGTAGCCTGCCAGACTCTTCTGTCCACGTGATTCTGCAGGCAATGACACTGGAGTGGGTTGCCATTCCCTTCTCCAGGGGATCTTCCCAACCCAGGGATCAAACCCTGGTCTCCTGCATTGCAGGCGGATTCTTTACCATCTGAGCCACCAAGGGGGGCTGGTAGTGCACATATAGCAATGCCACTTTCTCAGTTCGTCACACCCTCTCCTTCCCCACTGTGTTATCTATGCCTATGTCTCTTCTCTACCCTTGCCCTGAAAATAGGTTCATCAGCACCATTTCTCTAGATTCCATATATATACATTAATATATGATATTTGTTTTTTCTCTTTCTTACTATAGTCTGTATGACAGATTCTAGATTCATCCACAAAGTGCACTGTTTTTTAATTCAAAGTTTGCTGGACTTGCTGGCTTAATCTTCATCTGGTTATTCATAGTAGCCTTACTCAGCCTGTGCTAATACATCTCTGCTCATCTGGGAGTGCTGCATGACTGCTTCAATTGCCCATTCCAGTCTTTCACTGATTCTGTAAAGTAGATCTGTTTCTGCTTTTCTTTAGGAGAGAAGTTGAAAGAATTTAAATCCAAAGGGCATAAGGAATATTAAAATGATCTTGAAAAATGTTAGTTCAAAACACTGAAGTCTTTGAAACGTGTGATTGATATATAGAGCTTGGATGAAGACTAAAAGTGGATGAAGAATCTTAATTGAACTGAGATGAATTTACCTGGGCTTAATTTCCCCATTTAGTATTTTAATTTGAATTGTTGCTCTGAGGGCAGGTAGTGGGCTGATGGTCAGTACAGAGCATTTTGGAAGCCTCATTGAGCAAAGTATATTTTTCTATGCTCTATAACGAGTTACAGAAACCATGGTGATACATGTATAACCATGGCAGCTTGTCTGCCAATGCACTTGTTTCAGTTACTCTCTCCTCCCTCCCTTCCTGTTCCCCCCCACATATCTTTATTGTGGTGGTGGTGTTTAGTTGCTAAGTCATGTCTGATTCTTTTGTGACCCCAGGGACTGTAATCTGCCAGGCTCCTCTGTCTACAGGATTTTTCCAGGCAAGAATGCTAGAGTGGGTTGCCATTTCCTTCTCCAACCTGCATCTGACCCATAGATCTAACCTGCATCTCCTGCATTGGTAGGCGGATTCTTTATCACTGAGCCATCAGGGAAGCCATACCGTATCTTATGGATTCCACTTCAGAAGCATTCCTTAAATCATTGTGTATGCCCCCCACCCCCCGCCCCTTATATCTCTGATGGACAATAGTGGCTTACATAGAATTGAAGATATTATTAAAATTTTCTCATTCTATTGAGTGGAACCAAGCACATTTCTACTAGATGACTTTTGCTCTCTAAATAAGATCAGTTTCCCTGGGAATTCTAGAACATCACAATGCTCAAGAAAATTCTTTCTCAGACTCATGATCATCTCCTTTCTCTGGAGAAAAACATGACAACTTCTTTGACTATAAAACCAAGTCCATTACTTAGCATAGAGACCATTTACTACTTTGTCTACTTTCCTCACTGTCTCTTTATCCCTTCCCTAACCTTGGGCCATGTGGTACACACATACACACACTGCACATCAAACACTACACACACACACCCCAGCCTTTCACCTATGCTTTAGCCATTTCCAATGACCCAGGGGTAAAGAACCTGCCTGCCAATGCGGGAGACATGAGAGCCTTGGGTTCGATCCCTGGGTTGGGAAGATCCCCTGAAGGACAGCATGGCAACCCACTCCATTCTTCTTTCCTGAAGAATCACTTGGACAGAAAAGCCTGGCGGAATACAGTTCATAGGGTCACAAAAAGTTGGACACGACTAAAGCGACTTAGTATGCATGCGTGACTCCCTATTCTTCAAATGCACTATGTCTTTTTATACCTTTGAGCCTTCACACATGACTTTTCTTCTATCTTCAATGATCTTCTCCTTCTCAGCCCCTACCCTGTCCACCTCCTCATGGTTCAAGGTCCAGCTAAAAATCCTTCTCTGTAGCTTTCTCAGATCTCTGAGGACACAGAAGTTGCTCTCATTAGTTCATACATATGTGGGTTTTCACCACATTTGTATTGTGTGTCTTTCTCACTTCTAAGCTCCTCAAGGGAGGGATGATGCCTGCTTCTATGTGTCTCATGTCTGAGCACAGCAGGGCTTCAGCACATGCTTTATGACTGAAGAAATGAATGAATGGAAAACTTCCTATTTCCCATGAGCTTGGAGTCCAAGACAAGTCCTAATGAAAACATAGAGGATTCTATCAACAGCATAAAAGATAAAGGTTCAAGAATAAAAAAGTTAAGAATTTGCATATGTTGACTTCAATAGTAAATTAATTCATATCTATTATATCTTTGGCAAATATATCCAAGGACTGAGATAGAGATTAGGGAACAGAAGGTGAAGCTCCAAGGAAGCTTCTTGTCTATGGCAAGGAGGGTCCTTTCACTTTCTTTGAAGAAGTCAGCTAGAATGCCCTTTAAATCCCAGCTGAGGAAGGTATCAAGGAAACAGCAGAAGGTGGCTAATCTATTGATATTAGTAAAGGGTTTCTCTCTAAACTGTGGGTACCAGTAAGCTTCCATTAATAGTTTTTGAACTGTTATGATCAGATACTTCAGTTTTCTGTTGGAAGCTGCACCAGCCTGTGAATATGATTTTCAGAGACAAATCATGTCTTGACCAAGATTCCAAGGTCATTGTCTTCTGAAATCTGTGATGTTAGCTGAAGTATTGTTACACTGAAGTGTTATCTGAGTGACTGAATTTGACAGAACTTGGGTGGAGTTAAGTGGGATATATGAAGAAATATATCCTTCACAGTCTGTGTAAACTAGGGCAGATGTTTTACAGTAGAAACTTTATTTTGGGGGGCTCCAAAATCACTGCAGATGGTGACTGTAGCCATGAAATTAAAAGACACTTATTCCTTTGAAGGTTTGTCATAGACAAACCTAGACAGTGTTTTAAAAAGCAGAGACATTACTTTGCCAACAAAGGTCCATCTAGTCAAAGCTATGGTTTTTCCAGTAGTCATGTATTGATGTGAGAGTTGGACTACAGAGAAGGCTGAGTGCCGAAGAATTGATGCTTTTGAACTGTGGTGCTGAAAACTCTTGAGAGTTGCTTGGACAGCAAGGAGATCCAACCAGTCCATCCTAAAGGAGATCAGTCCTGAATATTCATTGGAAGGACTGATGCTGAAGCTGAAACTCCAATCCTTTGGCCACCTCGTGCGAAGAACTGACTCACTGGAAAAGACCCTGATGTTGGGAAAGATTGAAGGCAGGAAGAGAAGGGGATGACAGAGGATGAGATGGTTGGATGGCATCACCGACTCGATGGACATGAGTTTGAGCAAGTTCCAGGAGTTGGTGATGGACAGGGAAGCCTGGTGTGCTGCAGTCCATGGGGTCGCAAAGAGTCAGACACAACTGAGCGACTGAACTGGACAGTAGAAAAATTTTAATTCTCAGATTTGAAAATACTAAGGAGTTAGAATAACTAATAAAGTTATACTCTTAGGTTTTTCCTTTGTTTCTTTTCCTAGTTCTGATGGTGGAGTTGAGTAGACCTGTGTATACTTTATTATCTGGTTTTTCCTTATAACCCAACACATAATATACAGAGAATACTGGGTTGGAATGCAGAGGCTATAGTTTGTTGCAGTAGTTGCTTTAGCCCTAGCATAGAAATGAGTGCTGGAAACAATCTAATCTTTCTGGCACTTACTTTCCTTAACTATGAAATGAGAACATCATTAGCAGCATATGGTCCCACTGAAGTATCAAGTGAGGTTGGGATGGAAAAGGCATGAGTGAGTTGGCTGTAGGTGTACTCGACTTGATGGAAAATGTGCAATTATAACTGTAGCTCCCATTTTGAAGAAGGAGGCTATTTTCATAACCCCTCAAACACTACTTTTGAAAACTCAACAAACAATTTTAAAAATAACTAAAGCCATAACTTCAGGCCATTAATCAAAAATAACCTAAAACAAGCATCATAGAATTGTGGTGGAATGTTTGATATTAGTCTCTAGGGGTGTATTCACAAGCTCAGTTTGTTGGAAGCTGAATGTTTTGTGTAGAGAGGTCAAATGAGAATTCTCCTGAGAGCTGATGCCACTGCTCTCCCATGAAACAAAACAGCTGACAAGAGCTTTCCATCTGGTTAATTTGTTCTGTGTATACTAACAAAGAAAACAACTGCTTTGTATTCTTAGAGGGATTACTTTCAGAATCATGTAGTTATGGCAGCTATTACTGACACAGAGGTAAAATGTAGTTCATGGTACTATGTAAGAATAACCATATTTTATCAAATGTTATATTCTTTACAAAATAGAAAAAGTAGGGCTCTTAAAAATACATGATTTTAATACCATCCTTGAGTCTTTTCCTCACTGGGATATAAGAAAAATTTCAAGACATAAAGAATACCACTTTTAAGGTGAAACTGCATTATCTAGGCCTCTGCCTATTGAAATACCAAATTTCTGCTTTTAAATCCATCATTAGGCTTGTCTCAGTTTTTATCCTGAAGGTACCACTATCATTTCAATAGGTATAGGTTGTCTTCCCTTCTACTCCCTGTCAACTTGCTGTTATTTCTGTGAAAGTTGTTCTGGAAGAGCAAATACTGTTCCTAGGTTCCCTGAGGATCTCCTCAAAGTCTTGAGTTCTCATTTAGTGCTGGGGTTTGGTATATACAAGACTAGACTATTCGCTCAGTTGTGTCCGACTCTTTGCAACTCCGTGGACTGTAGCCCACCAGGCTCCTCCGTCCATGGGATTCTCCAGGCAAGAGTACTGGAGTGGGTTGCCATTTCCTTCTCCAGGGGATCTTCCCAACCCAGGGATAGAACCCAGATCTCCCACATTGCAGGCAGATGCTTTAACCTCTGAGCCACCAGGGAATCCCGGTATATACAAGGACTGAACTAAATGTGGTAGTTTATGTAAATGTGTTTCACATCGAGTCTGCACATGGTAGTGGCAGGGTATTTCCTGCCTGTGAATCCCCCAAATCAACCTCATTTCCTGGAAGTGGATTCTAATCTAAACATAACTCCAGATCTGATGTAAATATTAGAGAATATTTCCTTTACCCATTTCTAAGCTTTTTGAAAAATTCAAGTACTGTATGGAATACTGAAGATAGTAGTTGTGATAGGTTTTTGGTTCTGTTTTGTTTTGCTTTGGTTGGTCTTCTTTTCTGTTTGAGGTCATCTTCTTCATGCTCACCATCTACTGTCAGTATCTGAGCTCTGTGTGCCATGCTGTGCTAAGTTGCTTCAGTCATGTCTGACTCTTTGAGACCCCATGGACCATTGCTGGTCAGACTCTTCTGTCCCTGGGATTTTCCAGGCAAAAATACTGGAGTGGTTGGCAGTTCCTGCTCCAGGGGATCTTCCTGCCCCAAGGACTGAACCCACATCTTTCATGTCTCCTGCACTGGCAGGGCATTCTTTACCTCTACCACCACCAGGGAAACCCCATCTGAGCCGGAGTAGTTTTCTCAGCATTGGGGAGGGAACTCATTGATTTGTCTACTTAACACTGTTTCTACCTGCTGCTTCTTGCATCTGTTGAGAAATACAAGTATATTTAGCAAGAAGTGTGACCTGCCACTGTAGAAACTAAGTCTACTCTAGAAGGACTGAATCTCTAACACATGCTAGTCAGCTGAATTCCTTACAGGGCCAGGTATTTGAATTTACAAGATCACAGGAGAATTTTTCTATGGCCTAGTGGAATGTGCTTCATCAGACAGGAAATGCAATGTCTTTTGTACCTTTTTTCCTTCAATTTTTGAGTTCTATGTCATGTGTTATAAAGACACTGTGATTTGATCACTATAAAACCAAGACAGCTCTTTTCATTTCTTGGTGTTTTAAAATAAACTCTAATTTCCTTCCATAATTAGTAATGAGAAAACTCTATCCTTCTCAATTAATTCACCTTAAGAAGATGATAAGCATATTCACTTTACACAGTGGCTTGAGAGCAGGTTAGGGTAATAACCGTGGACCCAGAAATTTAGGAAAGATGAGCTGAGTGCTCTAATCACAACAGTCTGGTCAATGCATCTTAACTCCATGTAATCATGAAAACCTAAAAGTAATGCTACTCAGAATATAGAAGAATCAAGCAAAAAATGCTTTCCGTGATTTTTCTTCCAATAAATATGTTTTAAAATATGAGAAACCACTTCTATTCTGATGAAAAATAATATTAGAAACTCTCCAATGAAGTGAAGAGTATGCTTTATTTGGAAAGTGGCCAATATAAAATGATAAATGTATCCTTTATCTAATAGACCCTATAAAGTAGTTTTCTAAGTCAAAAAACGGCTTAAAAATGACAACTCCAGTTAAACAAATTAAGAACTTTCAGTCATTTAACTGAGGGCACTAAGTAAGAGTTCACAATCAACCACACAGTTCTTTTCTGACAATAAGACAAGTCTAACCATATAATATACTGGTTTTTATGTATCCTGGCATTAATGTGTATTATAGATTCTTTTGGTTTATGACCTTCTTCTAATTCATAAAACATAATGATGGAAGAGGAGCTCTTTTCTGGGCCTTCTGAAATAGAATCTATCAACAGTTCTATTTCAAGTATTAACTTAAAGCTGCAGACATTTTTGCATTTTAAGATATATGAATTTACATTATAATGTATATGTAAAGTACATGAGTTACATTTACAAGTTGTGTTTCTCTTAGATAATTTTTATATTCTAACTCCTATTGTAAATTATGGAGGAGGAGGAGGGGTTATTGTACTCCTTACGACCATAATGTGGGCTCACCGAGGGCAAGCACTGTATCTTTGTTCTTGTTCAGTCGCTAAGTCATATCTGACTCTTTGCTACCCCATGGACTGCAGCACGCCAGGTTTCCCTGTCCTTCACTGTCTCCCAGAGTTTGCTCAAATTCATGCCCATCGAGTTGGTGATGTTATCTAACCATCTCATCTTCTGTCGCCCCTTTCTCCTTTTGCTTTCACTCTTTCCCAGCACTGAGGTCTTTTCCAATGAGTCAGTTCTTCACATCAGGTGGCCAAAGTATTGGAGCTTCAACATCAGTCCTTCCAATGAATACTCAGGGTTGATTTCCTTTAGAATTGACTGGTTTTATCTTCTTGCAGTCTAAGGGACTCTCAAGAGTCTTCTGTAGCATCACAATTTGAAAGCATCAAAGAAGCTCAGCCTTCTTTATGGTCCAGCTCTCACATCCATACCTGACTATTGGAAAAACCATAGCTTTGATTAGATGGACCTTTGTTGGCAATGTGATGTCTCTGCTTTTTAATATGCCATCTAGGTTTGTCATAGCTTTCCTTCCAAGGAGCAAGTGTCTTTGAATTTCATGGCTACAGTACTGTCCGCAATGATTTTGGAGCCAAAGAAAAGAAAATATGTTACTGTTTTCACTTTCTCCCCTTGTATTTGCCATGAAGTGATGGGACAGATGCCATGATCTTAGTTTTTTTTGAATACTTTTGAATATTGAGTTTTAAACCATTTCACTTTCCTCTTTCACCTTCATCAAGAGGCTCTTTACTTCCTCTTCACTTTCTGCCACTAGGGTGGCATATCTGAAGTTGTTGATATTTCTTCTGGCAATCTTGATTCCAGCTTAGTGATTCATGCAGCCTGGCATTTCACATGATGTACTCCTCATATAAGTTAAATAAGCAGGTGACAATATACACCCTGATGTACACTTTTTCCAATTTGGAACCAGTCTGTTGTTCCATGGCCGGTTCTGACTGTTGCTTCTTGACTTGCACATGGATTTCTCAGGCAGGTGAGATGGTCTGGCATTCCCATCTTTTTAAGAATTTCCCACAGTTTGTTGTGATTCACACAGTCAAAGGCTTTAGCATAGTAAATAGAATTAGACATTTCTGTGGAATTCCCTTGCTTTCTCTATAATCCAATGAATGTCAACAATTTGATTTTTGGTTCCTCTGCCTTTTCTAAGCACAGCTTGTACATCTGGAAGTTCTCAATTCATGTACTGCTGAAGGCTAGCTTGAAGGATTTTGAGCATAACCTTGCTAGCATGTGAAACGAGGCACAATCGTACAGTAGTTTGAACATTCTTTGGCATTGCCCTTCTTTGGGATTGAAATGAACACTGATCCTTTCCAGTCCTGTGGCTACTGCTGAGTTTGCCCGATTGCTGGCATATTGAGTGCAGCAGTTTATCGGCATCATCTTTTACGATTTGAATTAGCTCAGCTGGAATTCCATCACCTTCACTAGTTTTGTTCTTAGTAGTGCTTCCAGAGACCCACTTAACTTTGTATCTTTATCTTACTCATTTCTGCACTCCACATGGAGCCTGAAAGTGTCCAGCACTTACTGGATGATCTTTTAAAGTGTCTCAGATAAAACTTACAGTCACTTTTTACTGAAAGTGATGATGACTCAAGATCAAGAAAATAAGCTGAAGTACCTCCCGTTTTGAATATTCTGTTGGAAGGCATCCTTATGAATCTCTAGAGACTAGAAGCATGCCAGGTATAAACTATCTTCCCTTAATTTCTAAGGAGGAGACACTGGATACTCTTTCTTTCCCTCTGAACTGGTAGGGCAAGTCAGAGGGTAGCAAATGTCTTGTCTTTGCAAGTCTACCAACAGTTTAATAGATGGATACAGGTTTGGAGTAGATGTCTCTTTAGACCTTTTAATTCAGTTTTCAACAGTAATAGTCACTGCAGCCTTTATATTCCTGTGAACCTCTAGTAGGGATTCTCCTTGGTCCTTCACAGACCATGGGTGAGGGTGGCAATCCCAGGAGTCCGCCACTGAGGGCTGACCATAAGGCATAAGTGCCCCTTTTCATAGGAACACAATTTCCACTCATTCTCGAAATTCTTAACTCTCAGTTGATCATTTTCATGACCTTTGCATGGACAAGTCAAAGAACCAGTTTATAAAACTACTCTAATCATCCCATTTGGCATTTTGGCAGCATCTAAATACATATATGGCAGAAAAATATGACATTTGTGTTCTGCCTTATAAGGTAGAATATTGTAAATCATACCCATAGATGGTGCTTTGAAGCAAATTAGATAATATATATCAAAATACCTTAAAACCATTATGAGTTATGGAAAACTAAACCTTGCTGAAATATATAGGAATTAATGGTAGATAGAAAATTTTAAGAATATATATAATTTGTTATCCTAATAGTGCTATAACATTTGGTACTGATCAAAAAAAGCTTACCTTCTCATTAATCAACATTTAACTTAAAAATACCTAGTCACTCTTGAAGAAACTCAAAACAGTGATGAAGAGACTGGGAAGGTAGTGAGATTTATTTTCTGCTTGTATATAGTCTTTTGTACCTTTTGAATTTTGTACCAAATGACCTATTTTAAAAACTAAATGAAATCTTAACACAAATCAAAAGACTGAACTTACTTAAGTCAATTGTTTTTGATGATAGAACATAAGGACTAGAAGAGATAGATGAATTTTAGCTCCTTATTTTACAGGGATAGAAACTAAACTCCAAAGAGGATGTTTATAGATCTAGTATTTTTTCTGGAAAAATGGAATGTATCTTCCAAATAAAATTTTGTAAATACTTAAAAGGAAATACCCACATTGCTAATCAAAACAAATTTTAATAAAATTCAGACTAAATTACTAGTTAGTAAAGATTGAACTTTAGGACCAAATTGTTAAATAGAAATGAGATTTTCTTTAAAATCAGCCAAAATTTAATGCCAGTTTGTGACCCATTTAAAGAGTCTTACATGTACCACCGTTTTGGTAGTTTCACAAATAGTCTCTCAACTTTGCTCTGCATGATCTCATTTCTCTAAAAGAAAGAGAAAGAATTGACTTCCACTTTCCAATATATTAGTTGTACAACCAGCCAATCTTTACTTCAATAGTTTACTAAAATAATTAAATCTCAGTCATTACGACAAGGATGAGGAAAGATAGAGAAAGAAGGAAGGAAGATGTGGAGACGTAGAAGATTTATAGAGAAACTTGGAGAAAGGAATCCCCTATAGATACAATAAGATATTTAGAGAGAAAGCATCTAGTACTGCAGTCATTTTGACATTTTTTGTTCTCTTTAAAAAATGCTTCTGATTTCAGCCCATTTCACAGTACCACTAGATCTAGGAGCTGAGAGGGATTTTTGAAATTCTCTACTTTATTCCTCTCATCTATCATGTGAGAAAAACTGAAGTCCAGGAAGGCAAATTGACTTTTTTTAAGCTTACAGAGTGGTCACTGAAAAAACTTCATCCAGAATTCAGATCTCCAGGCTCATTATAGAAGCCATTTGCTATGGCTGTTTTCATACAAACACAGGCAAAAACTTTGTATGAAATGACAGCTTTGGTTACTGCTGTGATTTTTTTAAAAAAGAGAAGAGGTGAAGTTCACTTCAGTTCAGTTGCTCAGTCACATCCAACTCTTTGCGACCCCATGGACTGCAGCACCCCAGGCTTCCCTGTCCATCACCAACTCTCGGAGCTTGCTCAAACTCATGTCCATTGAATCGATGATGCCATCCAACCATCTCATCCTCTGTCATCCCTTTCTCCTGCCTTCAATCTTTCCCAGCATCAGAGTCTTTTCTAATGAGTCAGATCTTAGCATCAGGTGGCCAAAGTATTGGAGCGTTAGCATCAGTCCTTCCAATGAATTCAGGACTGATTTCCTTTAGGATTGACTGGTTTGATCTCCTTGCAGACCAAGGGACTCTCAGGAGTCTTCTCCAACACCACAGTTCAAAAGCATCAATTCTTTGGCACTCAGCTTTCTTTATAGTCCAACTCTCACATCCTTACGGGACTACTGGAAAAACTATAGCTTTGAGTAGATGAAACACTTTTGATAAAGTAATGTCTCTGCTTTTTAGTATGCTGTATAGGTTTGTCATAGCTTTTCTTCTAAGGGGCAAGTGTCTTTTAATTTCATGGCTGCAGTCACCATCTGCAGTGATGTTAAAGCCCAAGAAAATACAGTCTGTCACTGTTTCCACTGTTTCCCCATCTGTTTGCCATGAGGTGGTGGGACCAGATGCCATGATCGTAGTTTTCTGAATGTTTAGTCTTAAGCCAGCTTTTTCACTCTCCTCTTTCACTTTCATCAAGAAGCTCTTTAGTGCTGGCACTATCTGTATCTGGCACTCTACCTTTTCACTGTGTCCAGGTTACAGCCTCACATGCATGAAGAGAGACGATCATTACATGCCTCAAGGCAAGCTGCCACTAGCTGTACAAAACCATGTCATTAGCCTCAAAAGCAAGTACATGTTCCCCCGAACATTCGAGACAATTCAATTTCTATTGATTTTTGCTATAGTTGTGTGTGTTAGTTGCTCAGCATGTCTGACTCTTTGCATCCCCATGGACTATAGCCAGTCAGGTTCATCTGTCCCTGGGATTTTCCCAGGCAAGAATACTGGAGTGGGTTGCCATGCCCTCCTCCAGGGGCTCTTCGTGACCCAGGGATAAAACCTAGATCTCCCACACTGCAGGCAGATTATTTAGCTTCTGAGCTACCAGAGAAGCCCTTTGTTATAGTTATTACTGATTAACTGTGCAGTTGGGAAGAAAAGCTTTATATTCCGCATCCTCACCTAAAAAATTGAGGTAATGATGTGTGTGCATGTGTGGTATGTGTGTTTGTGTGTATGTATGTGTGAGTTTATGTGCCATGAAGAGGGAGTTTAGGTTTGGGTTGGAGAAGGAGTGGAGATTAAGGCTAACTAATTTTCCTAGTATTTATACCTGAAGCAAAATAATCTTCCTACCCAGAATGTGATTTAAAAAGATACAAGGCAGGGTTATATCCTATACTTTGTTGATAACACTAATCAGTAATTACAAGCTACTCTCTTGACAGTTTCAAATTTGTTGGTGATGGAGTGGGTGGCCACTGAAATAGTTATAGGGTAATCTTTAAAATCAGCTTTAATTTTTATCTGTTCTCAGTCTCAGAGATTTAACCAGAGTCAGTTCTTGGTATCTGTCGAAGGAAAATGATTGGACCCAAAGTAGTCACACCTTCACTCAGCACTTGTGGGTTACAGCTTTGGCAATACAGTGTGTGGATCTCAGGTTGCTTGTGCTAATTCTGTGTATAAAGCAAAGGGGAAACCTGTTGTCATTCCTTTGGAAACCAAATGTTCACAGTATTAGTTGACAAGTACTGGTTACGATTTTATTTTCATTTTCACCCCAGGCCTCACTCTATGTGTGAATTTTTAAGGACTGCCAACCTGTCACACTAGCCGTAGCAGAGCCCTCTGCCTTGTTCAGGCTGTGTCCCTGGCACCTGAAAGAGAGCCTGGCCTAAGTATGTGTTGAATGAATGCAGGAAGAAAGCTGAAGCTTTGGCCATAGGATCTTAACTATTTAGGGTCAAACTGCCACTCCCCTCCCACTTTAGAAATCAGACTGAGCCAGAGTCTTTAAATGACTGTCTTTGAATCACATTGCTCTCTGTGACCTATCCCTGGTCTAAGTTCTTTAGCATAGAGTTTCAGACCTTTCAAACTCTGGCATCTGTGTTGACCTGATTTCTTCAGTTTTAAACCCAACAACATCAAACGGTTCTCTGAACACGGTGAACTTTATTTCTATAGTTTTCACAAAGAGCTCTTGAGTGCCTAACATAGTGCTTGGCAGTGAAGGTAAAATGGGGTCTCTCCTTGTGAAAAACTTCTACTCTGGCATGGGAGAGACTTACAAATAAGCACTTTACTCCATCCCTCTGCCACCAGACCAGAGTCCTGGCTTTAAAACTCCATGGCTCTCCGTATGTCAGCACACACTGTGCACCACAGCCCTAGTTAATTGTCCTTCCTGCTCAGCGGAGCTTCAGGCAGGACAGATGCTATGTTGGCCCCAAACTAGCTCGTGTCTAGCATATTATCAACACGAGCTGGTCACTCACTAAATGTTGTGGATAAGAGGCAATGAAAGGAGAAAGGAGAGGGCATCTGGACATACTTGGATGTAGGCACAGGATGCCCTGGAATTAGGAAATTTCTAGAAAATGTCAGTTAAAGCTACTTCCAGAGCTGTAACTCAGTGGTAAAGAATCTGCCTTCCAATGCAGGAGATGCAGTTTCCATCCCTGGGTAGGGAAAATTCCCTGGAGGAGGAAATGACAATCTATTTCAGTATTCTTGCCTGGAGAATCCAATGGACAGAGGAGCCTGGCAGGCTACAGTTCATGGGGTTGCAAAGAGTCGGACACAACTGGGCACCCATGTACATGTTTAGATCTGTAGCTTGAAGGTGGAATAAAAACGAGTCTTTAAGTAAAGGTGGGGAGAAGCAGCAAGGACTCCACACAGCTGTGAGGGAAGCAGTAGGTGGGGGTGTGGACTAGGCCAGAGATCATTGCTACAGCTGTAGAGGGACCACACTTGGAGGGTAGTCCATACCTGGATAGGTGCACTTACTGTTACACGTCAGAACTTTCAAAACTCAGCTACACATCGCTATGAATAATTTTAGCCTACTGTTTTCTTCTTGGTCAACTGAAGACCATACTGTTAAGCAGGCCTGGGACATATACCTTCAACTGAAAATCTCTCTTATTTGGCATTTCAACAATTTACATTGATGACTTAAATTTATACTAAACTAAAATTACAATCGTTACTGTTGTTCAGTCGCCAAGTTGTGTCTGACTCTTTGCAACCCCATGGACTGCTTGCTGTAGGCCAGGCCTCCCTGTCCCTCACCATCTCCCGAAGTTTGCCCAAGTTCATGTTCATTGCATTGGTGATGCCATCCAGTCATCTCAACCTCTAACGCCCTCTTCTCCTTCTGCCCTCAATCTTTCCCAGCATCAAGGACTTTTCCAATGAGTCAGCTGTTGGCATCAGGTGACCAAATTGCTGGCGCTTCAGCTTCAGCATCAGTCCTTCCAAGGAGTATTCAGAGTTGATTTCCCTTAAGATTGATTGGCTTGATCTCCTTGCAGTCCAAGGGACTCTCAGGAGTCTTCTCAACACCAGAGTTTGAAGGTATCAATTCTTTGGCTCTCAGCATTCTTTCCAGTCCAGCTCTCACACCAATACATAGCTATTGGGAAGACCACAGCCTTGACTATATGGACCTTTGTCAGCAGAGTAATGTCTCTGCTTTTCACCACACTGTCTGGGTTTGTCATAACTTTCCTGTCAAGAAGCAATTGTCTTCTGATTTCATGGCTACAGTCACCACCCACAGTGATGTTGGAGCCCAAGAAGAGGAAATCTGTCACTACTTCCACCTTTTCCTCTTTCTGAAGTACGACTGAACTGAACTGAACTGAATGGGGCCAGATGACATGATCTTAGTTTTTTAACATTTAGTTTTAAGCCAGCTCTTTCACTCTCCTCCTTCACCCTCATCAAGAGGCTCTTTAGTTCCTTTTCACTTTCTGCCTTTAGAGTGGTATCATCCACATATCTGAGGTTGTTGATGTTTCTTGCACCTGTCTTGATTCCAGCTTGTAACTCATCCTGCCCAGCATTTCTCATGATGTGCTTAGCATATAGGTATAAGCCGAATGACAGCAGACAGCCCTGTCATACTCCTTTCTCAATCCTGAACCAGTTTTTCCATACAACATTCTAACTTGCTTCTTGACCCGCATGCAGCTTTCTCAGAAGACAGATAAGGTGGTCTGGTATTCCCATCTCTTTAAGAGCTTTCCACGGTTTGTTATGATCCACACAGTCAAAGGCTTTAGTGTAGTTGATGAAACAGGTAGATGTTTTTCTGAAATTCCCTTTCTTTATCTATGATCCAGCAAATGTTGGCAATTTGATCTCTGGTTCCTCTTCGTTTTCTAAACCTAACTTGGACATCTAGAAGTTCTTGGTTTGAGTAATGCTGAAGCCTAGCATGCAAGATTTTAAGCATGACCTTACTAGCATGGGAGATGAGTACAACTGTCCTATGGTTTGAACATTCTTTAGTACTCTCTCGGGAATTGGGATGAGGATTGACCGTTTCCAGTCCTGTGGCCACTGCTGAGTCTTCTAGATTTACTGACATATTGAGTGCAACACTTTAATAGCATCATCCTTATTGGAATTCTGGCAGAGCTTACATTTATACAAAGAAGCAGGAATATTTTTTGAATTAAAAATCATATTAAGGAATCTCTCATTTCTCTCAGATTTCTATACTGGCCATGTAAAGGAATTTGTCTTTGGAAAGTTTTGGAGGTGAAATGTTTGTCCCTTCACTTGCTGATTCTGTTCTACCTGGGGAGTCACTTAACTGAGAAGCAACTGGGCAAAGGACCCCACTCAAGTATCTCCCACTTCCCTCCAGTGGGATTTGCCAAGGCATAGCCCTAAACTCTGCTCTTCTGGAGGGAGCCCACTGCAGCCACCCAGCCATAGGAAGGAGCACTGAGTCCAAGTTCTCTACCTCTCTGCAAATAAGCTCAGTTCAGGCTGGGAGGCACAGTCTCAGGGAATAGCTCTGTTTTCTAACCCAGCCTTAACAATAAAAACATTGATGATAAATTGATTCATATATGACACTGTATCTATTTCATAATTGTCCTAGAACTCTGAAAGGAGAGGTTCATGAGTAAGTGGGACTTTCAAATCCATACATACATTCCAATAAAGGTGGCTTTATTCCTAAGTCCTTTTGTTGTGCTGTGTGCATATGCATGTGGCAGGAGAGGAGAAAAGACAGAATACACACACACACACACACACACACACACACACACACACACACGCTGCTGCTGCTAAGTCACTTTAGTCGTGTCCGACTCTGTGCAACCCCATAGACGGCAGACCACCAGGCTTCCCCGTCCCTGGGATTCTGCAGGCGAGAACACTGGAGTGGGTTGCCATTTCCTTCTCCAATGCATGAAAGTGAAAAGTGAAAAGTGAAAGTGAAGTTGCTCAGTCACGTCCAACTCCTAGCAACCCGATGCACTGCAGCCTACCAGGCTCCTCCATCCATGGGATTTTCCAGGCAAGAGTACTGGAGTGGGTTGCTATTGCCTTCTCCATACACAGGCTAGTTTTTATTAATCAGAATGGTAAATTAGGATTCTCTGATTATTTTAACTTTGTAGTTTAAAACTTAACAAAAACTAAGTGAAGGAATGAATAGTGTTTCTAAGCTCTTGACTCAGTCAAAAAACAATAAATATTTTAATTACCTCGATTAGAATAACCATTAATTCTATTTTAAATGTCTTTAGTAATTTAACTTGTTATCTAGTCCCTCTTTAGATTACAGTTTATAAGATTTTTGAATTTTGAGTATCAGTTTTTCAGATTGAATTCTGATAATGCCTACATTTATTTTCATTAATCAATTTTTTTCAGATCACTTGGTGTCTGAATGAAAAGTATCATAAGCAAAGTACTAATAGATATTTTAATAATGATTTGTGGTTTACAAGGGCTTCCCTGGTGGCTCAGACAGTAAAGAATCTGCCCACAATACGGGAGACCCAGGTTTGATCCCTGGGTTGGGAAGATCTCCTGGAGAAGGGAATGGCAACCCACTCCAGTATTCTTGCCTGGGAAAATCCCATGGACAGAGGAACCTGGCGGGCTACAGTCCATAGGGTCACAAAGAGTTGGACACGACTGAGCGACTAACACACACATGTGGTTTACAAAGTGCTTTCGGGTCTATTATCTACAGCAGTAATTTTTAAACATTTTTAGCTAAAGAATGGAGTATTATTCAGCCATTAAAAAAATACATTTGAATCAGTTCTAATGAGGTGGATGAAACTGGAGCCTATTATACAGAGTGAAGTAAGCCAGAAAGAAAAACACCAATACAGTATACTAACGTATATATATGGAATTTAGAAAGATGGTAACAATAACCCTGTATACAAGACAGCAAAAGAGACACTGAAGTATAGAACAGTCTTATGAACTCTGTGGGAGAGGGAGAGGGTGGGAAGATTTGGGAGAATGACGTTGAAACATGTATAATATCATGTATGAAATGAGTCGCCAGTCCAGGTTCGATGCACGATACTGGATGCTTGGGGCTGGTGCACTGGGACGACCCAGAGGGAGGGTATGGGGAGGGAGGAGGGAGGAGGGTTCAGAATGGGGAACACATGTATACCTGTGGCGGATTCATTTTGATATTTGGCAAAATCAATACAATATTGTAAAGTTTAAAAATAAAAAAAAATTTTGAAAAAAAAAAAATACTACTTTACTTAAATAAAGACAAATATTTGATCCTTTCAAAAGAATATCTTAGCACCTAATAAAAATTATTTACCTCTCCTTAAGAATATATTCACATTTTTGTGTTCATGGAACTTTTTCAAACTTGCTGAAGCCAAGGTTCTTGGTATTAGGCTGCTGAGTTCAGGTTGCCAACTCCATCTCAAGAACAAAAATCCAGCCACAATCTGTGTTTTCATGGCTTGAGGCCTAAACATAGCTTTTGCATTTTTAAGTGATCAAAGAAAATCAAAAGAAGGATAACTTTTTTGATACGTGAAATTATATGACATTCAATTTTCAGGGTCTACAAAGTTTTATTGAAACACAGCCTCTTTCATTTACAGTCTGTAGCTACTTTTGCACTCTCACTGCAGAGTTGAATAGTTTTTGAAATCTAAAATATTTACTGTCTTTTCCATTTACAGAAAACATAAAATACATTTTGTGTTTTTTTGTTATATTTTGTTGAGTGTTTTTTTATTTTTTTGTAGATTTTTAAAAAAATTTTATTTTTAAACTTTTCAATATTGTATTAGTTTTGCCAAATATCGAAATGAATCTGCCACAGGTATACATGCGTTCCCCATCCCGAACCCTCCTCCCTCCTCCCCATACCATCCCTCTGGGTCGTCCCAGTGCACCAGCCCCAAGCATCCAGTATCGTGCATCGAACCTGGAGAGTTTGAAAAGAACTTCTGCACACTGCTTAAAAAATATAAAATTATTTACTAAATGACTTTTAAAATAACACTGCTGCTGCTACTGCTGCTAAGTCACTTCAGTCGTGTCCGACTCTGTGTGACCCCATAGACGGCAACCTACCAGGCTCCCCCGTCCCTGGGATTCTCCAGGCAAGAACATTGGAGTGGGTTGCCATGTCCTTCTCCAATACATGAAAGTAAAAAGTGAAAGTGAAGTCGCTCAGTTGTGTCCGACCCTCAGTGACCCCATGGACTGCAGCCTTCCAGGCTCCTCCTTCCATGGGATTTTCCAGGCAAGAGTATTAAAATAACACTAGAAATTATTAATATGGTGTTTGGAAAATTACTTAATGACATGGCAAAATGCTCCTAATATTGCTTTAAATGGAAAAAAAGTAGGAATTAAATAATCAATGTGATCTTGACCACATAAATATTTTTGAAGAGTAGAAAACAAGTTTAGAAGAAAATATACTCAAATGTTAAAATTATTGATTAATGTTACAGATTTTTAAAAAGATTTTTTACTGTTCATTACTTTTTAAATTGTACAATGCATAATATACACTTTGAAAATAAGGAAAAATATTGAACAAAATTAGATTGTAGTAATACATTTTATAAAAAAAAACTCAGTGATTAGAATCTTCTGTAATAGTGTAAGTGTAGAAATGTTTAAGGCATCAAATTAATAGAATGATTGTAATTACAAGGCCAGAAATAATTTTTACAACTTCATTTAGGTGACATGATAGCTTGGTGTCAGATGCATTTTTTCTCCCTGCATGCAAATTACATCTGTGAACTGCTAAAGAAATGCTGAATTTAATGTGAAGAAAAAATTTTTACATAAAGTCAAAGCATTGTTCTATACTGAGAAGCCTTGGTCAAAATTTATCATAGGCATCTCCTTGTTCACCCATGAAATGGTTATCAGCACAGTGGAGAGATTCATGATAACCTTGACCAATATTTTTATAGATATTAATACTATACTGACTTTACTTGAATGAAAGTGAATACATGAAGGAATGAACATGACTTTTTGACTCAGGAAAATGATAAATTGTTTGATACCTTGACCAGGACAGCTATTAATAGACTTTTAAAAAGTATTAGGAATTGCATGATAATGGCATTTTACTTAAATTGTCAGCAAGAATAATTAAATATAAAAGATCTTTAAAGAGAACAGAATCAAGCTGGAAAGCAAGAATCCCAGAAGCCGATTTCCTCATCATCTACAGTGCATGTTCTCATTGCAATTCAATTGAAAATAAAACCTAAAGTGTATTCTTAAATAATGAGAGGGGAGAACCTGATACATCCAAATGGTCTACTGCAAAATAAAACTCAAGGTCCATTGATAATTCTGCTCTGGCAAAATGAATAAGCAAAGGAAAATCTTAAGGTCCAGGAGCAGCAGAATTGTATAAGCAGAATTTACGGGTAGCATAGTTCTAAAACAAAATTCTACAAGATGGGTATTTTTATTCCATTTAAGGAAGTGAGGCGAACTAATTTGCTCAAGTTCACAGAGGACTTAACATGGACCAGACTTCAAAGCTTTGACTCTTTCCTCTGTATCACACTATCACTCTTGCACTGACTTTTTAGCCTTGCATATTTATTTAATGAATTTAAAACTCCCCCCACCCCTTTCCAGTGGGTTAACAGTGCAACCCAGAGGCAGCATTTGCAGAGAAGCTCATTCTATTACATCAGATCTTAAATCTTTGTTCCCTGTCTCCATGTCTCATTTTATGGTCTTTGAAAATGTGTCTATAAAATGCATTCTTTCTTACTGATCATCAGAAACTTGCAACAGAGTGTAGAATGCTAGAAATTCAGCAGTAATTGCCGTAGTCCCTTGCTCTAATGAAGCATACAGTCTTATAGAAGAGAAATAAATGAGACTATAATGTGAGCCCAAGAGGGTACATTGGCAGTTTGAGAATATGAAGAAGTGGTACCAAACATAGATTTGGGTAGAGGGTGGTCTGTAAGTTCTTTCCAGAGAAAGGAGCACCTGGATATGACTCAGGTGAGTTAGGTCTGTGGGCAGAGAGCTCTGTGGAGAAGTGCCCATGGAGGCCTGGCAGAAAAGAGGCATTTGCTCAATTCCTACTTTGCTGAAGGTCATTTGCTGTGACTGAGAAGTAGAGTGTGTTATGTGTGTGTTATGTGTGTGTGTGTGCACACATGTGTGCATGCCTGGGTGTGCCCATCAGTGCAACAGTAAAAACTGTTTTGGAGAAGACTATAGAGGCTAAGTTATTTAGGGTCTTGTGCTCAGGGCTCAGTTGCTCAGTCGTGTCCAATTCTTTGCAACTCCATGAACTGTAGTCCTCCAGATTGCTCTGTCCATGGGATTTTCTAGGCAAGAATACTGGAGTGGGTTGCCATTTCCTTCTCCAGTTCAGTCTTAACTAGTAAGAAAAATAACTTGTGCTTAATACTTATTCTGTGCCAGACACTGATGTAATTTTAATATAACACATTTATTCCTCATTTTAAACCTAAGAAAATTTTATACTGTCATGATCTTCATTTCATATACAAGGACAATAACACACACACACACACACACGTGTGCACACTAAGTGACTCTTCTAAGTTATCAGATTTAGTGAGGAATACAACAGAGACTTGAGCTCCAGCCAATCTAGCATGAAAAGTACGGTCCATGAACCAGTATTATCAGTATCACCTGGGAACTTGTTAAAAATGCAACAACTGAGGCACCAACCCAGACCTACAGAATCAGAATAGACATTTTAACAAGGTGGTTCCTGAGCACTTTAAAGTTTTGGAACTTCTGCTGTAGCCCACTGAACTCTGCTGCTTCTCTTTAACTTTGAGAAGGAATCTGGACATTATCCTAAGGCCAGTGGAGAGTCAGGAAAAGGCTTGAAGTAAGAGATGGTCAAAATCAAATCTATTTTTAGACCAATAGTTTCACGTCAATCACTCTGGCTTCAGTATGGGGAGTGAAGCCAAAGAAGGCAATTCTGGAGTCAGGGAGACCCATGAAAGGACTACTGTTCACCAAATAAAGGAGGATGGCAGCCTGAAATAGGGCGATGGCAGTGACGAAGGAGGGAAGCTGGTGAGTGGATGAGGTAGTGTGAACAGAATTTGGAGATTCTTTGGGTATATAAATTGAGGGAGAGGTGGAGTCAGTTCACCTCCAGTTTCTGGCTTGAGCAACTGGTTGTATCATGGTGTCATTTTCTGTACGAGGATACTTGGGGGAAGAGGGTGGAAAGTATGAGAGGCGGTTGGTTGATGAGTTTACTTTTAGATTAAAATGAGACTTGAGAGGACTGTGGGAAAGTCAAGGAGAGCTATTCAGTCAGGTCCAAAGAGTGAGTGAGGAAACCACATAAATTCCTTGAACATTTTGAAAGGGATCCCAGGGCAAATTCTAGGTCAAAATTCTACCTGGCTTGCCCTTCATGTCCCTGCACTTACTCCATTGTATTCACTAAGGTCTACACCTGCTCTGGGAAGTCCTATATTCAGCAGACAATCAGACATAGAGGTTTGTTGCTCAGGAAAGATATCTTAGCGGGACATAAAGATTTCAGACACCTAAGCATATAGAATAGACTGTAACTGAAGCTGTGACATTGCTCAGAAAGAGAAAAGAAGTCTAGGATAAAGGAAAGAGGAAGAAGAATCTGTGAAACTGACTGAGTGTAGTGGTCTTAGAGGTGGGAGGAAAACTAGGAGTTGGACATGATGGAAGCTCTGGGTAAAGAGTGTTTCAAGATGGGAAAAGTGGAGACTAAGGTAAAATGGTTCTGAAACAGTAAGAAGAGAATAAGAAATTCTGCTGGATTTAGCAATACACTAGCGATTGATCACCTCAGTGAGAGCTGGGGAAAACTGATGAGGATCAAAGCCAGACAGCAATAGATTGAGAAGTGAGGGCTAAGAAAATGGGGATTCTTTACAGAGTGTAGACAATACTTTCAGGACATTGATCTATAAAGCTTAGGAATGAGGGTAAACTGGAAAAGCTTGGTAATGAAGCAGAAGCTTTTCAAGATGGGGGATTTGAATATGCTTAAATGATGATTTTGTGCTTTTGCTAAGTCACTTCAGTCGTGTCCGACTCTGTGTGACCCCATAGACGGCAGCCCACCAGGCTCCCCTGTCCCTGGGATTCTCCAGGCAAGAACTCTGGATTAGATTTCCATTTCCTTCTCCAATGCATGAAAATGAAAAGTGAAAAGGAAGTTGCTCAGTCATGTCCGACTCTTCGCAACCCCATGGACTGCAGCCTACCAGGCTCCTCCATCCATGGGATTTTCCAGGCAAGAGTACTGGAGTGGGGTGCCATCGCCTTCTCCGATGAATGAGTCTACCCATTTGTAAAAACGTGACTGATGAAAACAGTGCAATCACTAGGTTATCACACTGTGCGAGTTCAGTTGTCAAGAGGGAGCAACTCAGAGGACATCGCACAATCTATAAACCAGCTGGAAGGAGCCATCCAGACTTTGCCCTGCCGAACCCTTTCTGGGCGATGATTAGACAAGTCTTCATAGATGATATACTGTGTGCAGAAGTATATGATGATGAGAGGAGCCAATAAAGAAGGAAAGATTAAAGTCCGTGAACCCTGAAGTAGAAGATATGAGATAATGGGCACTGGTTTAGATCTTTCCTTTTATGCCCCAATCTACCAATAGGTCGGTATGGGGATTTGGGAGAATGGCCAGAGAATAGGTAGGTCCCCCTTCAGTCACCTGTTCCACATTCTGGAGTCTCTAGAGGCTTAGTCCTATCACCTTTCCTTTCTAAGCATTAGTCTCCACAGAAGAAACTTCTGATATTTGAATCTTCCACTTTTATATCAGTGGACATGCTGTCCAGAACAAGTATGACTATGGATTAACTATGTATCTACTTCAAAAATTAACCCTTAAATGTTATCTTCAGCTAAAATCTTTGCCTTAACCTTTCCTGTCCTTGGGTAAATTGAGAGAGTCAGACATACTTCCACCTTAATCCATTTAAAGATTGCATAAACCCAACTCCAGGTTTCATAGAGAATAGTAGTTCATAATCAGGACACCTCAAGAATACTCAAGAACAGGTTTCAAGAGTATATCAACCCCAGAAATGTTAAGGATAAAAAGTCTATATACCATGTGCCTTTTTTCTTCTGAGACATGTCCATTGATTCTCAGATTGTTAAGAGAATCTGTGATCCCAAGTCTATTGTGGAGATAGTGCTCAAGCTGATAATTTTGGAGGGATTTGAGCTGTTGTGGCAGGAAGGAGTCCCGTATCCTCCTTCTCCTTCCCTTCCTATTCACAGTTCCTTCCAGGGGGCCAAAAGGTAACCAAGAAAAATGATGACAATCAGAAAGGATAAAGAGAGTTACAAGAACGTGGAAATATAAGGTTGTTTAACTGACATCTGATTCAGAACTTTCCACGTGAACCCAAGTATTTGGTTTTCAATTCTAAAGAGGTCATTTCCTAGATTGAAAATGTGAAAAAACAAATCTAAGCTTATGCAGCATGTTCTAGAAAAATTTTTATTTTCAAAATTATAGTAGAAAGTTGCTAGCCTTGCTTAAGCAACCCAAACTAATCCAACTTTACTCAGAATGTTGTTGGCAAATATAATAAAAATAAGAGGTAGACTTGTCAGTGAGGTGATGTTACATTAAAGCACAAATCTGCTGCTCTTATTTAGGTAGAACAGTCCCGGAATTGGCAGCTAATGACAACACATGGGAATAAATAGAACAAGTGTAGAAAACAGATGTCAGAGTTTACCTTTCCCACCAAGCAGTTTGGATTATGGCTTTAGGCACATATCATAACAAATATGTTAAGAAATATCCTGTGCGATGTGTATATCTGCAATTGTTTGTGCTAAATTTTAACCCATATATGTTGCTAATAAAAATCCTAGAACCTATACATGATAATATTGTGAATGTGAAATGACAGCTAAAATGACTTGTTACATTTTATTTATAAGAATTACACATTTTATTAATGATTCTTTTTGGTTCCCACATTTCCAAAACCCAAATTGACAAGTTGAGTTGCATTTGGTTTTCAAATGGATAACAGACACCAAAAAGAATCTGATTAGAGAGGGAAAAAGTATAAACACATATGGGAAGCATACTTCTGCTTTCATAATACTATCTGTTTCAAGAAGCAGTGCTTTAGATTCATTCAGCATATTACACATGGGTCAGACACACAGACATTTTAATTCAATCTTAGAAAGCCTAACATTAGGAACTGTCTTTATGCCTGCTTGTGAAAAATAGGCAGTTTTTCTTTTTTTTAATAGCAGGAATCTCACTAACTCAAAATCTGTAAATGACTTTAAATTGTGCTCTGGATATATAAATCCAGCCATAAAATATCCTTAGTGATAAAGTTAGTCATTCAAATAAATTAAGCCAATTAAAACCCCAGAATCAAGTCATTCCCTTTTTTATGAATACAATGAAGTTGTATCTCCAATTATAGACAATTTTCAGAACTCAGGAGACAACGCAAAAGAGTTATCTGGCTACTATGTTGCCTTTATACACATGGCATCAAATTGAGAAATCTGAAAAGCTCAGCATATAAAGTTTGATAACTGCTGGCTCAAATGCCTTTTAAAAAGTTTCTAAGAAACTTCAAGATATATACTTGCTTGCCAAGTAAAACCAAGTCACCACAAAGTTTCCTTTAAGTAGCCATGAGAAAGTTTATAAGAATCTCCTGCACTTAAAAAAAAATTAGAAATGCAAAGACAACATTAAGGAGAAGAAAACAAAACTTACTTTTTCTTAAAGCCGCTTCTTCCAACAGTTTAAACAGGATGAAAGGAGAATATATGATGATTTACTTTCCCCTCCAACACATTCATATGTTACCTCCAAGAGGTACAGAATGGGCCACCAAAACTGAGGGTCCCTCCCAACTGCAGCCTTTTTAACTTTGTGGAAGAAAATAGGAGGGTGTGTGGGTTTCCTCCAAGTCTTGTGACATGTACATAGCTGACTCCTACTGGGCTGAAAAAGTACTCGTCAGTTTTTACTTAAAATTATGAGTAGCAAATTCTCTGCAGGACATCCTTAAAGGGAAATCCTGCCAGAATTAGTACATGAAACGTCTAGATAATCTCCAGAAAGTTTAAAGTATAAAGTGCACATACAGACATTCACATACACTCAAGAAATTCCCACTGCCTAGGCTAAATTGAGGGTATATTTAAATTAAAACATTTTTTCTATAGACAATGATGTATTTCCTGTTTTTTGTGTTTTTTTTTTTGTTTTTTTTTTTTTTGGTTGTTGTTATTGCTGCTGTTATTTCAGTGACAGAATCCTTCTTATGGGTTGCTGTGTGCTATGCTTAGTCGCTCAGTCATGGCTGACTCTGCGACCCCATGGACTGTAGCCTGCCAGGCTCCTCTGTCCATAGGGATTCTCTCCAGGCAAGAATACTGGAGTGGGTTGCCATGCCCTTCTTCAGAGGATATTCCCAACCCAGGGATTGAACCCAGGTCTCCTGCATTGCAGGCAGATTCTTTACTGTCTGAGCCACCAGGGAAGCCCCAAAATACTGGAGTGGGTAGTCTATCCATTCTCCAGGAGTTCTTCCCAGCTCAGGAATCAAACTGGAGTCTCCTGCATTGCAGGCAGCTATTTTACCAACTGAGCTAAAATCAGATCTTCTTATAGGTTAGAAATGGACAAATTACAGAGCTTTTTTGTTGAAATATCTGGAAAGAGATGAGGCCCGATGTTCTCACCTGTAGCGTTTTTGGTAGCTTGAGAGATGAATCGTGGGGTGTGGCCTCTATCACTGCCTTCCTGGGAAATTGGTGAACTTTGAGCCTTAGACCTGACTCGGATAACTCAAAGTAGTTACTGCTTCCTGCACCTGAACTGTGGACCTGGCCTTCCCTGCTGCTGCCTCTTTCCCTATGAGCTGGCAACAATTGTTATGTCATGTCCATGGCTGTATGACTTCACTTAAGCACAAACTCAGGCTTTTGAAATCTGAAGTCAAAACTTAAAAAGTGGCCAGATATTTCAGGAGCTGGATCTAAAGAAATGTTTGAATACTGAACTAATCTACAACAGGAATTCTCAGTGGGTCATATTTATCTATAAAGCAGGTGACATTTACTTTTAATCTCTCTGTTTAAGGCCATTTCTTCAGTTTGTAAAGGTGGGTGAGGAAGGAAATGTTCTGCTTTAACGCCATCTATTCCCAGACCAAACTTGACCTGTCCTTGTTCGAGGTGCCAAAGAAATATGTTAATGTTTTCTGAGGTCAAACTCAGTTACATACAATCAAAAAACTGGAGCTAGGGAAATATATGAAGGCAGTCAACTCGGTGCCTTGTTATTCACCTGACTTTGATGATAAAGATATTATGAAAATGAAAACACTGTGGTGAGCAGCAACAAATTGATTCAGTGAAAGGACAAGAGAACATTCAAACTATTATAAAACATTCAATCTAACATAAAACCTATTATTAGTAATAGCTTTTAATTCTTATGATGCCATGGGCAGACTGGCATTAATTTTCTCCTTTTAAAAGTGAGGAAGTAGAGTCCAGGAGTTATAAAGTCGCCTACGTCCCCATGTAGTTATGGAACCCTCTTTATTGCCCCTGTGTTTTCCTGAGAGGGTAATCTTCATTCACGCATCCAACCTAAGATCCTCCCGCTCCATTCTCAAACTATTCCACGTAGCTCCATTAAGCTCATAAAATATCTTAGTTAACACTCCTAAGAGTAACTGTCTTTAATCTTACCTGAAATTTCTCATCTCTGCCATGTCCATTTCTTTTTGAAACTCTCTTCCCTTGGTCTCACTAAATCATTCTCTCCTAATTTTCTCCTTGGGCTTAGCATCTTCAACCTCCTCTCCCTTTATTCACCTCACCCTTCCCTAGAACTTCATTGTCAGTTCAGAATGCTTCTCTACACTCTCCATGGGTTTTCTCATGAAAACGATTAGTAATATATTATGACTGTTAAGCCTGTATTCTCAGCTGGTATTGCTGTCTAAGGTTCTAGGCCTGTATCCTATTGTCTGTTTGCTTGTATCCTCTTTGCACAGAGGTCCGTAGGCCTCCCAAACAAACACTTTTATCTTTTCCCCACCTCTCACTGTACAGATGAGGTCTGCTGCATTTCCTGTCTCAGGACATGGCACAATCACCTAATCCATCATACCTTGGACTTGTCACTTTCCTCAGTTAGTCTCCACCATCCCCATCATTCATCCCCATCCTCAACTTCTGGTGGTTCTACTTTGTTAAATATTTCCTAGATTTCTCATTATCCCTGCATTCTGGCCCTCACATTTCTCACTTGGATTGTTGCTGCTGCTGCTGCTGCGTCGCTTCAGTCGTGTCTGACTCTGTGCGACCCCATAGATGGCATCCCACCAGGCTCCCCGTCCCTGGGATTCTCCAGGCAAGAACACTGGAGTGGGGTGCCATTTTCTTCTCCAATGCGTGAAAGTGAAAAGTCAAAGTGAAGTCGCTCAGTCCTGTCTGACTCTTCACGACCCCATGGACTGCAGCCTACCTGGCTCCTCCGTCCATGGGATTTTCCAGGCAAGAGTACTGGAGTGGGGTGCCACTGCCTTCTCCAGGATTGTTGTTATCAGTCATAAAACATTTGGCATCTACCTCAGTCTAGTTCCCTTCTATAATTTCTTTGTATCACTATAAAACAATATTTAAAGATATATTTATTGAATTATAAAATACATGCTTCTTGCAGAAAGTCTGAAATAATGAAAAACATTGTTTAAAATGACTTGAAATCCAAGAGACAGTCACAATTCGTCACTCAAATATCTTTGAAATATTCTGTATGCATACATGTAGCTATATGAGGAAATGTTTATGTATTTTCATGCAAATGCTTACACAGCTATAGTTAAATACGTTTAATAAGAAAATCAAAACCACACTGCATATATCTTTTTTACTTAATATACTGTGATTTTCCAAATCCAATATTTTTGAAGTGGCTGTAAATAATGGCTGCAACATAATGAAGTATGTGATGGAATAATGTTTCCTCTTTTTTCTCTATGATCTGTTTTCTTCAACACCAAAACTTAGCCTCAGCATTTATAATTTATGACTCACAAGACTTAGATTCTTGTGGGAAAGAGAGAAGAAAAAAAATAGAACACTCTAAGTTCATTAATTTAAACTTAAACATTTAGTTTAAGGCTGCACTTTACTAGTAAGTAAAGACAGTTTAGTAGGAAAACAATTTGCTAAAATGATTTTTTCTTCTTTATAATGAATAATGAACACAGAAGAAAACCTGTGGGGATTTTGTCATAGCTTGACTAGTCAGAGAAAGGACTTTTCTTTGGTGGAAGACTGCTTCCATTCCTTGAGAGATGTATCATCCACATTTCTATCAGAGGCTGGGGGGAAAAGATTTGTACACGTTTTTAAGTTCACATTTTACTTCTCAGGAGACACTGATCTCACAAATAATACATACATTTTAAAGGATTTTGGCAAACTGTCAAATTGCCTTTTAGAATGGATGATCTTTTTAAAAGACAATCACCTCACTTCCCTGATTAATCTTTAAAGGCAATCTCTTGCTTTTAGGAGAATGGCTAACTTCTCAGCTTAAATGTAAGCCATTTTGTGATTCCTCCTCCTCTAGTCTCTCCAGCTTCATCTTACACTACTTCCCAAATCATTTTTCATATTTCTCATACTTTAGGAATTCCAAAATTTCTTGCTTCATATTATCTTAGTAGTCTGGAATCTCCTTTTCTTTGTCCAGAAATGCCCTTACCAGGCTAGTCCTACTTTTCTTAAGGGTCACCTCTAGCTGGTTCAGTTCCCCTCCCTGCAGTGCAAGACAGTTTGACTTTCTTCTCCCATTACATCCTCTGCTTGCTGCTCTCTCAACACTGTATTGAACTATAACTGTTGATTCTTGCCTTGAAAGCAAGACACATTTTTAAGATCTGTATTCTTATTCTTTGTACTTAGTTGTCTTACAGGATCCAGACTATTGAGCCAAGGATTGAAACTCACCATGTCCTCTCTTTCCTCCATCACACCCCAATATAATCCCTTCCTTCCTGCTCTTCAAACACACATTCAAGTTAAGTCTTACTACTAATCACTGAAGAGGAACAGAGGTGCAAATAGAGACAAGCCTGGTAAAACACATAAAACACAACATTGGGGACCTTAAAAAATTTAATACCTGTTTAATGTAGTAGTTCCTTCTTTTTGTGTGTGATGGAATAAACAGTGTGTGTTTATGTGTGGTTTATGTGTGGTTTAATGTAGTAGTTCCTTCTTTTTGTGTGTAAATGGAATAAACAGTTTTTGAAGATCCAAAAGTCAGGCTTGCTTTCTTAATGATTTGGAAAAAGTCTGACCTGGGTTCTATTTTTTTTTTTTAATTTATTTATAGTTGATTTACCATGTTTCAGATATATAGCAAAGTGACTTTTTAATGATATATGTATGTATATATATACACACATACATATATGTGTGTACACACACACACACACACACTTCCCTGGTGGCTCAGATGGTACAGAATCTGCCTACAATGCAAGAAACCCAGGTTCGATCCCTGGGTCAGGAAGATCCCTTGGAGAAGGAAATGGCAACCCACTCCAGTATCCTTGCCTGGAAAATCTCATGGGCAGAGAAGCCTGGCAGGCTACAGTCCATGGGGTCACAAACAATTGGACACAACTGAGTGACTAACACTAAAACACACACACACACAAATATATACATATATATTTTTCAGATTTCCCCCCATTATTGGTTATTATCAGATATTGAATATAGTTTCCTGTGCTATACAGCAGGTCCTTATTATCTATTTTATCTGAAATTCCTAACTTATCTCCCCTCTACCCACTGCTATCCCCTCTGGTAACCATAAATTTGTTTTCTATGTCTGTGAGTCTATTTCTGTTTTGTAAACAAGTTCACTTATATGGGCTTCCTGGGTGGTGCCAAGGAAATGGCAACACACTTCAGTATTCATGCCTGGAGAATCCCATGGACAGAGGAGCCTAGAGGGCTACAGTCCATAGGGTCACAAAGAGTCAGACACGACTGACGTGACATAGTACGCATGCGTTTTTTAGATTCTATGTGATACTGTGTCTCTCTGACTTAATTAGTATGAAAGTTTAGGTCCATCTGTGTTATTGCAAATGGCATTATTTCATTCTTTTTTAATGGCTGAGTAATATACTATAGGAAAAGTGAAAGTTGCTCAGTCGTGTCTGACTCTCTGCAACCCCATGGACTGTACAGGCCATGGAATTCTCCAGGCCAGAATATTGGAGTGAGTAGCTTTTCCTTTCTCCAGGGGATCTTCCTGACCCAGGGATCGAACCCAGGTCTCCTGCATTGCAGGTGGATTCTTTACCAGCTGAGCCACAAGGGAAGCCCCATATACTATATCTCTCTCTATGTATAACATATATGCCACATCTTCTCTTTCCATGTATGTTTTGATGGACATTTATAGGCTTCTTTCATGTGCTGGCTACTGTTAAGTAGTGCTGCTGTGAACACTGGGGTGCATGTATCCTTTCAAATTAGAGTTTTTGTCTTTTCAGGGTATGTGCCCAGGAGTGGATTGCTAGATCATATGGCAACTCCATCTTTAGTATTTAAGAAACCTCCATACTGTGCTCAGTAGTGGCTGCACCAATTTATTATCCCCACAAACAGTGCAGGAGGTTTTCTTTTTCTCTGTACTTTCTTGAGCACTGTTTATAAACTTTTTGATGGCCATTCTGACCAGTGTGTGGTGATACACCTCACTGTAGTTTTGATTTGCATTTTTCTAATAATTATGATGTTGAGCATCTTTTGTTTTTTTTTTTTTACTTTTTTTTAAACTTTACAATATTGTATTGGTTTTGCCAAATATCGAAATGAATCCGCCACAGGTATACATGTGTTCCCCATCCTGAACCCTCCTCCCTCCTCCCTCCCCATACCATCCCTCTGGGTCGTCCCAGTGCACCAGCCCCAAGCATCCAGTATCGTGCATCGAACCTGGACTGGTGACTCGTTTCATACCTGATAGTATACATGTTTCAATGCCCTTCTCCCAAATCTTCCCACCCTCTCCCTCTCCCAGAGTCCATAAGACTGTTCTATACATCAGTGTCACTTTTGCTGTCTTGTATACAGGGTTATTGTTACCATCTTTCTAAATTCCATATATATGTGTTAGTATAGTGTAAATACCCATTGACTATCTGTATGTTTTCTTTGGAGAAATGTCTATTTAGATGCATTGCCTATTTTTTAATTGCTTTTTTGTTATTGAGTTGTATGAGCTGTTTGTATATTTTGGAAATGAATCCCTTATCAGTCACATCATTTGTAAATACATTCTACCTTTTGAGGGATGTCTCTCCATTTTCTTTGTGGTTTCTCTTGCTGTGCAAGGCTCTTAGGTTTAACTAGGTCCCATTTTAAAACTTCTGTTTTTCTTTACGTTACTCTAGGAGATAGATCAAAAAGTTACTATTTATGTAAAAGAGTTTTCTGTGTGTTTTCCTCTGCAAATTTTATTGTATCGTCTTACATTTAGGTCTTTAACTCTATTGAGTCTATTTTTTTTTAATATGGTGTTAAGAGAATGTTGTAATTTCATTCTTTTACATGCAGCTGTCCACTTATGGAAGACTTTTTTCGACTGTATGTTTTCCTTCTTTGCTGTAGATAATTGACCTTAAACACATGGGCTTATTTCTGGATTTGATTCTGTTCCACTGATCTGTGTGTCTGTTTTTGTGTCAGTATCATACTTATTTACTATAGCTTTATATTCTTAAGTCAGGGAGCGGGATTCTTCCAGCTCTTTCTCCAAAGTGTTTTGGCTATTTGAGGTCTTTTGTGTTTACATACAATTAACAATTTTTTGTTCCAGTTCTGTGAAAAATACAATTGGTAATTTGATAGGGATTACACTGAATCTGTAAAATGCCTTGAGTAGTATGGTTATTTCAACAATGTTCTTTTAATCCAAGCACATGGTAATCTCTTTCCATCTGTTTGTGTGGGCTTCAGTTTCTTTTATCAGCATCTTAGAGTTTTCTGAGTACAGATCTTTTGCAGTTAAGTTTATTCCTAGGTATCCTATTCTTCTTTATATGGGTTTCCTTATTTCTAAAATTTCATTGTTAGCGTACAGAAATGTAGTGGATTTCTGTGTATTTATTTTGTATCCTGCAACTTGACTGAATTCATTGGTGAGCCCTAGTAGTTTTCTGGTAGTATCCTCAGGATTTTCTATGTATAGTATCATGTCATCTGCAAATAGGGACAGTTTTACTTCTTTTCCAATTTGTATTCCTTTTTCTTCCATTGCTGTGGAGTCCTGGGTTCTATTTATTCTCCTGTTTGTGTAGTGTGGCCTTCAGAGGGGAACAACTTGAGTGAATCTGTAGGCTATTTTAATAGCCATAACTTTAATAGTGCTCTCAGATTTTGTGGAAAATCTACATGCCAAAATTTATACATTTCTTTCTTTCATTTTCCTTATATACTGTGTACACTGGGGTCAAAGGCTTCATTGGTATTAGTCAAAGAGAGCAAAACTTCCATTGTCCCCACCCAACTCATGTAAGTTAGTTCTTGATAGAAAAAAAATCCCATTTGGCTGTGTGTCAAGTGGCATTTCTGAGGAAGGAATGAACTGTTTGTTTTCACTCTACAGACACACTCTTCAGATTACTGCCGCACTTTGACTTCACCCTTGGTGCTTCATGGTCTGACTAAAGTACATTCTCCAAAAAGTTCAAGATGGGTCTATATTCAGGTTAAGCAACTTCTACATTTATTTTTCTAATTTCATATTAAGGTCTTTTTGGGAAATACACTGTGATTTTTGCTTAACATATGCCATTGTTCATTGACTCTTTCTGATGGTCAGAAATGAGTTTCCTTTGACTATTCAAAAACAAATGGTCTGGAGAGAGAACATATGAACATAAATACCTGAGCATATTATTCAAATATCCCTGCCATTATGTGCAATAGTAAGAAGTACTAATAGCAGATAAAAGTTCAGCTATACATTTGCTGAAATCCAGGTAACTGAAAATGATTTATTAAGGTGAAATGGTTCATGAATGGCAAACTTGCAAGGAATAAAAGGCACAGAGGACTATGGAACTATTTTTGTGTACAAACGTAATAAAATCCTCTAAAAATATTCAGAATAAAAATTTTAAAATGTAAATACATTACACATATACATCAATCCTAGTAGTTAAAGTAGAAGATTCAAAGCACATAAAATTTAATAGAAAGAGAACTTTATTCTAAATAACATTCTTAAATCTGCCCATTAAGAGCACAGTAAACATTTAACAGTTTTTGTTTTATTAATGAAATTAGATTTTTACATACAAAATCAGCTAAGTAATTTTATTTACAAAAATAATAAAAAACTGCTTATTCACTGTGGAAAAATAACCATTTTGATAAAAAGAATTTAATGAAAGTTTAATGCAACAAAGTAAGAATGGCTTTTTGTTTCATTGTCTGATACTTTGACTTAAATGTGGATTACTTGGTATCTCTTGAAACCTAAGTAATAAGATCTTTAAACAAGCACTGAATAAAAAATTAGGTTGGGTGTATTCTGGAACCTGAATCAACACGACTAAGTGGAGTTTGTGGTCACAGAGGATTTGTCATTTTTCTTCTTTGCCCTTATGAAAATACATTAATAGAAAATTACCAATGGAAAATATTTTAAAATTTGTTATATTCCTATCAACTTTGACATTGCTTAGCAAATTTATTAATTTCTTTCAATCAATGTTAATACTTTGTCTAGAATTAGGGTAGAGGTAGACTGATCTTTGTATTCAAACATTTTAAAACATTGTTTTAAATGCCATATAAGGAATAATATAAAATAGTATTTTTTTAAATATTGGAGATTTAATTTACTATTTTAAATAATTCCTTTTTTATATACAATAAGTTGTTGCTTAAAACTCATTTGATTAAAATTATTACTCCAAGGAACTATTTTAGTCTTTTAATTGCTAATCTTTATAAATTAAGAATACCTATTTCTAAATAAGTTTCTATTTTTGAAAAAAAAAAAAGTCCCAACGATTTAAATGCATTATAGATCCCCTACAACAAAGTATTAGGTGACAGTGTCTACTGATATGAAAAATGAAATTCAGAAATGCAAACTGGGTTATAGAAAACTATTTGTACTACATTTTTAGTAAATGTGATTTAACACCTGTAAGTAGTAAATTACTACTTTTTCTCTCACTCTTGTTAGCATCTTATTTTAGAATAGAGCACAGAAATGCATGGGACTCTCAGGTATTCTTCTATATCTGTAAACACATCCCTGAAGCCCCCAGACACACAGAAGTTCACTCTTGTGGGGGAAATGAGAGGCCTTCAGTTGGCAAACTTCTTTTGAAGCGTTCTCTATTAATTTTAAAGAAAAATACACTATTTTCATTTTGATACTAAAGGTTTTTCCTTTCTTTAAAAGACACTGACCACATTTTAAGTTTCTATGAAAATTATATTTACACATGTCACCTGAAATCTAGTAACACAACAAAAGAGTCCTTTCCTAGAGATAAAAGATATCAGAAAATTTATTTTTCATTCACCTTCTAGGAAGAAAATAAACTTGAAATGTATAATTTTTAGAATAATGTGAAAAAGAAACCTTCCATGGAGAGCCCAATTTACAAAAATTTACATTTTTTTAAACTTACAATGAATACAGTGCTACTGTTTTAACTGAATTGTGGGTGTGGGAGGTGCTATTGGGATTCTGGACTGTGAAATGAGTATTTTTTTTTTTGGTAACCACTCACCTTTAACTTATTTAAAGGGAAAAATATTTACTGTATGACAACATTAAGTAAATTAAAATCATCACTCTTCTGTCACTGATGACTTCCTAGATTTGAGAACAAGGTCTTTAATGGATGAGGAAAGCTCCTGAAGTTCTTTACGAGTTGTATTGATGATATCCTCTTGTTCTTTGTCTAATTCATCACTCAAGGGATCTTCTCCCTGCCCAGTCTTCTTATTTTGACTGACTAAATGCTTTACAACCAAACCTTGATACTTTACTAAAAGAGCATGTTGATCCTGTGAAAAGAGAAAGGAGAGCAAAGTTAACAAACACGATTTAATTTTCTGTGGGACAAAGTAAGATTTATTCAACCATTATACACTGCAGGTCTTCATCTTTACAAATTACTGGTCATAGAAGTAGAAAGCTGAATCTAGCAAGGTCCTTGCTCTCAAGGAGGTTCCTTGCTCTCAAGGAGGTTAGTTTGGGGGAGATAAAACATGAATACAGATAGTTTTAATGTAAGTTGACTGAGCTGGGTTCTATCACCAAAGATAAAGTGACATGAAAGTTCAAAGAAGCCAGTTTACTTCTAGCTGAGAAGTCCCTCAGAAGAATGTGTGTTGGGTAAGACTTTTTGAGCTGATTCTTGAAGGACAGGTTAAACCTGCATAAACTGAAATGGAAGACTGAACATTGTTATATCACTTCCAAAAGCTTAATTTCTAAATTCAGAATATTCTTTACCATAGATCTTAAAGGATCCTGAAACATTCCTGAACTATGCTGAGTTTTAAAAATCAATCTCCTCCTTCACTGTTCTCATTCCAGGAAGCAGAAACATGATGTTAGTACACTCAAAATATTCAGAATCTAAAAGTTTTAAAAGTTTCAAGTACACTGAAAATATAATACCTCTGGAATTTTACTACTCAGAAAAGCAATGATCTGGGGGACACATCTTCCAGGTGCATGGAGCATGCTATGGGTTGAGAATTGAAACAACAGAACCGACGTGAGATGCAGAGTAAGAGCAGGGTCTTCTGTGACTTTTAGCTGTTCAACCAGTGCTTGTCGATGCTGAAACAGTACCTGCCTAAACAAAAAGAAAGTAACATAAGCACGTTATCATATTCTAACAAGTTCTCACCAATTTCAGTTCTTCCCTTCTGTACTCATTTTTAGGTTTCATAAACAATTTAAGGGACCTTTTATGCAACAGACACATAGTTCTGAACAGCACTGATAAACTAATATGCTAAAAATAGAAAAACTATATAGATTGAGAATCTCTGATGTATAGTTTTTCTAAGTATGCTTTTTATTTTGAATTGTAGGGTATCAAACAGAAGTGCCATGGTTTAAATAAGGCTTCCTATAAAGAAGGTCTTAAGGCTAATAAGAATTATTAATTCCTAGGCTTGATCAGATATGGGATTAAGAACTCTGATACCTTATTCCATTGGGTCAGAGAGGGACACTTAAGGATATGAAGACTGACTACGTTTGAAGGTCTATAGCCACTTAGATACAACAGTTCTCTTTGCAGGATTCAGACAGACTCCAATTTCAGACATTAATTCAGTGTTACCTTTCTCTTTTTTTGTCTCCCTTCTTCAACATAATATCACAAGCTTCTGCTGCAGAATCCAGACAAGCAAGAAAGTCTTCTATGCTCTGGAAAGGTATTTAAACCATTATTTACTTTTATAAACAGTCGCCTAAAGAAAAGCAGTCATTTAATACTGTTTTATAATTTTATGCCCCAAATACAATTTTTAAAAAGGTCATTTTGTCATTAGGTTTGAAACTGTGATTTAGGACTAGACAGTAAAGTGTCCCCAGCTTCGTCTCTTTCTTCACCCTCCAAAGAGATGTCTTGAGTGTAGATTAATAGTTTTAAATTTAGTTTTCAGTTATTTTGATAAAAATCTATTCAAAGATCACAAATTCTAGCTCAACTTTATTTACCTTTTCATTCAGAGAGTTGTGGAGTTTTGTGAGAGCCACTTTTGTTTCTTCTGATAATTTACTTAGAATTTTTTTTCTTACCTATAGGGCAAAAAAAAAAAAAAAATCCTTTGAGATTGTATATGCACTACATGTCAAAGCTACAGAGTACATCATGAGAAACGCTGGGCTGGATGAAGCACAAGCTGGAATCAAGACTGCTGGGAGAAATATCAATAACCTCAGATATGCAGATGACACCACCCTTATGGCAGAAAGCGAAGAACTAAAGAGCCTCTTGATGAAAGTGAAAGGGAGTGAAGAAGTTGGCTTAAAGCTCAACATTCAGAAAACTAAGATCATGGCATCTGGTCCCATCACTTCATGGCAAACAGATGGGGAAACAGTGTCAGACTTTATTTTTTTGGGCTCCAAAATCACTGCAGATAGTGATTTCAGCCATGAAATTAAAAGATGCTTACTCCTTGCAAGAAAAGTTATGACCAACCTAGACAGCATATTAAAAAGCAGAGACATTACTTTGCCAACAAAGGTCCATCTAGTCAAGGCTATGGTTTTTCCAGTAGTCATGTATGGATGTGAGAGTTGGACTGTGAAGAAAGCTGAGCTCTGAAGAACTGATGCTTTTGAACTGTAGTGTTGGAGAAGACTCTTGAGAGTCCCTTGGACTGCAAGGAGATCCAACCAGTCCATCCTAAAGGAAATCAGTCCTGAATGTTCATTGGAAGGACTGATGTTGAAGATGAAACTCCAATACTTTGGCCACGTGATATGAAGAACTGACTCATTTGAAAAGACCCTGATGCTGGGAAAGACTGAAGGCAGGAGGAGAAGTGGATGACAGAGAATGAGATGGTTGGATGGCATCACCGACTCAATGGACGTGAGTTTTGAGTGAACTCCAGGAGTTGGTGATAGACAGGGAGGCCTGCTGTGCTGCAGTCCATGAGGTCACAAAGTCGGACACGACTGAGTGACTGAACTGAACTGAATATACATTCAAACAAAGCAAAACAAAAAATGTGTATTATCCTTGTTCTTAAATTTCAGACTGCAAACTCAGGATAAAATATGGTAAAATACTTTAACATCAGAACGCTAGTGAACAGCTAGCCAAAGAAGCTAGATGCAGCCTGCACTCATCCCATTTGCTCCTGCAGTAAAACAGGAGGATCAGAGAGCACGTGAGTGAATGAGCACATACCCACTGTTCATCTTGCAAGAAAAAGAGAATCTGGGGTAAGAGGCTGCTCCTTATCTTTTCCATTGTGGTGGGAAGAGTATTTTTCCCTAAGGCCAGTTGACGGAGCCCCACTCATAAAGATCAAGCGTATCTATAAGTGAGGGGACTTGAGCCATGGATAGACAGATGCTATAGTGTCTGGTGTGTGGAACTTTACTGCACTCCACCCCAGATATGCTTTGTAAAGTTTGGTGGCATTTGTGGACAGTCTTAATGCTCCTCCTAGTGCAGAAGTGCTAGAGGAGGCCTTACTGGAATGGTGTGGGCAGCAGGCTCTAAAATTACAGTGTCTTGGAGGACTGGACAACCTACTGACTCCTGTCCTCCATGTTACACCGATCTTCCTGTGGCCCTTGAAGGGCATGGGACAGTACCCATGTATTTCCCACAGCGGAGGTTGGCATGCAGGCAGGTACATGAAAAAGTCCACATAGCTGGCACTCACTGTTCGAGCTGAAGAATGGAAGGGAAACAGTGCCTTTCTAGGGTAGGAGGAAGAGATAAATGGACCTCTGGAGGTTTAGGGAGAGTCCTTGATATGAGAAGGAGTTGCATGATAATAAAAACATTTCCCCCAAACAGCCTATCTCACTTATGTGACAAATGTCACATCAGGAGAGGCCACAAGCATTAGGCTGATTTGGTTTGAACTGGATCAATGCCAGTGATATGCAGTCAGTCTCATAAAGGCAGTTTTGTCTTTCATTCTTCCTAATTTCCAACTTTAAGTGGATCCAGGGTGTGGAAGGAGAGGGGGATGGGGCAGACCATACTTTTCTTCCTCTAGGCAAATGGGAGCCATAGCTCCACCTTACACTGCAAAAAGGGAAGAGAGGAGCTTTGAATTTGAGATTAGAACTTAAGAAAATGAACTGGAGTCAGTCTAAATAAATGAGACAGTGTCACGAAATGAAAATAACTGCAAAGTTATAGAATCTGGTCAGAACTCTGGTAAGGGATATGCAACTCAACAGAAAAAAGGGGTGTGACACAACAATAATTAGGAGAAAATAAAACCTGATTTCAAAATAACTAAACACCATTACTCTTCCCCCTCTCCCCACCTTGTTCTGGCTGTCTCATGGGATTCTAAACTGTTGTGCTAGCCTAGACCTCTAAGAATTGTTAAAATTTCAGCTGCTTTACTTCCTGTCTTTGTGGCAAACACCTCTTCTCCCTGAAGATCCACCTTAGGTAAGCCAGTCTATCTATCCTACCTCTTTGGATAGTCACCTTCATTCTCTGAAAGGTTATCTGGTAAAATTAATTGCAGTCTAGGTCATCTGATTAGCTTAAAAGAAGATTTTGTACATTACAGAGCTTATTTGTGTGTGCATGCTTAGTTAAGTCCAACTTTTTGTGGCCCTCTGGACTACATGGGCCAAATTCAGACTTAAATGGAAGAAAGTAGGGAAAAACACTAGACTACTCAGGTATGACCTAAATCAAATCCCTTATGATTATACAGTGGAAGTGAGAAATAGATTTAAGGGACTAGATCTGATAGATAGAGTGCCTGATGAACTACGGACAGAGGTTCATGACATTGTACAGGAGACAGGGATCAAGAACATCCCCATGAAAAAGAAATGCAAAAAAGCAAAATGACTGTCTGAGGAGGCCTTAAAAATAGCTGTGAAAAGAAGAGAAGTGAAAAGCAAAGGAGAAAAGGAAAGATATAAGCATCTGAATGTAGAGTTCCAAAGAATAGGAAGGAGAGGTAAGAAAGCCTTCCTCTGCGATCAATGCAAAGAAATAGAGGAAAACAACAGAATGGGAAAGACTAGAGATCTCTCCAAGAAAATTAGAGACACCAATGGAACATTTCATGCAAAGATGGTCTTGATAAAGGACAGAAATGGTATGGACCTAACAGAAGTAAGAAGAGGTGGCAAGAATACACAGAAGAACTGTACAAAACAGATCTTCACGACCCAGATAATCACGATGGTGTGATCACTCACCTAGAGCCAGACATCCTGGAATGTGAAGTCAAGTGGGCCTTAGAAAGCATCACTATGAACAAAGTTGGTGGAGGTGATGGAATTCCAGTGGGGCTATTTCAAATCCTGAAAGATGATGCTGTGAAAATGCTGAACTCAACATGCCAGCAAATTTGGAAAACTCAGCAGTGGCCACAGGACTGGAAAAGGTCAGTTTTCATTCCGATCCCAAAGAAAGGCAATGTCAAAGAATGCTCAAACTACTGCACAATTGCACTCATCTCACATGCTAGTAAAGTAATGCTCAACATTCTGTAAGCCAGGCTTCAGCAATATGTGAACTGTGAACTTTGAGACGTTCAAGCTGGTTTTAGAAAAGGCAGAGGAACCAGAGATCAAATTGCCAACATCCGTTGGATCAAGGAAAAAGCAAGAGAGTTCCAAAAAAACATCTATTTCTGCTTTCTTGACTATGCCAAAGCCTTTGACTGTGTGGATCACAATAAACTGTGGAAAATTCTGAAAGAGATGGGAATACCAGACCACCTGACATGCCTCCTGAGAAACCTATATACAGGTCAGGAAGCAACAGTTAGAACTGGACATGGAACAACAGACTGGCTCCAAATAGGAAAAGGAGTACATCAAGGCTGTATATTGTCACCCTGCTTATTTAACTTATATGCAGAGTACATCATGAGAAACGCTGGGCTGGAAGAAGCACAAGCTGGAATCAAGATTGCCGGGAGAAGTATCAATAACCTCAGATATGCAGACGACACCACCCTTATGGCAGAAAGTGAAGAGGAACTAAAAAGCCTCTTGATGAAAGTGAAAGAGGAGAGTGAAACAGTTGGCTTAAAGCTCAACATTCAGAAAACAAAGATCATGGCATCTGGTCTCATCACTTCATGGGAAATAGATGGGCAAACAGTGGCAACAGTGTCAGACTTTATTTTTTTGGGCTCCAAAATCACTGCAGATGGTGATTGTGGCCATGAAATTAAAAGACGCTTACTCCTTGGAAGGAAAGTTATGACCAACCTAGATAGCACATTCAAAAGCAGAGACATTACTTTGCCAACAAAGGTCCATCTAGTCAAGGCTATGGTTTTTCCAGTGGTCATGTGTGGATGTGAGAGTTGGACTGTGAAGAAAGCTGAGCGCCAAAGAATTGATGCTTTTGAGCTGTGGTGTTGGAGAAGACTCTTGAGAGTCCCTTGGACTGCAAGGAGATCCAACCAGTCCATTCTGAAGGAGATCAGTCCTGGGTGTTCATTGGAAGGACTGATGCTGAAGCTGAAACTCCAGTACTTTGGCCACCTCATGCGAAGAGTTGACTCTTTGGAAAAGACCCTGATGCTGGGAGGGATTGGGGGCAAGAGGAGAAGGGGACGACAGAGGATGAGATGGCTGGATGGCATCACCGACTCGATGGACGTGAGTCTGAGTGAACTCCGGGAGTTGGTGATGGACAGGGAGGCCTGGTGTGCTGTGATTCATGGGGTCGCAAAGAGTCAGACACGACTGAGTGACTGAACTGGACTACATGTGGACTGCCCTTCTTCTCTGTCCATGGGACTGAACCTGTGTATCCTGCACTAGCAGGTGGATGGATTCTTTACCACTGTGCCACCTGGGAAGCCTAAGAACTTATCTTTTTTAAAAGAGAGGATGTTCTCCTGTTACTTTCTATATGCTAATAGGAAGTAGAAGGCCAAGCATGCATGCTATCATATTTATTACAGGCATTTCCAGACACAATGACTAGTATTTCCTTTTATTATTACTGTTAATAGACTGGTCTTACCAGTCCGGGTAGCAACTGTATATACCGTGTACTAAACCTGAACTAAAAATCTGACAGATTTGTAAAAACTCCTTCCTGAATTTCATTTTCCTTTTAGGATGTGAGAAAATAAAATGTACTTGGACTTCAAAGCAAAACACATCAAGAGTGGCAAGAAAAACACTAACTTACTTCACTGGTAATGGTTGCAGGATCATCTACTGCCATCATTAAGTCCGAAGCTAAGAAGTTGAAAACGAGATTAGTGATATCAGTACACACTGTTTTCAGTAAGTGTTTCGTAAGAGCAGCCTGGGTATCATCTGGAAAATAAAGATGCTTTATTAAAATGAATGTCCAAGAACAACTGAGAATGAAAAAACACTATTAAGTACAATACCTGTAAAGAACTTCATCCCTTTTTCAAATAATCGAATATTGTTGTAAAGGTTTGAAACCTCTTCTTGCAAGTCCTTGATCGTGCGCTTTCTACCAGTTCCAGAGGCCGAAGAAGTTGAAGACATGTAAACTGAATGTACCACCTCGAGGTAAGTTTTATTTAAAGGTCTATGAATAAGATAAATATATTTAGTTCATTAAAATGCACTGGGTTTATGTAGATAGGAAATTTTGCTTCTATGGAAATAAGGCTTTAAAAAGATCTCTATTTAAAAATAATAAGATTTGGAGAATGGTTCACAAGAATTTTTCCTCTAATTCCAGAAATTAAAATTAATTAATTTGAAGTTATAAAGTAATTAAACTTATTGCACTAAAGACAACAAGAAAAACAGTTTTAACAAAAGCTTCAGTTCAAATTCAGTTCAGAGCAACTTTTTAAATTAGGTAATCTGGTATAAATACAGCAGACTATAAATTTGTCTCTCATTCTCAGGAATAATAACTTAAACTCTCAATTTCTAAAGTACTATAAGAAGATCTGTATTTTTAAAAATCCTTATGCTAAACACAGAATAGACTTTTAAAATGTAGTGGCAAATGGTTAATAGTAACTATTTTGACTTTTTATATATGAAAAATATAACTATGTAACATATTTATGCACAAGAGCATTCATTTAAATTTTTTAAAATTTGACTACAAAAGCTCTGTTTCTAAATTCAAAAAGTTAGTTAGATGCACTGGGCTCCTGGATTGCGTTTAGAGAAGCTTATACATACAGACTAACTTGTGGGAAAACTTCATGGTAGTTAGGGATAGTCGTTATATACAATTTATTTCTGTATAAAAATAAATTTAGCCTGGCTCATTTACAAGGTAGTGCTGTCTAAATTTATTCTCTCTGAGGGCAGTTTGTTACTTTATTTTCTCTCTAAAAGTGCACTGTTTATCTTCTGTTTGACAGAGAATAATCTTTTCATTTTAGATGTTACTTTTCATGCAATGTTGTTTTTCTTCCACCTAGGACTGGAACAGAGAAGGAGATGAGACTGACTCCACATTCCTGCCCTGTATTTTCGGCACTGCCTTGCCCAGCACACTTAAATATTTGTTGAACTACTATAAGCAAACAAAATCTAGAATTTAGTGACTTAAAAGTTTTGAAAACAAAACACCTATATTATATGTTTTCAATGAGATTGTGAAAATTTTAGTAACTCACTAAATCTCTATCATAAAACAAAAAACATATACTTGCTTTATTAAATACTCTGCAAGCTCAGAAATAAACTCCTCAGGGGCATCTTGTAAGTGTTTTCTTAAAAAATCCTCAATCTCATCCTGGAACATAAAAGTAATCTCTGGTTTCTTCTTTCCTGTAAAAAAAAAAAACGAGCCACAGGAAAAAACAATGAAGTAAGCAACCTACAAGCAAATAATATATTTAATACGATAGTAATTTATTCATTGCTGATCGTAAAGTCTCTAATGTTAACTTTTGTCACCAAAATTACCCATGTCAAATAGCAGTAAGCAATGAAAACACTGTTAAAATAGAATATATAGTGGCATTTGGAGTAATAACATTTTAACTTGTTTTCTACATGTCAGTCAAAAATAGTAACGATGATTCTCCCCCTAATCTAACTTGGATGATGCAAATATCTGGAAATTAAAACAATCAAGTGGATTGTTAAAATCTTAGGATAATTTTTTTGTTGAACAATGGATATGGAGCAGACTGTCCTTTATAAATATTTACGAAAAATCAAATCATCCTTATAATCAAGTGAACCACAATTCTAGTAGAATGAAGCTAAAAACTGTCTTTTTGAACAGGCATGGATGAAAAAACCTACAATTTTATAGCCATAATTATTTTTGCTCTCACAGAAATAAGTCTATGCCAAGGAAAATTTGTATGTAATGGAAATAATTGTTAATTGAGGAAATGTCATGCCTACTCACTTACTTGGGAAAGTATGGGTTGCAAAGAAAACTAACAATATTTCCATAATTAATTGTTAAAGTATAAAAAAGTGATTATTTCCAGCTAAATTAGGTTATTGCCCCTAAAAGTGAAACCTTAGAGATAATAGAATAGCTCAAAAATCAATTTTCAGTATGCATCAAGATCTAAGTACAGCTACTTTTTGTAGCTTTAGAATAGATAGGAAAGTACTATCCTTTTTTTTCCCTGAGTTCTGCTATTCATTCCTGCTCTCTGACATCAAATAGTATTTGACTAGTTATTAAACTGTATTATTTCCTTCCAGTAATCTTTTACACAGAGTTGAGCGTGTATTTTAGCTGAGAATCAAACTGCATCCCCCATTTCTGAGATTACAACAAAACAGTTTTTCAAAAGCACTGAAATTGCCTTTTATTTAAATTCTTTTATAGCTCCTCTCCTACTAAACTATACACAAAAGGAGTATCACACTGCCTCAATTACTTAAGACTACAGATTTTAGAGAAGTATTTTCTTAAATGCCCCTTCACTAACTCCTTGTCTAACCTCTGAGGAACTCGCACAGAATAGTCTTAATGCTAGTTAAAAATAAGGGTTGAGTTCACAGTTTCTAAGATACTTTTCTGTTAATTAATATTGCTTTATGTATGTTGAGAACAGTACCTATTTTGACTTATTTTAGAATACTTTAGACAGATCTTAAGCAATTGTTCTATTACAAGTAGTGGCGTATTAACATCTGAAGCCTTGTCACTTGATATTTATATTTCCCAAGGTGATAAATAATTCTGCGGAAGAGGTAAAAAAAAAAATCTCAAATCATTTCAAGTTTCTCTTTGTGCTGGGGAAAAGGAGAAGGGGAGGTATCATAGTTTCATTAATTTTTAAAACAAACATAAAAAAAATCGTACTTTTATTTAGAAAAGCAAAGTAAGGTGTGTCTTGCTAACTTAACCATACCAAATACTAACTAAAGTCTAGATAAAGAAAGATGCATATATCTAGTTCCCCTGCTTAGATACAAGCAACCAACCAATTAGGTGTTACCATAAAAATTAAAATTATTTTTAATAATTTTAAATTTAAATAATTTAAATAATTTTGGATAAAATTATTTTTAACTTCAATTTGCAGAGAGTCACTTTTCATAAAATGTTCTACTTTGCTTTGCATGGAAGCTGGGAGACCATAAAAATCTATGCAAGCTGTAACTGCAAAGTGTTTGTAATAAACAATGGGAAAATTTATGATTGTTCTGTAACCTTTTAAAAATGTTTGTGAAAACATTCAAAGTTCTTATTGCTGGTTATGAATGTATATGGAAATGAAAAATAAGACTAATAATTCTAATTTAGTACACTGTAATTTAGTGTATCAGAAACACTGAGAATGAAAATACTTTCTTTGTAAAAAACTTACCAAGAATAATTTGAACACTGCTTACCTTCTTCTCATCCTGTAACTTAAAATACAGAGCAAGCACCTTTTCTATGCCTGAGCAAGCTGTCATATTCCCTTTTTAACTCTCAATCAGCTTCCAACATTTTATTCTTTGCCCTCTCAACACTGTGAAACACTTATGAGAATTCCTTTAAGGTGAAGCTTTTTTGTCAATTTCATACCCTGAAGACATCTTTATCCTTTTTGTCATAATCATTCCCCTTATTTACGTCAAGTGTGCCTTTACCAAGCTCCTCTGCGCAGCTAAAGTTTCTTGAACAGAGGCAACTTCAACATTCCCACAGTCAGGTATTTCTTCTACAACTCCGCTTATTCTTGATTCATATTTCCAGTGTTATCAGTTTCCTCTGCCACACATTCATCTTTGTTGGCCAATTTCCTCTTTTGATTATGCATTTTTGTAAAATGTCACATGGATTTATCACCGGGGGACAAGGAGGTAACACAAACTACATGCTGTGTTTTCAGTGCATAAAGCAAGTTAAGGGATGCACAGTGATCAGTCTTTGACAAACCTGGAAATAAGTGATGTGACTGTCACAGACCATGATGCACATCTGTTATTTATGTGATCTGTGGACTAAGGAGCCAGCAGCCAAGTCTGTACCTTATGCAATTACTCAGTACACTACCCTGGTAACTGAAATATGAACTGCATTGTTGGGGTACTGGTGTTATGTAACTGTGAAATTGTGCCCACTGAAACTCTGTAAAGCAAGGACTTCCTGCATAATCACAGACACCTCACTGTATGCATCTTAAGAAAGTAAGTTAAAAAAAATCACACACATACAAAGGAGAAGTAAAATGAGCTACACACCTGTGTGAGATGACTCATCGTCGCTATCGTCATCTTTTCTTCCTTTCTTCTTGGTTTTTTTAATTTTGTACTCTCTGGCATTGCTGCCACCTCCTCCTCTCACACTTCCACTGCCCTCTGGTGGGAAAATGACATTAGTTAGTATTACCTAATAACTGTTTTTAGAAATAATGACACTATATTGCCAAATAAACTTAACTTTTAGCCACTTTTAAATGTTGTGGTTTATTAAAATATTTTTAAAATTCAAACAATAAAAATTAATAAATAATAAGATGAAATATTTGAATTAAAGCAACTCACTTAGATAGCCTATCTACTCTAAATGCAGTCTTTCTGTAATAACATCTATTTTCTGAAGCTTTGACTTTTTCCTGGCCAAACTCATCCCTTTAGCTTCCTTCTATCTTCCTCAAAAGTGCCCTAAGTTGCTTATATCTGTTACCACAGCCTCACTAACAGCCCCTATTCCAGTACCTCACAAATTTGGTTTTGTCTTCTTGATTGAAAGATTATTCCCCAGGTTTACAGGAGACATGCTGACTCTCCCACCACCCTAAAAAAGACAATGAACTTCTTGAAAGTAGGGAGCCTCTCTCACTAATGTTCACATCCTCAGGGTTAAGGCAATGCTGGACAGATAACAGGCACTCAATAAATACTGACCATAAATTGGTTAAGTGGAAAAATATCAATCACCTACGGGCTAAATAAAGACTAAAAAAATACAAACCAAGAAACAGACTAAGACACTATCAATAAATTAGAGTATTCCTCTATTATACATCTACATTTAAAATATCTATTCAACAAAATAAAATAATAATGGGATTATAACATTGAAAAATATTGAAAATTATTTCGTCATAAAAGATTCATTTTAAAATAGAATGAGATATATATATATATATATATATATATATAAAACAAAGATTCTTTTTCTAAACTCTAAGTAGAATTCCCTTAAAGTCAAAGTGAAGTGAAAGTCACACAGTCGTGTCCGACTCTTTGCAGCCCCATGGACTATACAGTCCATGGAATTCTCCAGGCCAGAATACTGGAGTGGGTAGCCATTTCCTTCTCCAGGGGATCTTCCCAACCCAGGGATCGAACCCAGGTCTCCCACATTGCAAGCAGATTGATTATCAGCTGAGCCACCTAGATTTCATCATTTTCTGTAAGTTCTATTGCTTTTATGATAGAAAAACACAACTTTCAAATTAAAGTTTAAAGTGAATGTGTTTTTTACATTTGGTAATACATTTCTTATGGTAAATATGTTTGACATTATTCCATGAACTGTAATTAAACTATTTAACAGCAGTATCAGAACAAAACACCAGATGACCCTAAATTTTAAGAAGGATATACAACAGACTAGTTATACTGATGTAAGTACAACCAACTGATTAAGTGGTTTTAAATCTTCAATTAACAAAATATGCATTGCTATGAAAATTATGATTTTTTTACAGTAATTTACCATATTCTAGTTTTCCTAGAATAGACAAATTTCAAAATACCATTATTGATTTTGTAGAAAAAGATTTTTGAAGAGAAAAATAATCTTGAAGTAGTGAACTTTCACAGCAAATAAAGTTTTTATAATGGATGTTCAATATAGCTGTATTTATTGATTAAATACGTTGAATATCTAATTTCTTTAACCTTGATATAGCACTAATAAAATTTTTCATACTACAAAAAGTATGGAAAATATGTGTTACATTTCCCAATGCAAGTTACTAGTATACCAGTGATACCTAGGATAATTTCCAGTGATTCTAAATTAAAAGAATACATAAAAACAGGCCCTCAGGAAATTCATTCACTCAATAAATACTTATGGGGCACTTAAAATATGCCAAGAAGTGCTCTAAGTATTAGGGAAACAACAATAAATGAGATGGAGAAGATTCCAAAATGATAAAAGACATCACAGTGATAAAAGTGATGTAACAAACTAGGAGAATAATATATGGAGACTGACAATGTTGTCTACTATTCTGGGTGGTGGTTGGGCAGGCCTCTGTGAGGAACTGACATTTCAAGGGGAGCTCTTGATGATAAGAAGGAAACAGTTACTTGAATTCATGAGACCATTCCAGGTAGAAGTGAACATAAACTTGCAAAGTCTGAGAATCAAGAAGAAGAAAAAAAGCTACTAGGGCTGGAACATTAAAGAGCAATGGGAACAGGAGGTCATGAAATTAGCTTAATTCTCACAAAATGAAGAGTAACCATCAATATTTTCATTTTTATAATCAAGTTAATTCATTATCAAAAGATGTGGTTAATATCAGCAGGTGAATTAAACAAATAAAAGGCCTTCCTAAAGGTCTGATAAATACAAAGTTCACGGCAATGAATAAAAAACTCATCTTGAATCTTCCATGTTGTTAATAATTTGTTACCTGTTGCTTTCCTCCTTCGTTCATCTTTTTTATCCTTTTTACTTGTATTAATGCTTTCTAAAATGGAGATTTGTTTCAGATCTTCTTCAGTGATTAAATGAACAGGATTGTTTTTCATTTCCTGAAATAAAACATGCTTATTTTTTATAGGCAAAAATACAAAATATTACAAAATGCATAAAATAAAACTTGTTTATATACTCATATCCTAATTGTTTTTTGTTTGGTTTCACTGCTAAGAATTATAGAGCTTTGTCTCAGCTGCCACTCAGATTGTTAGTCCTTGCTCCAAATCAATCTCCTTCCCTGTTGTCCTTGACTTCTTGTAATTATCACCAGGTAATGAGAAATCCTATGCTTGATCACTTAACAACTAACTGGTCACACAGTACTGGATATAATCCTCTTTAAATGTTATTGGCTAATTTTGCCACTACCTAACAGGTGACCCTTTCTCCCTCTCTTTTCAAGACTCCCATGGTCTAGTACCACTTGGATATCCGAGATGACTAGAAAGATAATGAAATCTCCATTCCCACAATAATGATCACATATGAGTTGCATACTTTGTCATGTACACTTTTTCCCACTCTGGACTCATTCTTGATCTCTGCTTTTTTATAAATATATGTTAGAAACAATTAACTATTTCAAAGTTCAGAAAATGGTTCTAAATCTGTAGTGAAAAACATTTTGTTGAAAATATTTCCTTTTCAGTTTTCCAATGAAATGTTATATCATTTTGTTTGAGTGTCATTTTATTTGAAATGACAGTTTCAACAAAGGAATGTTTTTTCCCCCTGAATTTATTTTTGTGGTTGGAGGGAGGAAAATAAGAAAAAAAATGATAGTGTTAAACTGCAGTTTAGTGAAAGGTCACAAATGAAAATAATAATGTAGTCCTTTACTAACTGGTAGCTAACATGTATCAGACATTTTATTTACATCATTCCTTAATTCACATTTATCCTTTTAGGAATAGGCATCATCCTTTTCTTTGAAGATGGGGGAACTGGAGGTCTATTAGTCAAACACCTACAGGGTAAACAAGCTGAAATTAGAACTCAGGTTTGCAGATATCAATCCAGTGTACTTTATACTCCTCTCTGCTGGTTTGCAGGCCAAACATAGAAAAGTTATGTCATTTTAAAGACTATTAAGGAGCTTAAAAGGAATACAGATAAACACAAATTATATACTTAATAGGCCCTCATGAATTTATTAACAGTCTAAGATATAAATGGGTTTTTTCCACCTATTTATGAGCAGGCTTTATTATGGGGGTGCTGTTAACCAGAAACATGAATTCAACAGTCATTAAAGCAGACATGGTATGACCTCTGCTTCTAAACACTTCCACAGCAGTTGCTCTGAGGAACTAATCAATGTGGATAGTAACAATTTCTTTCCTCAGTAAGTCATCTGGCTGGTTAACTACTAAATAGGTAAAATTATGAGGCTCTGCTAGATATAGTAAATATAATGTGTATTGATAAATAGATACACTCTATATTATGCATATAATACACTGGTATCATTTGTATGGATTTTAATGATGGACAAATACTCTCAGGCGATAAGTGTATAATTTCATTGATAAGATTTTGATTTATAAAATCAGCTTCCTATGTTCTAACTTCTATATTCTGATGGGAATGAAGGAGGAGAAAAACAAATCCAGGAGAGGAAATAAAAAGGAATGATGCAGTGAAGGAAAATAATGTATGAAATAGTTTTCAGTTTTGGGTATACTGCTTACCTTATTTTCAAAAGTCATCAGATGACTGTAATGTGAAAATACTGTTAAATCAGTAGGCGAAAGGAAATCTGGCATACCTTTTCAGCTTTCTGGTGCATCAGTTCACTGAACAGGTCTGTACAATCATTTATAAATTTTTCACTGACTACAATAGTATCGCTAAAGACTACAGCTGAAGCCTGTTTGCTGAGTGCTCTCATTACATGTTGCAGCAATATTGCAGCGTCTTCAACTGATAAGGAACTGGGTAGCAGAGGCTAGAATTACAAACAAAATGAAAACAAAGTATAAGTGCAATATAATACAGATCAACCATTTGTTATGTATATGCCCTCCCTAAGTGATCTCATTAAGTTCAATGGTTTTGGAACCATCTATATGCTGAACAACCTCCCAAATTATACTTCTAATTTTATCACCACTCTGAACTCTGAAATCACATATCTTACTGCTTCCCTAACCTACCTCAACCCATACCTAAACAGGCATCTCAAATTTTAACATGTCCTGTTCAAAACAACTTGGTTTGTGCCTCCAGGTGTGTCCAGAACCCAGCTCCCATCTTCTCTTCCCCATTGTTTCCTGATCTTAACCAATGGACCCACTTTCCATTCCATTAATCAGGCCCTAAACCTACAAGTCATGCTTCGTTCCTCTCATAAACTCACAATCTAACTTCAATTCTTGATACCTTTGCCTCCAATATACATTTCTTCTTAGCTCTTTCTACCATCTGAAATTATCATTTTCATTAATATCCCTCTCCCTCCCCCAACCATGAAAGTATTCCTCCTGAGAGCTGTATCCTAATTCTTAAAATGGTCATATACTAGTGAAATACCAGCTGTTCTTGGCTTAAAGGAAAATTAAGAAGAAAAAGATAAAACATACTGCAATATCAACCCATGTTCCAGAGCTGATGGCTTCCTCTACTGATGCTTCCACCTGATCCACAAGTCCTTGGCCAACACAAGCTGCTTTCAAAAACAAGAGTTGTGTAGTCTTATATCTTTTCTTTATGTAGCTCATAGCATCTGGGATTCCAAGTCTGGACAAAGCATCAAATTCTAGAAATGCATTACAAGATTGGAATAGAATTGTTAATCACTCTTAGAATTCTTAGAAAATGTTAAGTTCTATCAAAATCTATTCTTTGGGAATGCATTGTATTTTAATAGAATTTTTCAAGAATATAACATATCACAGCCTCTTTCCTAGTTATATTACCTTGTGCTGTGTTTGCACGCATGCTCAGTTATGTCCAACTCTTTGAGACCCCATGGACTATAGTGTGCCCGTCAGGCTTCTCTGTCCATGGAATTTTTCAAGCAAGAATACTGGAGAGGGTTGCCATTTCCTTCTCCAGGGTATCTTCCCAACCCAGGGATCAAACCCTTGGCTCCTGCTGCATCTCCTACACTGCAGGCAGATTCTTTACTGCTGAGCCACTGGGGCCCTTATGTTACACTCCCAAATTTTTATTACTAAACATATTTGTAGATAAATTGGTTCAAGTACTTCATTAATCCTGCTTTGTCTTTTACTCTCCAACTGAGGAGTCGAAGGGAAGCATGAGGACAAAAGACAAAAGGCCAATAAAAATAGAACTGAGGATAAAGGAATGTAATGTAGAGAAACAAAAATTGAAATTTTGCTTATCACAGTTAGCAAAAGGAATGGAATTTATTTTTCAAATGTTTTATCAAACAATTGACGATAGCAATTCTCTAGTCTAATTTATACTAATAAAAGATCTAGTATATAAAAAGTAAAATATTTAAGACTTAAATTTGCAGCCATTAAAGTTACTGGAGACAGCTACCAACCTCTCTTTGTCCTCAAATAATAATATTTAAGAAAATTAATTACAACAAAATTTTAATTCAAATCCTTGGCTGCAAAGGCACATTACAGAAAGTCAAGAAAATGTAAGTCAAACCAGTACTCATTCTAGCACACATTTAAACTGAACGCTAATGACTTGAGAAACCTATATGCAGGTCAGGAAGCAACAGTTAGAACTGGACATGGAACAATAAACTGGTTCCAAATAGGGAAAGGAGTACATCAAGGCTGTATATTGTCACCCTGCTTATTTAACTTATATGCAGAGTACATCATGAGAAACGCTGGGCTGGAAGAAGCACAAGCTGGAATCAAGATTGCCGGGAGAAATATCAATAACTTCAGATACGCAGATGGTACCACCCTTATGGCAGAAAGTGAAGAGGAACTAAAAAGCCTCTTGATGAAAGTGAAAGAGGAGAGTGAAAAAGCTGGCTTAAAGCTCAACATTCAGAAAACAAAGATCATGGCATCTGGTCCCATCACTTCATGGGAAATAGATGGGGAAACAGTGGGCTGGCTCCAAAATCACTGCAGATGGTGACTGCAGCCATGAAATTAAAAGACACTTACTCCTTGGAACAAAAGTTATGACCAACCTAGATAGCATATTGAAAAGCAGAGACATTACTTTGCCAACAAAGGTTCGTCTAGTCAAGGCTATGGTTTTTCCAGTGGTCATGTATAGATTTTGAGAGTTGGACTGTGAAGAAAGCTGAGTGCTGAAGAATTGATGCTTTTTAACTGTGGTGTTGGAGAAGACTCTTGAAAGTCCCTTGGACTGCAAGGAAATCCAACCAGTCCATTCTAAAGGAGATCAGCCCTGGGTGTTCTTTGGAAGGAATGATGCTAAAGCTTTAGTACTTTGGCCACCTCATGCGAAGAGTTGACTCACTGGAAAAGACTCTGATGCTGGGAGGGATTGGGGGCAGAAGGAAAAGGGGATGACAGAGGATGAGATGGCTGAATGGCATCACTAACTCGATGGATGTGAGTCTGAGTGAACTCCGGGAGTTGGTGATGGATAGGGAGGCCTGGCGTGCTGTGATTCATGGGGTCGCAAAGAGTTGGACACGAGTGAGCAACTGAACTATCTATCTAATGACTTATAGGTTACTTATTTTTAGGTAACTCATCTCTTGGGTTTCTCTAGTGGCTCAGGCAGTAAAGAATCTGCCTGCAATGCAGGAGACCTGGATTCGATCTCTGGGTTGGGAAGATTCCCCTGGAGAAGGGAATGGCAACCCACTCCAGTATTCTTGCCTGGAGAATTCCATGGACAGAGAAGCCTGGTCGTCTACAGTGCATGGGGTAGCAGAGACAGACATGACTGAGTGACTAATACACACACACACACACACACGCACTACTTGTTTTAATGATTAAATTCAATCAATGTATTTCATCCAAATAATGGAACCTCAGAAACAGAATTTAGTACAATTTCAATGTTTCTGAAATAGTGGATAACTAATAAAAATGATAAAACTGACAGCCAATAAAGTATTTCTAAGATTATGTAAACCAGGCAACTTCATAAGTTATGTTATAAAAACAATTACTTTTTATGAATTAAAAAGAACTGCAAGTATTTGATATATAGTATCACATTACTGGAAGGCTGGTAATAATCAATACCAGCTTTGGCTTTTCTACATTACAACTGTTCAGTGACTATGGAATTAAACTCAGTTGCATGACTCACAAAAACCTTCAATGTGACTACTTTCATATTCAAAGAGAAGCACTTTAGTGTGCTGGCCAACAGTAAAGTACATGTGTACTCACTCCCAGGGTTAATACAGTCTTTCTAAGAATGTGTTTAACATTAGAAATGATTTTTTGTTTAAAGAAAAAAAAAATTTACCCAGATAGCCATTCTGCCTGAGAAAAGAATCCACCCAAGTACTCTGTGTTCTGGAGTAAATGTCAGGGATAAACACTGCCTTATCCTGTCTCCCACCAACCACAGTGCCTCGTAAGCGTCCATCATTAACAAGTTCTTCAAGAACAGCTTAAAAGAAAAACAAATAGAGACAGAGCAGATAAAAATCTCAAAAACACTTTACAATTTCACCATTTATTTATTATCCTTAGAAAAAGCAATTTAAAATTCAAGTTGCATACTAAATAAAGACATTAGATTTTAGACAAAACTTCCTGCCATTTATGAGAATACTCATGTCATAAATTCAGGAAAATGTGTCAACTAGATAAAGATGCTGAACTGTAATTCTAACTAATTAATATTAATGTTGAACTGTTTAGTCTGAGTTATTTTGGAAAAACATTCCATTATCTATCTCATGATTAAAAGTAGACGACTATACACTTTGAGAATAGATAATACACAATCACTGGTGTAACCAAGTTCAATATTCTCGTATTTAGAAAATCAAGACACCTGGATCCTATTAGAATCAACAGTGAAAAATTAAGCCATGAAAATCTGTATAAATTATTACACTTCCACTGTTTAAACTGAAGCAACACATTAAAACCCTACCTATAACAGAAGTATAACGCATGGTTAAGAGGATGGGTATGGACCCAGATAGCGTAAACTTCAACTCTGCCACCTACTGGTGCTGCCATTAACACCAAATTTATGCTTTTTATTTAAACTGTAACACTTAACTACATACTTTGTTGTTTTAAATATCAATCCCCTAAAAAAAAGATAAAGCAGATAGGAAGGAGTTATTTCTAAGTGTACCAACAAGAGCATTCAAAAGATGCCTGGGACAAAATGATTCAGGAAACTTAGCCTTTAACAGAAATAAAAATTAGTTTAAAAATGAATTTCAGAATTCCATTGCTGAGTAAATTAGAATATATCAGAAAGGTCTAGATTTCAAACACATAATTTAAAATTTTGTGTGACTGTACAACACAAATCCAAGCTAAATTCAGACCAAAATTATCAAGTTATCAGTTATTACTTAAAGAAGTTTACATTATAATGAAATTCCACCAAACCCAATTAAGCAGATTCCAAAATACATCACATTTTTAATTTTAAATTTGTCTTATGAAAAACATAGTGAATAAAAATTAAGCTTTTGGTAGTGAATAAAAATTAAACTTTTGGTTCTGAATTTGAATTTCTTTTCCATTATTTATTTTAATTCTTATACTTGCATAGATACTAGAGTTGAAAGATTAAGCCACTGCTTTAAAAAATTATTCCAGCCAAGCTTAGGGGGAAAAAAAAAAAAAAAAAAAAAGCCTTCAAAACCTCTTAAGAGTTTCACAGATGAACAGCGAAAGAACTCAGCCGTATATATACATATAAACTACCACACTATTAATCGGCTATACACCAATACAAAATAAAAAGTTTAAAGTTTGAAAAAAAAGTTTCACATACAAAATAGGCAATGGACCAACATTATTTTAGAGAATTACTTATTTTTTAAATGCTAAGAATATACTTTTAATGCTATAAGCTTTCTGTAAAATTTTTTTAGCCAAACACCCCATGGATGATAGCCCACGAACTACCTCCTCTGTCCATGGCATTTTCCAGGCAAGAATACTGGAGTGGTTTGCTATTTCCTACTCCAGAGGATCTTCCTGATCCAAGGATTGAACACAGGTCTCCTGTATTGCAGGCAGATTCTTTACCATCTGAGGCAGTAGGGAAGCCCCCACACACTTACTTTCATAAAAAAATTTAGTAAAAATTGGTAAGAACAAAGTGAAAATTATTCTTAATCCTAAAATTTTAAATCTCTCTATGTATGCATACACATAACAGAGTATTTTATACACATACACAATTTCTTTAAAAATCCCATTCCTTTTGAAGTACCTAATACTAAATGGTGAATATAACAGATAAGACACATACATGAAAAATGGTACAGAGAAACTTAGCAACTAGAAATATTTTAATAAGTTTTAAGATTAAAAGAGGTAAAAATACTATAATTAGTTAAGTTTTATATTTAGTCTATTCAAAAGCTAATTATGTGAAATGCAATTTAAATCAAACTCACAGTAAAGAAGCTGCTCCTGAAATCCATATCTTGAAATCAAAGAATTCACTGCTGTAGGCCTTTATGTAGAGGAAACAAAACAAAAACCTTTTTACTGATTATAGAGTTGCACATAGTTAGGAATTACATAAATTAGGATGATTAGCTTATGAAAAAACATAAATTAATTTAGAAGAAAAAAAATGAAGGCAAAAACTGTATCAGAGATCAAGACGGTGGAAAAGAAAGATGTGGAGTTCATCTCGTCTCATAAATACATCAAAAATGCATCTACATGTGGAGTAATTCTCACAGAATACCTTCTGAAAGCTGACAGAACTCATACAACTGAAGTTGCAAGAAAGATCACCAAGAACCTGGGTAGGAAGAGAAAAAGGAGTTGGGGCAGGATCTATGCCCTTAGAAAGGACCCGTGAAAGAGGAAAGGTTCCTTCACCCTGGGAACCCCTTTCATTGGCTGAAATGTCAACCAGGACGGAAAGAGAGCTTCGGAGACTCAGAGGAGTGTGTAGTAACTGGTCTGCCACAGGCAGAACAGAGAGAGATTGGCACTAATGGTCCTGTCCACCTCGCTGCAATCCCCAGCCAAGGACACACGTCTGCTAGTGGACATCACAGGCTGAGTGCTGAAACTTGGGGTCCAGGGGACAGACCTGGGGAGAGGACAGGGGTTGGCTGTGCAGAAACAGCCTGAAGGAGGTGGAGTGCGCTTCGGAGGTGTACACAGGATTGACCCTGAATCTGCTGTAGAAGCCCCACTGTTAATACAGTAACCCTCGAGAGAAGGGAAGGGCAGGGCCCCACCAGAGCATCTTTAATCTCTGTGTGCTCACAGCAGTGTGGATTTTCCTTTATGAGCTCTGGGAGGATGCAAGAGCTGGAGTGATGCCCACATTTGGAGGTGGGGCTGAAATCTGAGCTGTCTCAGTGGCTGATTGATCTATAGATTTACGCCATGCTGGTGGTTTTGCAAGCTCAGCACCTGTCGGACATACAAGCAGATTACTGGCACTCCTGTGGCTGGGGCAGGTCTGGCATGAACAGTTGCAAGCTTTGGGGGCACGCATATATATAGGTGGGACTGGGGTCTGTAACTCTCATGGCAGGTCCAGGTGTGTGACCATGACAGTTTAGGTGCCTACCTACAGGGGACCTGAGCCTGTAGATCTGTGCTAGTGGTTTTGTGAGCACAGTGCTTGAGGGTAGCCCAGGCCAATTTCCTGCATTCCCATGGCTGAGAAGGGGTCAAGGGCAATTCCAACAGTGTACTTCATGAGCCCACATGATGACTGACAGGCAACACCACAGAGTGCACTCCCAGTGGGCAGCTTCTGCAGAGGAATTACGCAGTGGTTTCTCTCCCAGTGGGAGCGCTCCAGTCCTGCCTTTCTCATACCACAGCTTTGAAATGGATCTGGGGATTTCTACTTCAACAACTGGGGAGCAGCTCTGTTCCCAACAGGGCTCTGAGAACCACAGAGCAAAGAGGAGGCCCTGCTCAATATCCACTGGAAGCACTGGTCACAATAACAGTCACACCCCCATCAAGGGGATAATGGCCAGCACATACTGAGAAAAGACTTGACAAGCACCTGTACTAAAAAGAGCCCTCGCACCAAATATTAGACTCATGCAGGCTACCCAGGGATGCTCCTACATAAAATCAGTCCTCTAAGACCACAGTAGATAATAGCTATTTCTCCTAAATTAAGAGTCAGAAAAATGTAAGTAAAATGAAGAGGGACCATACCCATTTAAAAGATCAAGACAATTCCCCTGAAAAGAAAAAAAAAAAAAAAAAAAAGAAACAAACTTATCCAGTCTACTAGACCCTGAGTTCAAAAAGGAGGTAATAAAACTACTGAAGAATTAAGAAAGGTTATCAACAGAAATGCAGATCTCTGTAACAAGTTAACTATAAAAAGGAATCAAGAAAAACTAGAAAACTCATTTGTTGAGATTAAAGCCAAGTTAAAGGCAATCAATAGCAAACTGAATGATACAGAAAATGAATAAATGATCTGGAAGGTAGAATAATGGAAATCACCCAATAAGAGCAGCAGACAAAAAGACAAATGAAAAAGAATGAAAGCAATATATGAGACCTACGCGATAATATGGAGAAGGCAATGGCACCACACTCCAGTACTCTTGCCTGGAAAATCTCATGGGCAGAGGAGCCTGGTAGGCTGCTGTCCATGGGGTCTCGAAGAGTCGGACATGACTGAGCGACTTCACTTTCAATTTTCACTTTCATGCACTGGAGAAGGAAATGGCAACCCACTCCAGTATTCTTGCCTGGAGAATCCCAGGGACGGGAGAGCCTGGTGGGCTGCCGTCTATGGGGTCGCACAGAGTCGGACACGACTGAAGTGACTTAGCAGTAGCAGCAGCATGGGACAATATAAAGTGTGCCAATCTATGCATAACAGGATCTCAGAAGAGAAAAGGGGACTGAAAACAACGGAAGAAATTATGGCTGAAAATCTCCCAAATCTAAGGAAACAGATATCCAGGTAAAGGAAGCACAGAAGCTCCCCTCCAAAAAAGATGAACCCAAACAAACCCACAATAAGAAATATTATAATTAAAATAGCAAAGTTAGAGAAATGTTTCTAGGCAGCAAAAGTAAAAACAGAGTTACAAAGGGAACCCACTTAAGCCTATCAACTGATTTCTCTACAAAAAGGTTTCAGGCCAGAAGAAATTGACATTTGATGTCTTGAAAGGGAAACCTACAACTTAGCAAACTCTACCAGCAATATTGTCATTTAAAATAGAAGAGAGAATTACTCAGACAAACAAAAACTTAAAAAAAATACAGCAATACTAAACCTATCCTAACAGAAATATTGAAAGGTCTTCTTTAAATAGAAAAGAAGGAAGAATCTGTAGGGGGAAAAAAATCACAGCTGGAAAGTAAATGACTTAAATAGGCCACTACACAGATTAAAAAAACACTGTGAAAGAAAGTGACAATAACTACAATGACCAGCAAAAGGATAAACATGAAGGTGTGAAAGAGGGCATCAAAATCATAAAATATGGGGGAAAAGAGTAGTAAAATATAGATTTTTAAGAGTATGTTTGAGCCTATATGATTACCAGTTTGAAGCAAGGGTTTGGAATGTGTTAAAACATCTGAAAAATAGAGTAATCACAAATCAAAAACACACAATAGATTCACAAAACCCAAAACAGAACAAAAGCATAATACAAAAGAAAACCATCAAACCACAAGAGGAAAGACAAAAAGAAAAAGGAACCATTAAGAAATACAAAACTGGAAAACAAGGTTTAAAATGGAAATATATATCAATAATTACCTTAAAGGTCAACAGACTAAATGCTCCAATCCAGAGTCAAAGAGTGGCAGATTGGATGAAAAAAAAATAAGGGCCTACAATATGCTGCCTACAAAAGATCCACTTTAGGGGGCAAATGACACATATGGATTAAAAGTGAGGGGATGGATAAAACTATATCATGCAAATAGCAGTGGCAAGAAAGAGAGGCTAGCAATACTCATTTGAGGAAAAATAAACTTTGAAATAGAGACCATAAAAAAAGATAAACTAGGACACTATATAATGATGAAAGGATCAATACAAGAGGATATTACACTTGTTAACATATATACACCCAACATAGGAGCATCTGAATACATAAAGCAAATACTAACAGACATAAAGGGAGAAATTGATGGGAATACAATAACTGTAGCAAACTTTAGCACCATATTCACATCAATGGAGAGATCTTCCAGACAGAAAATCAATGACACACTACAACAGATTTAATTGATATTTTCAGGACACTGCATTGAAAAGATCCAAGAATACACATAGTTTCCAAGTGCACATGGAACATTCTCAAGGAGTGACCACAGATGAGGCTATAAAACAAACCTCAACAAATTGAAGAGGGTAGAAATTATTTCAAGTATCTTTTTTGACCACAACAGTATGAAACTAGAAATTGACCACAGAAACAGAAACAAGAAAAAAAAAACTATTAGTGGACACTACCCAACATGCTACTAAAAAAATAATGGGTCATGATGAAATCAAACAGGAACGCTGAAAATACCTCAGGATAACTGACAATGAAAGCACAACCATACAAAATCTCTGGGATGCAGCAAAAGCAATTCCCTTAGAGGGAAGTTCATAATGATACAGGCTGTCCTCCAAAAACAAGAAAAATACGAATTAAACAACCTAACACCTAAAAAAACTAGAAAAAGAAGAAAAAATAAAACCTACAATGAACAGAAGGAAGGAAATAATGAAGCTCATAGAAGGATAAATAAAAGAGTTAAAAAAAAATAGAAATAATCCAATGAAAAAATGGGCGGAATACTTAAGACATACATTCCATAAAAGACATATAGATGGCCAATAGGCACATGAAATAATGTTCAACATTGCTAATTATTACAGAACTATAAATCAAAATTACAATGAGGTATCACCTAATACCAGTCAGAATGATCATCATCAAAGTCTACAAATAAATGCTGGAGAAGATGTAGAGAAAAAGGACCCCTCCAACACTGTTGGTAAGAATGTGAATCTGTTACAGGGACTATGGAGAACAATATGGAGGTTCCTTAAAAACCAAAAACAGAGCTACCATGTGATCCTGTAATTGCACTCCCGGGCATACAGCTAGAGAAAACTATAATTTGAAAAAAACATGCATCCCAATATTCATTGCAGCACAGCAACCTAATGTCCATTTAGCAACCTAAATGTTCCGTGACATATGACTGGATAAAAAAGATGTGATACACCTCCCCCAACACACAGTGGGGGTATTACTCAGCCATAAGAAAAATGGTATTTTCTGCAGAAAATGAATGGAAGTAGAGACTATCATACTAACAGAAGTAAGCCATATAGCATATGATATTGCTTATATGTGAAATTTTAGAAAATGATATGAATAAACTTATTTACAAAACAGAAACTGACCCACAGGCATAGAAAACAAATTTAGTTACCCAAGGGGAAAATGGGGGGAGAAATAGGGGAGGGATAAATGAAAATCTTGGGATTAATACATATACACTACTATATATAGGGCTTACCTGGTGGTTCAGATGGTAAAAAATCTGCCTGCAATCTGGAAGACCTTGGTTCAATTCCTGGGTGGGGAAGATCCCCTGGAGAAGGAAATGCCAACCCACTCTGGTAATCATGCCTAGGAAATCCCATGTACAGAGGAGCCTGGTGGGCTGTCATCCATGCAGTTGCAAGACTCAGACACAACTTAGTGACTAAACCACCACTGCTATACATAAACAGATAAACAAGAATCTACTGTATAGCATGGGCTTCCCCAGTGGCTCAGTTGGTAAAGAATCTGCCTGCAATGCAGGAGACAACCTGTAGTGCAGGAGATGCAGGTTCAATCCCTGGTCAGGAAGTTCCCCTGGAGACGGAAATGGCAACCCACTCTAGTGGAAAATCCCATGGACAGAGGAGCCTGGCAGCCTACAGTCCATGAGGTCACAAGAGGTGGACACGACTTAGTGATTAAACTGCCACCCAAGCCAGGCTTGTGAACCATGAACTTCCAGATGTTTAAGCTGGTTTTAGAAAAGGCAGAGGAACCAGAGATCAAACTGCCAACATTCGCTGGATCATTGAAAAAGCAAGAAAGTTCCAGAAAAACATCTATTTCTGGTTTATTGACTATGCCAAAGCCTTTGACTGTGTGGATCACAATAAACTGTGGAAAATTCTGAAAGAGATGGGAATACTTCTGGGTGAACCAGAAGAACTTCCAGAGTTTCAGAAGAAACCTGTATCCAGGTCAGGAAGCAACAGTTAGAACTGGACATGGAACAACAGACTGGCTCCAAATAGGAAAAGGACTACATCAAGGCTGTATATTGTCACCCTGCTTATTTAACTTATATGCGGAGTACATCAAGAGAAACGCTGGACTGGAGGAAGCACAAGCTGGAATCAAGACTGGCAGGAGAAATATCAATAACCTAAGATATGCAGATGACACCAACCTTATGGCAGAAAGTGAAGAAGAACTAAAGAGCCTCTTGATGAAAGTGAAAGAGGAGAGTGAAAAAACTGGCTTAAAACTCAACATTCAGAAAACTAAGATCATGGCATCTGGTCCCATCACTTCATGGCAAATAGATGGGGAGACAGTGGAAACAGTGTGAGGCTTTATTTTTTGGGGGCTCCAATATCACTGCAGATGGTGACTGGCAGCCATGAAAAGACGCTTACTCCTTGGAAGGAAAGTTATGACCAACCTAGACAGCATATTAAAAAGCAGAGACATTACTTTATCAACAAAGGTCCGTCTAGTAAAGGCTATGGTTTTTCTAATAGTGATGTATGGATATGAGAGTTGGACTATAAAGAAAGCTGAGTGCTGAAGAATTGATGCTTTTGAACTGTGGTGTTGGAGAAGACTCTTGAGAGTCCCTTAGACTGCAAGGAGATCCAACCAGTCCATCCTAAAGATCAGTCCTGGGTGTTCACTGGAAGGACTGATGTTAAAGCTGAAACTTCAATATTTGGCCACCTGATGCGAAGAACTGACTCATTTGAAAAGACCCTGATTCTGGGAAAGATTGAGGGTGGGAGAAGAAGGAGACAACAGAGGATGAGATGGTTGTATGGCATCACCAATTCAATGGACATGAGTTTCGGTAACCTCTACGAGTTGGTGATGGACAGGGAGGCCTGGCATGGGGTTGCAAAGAGTCAGACACGATTGAGTGACTGTGCTGAACTGAACCACTGTATAGCATAGGGAGTTGTACTCAATATTTTGTAATAATCTATAAGGAAAAACAATCTGAAAAAGAACATATATACACACACATACACATATATAAATATAACTGAATCACGTTGTTGTACACCTGAAACACACTGTAAACTAACTATACTGCAATTTAAAAAAAAATAGAAAAAGAAAATCAATAAAACCAAGAGTTGGTTCTTTGAAAGGGTAAACAAAATCAGCAGACCTCTAGCCAGGCTCACCAAGAAGAAAAAGAGAGAACCAAATAAAACAAGAAATGAAAGGGAAGAAATAACAACCAATATCACAGAAATACACAATATCTGTTATAAGAGAATACTATGAGCAATTACATGCCATCAAATTAGACAACCCAGAAGAAATGGACAAGTTTCTAGAAATACACAGTCCAGCAAAACTGAATTAAGCACAGATAATTTGAATAGGCTAATCACTTTAAGTGAAATAGCATCTGTAATAATAATAATGATAAAAAAAACTCTCTGCAAACAAAAGTACAGGGCTGGATGGCTTCAATGAGGAATTCTATCAAGCATACATAGAACTTATAATGATCCTTCTCAAACTCTTCCAAAATACTGAAGAGGAGGAAATACTCCAAAGGTCATTCTATGAAGCTACCATCAGCCTGATACAAAAATCAGACAAAGATACACCTGAAAGTAGCACAACACTAGAAACAACTATACTTCAATTTAAAAACATAGAAAAAAAATCAGCCCACCAAAACTGAATCAAGAAGAACTACATAATTTGAACAGACCTATCCCTAGAAGTAAAGTAGAATCGTTAATTTAAAAGCTTTCTACAACAAAAGTCCAGGACTTGATGGCTTCACAGGCAAATTCTACCAACCATACAAAGAATTATACTGATTCTTTTCAAAATATTCCAAAAGACTGAAGTGGAGGAAACACTCCCAAAGACATTCCATGAAGCCACAATCATCCTGATACCAAAACTAAACACACCATCAAAAGAAAAAAGAAAAGAAAATTACAGGTCAGTATGTCCGATGAATATACATGCAAAAAATATCAACAAAATATTAGCAAACTGCATCAAACAACACATAAAAAAGACGATACACCATGACCAAGTGGAATCTACCCCAAGTTCACAAGAATGGTTCAACGTATGCAAATGAATGTGATAAACCATATAAAGAAAAGAATAGACAAAACCACATGATCTCAACAGATGCAGAAAAGCATCTGACAAACTTTCATTATAAGCAGATGACATGATACCATATATCACCAACCATTCATGATAAAAATTCTTACCAAAGTGGGTAAGACAGAACATATCTCAACATAATAAGAGCTATGTATGACAAATCCACAAATAAGGTAATAGTCAATGGTGAAAAGCTGAAAACCTTCCTAATAAAATTTTGGAACAAGACAAGCGTGCCCACTCTCACCGCTTCCGTTCAACAGAGTATCAGAAGTCCTAGCTGCAGGAATCAGACAAAAAAAAGCAATAAAAGGTATCCAAAATGGAAAGGAAGAGGTAAAATTTTCATTATAAGGAGATGACATGATACCATATATAAAAAACTCAAAAGATTCCAAGAGATGATTCTACGCATGGACATCACCAGATGGTCAATATTCTTTGCAGCCAAAGATGGGAGAAGCTCCATACAGTCAGTAAAAACAAGACTGGGAGCTGACTGTAGCTCAGATCATGAGCTCCTTATTGCAAAATTCAGGCTTAAACTGAAGAAAGTAGGGAAAACCACTAGGCCAGGTATGACCTAAATCAAATACCTTATGATTATACAGTGGAGGTAAATAGTTTCAAGGGATTACATCTGGTAGACAGAGGTGCCAAAAGAATTACAGATGGAGGTTCATAACATTTTACAGGAAGAGGTGACCAAAACCATCCTAAAGAAAAAGAAATGCAAGAAGGCAAAATGGCTTTGAGTAGGCTTTACAAATAGCTGAGAAAAGAAGCTAAAGGCAAGGGAGAAAGGGAAAGATATACCCAGCTGAATGTGGAGTTCCAGAGAAGAGCAAGGAGAGACAAGACGGCCTTAAGTGAATAATGAAAAGAAAGAGGAAAACAACAGAATGGGAAAGACTAGAGATCTCTTCAAGAAAACTGGGCATATTAAGGGAACATTTCATGTAAAGATGGGCATGATAAAGGACAGAAACGGTAAGGACATAAGAGAAGCAGAAAAGATTAAAAAAAGATAGCAAGAATACACAGAAGAATTATACAAAAAAGTCTCAATGACCTGGATAACCATGACAGTGTGGTCACTCACTTAGGGCAAGACATTCTGGAGTGTGAAGTCAAGTGGGCCTTAGGAAGCATTACTATGAACAAAGCTAGTGGAGGTGATGGAATTCCAGCTGAACTATTTAAAAATCCTAAAAGATGATGATGTTAAATACTGCACTCTGTATGTCAGCAAAATTGGAAAACTCAGCAGTGGTCACAGGACTAGAAAAGGTCAGTTTTCATTCCAATCCCAAAGAGGGGCAATGACAGAAGACTGTTCAAAGTACTGTACAATTGCGCAAGCTAATGCTGCATGTTAGGCTTTAGCAGTTACGTGAACCAAGAATTTCCAGACGTACAAGCTGGTTTCAGAAAAGGTAAAGGAACCAGAGATCTCTCACCAACATTCATTGGATTAGAGAAAAAGCAAGAGAATTCCACAAAGACATATACTTCTGCTTCACTGACTACACTAAAGCCTTTGAGTGTGTGGATCCAACAAATTGTGGAGAACTCTTAAAGAGATAGAAACATCAGACCACTTTACTTGTCTCCTGAGAAACCTATATGCAGGTCAAGAAGCAATAGTTAGAAATGGACATGGAATAATGGACTGGTTCCAAATTGGGAAAGGGGTATGACAAGACTGTATATTGTCGCCCTGCTTATTTAACTTCTATGCTGAGTATATCATGTGAAATGCTGGACTAAATGAATTACAAGCTGGAATCCAGACTGCTGGGAGAAATATCAACAACCTCAGATATGTAGATGATGCCACTCTAATGGCAGAAAGTGAAGAGGAACTAAAGACCCTCTTGATGAGGGTGAAAGAAGAGTGTGAAAAAGCTGGCTTAACACTCAACATTCAGAAACTAAGATCATGGCATCTGGCCCCATCATTTCATGGCAAATAGAAACTAAAAGAGTCAAAATGGTGACAGATTTTCTTTTCTTGGGCTCCAAAATCACCGCAAATAAGCACTACAGCCATGAAATTCAAAGATGCTTGCTCCTTGGAAGGAAAGTTATGACAAACCTAGAAAGCATATTAAAAAGCAGAGACATCTCTTTGCCAACAAAGGTCTGTATAGGGAAGTCGCTCAGTTGTGTCCAACTCTTAGCGATCCCATGGACTGCAGCCTACCAGGCTCCGCCATCCATGGGATTTTCCAGGCAAGAGTACTGGAGTGGGGTGCCATTTCCTTCTCCAATAAATGAAAGTGAAAAGTGAAAGGGAAGTCGCTCAGTCGTGTCCAACTCTTAGCGATCCCATGGACTGCAGCCTACCAGGCTCCGCCATCCATGGGATTTTCCAGGCAAGAGTACTGGAGTGGGGTGCCATTTCCTTCTCCAATAAATGAAAGTGAAAAGTGAAAGGGAAGTCGCTCAGTCGTGTCCAACTCTTAGCGACCCCATGGACTGCAGCTTACCAGGCTCTGCCATCCATGGGATTTTCCAGGCAAGAGTACTGGAGTGGGGTGCCACTGCCTTCTCCAAAAGGTCTGTATAGTCAAAGCTATTATTTTCAGTAATCACATGTGGATTTGAGAGTTGGATCATAAAGAAGGCTGAGCACTGAAGAACTGATGCTTATGAATTATGGTGCTGGATAAGACTCTTGCAAATCCCCTGGACAGCAAGGACATCAAACCAATTAATCCTAAGGGAAAGAAACTCTGAATATTAACTGGAAGGACTGTTGCTAAAGCTAAACCTCTAATACTTTAGCCTCCTGATGCAAAGAGGCCACTCATGGAAAAGATTTTGATGCTGGCAAAGAATGAAGGCAAAAGGAGGTAGGGGCGGCAGAGGATGAGATGATTGGATAGCATCACAAACTCAATGGACATGAATTTGGGCAAATTCCAGGAGATACTGAAGGAAGGACAGGGGAGCCTGGTATGCAGCACTCCATGGGGCTACAAAGAGTCAGACATGACTTAGTGACTGAACAACAACAAAAAACTCCACACAAAAACTACTAAAACTGATAAACGAATTAAGCAAGGTAGCATGATACAAGATTAACATATAGAAATCTGTTGCATTTCTTTTTTTTTTTTTTGACAGAAATGTCTTTGTTTATTTGAAATTTTTTTTTTTTTTTAAACACTGATGAGGGCCTGAACTTCGACTTCTGGATGTTAGAAATTTTTTCCAACTTAATGAGGAACTAACAATTGTGCTGTCACTGTTTTCCAAGTTGTCACTAAGATCTTAAGGCTTTTAGTGATTTCTCTGATGTACTTTTAGTCAGATGTTTATCATCATTACCTTTTATCCTTACATGGGCTTTGGAGAAAGACAGACCTGAGTTTGAATCCTATGCTGCTGCTGCTAAGTCGCTTCAGTCGTGTCTGACTCTGTGCGACCCCATAGACGGCAGCCCACCAGGCTCCCCCGTCCCTGGGATTCTCCAGGCAAGAACACTGGGGTGGGTTGCCATTTCCTTCTCCAATGAATGAAAGGAAAAGTGAAAGTGAAGTCACTCAGTAGCGACCCCATGGACTTCAGCCTTCCAGGCTCCTCTGTCCATGGGATTTTCCAGGCGAGAGTACTGGAGCATTTCTTTATACTAATAATAAAAGGTGTCAGAAACAGAAAGTAAAAAAAGCAATCCTTTTTAAAATTGCATCAAAAAATACTTAGGAATAAACCTCATCAAAGAGGTGAAACTCCTACATGCTCAGACGTACAAAACATTAACAAAGGAAACTGAAGATGATGCAAACAAATGGAAAGGTATCTCATGCTTTTGGACTGGAAGAGTTAATATTGCTAAAATGACCATAGTACCCAAAGCAATCTACAGATTTAATGTGATCTGTATCAAATTATTCATGACATTTTTCACAGGACCAGAAAAATCCTAAAATGTATATGAAACCATAAAAGACCCAGAATTGCCAAAGCAATCCTGAGGAAAAGGAACAAAAGCAGGAAGCTCAACCCTCCCAGGCTTCAGATAGTATTTTAAAGATACATTAATCAAAACAGCATGGTATTGGCACAAAAACAGACATCTAGATCAATGGAATAGAAAAGAAAGCCCAAGGAATTCCCTGGTGGTCCAGTGGTTAGGACTCTGCATTTCCATTGCTGATGGCACAGGTTCAATCCCTGATCAGGGAATTAATATCCTGCAAGCCACATGGCAAAAAAAAAAAAAAAAGCCTCAAAACAAAATACAGAGAGAGCTTAGAATAAACCCACCACCCATGGTCAATTTATCTTTGACAAATGAGGCAAGAATATACACAGAGAAGAGTCTCTTCAGGAAGTGGTATCTGGAAAGCTGGAGAGCCATATGTAAATCAATGAAATCAGAACACTCCCTCACACTGTACACACACAAAAAAACTCAAAATGGCTTAAAGACTTAAAATGTAGGACATGACACCATAAAACGCCTAGAAGAGAAGACAGGCAAAATATTATCTGACATAAACTGTAGCAATGTTTTTCTTAGGTCAGCCTCCTAAGGCAACAGAAATAAAAGCAAAAATAAACAAATGGGACCTATTCAAACTTTTAAGTTTTTACACAGCAAAGAAAACCATAAACAAAATAAAAGGACAGCCTACATATTGGGAGAAAATATCTGCAAATGATGTGACCAACAAGGGATTAATCTCCAAAATATACAAACAGCTTACATATCTCAATTAAAAAAACCAAAAACCAAATCAAAAAACGTGCAGAAGACCCAAATAGACATTTCTCCAAAAAAGACATAGAGACGGCCAATATGCACATGAAAAGATGCTCAATGTAACTAGAGAAATGCAAATTAAAACTTCAATAAGGTATCACCCTCATATGGGTCAGAATAGCCAACATCAAATAATAAATACTGGAGAGGATATGGAGAAAAGGGAACCCTCCTACACTTTTCATGGGAATGTAAATTGGTAAAGCCACTATGGAAAACAGTATGGAGGCTCCTTAAAAAACTAAAAATAAAGTTGCCATATGATTCAGCAATCCTGTTTCTGGGTATATAAACCAGTCAAAACTATGATTCAAAAAGATGTATGCACCCAATGATCGAAGCAGCACTATTTACAACAGGTAAGACATGAAGCAACCTAAGTGTCCATCAACAGAGGAATGGATAAAAACGTGGTACATATATACAATGGATTACTACCCAGCCATAAAAAAAGGATAAAATACTGCCATTTGCAGCAATACAGATAGACCTAGAGATTATCATACTAAGTGAAGTTAAGTCAAACACAGAAAAACAGATATCATATAGTATCATTTGGATGTGAAATCTAAAATATGATACAAATGCTCTTATTTATGGAGAAGGCGATGGCACCCCACTCAAGTACTCTTGCCTGGAAAATCCCATGGATGGAGGAGTCTAGTGGGCTGCAGTCCATGGGGTCACTAAGAGTCGGACATGACTGATCGACTTCACTTTCACTTTTCACTTTCATCATTGGAGAAGGAAATGGCAACCCACTCCAGTGTTCTTGCTTGGAGAATCCCAGGGATGGGGGAGCCTGGTGGGCTGCCATCTATGGGGTCACACAGAGTCAGACACGACTGAAGCGACTTAGCAACAGCAGCAGCAGCTCTTATTTAAAAAACAGAAACAGACTCAGACACAGAAAACAAACTGATGGTTACAAAGGAGAAAAGGGGTAGGAGAGGGATAAATTAGAAGTTCTGGATTAGGAGACACTAATTACTATAGATAAATAAGGTTCTACTGTATAGCGCAGGGAACTATATTCAATACCCTGTAATAAACTATAATGGAAAAGAACATGAAAAATATATACATATATATGTACACCTGAATTACATGCTTTACACAAGAAATGAACACAATACTGTAAATTAACTTAAAAAGAAAAAAAACTGCACCAAACTTTATATCCTTAAGCAGAATTATGCTACTGAAATACCAGGTAATTGATCTGTCTTCCTATTCCAAGATCAATTTCCTTTCCAACCAAAATTTAACTTCAGATTTAGTGATTTTAATCCTGGGTGTTCATTGAAGGATTGATGTTGAAGCTGAAACTCCAATACTTTGGCCACCTGATGCGAAGAGCTGACTCATTTGAAAAAACCCTAATGCTGGGAAAGATTGAGGGCAGGAGGAGAAGGGGATGACAGAAGATGAGATGGTTGGATGGCATCACTGACTCAATGGACATGGGTTTAGGTAGACTCTGGCAGTTGGTGATGGACAGGGAGGCCTGGCGTGCTGCAGTTCATGGGGTCGCAAAGCGTTGGACATGACTGAGCGACTGAACTGAACTTAGTGATCTTGACTATCTGCCTTGCCCTTTATTATATATTAAGTTTTTGTTTATTCTATTCTTTCTGTCTGAGAGACTGTCCTTACCTGGGAAGTCACTGAATCTTATATGATTGTATTTTTGAAGAAAAATGAGATCATACACAAACTGAAAGGAAACTGGAATGCTGTATTCCAGTTAAGAAATTTGATTGGTAGAGATCCACTTTAATTAATCTCTTTTGTTTATCAATATTTTCTGTAATGACTACACATATTTTTTAAAACAGCTTGAATGAGATATATAAAACTCACATATAAATCTAACCAATTCTAAATATAGAATTCAATGACCTCAATAAATTAATAGAGCTGAGCAACCAACACCACAGTCCAGTTTTAGAAGGTTTCCATTACCCAAAAAGTTTCTTCCTAGATGTCTGCAGTTAATTCCTGTTGCCACTTGTAACCCAGAGAACCACTGACTGGATTTCTGCCTCTACAAATGTGCCTTTTTAGAGATTTCTCATAAATGGAGTCAATATGTGTCTCGTGCATTTGGCTTCCTTTGAGTGAGTGAGTGAGTGAGTGAAGTTGCTCAGTCATGTCCGACTCTTTGTGACCCCGTGGACTGTAGCCTACCAGGCTTCTCCATCCACGGGATTCTCCAGGCAAGAACACTGGAGTGGGTTACCATTTCTTTCTCCAGGGGATCTTCCCGACCCAGGGATCGAACCTGGGTCTCCTGCACTGGAGGCAGATGGTTTAACCTCTGAGCCACCTGGCTTCCTTTACTTAGCATGTCTTTGAGGTTCATGAATAATAAAGCAGAGATCAGCATTCATTCCTTTTTATTGCGAAAGAGTATTCTGGTATATGGATATACCACATTTTGTAGTTTGTATCCATTATCAGTTGATGGACACTTGGATTATTTCCAGTTTGGGGCTATTATGACTAAGGCTGCTATGAAGATTTGCTTTCATGTCTTTGTGTGGAGATATGCTTTAATTTCTTTTGGATAGATTCTTGTGAATGCTTTTCTTTTATAATAATTATAATTTAAGTAAATCATTAAAAAAAATCCAGATTTTTTTCTGACTCCAATTCTTTTCTTCCCTATTTATTTTAAGCCAATTATACCAGTTCTCTAGTTTAGGTTTAGTCTGTATTTTTGTTCTTATGCACTAGCCAGAGACTCTTGCAGGACACAAACAAAACTCTGTGCTTACCAGGATCCAGGGAAAGAAAGGAGCAGTAACCACCACATGAAACTGAGCCAGACCTGCATCAGTGTTTGAGGATCTACTGGAGAGGCACGGGTCAGCAGTGACCTGCCATGGGGACAGGGACACTGTTGCCAGCAGTCCTAGGAGGTGCAGCTTGTTGGCATAAATCCTCTTGGAGGAGGTTGTCATTAGGCCTAACAGAGACTATACCCCTTCCACAGAGACTGCAAGACTCCAGGACTGGGCCACCTCAGGCCAAACTACAGGGAGGGAGCACAGACTCACACATTAGCAGATAATTGGATTAAACATTTACTGAGCACGGCCCTGCCCACCAAAGTGAAACTGAGTTTTCCCCACAGCCAGTCTCTCCCAGCAGGAAGCTTGCACTAGCCTCTTATTCTCACCCATAAGTGGGCAGAGAGAATGAAAACCACAATTACAGAAAGCTAACCATATGATCACATGGATCACAGGCTTGTGTAACTCAATAAAACCGTGAGTCATGCCATGTAGGGCCACCCAAAATGGATGGGTCATGGTGGAGAGTCCTGACAAAACGCAGTCCACTGGAGGAGGGAATGGCAAACTACTTCAGCATTTTTGCCTTGAGAACCCCATGAACGGCATGAAAAGGCAAACAGATATGACACTGAAAGATGAACTACCCAGCTCAATATGCTACTGGAGAAGAGCAGGGAAATGCTCTGGAAAGAATGAAGAGGCTGAGTCAATGTGGAAATGACACCCAGTTGTGGTTGTATCTGGTGGTGAAAGTAAAGTCCGAAGCTGTAAGGAATAGTACTTATTGTGTAGGAACCTAGAATGTTAGGTCCATGAATCAGGGTGGTCAAATTGGAAATTGGAAGTGGTCAAACAGGAGATGGCAAGAGTGAACATCGACATTTTAGGAATCAGTGAACTAAAATGGATGGAAATGGGCGAATTTAATTCAGATTACCATTATATCTATTACCGCAGGCAAGAATCCTTAGAAGAAATGGAGTAGGCTTCATAGTCAACAAGAGTCTGAAATGTAGTACAAGGGTGCAATCTCAAATACAACAGAATGATCTCCGTTTGTTTCCAAGGCAAACCATTCAACATCATAGTAATTCAAGTTTATGCCCCAACCACTAATGCTGAAGAAGATGAAGAATGGTTCTGTGAAGACCTACAAGACCTTCTAGAACTAACATCAAAAACAAATGTCCTTTCCATAACAGGGTATTAGAATCCAAAAGTAGGAAGTCAAGGGATAACCTGGAGTAACAGGCAAGTTCAGCCTTGGAGTACAAAATGAAGCACGGCAAATGCTAACAGTTTTGCCAAAAGAACGCACTGGTCATAGCAAACACCCTCTTCCAACAACACAAGAGATGACTCTGGACATGGATCATCAGATGTTCCATACTGAAATCAGGTTGATAATATTCTTTGCAGCTGAAGATACAGAATCTGTATACTCTCAACAAAAGCAAGACCAGGAGCTGACTGTGACTCAGATCTTGAACTCCTTATTGCAAAATTCAGACTTAAATAGAAAAAAGTAGGGAAAACAGCTAGGCCCTCAGGTATGACTTAAACCAAATCCCCTACGATTTTACAGTAGAGATAACAGATTCAAGGCATTAGATCTGATAGAGTGCCTGAAACACTGTAGACAGAGGTTCATAACACTGTACAAGAGATGGTGACAAAACCATCCCCAAGAAGAAATGCAAAGGGCAAAATGGTTGTTTGAGGAGGCCTTACAAATAGCTAAGAAAAGAAGAGAAGCAAAAGACAAAGGAGAAATGAAAGATATACCCATTTGAATGCAGAGTTCCAAAGAATATCAAGGAGAGATAAGAAAGCCTTCCTCAGTGATCAGTGCAAAGAAATAGAGGAAAATAATAGAATGGGAAAGATTAGAGATCTCCTCAAGAAAATCAGAGATACCAAGGGAACATTTCATGCAAAGATGGGCTCAATAAAGGACAGAAATGATATGGACCTAACAGAAGCAGAAGATAGTAAGAAGTTGCAAGAATACACAGAAGATACAAAAAAGATCTTCATGACCCACATAACTACGATCATGTGATCACTCACCTAGAGCCAGACATCCTGGAATGTGAAGTCAAGCTGTCCTTAGGAAGCATCACTACGAGCAAAGCTAGTGGAGGTGATGGAATTCCAGTTGAGCTATTTCAAATCCTAAAAGATGATGCTGTGAAAGTGCTGCATTCAATATGCCAGCATATTTGGAAAAATCAGCAGTGGCCACAGGACTGGAAAAGGTCAGTTTTCATTCCAATCCCAAAGAAAGGTAATGCCAAAGAATGTTCAAACTACTGCACAATTGCACTCTTTCACATGCTAACAAGGTAATGCTCAAAATCCTTCAAGTGAGGCTTCAACAGTATGTGAACCAAGAACTTCCAGATGTTCAAGCTGGATTTAGAAAAGGCAGGGGAACCAGAGGTCAAATTGCAAACCACCACTCAACCATAGACAAGTGAAGGGAATCCAGAAAAACATCAACATCTGCTTCACTGATGATGCTAAAATCTTGACTATGTGGATCACAACAAAATGGAAAATTGTTAAAGAGATGGGAATATCAGACCATTTTACCTGCCTCCTGAGAAACCTGTATGCAGGTCAAGAAGTAACAGAACTGAACATGGAAAAATGGACTGGTTCAAAATTGGGAAAGGAGCCATCAAGGCTGTAAACTGTCCCCTGCTTATTTAAATTATAATGCAGAGTACATCATGCAAAATGCTGGGCTAGATAAAGCACAAGCTGGAATCAACATTGCTGGGAGAAATATCAATGACTTCAGATACGCAGATGACACTACTCTAAAGGCAGACAACAAAGAAGAACTAAAGTTTCTTGATGAGGGTGAAAGAGGAGAGTGAGGAAGTATTAGTATTCAAAATACTAAGATCATGGTATCTGGTCCCATCACATCATGTGGAAAAAATGGAAACAATGGCAGATATTATATTTTTGGGCTCCAAAATCACTGTGGACAGTGACTACAGCCATGAAATTAAAAGATGCTTGCTTCTTGGAAGAAAAGCTATGACAAATCTAAATAGTATATTATAAAGCAGAGATACCACTTTCCCAAAAAAGGTCCATCTAGTCAAATCTATGGTTTTTCCAGTAGTCATGTATGGATATGAAAGTCTGACCATCAAGAAGACTGAGTGCTGAAGAACTGATGCTTTCGAATTGTGCTAGAGAAGACTCTTCAGAGTCCCTTGGACAGCAAGGAGATCAAACTAGTCAATCCTAAAAGAATTCTACCCTAAATATTCATTGGAAGGACTGATGCTGAAGCTCCAACACTTTGCCCACTTGATACAAACAGCTGACTCACTGGAAAAGACCCTGATGGTGGGAAAGATTGAGGACAGGAGAAGAAGGATGAGATGGTTAGATGGCATCACAAATTCAATGGACATGGGTTTGAGCAAACTCCAGGAGATATGAAGGACAGGGAAGCCTAGCGTGCTGCAGACCATGGGGTCACAAAGAGTGGGACATGACTGAGCAACTGAACAACAAAAATATGACTAACAGACTTTTAACTTATTCAAACTACTTGACCTTCTCTTGTTGACTATTTAAGACATTATAATTTTTCCATATAACAGACCTAGGAGAGCAGAAAATATTAATTTAAAATATGACTTAATATTTAAAACCTCTGTATGGGGATTTTTGATTCAATTATTATTTTTACCAAATTTCTATATAGGCCAATTTGGTTTTATTATTTTACCTAAAATATTCAGCTAAATTATCTACAGTTCCTGAAACCAATCAGCCCCTTCATGGATCACTGTCTTGTGGTGGTGAAGGGACGTGTCAGACTCAGTGAAGCCATGAGCCATGCCATGTAGGGCCACAAACACAGACGGGTGAAGTGGAGAGTTCTAAAAAAACATGGTCCACTGGAGGAAGGAATGGCAAACTACTCCAGGATTCTTGCCATGAGAACCCAATGAAGTGTATAAAAAGGCAAAAAGATACGACACCGAAAGACAAGGCCCACAGGCTGGATGGTGTCCAATATGCTACCAGAGAAGAGCAGAGGACAACTACTAATAACAGCTCCAGAAACAATGACGTGGCTGGTCCAAAGCAACAGTGATGCCTGGTTGTGGATGTGTCTGGTGATGAAAGTAAAATCCAATACTATTAAGAAAAGAATTACATAGGAACCTGGAACGTTAGGTCTACAAATCAAGGTATACTGGATGTGGTCAGCAGGAGATGGCAAGAAAAAACACTGACATCTTAGGAATCAGTGAACTAAAGTGGATGGGAATGAGTGAATTTAATTAAGATGACCATGTATCTACTACTGTGGGCAAGAATCCTATAGAAGAAATGAAGCAGTCCTCATAATCAACAGAAGAGTCTAAAATGCAATACACTTGGGTGCAACCTCAAAAATGACAGAATGATCTCGGTTCATTTCCAAGACAAGCCATTCAACACCAGAGTAACCCAAGTCTATGCCCCAACGGATGTAGAAGAAGCTCAAGTTGATCAGTTATACAAAGACCTACAAGACCTCCTAGAATTAACATCAAAAGAATATGTTCTATTTAACAGAGGGGACTGGAATGCAAAAGTAGGAAGTCAAGATACCTGGAGTAACAGGCAAGTTTGGCCTTGGTGTACAAAACAAAGCAGGGCAAAGGCTAACAGAATTCTGCCAAGAGAAAACACTGGTCAAAGCAAACACCCTTTTTCAACAAAACAAGAGATGACTTTACACATGGACTTCACTAGATGGTCAATACCAAAATCAGACTGATTACATTCTTTGTAGCCGAAGATAGACAAATTATATACAGTCAGAGAAAATAAGACCTGGAGTTGACTGTGCCTCAGGTCATCAGCTCCTTACAGCAAAATTCATGCTTAAACTAAAGAAAGTGGGGAAAACCACAAGGCCCATCAGGTACGACCTAAATCAAATCCCTTATGATTATACAGTGGAGGTGACGAATAGATTCAAGGGATTAGATCTAGTAAATAAAGTGCCTGAAGAACTATGGACAGAGGTTCATAATATTGTACAGAAGGCAGTGAGCAAAACCATCCCAAAGAAAAAGAAATGAAAAAAGGCAAAGTGTCTGAGCAGGCTTTACAAAATGGTTGTCAGAGGAAAGAGAATTGAAAGCGAGGGAGAAAGGGAAAGGTATACTCAACTGAATGCAGAGTTTGAGAGAAATGCAAGGTCAGAGGAGAAGGCCTTCTTCAACGAACAGTGCAAAGAAACAGAGGAAAACAACAGAATGGAAAGGCTAGAGAGCTCTTCTAGAAAACTGGATATATCAAAAGAACATTTCATCCAAAGAGGAGCACAATAAAGGACACAAACTGTATGGACCTAACAGAAGCAGAAGTGGTATAGAAGAGATGGCAAGAATACATACACAGAAGAACTGTACAAAGAAGACCTTAATGACCCAGATAACTACGTTGGTGTCATCACGCATTCAGAGCCAGACATTCCGGAAGTGTGCAGTCAACCAGGCCTTAGGAAGCACTGCTGTCAGTAAAGCCAGTGGAGATGATGGAATCCCAGCAGAGCTATTTAAAATCCTAAACAAGGATGGTATTAAAGTGCTGCACTCAGTATGTCAGCAAATTTGGACTATCCAGCAGTGGCCCCAGGACTAGAAAACTTCAATCTTCATCCCAAATCCCAAGGGTAATACTAAAGATGTCTGAACTACTGGACAATTATATTCATCTCCCATGCTAGTAAGGTTATACTCAAAATCCTTCAAGCTAGCCTTCAGTGGTATGTGAACTAAGAACTTACAGATATTCAAACTGGGTTTAGAAAAGGCAGAAGAACCAGAGATCAAACTGCCAACATTTGCTGGATCACAGAGAAAGCAAGGGAATTCCAGAAAAATATCTACCTCTGTTTGATTGACTACATTAAAGACTTTGACTGGTGGATCATAACAAACTGTGGAAAATGCTTAAAGAGATGGGAATACCACACCGTATTATCTGTTTCCTGAGAAACCTGTAGGCGGGTCAAGAAGCAATAGTTAGAACCTTGTATGGAACAACTAACTAGTTCAAAATTGAGAAAGGCATACGACAAGGCTGTTTATTATCACCCTGTTTCTTTAACTTTTATGCAGAGCACATCATGCAAAACACTGGGCTGGATGAGTTACAAGCTGGAATCAAGACTGCTGGGAGAAATATCAACAACCTCAGACATGCAGATGATACCACTTTAATGGCAGAAAGCGAAGAGGAAGCAAAAAGCCACTTGATGAGGGTGAAAGAAGACAGCAAAAAAGCCCGCTTAAAATTCAATATTAAAAAACTAAGATCATGGCATCTGGTTCCATCCCTTCATGGCAAACAGAAAGGGAAAAGGTGGAAGTAGTTCCAGATTTCCTCTTACTAGGCTCTAAAATCACTGCAGATGTTGACTGCAGCCATGCAATTAAGAAACGAATGGTTCTTGGCAGGAAAGTTATGACAAACCTAGACAGTGTATTAAAAAGCAAAGACACCCCTTTGCTGACAAAGGTCTACTAGTCAAGGCTATTGTCTTTCCAGTAGTCATGTATGGATGTGAAAGCTGGACCATAAAGAAGGCTGAGCACCAAATAATTGATGCTTTTGAACTGTGGTGCTGGAGAAGACTCTTGAGAGTCTCTTGGACTGCAAGGAGATCAAACTAGTCAACCCTAAAAGAAATCAACCCTGAATACTCATTGGAAGGACTGATGTGGAAGCTGAAGCTCCAATACTCTGGCTAACCTGATGTGAACTGCTGACTCATTGGAAAAGATCCTGATGCTGGGAAAGACTGAAGGCAGAAGAGGGTGACAGAGGATGAGACAGTTGGATGGCTTCACCAATTCGATGAACATGAACCTGGGGAAACTCTAAGAAATGGTGAAGGGCAGGGAGGCCTGGTGTGCTTCAGTCCATGGGTTGCAGATTTGGACACAACTTGGCAACTGTACAACAACAAACCAATTAGGTCCAATTACATGCTCTGTGAATTTTGCTCTCCTCTGTTTATCTTATTACAAGCTTCTCATGTTTTTTATTTTCTGTTCCTTTCTACCTGAATGTATTCCTACAAACATGCAAAGGGCTCCTTGAAGAACTTTATCTTAAAACTACTGGGTGCATAAATTATTGTGGATGTTCAATAAAAGTTTAATTGGACTGCACAAAATTTCTAGCTTTTTTAGTACAATGAAACTTGGCTGCTGGATTTTTATTTCAACTTGGAATTGCAACGTAGTTAACCTACATATCTCATTCTTCTAACTAATTACTTCAGTGTGAACTCATGGTTTTTGATACACAAAAATAAAAATGCAAAAAAGAAAATATACATATAGGGGTGTACATGTATGTTGTCGTCGTGCCACTCAGTTGTGTCCAACTCTTTGTGATCCCATGGACGCCAGGCCTCCCTGTTTTCCCATGTGTATCCTTTAGCTTGTCTGCTGAGGGCTTGGGAGCAGGAACAACCCAAACAGCAATAAACAATCTAGTGTCCAGATCTTAGTTTCTATATACTCTACTAAAATGGCTGATTCTAAGGTTGAACAGGCAAAGGATGAACTGAGCCTAGAACTCCTTTGTGTATCAGAAAGAAAAGAAGTGTTGGAAAGATTGAGAAATGTCAAAAGAACAAAGAAGCCAGGCTGAAGGGCATTCCACTAGCCTAAATCAGAGGCAACTTGAAAATCTAAATAATGATAACAATGGATTATAATCCAAAGAATGATACAGAAAGCTGTAAGTCTGTAGTGATTTAATAAATGAATAAATTGAAAATTTGATGAAAAACAGGGTAACTCACAAGATCTCAAATTGCCCTCCCCACAAATAATTATAAAGGGAAACAAAAAACCTTAATGAGAAATCTACATACATTCTTATTAAGAAGTTACAACGCACCTCATCAGTAATTCCTGGAGAAGGAAATGGCAACCCACTCCAGTATTCTTCCTGGAGAATCCCATGAACAGAGAAGCCTGGCAGGCTACAGACCATGGGGTTGCAAAGAGTCGGACATGACTGAGCACAACACAGCAGCATGAGTAATCGCAAAAATCTAAATTGCATGCCACCTGATAGGGTTCAATGACAAAGACGTATAATTACTTCTGTGATATTCCTGCCAATGATGAATAATCTGAATTATCAGTAGAATCATGTAGCAGAAAGAAAAGAATGAATATTCTCATGAAAGTAAGGTAGGTATTCAAGACTGAAAGTGACCAAGCAGACTTGACAAGTAAATGCAATATATGATTCTGAACTGGATCCTTTTTCTATATAGAATACTATTAGGATTGAACTGGTAAATCACAAATGGGATCCAAAGATTGGATGGTAGTAATGGATCAAGGTCAATTTTCTGATTTTGATGTTTGTATTGTAGTTTTATAGGACACTTGCCCTTGCTTATAGGAAAGAGACTAAAGTATTTTTGGTCATGGGACATAATGTCAGCTACTTTCTTTCAAATGGGACAGAATTTGAAAAAAAGGTTCTCTTTGAACTTTTCTATTAATATAAGCGTGAGATTAAAAAAAGAGAGAAAGAATACTATTGCATTAGATTGCGAGCTCTCTCTTCTAACCTTCTATTGTTTTGTTCTACCAGGGCCCTCCCTGCATGTATCAGGTATTCAATCAGCGCGCCTGATTTACTGAATGACAAAAGGAAATCACTGTGGCTGCCATGCAAAAGAGCATCCTGAAACACAGTAAGAATAGAAGAGGAGCGACTTGTTAGAAAGGTACTAAAACACTCCAGTAAAAAACGGCCTGAATTGGTGAGAACAGTGATGTCAGAGAAGTAAAGATTACATAAATATTTAGGCTATGACTTCAAAAGATGTTGTGTTATGGAAACGGAGGTGAGAGAAAGGTGGCATAAAGGACGACTCCCAGGTTTCTGGCAAAACCAACCTGATGATGGCATTTACTGATAATGGAAATACAAGTGGAAGAATTCAGAAGAGACAAGGAGTGGGACAGCTCAGGACAGTGAGTTAAATATGTTGAATTTGAGGCACTTGTAAAACACTTCAATAGAGATACTGTACAAGTTGTATGTGTCTGGAACTTAAAAGTAAAAGCACCTATGCAGGTAGTGCAGGACTGAGAAGAGAAGATGGCCTCAAAGAAAACTTTCAAGGCTAGTGAATGGAGGAAGAGCCAGAAAAGCTGACTTATAAGGCACAGCCAAAAGAGGTTAAGAAGAAACCAGGAAAGTGTGGTGTTAAAAAAAAAAGAGAGAGAGAGAGAGAAGAGAACATTTCAAGAAGAAGACATAATTGGAGTTAAATGGTGCTACAAAGTCAAGTAAAACAAGGACAGGAAATACCCATTAGATTTAACGAGACTGACATCATTGCTATGTAAGTGGAAGAAGCCAGATGGGTAAGCTGAGAAGTGACAGAAGGTAAGAAAACTGAGACAATAACTGTAGACATCAATTTGAGATGGTTCCCTTTAAGGAAAGGAATAAACAAGATGGTAGAGGGAATGGAATCCAGGGTTAAGAGAGGTTTGATTGTTTTAAAATGGAGAAATCTGGACATTTATATGCTGGGGGACCAAAAAAAACTACTGAGATAAATTTAATGACACAGGATAAAAGAGAAAACTGAGAATGCAGGTTTTCTTAATTCCATGCTGGAGTTTGTCACAGAGGCCCCAAACATTCAGTTAAAGTGATTTTGAAAGTACAATGGTTATTCATTAGACTACTAGAATTTTATTTAGTAAAGAGTTCTAAAGTCATCCAGCACCATCTGAGACTCAAAGAAGTTAGGTGACTAACTTACCTGCTCAAGGTCACATGGTTACTATATGGTAGAGCTATGACCCAGGGGTTTCTGACTGCATGCTCTTTCCACGATCCCAGAGTGACTATATATGATCTGAGTATTCTGCAGAAGTGCATTTGGAGTCTTAAGGGTGGTGAAGGTAGAAGAAAGAGATGTGGGTTGGAGAGAATGTGGACACATTCGAGAGTCTGGAATCCCCATTCCTATTTCACGGAAGTTCCCCTTCTGTTTAATAAACTAGGGTCCTGGATAAGATTTAAGGAAAAAAAAAAAAGGCAAACAATGATCAAAGAAATGTAAAAATACACATACTTTAAAACTTGCTTACCGGGTAATAGCACTGAACAGTCCACGGATGCGTGCTTTATGTCTAGATACAAAGGCTTCAGTAAATATTACTCCTCTGTTATCAAGATCAATGTGTCCATTAATAATTCTACCTAGTCGCTGAGTTAGTGCCTGAGGGTAAAGATGGATGAAAATTCTTATTAAAATGATAGAACAAAATTACAGATTTACATGTGTACAGGTTTACTAAAGTCATGCGGCATGCTGATGTTGTATTAATCATACGACTGAGTAATTTCAGCAAGCATGAATTAACAAGATACATAAAGTAAAATGAAGACTTACGATCTAGGAAACTTCATAATCTTATGGTGAAGACAAGAACTGAATGAGTCTAATAACTGATATGTTAAAAAACTCAGCTACCTGCTAATAAGGCCACAGGCAGCCTGAAACACAGACAACCAAGACATTTACAAGGATCCTGGAGAGGATCCTATATGGAACTGCTAATACTAACAGAGAAATAAATATTATCCCAAGATTCTGCAACCTAGGGATACATAAAACCTGAAAAGTTATACTCTGTGATGTAAATATTAACAAACTGTGTCCATAAATCTATACTGACAGACAACCTGATTTCTTGGTAACCTGAGGAGAGCATTTCTCCACAGCTACACTATGACTGGGATCAGGTTTATGAAATAAGCTTGGACATATTTCCCTTTCCAGGACAAGTTAAATCTATTTGAGTCAGCCTGGCTGATACTTCTATGGTACAGAAAAATGGTTTCCAAACAACTTTTTTTTAAGGATCCATTTTTTTGCTGCCCCATGAGGCATGCGGGATCTTAGTTCTGTGAGCCAGGATTAAACCCATGCCCTTAGCATTGGAATTGGAAGCTCAGAGTCTTATCCACCAGACTGTCAGGGAAGTCCCCCAAACCACTTCTTAGTGAGCTTTTACAATACTGCCTATGATACTGAGAAAAATTAAAACTGAAAAAAGAATATATATATATTTCTAAAATGTATCAGTAGCACAATAAGAAACCACTTGATCTGTTCTGATATTTTAATGTAAAACTGACTAAAAGTATCTTTTTTTTTGCCTTCTGTGATTTACATGTATTTGCTCATTTTATCTTCTGTAATTTACATACACTTGCTCAGGAGCTTAGTTCTCCTGAAATACTTTGTAAAACAGATCTATATGCTCAATGGTATTTTAGATGCAATGAGGAGGAATCACCCACTTAAAATGAGTGAGTAAATCTGTTTCATTATAAATTAATCTCATGCAATTATGGTTTGGTAATTTCTGTAAGATGGATTTTTTTAAAGTATACCTAAAATGATTTGGCTTTTCCCTTATTTGTTTCAGTAAATATATAAACAAAACCATCATTTATTGAGTATTTCCTCTAGGCCAGCCATTTCACCAGATATACCATGTATTCGACACCTTACTGACATCTATGAGAGACAATTATTCCCATTTTCAGATACGTAACTTGAAGCACAAATAGGCATAAAAATAATTTTTCTGACCCTAAGTAACAAAGCAGTGTCATAGACAGAATTCAAAGCATGGCCTGTTTAACTTCCACTGTTCCAAACAGACTTCTAAAACGTTAAACAACTTTAAGAAAACTGAAATAACAAGGAAATAGCCTCTATTTTCAGGCACCATTGTAATTTAACTTATAATTTGATTTGAGTATTGACACAAGTACCAAAAATTAAGTGACTATAAGCCATTCCTTGATTTCTCTCCCTATCATGCTCTCAGTTTAGAGGAGGAAGAAAGGTGACATCAAAAGAAGTGGGTACTATTGACATCTGGGGAAGAAAATTTTCTACTGGGAAGGAATGCTCTGTGCACTGCAGGATGTTTAGCAGCATCTGTGACCTTTACCACACAAGATGCCAGTAGCACCTCTTATAAATTATAATCTTCATCAGCTGTTTCTTAAATTATAACTAGCAATCAGAACTGAAGATATTCTTGCTAAAGAAGCATTCAATAAAGATATACACTTCTGGTATACTTGCTACTGCATCCAAGCAGGCTGAGACCTTAAGTCTACCAAGTTTAGGTATCTCTGGGTTCAGGAATGGAGAAGGCAATGGCACCCCACTCCAGTACTCTTGCCTGGAAAATCCCATGGATGGAGGAGCCTGGTGGGCTGTATAGTCCATAGGGTCGCTAAGATTCAGACACAACTGAGCAACTTCACTTTCACTTTTCACTTTCATGCATTGGAGAAGGAAATGGCAACCCACTCCAGTGTTCTTGCCTGGAGAATCCCAGGGACGGGGGAGCCTGGTGGGCTGCCATCTATGGGGTCGCACAGAGTTGGACACGACTGAAGCGGCTTAGCAGCAGCAACAGGGTTCAGGAAGATTAAAATCACTTCTAAACAATCTTATCAGAGCCGTCAGTGTTTAAGTATCCCCCAAATATATTGCTAGAACATAGTCAAAACTAGAGAATAGTCAAAACACTTGCAAAAAAACAAATAATAGTAAGTCTAGTTTATTCCCACCCTTTCAAACTTGGCATTTATTTGAAAAGACAAATTATACCATTAAGGAAAAAAAATACCTGTGTCAGAAAGTTTCCAGGAAGATCATAGGTTTTACACAGTTCTGCTATGGTTACTTGACCACTTTCCTGTAATTTATCATTTACTTCTTCTGCTAAACGATCCAAATAGTTCCTAATAGTTTAAATTAAAAAAAAAAAAGGAAAAACTTAATTAGGAATAATAATTTTTCTCTTTCTTTTTATGTTTAATTTCTGCTGCAATAAGGCACTCCCCAAAAGTAATTAATATGGTATGTTTAGGTAAACACCATTCATTAATTATAGTCTGAAATTTTTCTTATCAATGTAACTAAATGGAAGGTTAATCAAATAAATGCTGAAATTGTTTTCAACAGTTAAAATTCTACAGTCATTTTCATTAGGACTTTTTAACAATTCTGCTTTCAGAGTTAAGTTCACATAGGAAAGATGATAAAAATTGTGTTTTGTGTTGCTTTAAAACAACAGAAAAAATTAAAAGTTTATATTATTCCCAAGTATTCCACACAAGTAAGCACTTACTTTTTAAGCACAATAATGAAAATCAGTACTGGAAGAGTACTAAAAAATGCCATAGTGCCACAGTTATTCTAAATTTAAGTATAAACTTACAAAAAAAGAAACACAAAAAGGTATTCTTAATTATTGTACTTACTCATCTATCAGTTGTCCCAATACTAGTTGAACATGTTTTTCTGATTTAACAATGTCACCAATTCTATTTTCAATATGAGTCAGATCCACATTAATTGCCTGGAAAATAAGTACACATTCTATTAGTGATAAGTTAATATTGTTTTAAAATTTGAAATTATATATTTTAGAACTTTTAAAAAAATGAAAACTTACTTCCCCTTAGATGAATTTCAAATTGATTTGAAATATTATAAAAAATCTCAAACAATTAGGGGCTTATTGCTTATTCACTTTCATTTCTGAACCTGTACACTTTCACTCGCTAAGAAAGCTTGCACTACAAAAATCACACAACTTCAAAGGTCTTTTCACCTCCAGAGTCCCACCTAGTCCCCAGGGAGGCAGACAGGAGTGAGAGGGAGCGCCTGAAGCAGTGCAACAGGCAGGTCCTGACCTGCTGACATCATGCAGTGAGTATGTGAGTCTATGACCCAAACTGCCCACTGCCTCTGAGCAATCACTGGACTGCTGCCCCATGGGGAGCCTCCTGGCCCAAAGACCATCCCAGCCCTGATTCTCTCACTAGAGAGAGGCTCTGCAGGCCAGCACTCAGGGGGTCAAGCCTGCTGATACATCTCAGCCCATGGTGTGATCCATGGGCTTGTAAAGAAGTCAGCCAAACCCACTGTCAGGGTCGTGAATGAGGTTTCTCAGCAGATCCTGGCTCGTGGTTCTGAGATAGGAGGTAGATGGGTCCCTGAGCTAAACAGCTGGAGATTGTCAAGTGGAGTAAACTGGACCTTTGCTTCCCCTAGACATTTCAAGGATAAACTTAATAGCAGAAGCTGAGCTCTGCTGGAGTCAAGAAATAAGATGACTACATCTATCACTCCTGAGGTCAGGATCTCCAGGACTGCACATGTGTAGAAAGACTTGGGGGTCAAAAACGGAGGGGTGCTATCCCATAATAGGTGCTGTCAACCTCCTATAGGTTTCCATGCTGGAATCCATCTTGGCAAAAAGATGCATAAGTATATCAGGAAGAGCCTTGGGTCAAGTCTGAGGTGGGAAATGAAGAAAGATGACTGGCCAGAGGAAATAAAAAACCAAGGAAAAACTGCTTCCATATAAGTGATTTAAATCACCTCTCTGGGATGCTCCTCATTAGGGAGGACACCCACACTCTTTCCTGTGTGTGTATTTCTGCTTTGTTTTAAATAGACTGCTTCTTTGTTCTCTTTGCATGTACTACGCTTCCAATAAATTCTGTGTCTGCTTTAAAATGTTTCTTTGTGGAATTCTTTCTCTGAAGAAGAAAAGAACCAAGGTCCTCTCACTTGCCATCATCATCTGGTGCCATGATTCGGATTGCTGCCAAGGTAATTTGCAGGTCTCGCTCAACTATGGCAAGAGATCTCTGCAAGCACTATCTTCTTTGCTTCTCCTTTGGATTGTGCCTTTCTTTCCTACTTATCTTGCACAGAAGGGCCTGTTTTTCACTACATATGTTCAACATCCTCCTGGGAAAAGATCTTTTGCTTTTTATTTCTAAACTGCCAGTGCTGTCTTCATCAGGCTGAGTGCACAGGTACCCTGAGGTCTTATCTTTGTTACAAAACACACACATCTGAAATAATTATGCTTCTCAACTCTAATTCCTCCAAGAGATTTTCCTTTTACTTCTCAGCTGCCCCCTCACCCTGACCCCAGGCGTTGGCAACCCACACACTGCTACAGCCAGCCTAGTGAGCTGGCCAATTCTCAGTAGATCACAACATAAATTTTATAAATACTCAATCCTGAGGAGTACACCCCAGTGTAGGAAATCTTGTTATAGGACACAGGGGAGATCTGTTGTCTTGTCTATAAAGGCTTAAGGGAAAAACTGGCAACTGCTTTGCACTGGTTCAAATGTCCACCATAGGCAGGGAGGGAGAGCACCTTTAAAGGAACCAAAGCTGACCAGAGATGTCTGGTTAGAAAGCAGTGAGGGAGTAGAGGATGCTCCAAAGCCCATCAGCATAAAGATCAAAGGTAATTCAGAGGATGTTATGAATCCCTTACAGGTGCCTCCTAGTAATGTTTCCAGGATGCTGGACTTCATTTCTAGGACTGCTGTTCTTGGTTGCAGGTTATTCAACATGGGAGGATCTCCTTCTAAACCCAAAGAAACACCCCTTGAAAACGCTCCTAGGACACTAAGTTTTTTTGTTCTTTCTGTCCACTTTCAGTTATAAACACCACTGACGGTACCCCTGGGACAACATTTCATCAGCCAGTCTGCCCCTCTTATTAATGTCGGTTTAAGCACTATTTGGTCTAAATTTTAGCTATAAAACTATGAATACAAAAAAAGATAATCTTTTTTGACACTGTGAGACCACAATATTCTTTAGATTCCAGAGAAAACTCGTTAAAACTCTTTTGAAATTGCAAAATTGGTTCCTCCTTAAATTTGTTTTTAATTGGAGGATAACTGCTTTACAATATTGTGTTGGCTTTTGCCATACAACAACATGAATCAGTCATAAGTATGCATATGTTCCCCTCCCTCTTGAACCTCCTCCAACTCCATCCCACCCCTCTAGATTGTCATAGAGTACCACTTTGGGTTCCCTGTGTTATACAGCAACTTCCCATTAGCTAGCTATTTTACACATGGTAATGAGTAAAAATATGTTTCATGCTTTTCTCTCAATCTGTCCCACCTCTCCTTCCCCAACTCTTTCCACAAGTATTTTCTCTATGTCTGCATCTCTATTCCTGCCCTACAAATAGATTCATCAGTACCACTTTTCTAGATTCCACATATATGCATTAATAATGTACTTCACTCAGTGTAACAAGCTACAGGTATATCCACCTCACTATAACTGACTCAAATGCATTCCTTTTCATGGATGAGTAACATACCATTGTTTAAATGTACCAAAACTTCTCTATCCATTCATCTGTTGATGGACATCTAGGTTGCTTCCATGTCCTAGCTACTGTAAACAGTGCTCTAATAAACACTGGGGTACATGTATCTTTTTGAATTATGGTTTTCTTAGGGTTAAAGTTCCAAAATATAAAAGCAACTCATGCAACTTACTTAAGAAAAATAAACAACCCAATCAAAAAAGTGGGTGGAAGACTTAAAACAGACACTTCTCAAAAAAATTGGTTCTTTTGTACAGGCAATTAGAGAAAGTTAGCTTGTTAAAATATTTTTTTCCTTTGGAATTCTGACCTTGAGAGAAAACACACCTAGAAGAAAGCTTGAAGTTAACTCTTACTATGTCCTTGAGATACAAACACAGCCCACTTTTCCTGGGACTTTGCCCTTGGATTCATTAGTAGAACTGCAAGCAAAGGTTAAAAAAAAAAATGCAAAGAGGCATTTTAAACCTTGAGCAGAAACTGTGAGACCTCTGTTAGTCTGGATTTATGTATGTCTCTAGTACGTGTCTTTGCCTTTGGATAATATTGCTGAAGTTAATCTGTGTGGATCACAACAAATTGTGGAGAATGTAAAGAGATGCAAATACCAGACCACCTTACCTGCCTCCTGAGAAACCTGTGTGCAGGTCAAGAAGCAACAGTTAGAAACCTACATGGAACAAGTGACTGGTTCAAAATTGGGAAAGGAGTACATCAAGGTTGTATATAGTCATCCTGCTTATTTAACTTATATGCAGAGTACACCATGTGAAATGCCGAGCTAGATGAATCACAAGTAGGAATCAATGTTTCTGGGAGAAATATCAACATCCACAGATATGCAGATGATACCACCCTAATGGCAGGCAGAAAGTGAAGAGGTACTAAAGAGCCTCTTGATGAAGGTGAAAGAGGAGAGTGAAAAACCTGGTTTAAAACTCAACATTCAAAAAACTAAGATCAGTGCTGTTCAGTTCAAGATGGCAGAGTAGCCGGATATGTGCTTATCTCCTCCTGCAACACCACAAAAACTGCAACTAGCTGTTGATCAACCACTGACAGGAGAATGCTAGAACCCACCAAATAAGATACCCCATGTCCAAAGACAAAGAAGAAGCCACAACAAGATGGTAGGAGGGGGCACAATCACTGTAAAATAAAATTCCATTCCTGTGGGGTGGGTGACCCACAAACTGGAGAACAATAATATCAAAGAGGTACTCTCATTGTTGTGAAGCTTCTGAACCCCACATCAGGCTTCCCAGCCTGGGGATCTGATAAGAGGAGCCGGAACCCCCATGGAATCTGGCCTTGAAGGCCAGTGGAATCTGTTTGCATGACTTCCACAGGACTGAGGGAAACAGAGACTCTAATCTTGAAGGGCACAAACAAAATCTTGCAGGCACCAATACCCAGAGGAAAGCAGCAGTGACCCAACAGGTGACTGAACCAAAACTACCTGCTAGTGTTGGATGGTCTCCTGTGGAGGCATGGGTTGGCAGGGGCTCACCACAGGGACCAGGGCCCTGGCAGCGCATCACGTTGGGAAAGTCTCCCTTGCAGTTCACCATTAATGTTACCATAGAGCCCATAGGAACCAGAGGTCAAACTGCCATATCCGTTGGGTCATCGAAAAAACAAGAGAGTTCTAGAAAAACATCTATTTCTGCTTTATTGACTATTTCAAAGCCTTTGTGTGGATAACAACAAAGTGTGGAAAATTCTTAACAGATGGGAATACCAGTCCACCTGACTGGTATTCTGCATGCAGGTCAGGAAGCAACAGTTAGCCTTGACTAGATGGACCTTTGTTGGCAAAGTAATGTCTCTACTTTCTAATATGTCTAGGTTGCTCATAACTTTTCTTCCAAGGAGCAAGGGTCTTTTAATTTCATGGCTTAGTCACAATCTGCAGTGATTGTGGAGCCCAAAAAAATAAAATCAGCCACTGTTTCCCCATCTATTTGCCATGAAGTGATGGGACTGCATGCCATGATTTTAGTTGTCTGAATGTTCAGCTTTAAGCCATTTTTTTTACTCTCCTCTTTCACTTTCATCAAGAGGCTTTTGAGTTCCTCTTCACTTTCTGCCATAAGGGTGGTGTCATCTGCATATCTGAGGTTATTGATATTTCTCCCGGCAATCTTGATTCCAGCTTGTGCTTCATCCAGCCCAGCATTTCGTATGATGTTCTCTGCATATAAGTTAAATAAGCAGGGTGACAATATAAAGCCTTGACATACTCCTTTCCCGATTTGGAACCATGTCTAGTTCTAAATGTTGCTTCTTGACCTGCATACAGATTTCTCAGGAGGCAGGTCAGGTGGTCTGCTATTTCCATCTCTTTCAGAATATTCCAGTTTGTTGTGATCCACAGAGTCAACAGCTTTGGCATAGTCAATAAAGCAGTAGTAGATGTTTTTCAGGAACTCTCTTGCTTTTCTGATGATCCAGTGGATGTTGGCAAATTGATTTCTGGTTCCTCTGCCTTTTCTAAATCCAGCTTGAACATCTGGAAGTTCACAATTCACATACTGTTGAAGCCTAGCTTGGAGGATTTTGAGCATTATCTTCCTAGAGTGTGAGATGAGTGGAATTGTGTGGTATATTGAATTCTTTAGCATAGGCTTTCTTTGGGATTGGAATGAAAACTGACCTTCTCCAGTCCTGTGGCCACTGCTAAGTTTTCCAAAATTGCTGACACACTGAGTGCAGGACTTTCACAGCATCACTGTTTAGGATTTGAAATAGTTCAACTGGAATTCCATCACCTCCACTAGCTTTGTTTGCAGTTATGCTTTCTAAGGCCCACTTGACTTGGCATTCCAGGATGTCTGGCTCTAGGTGAGTGATCACACCATCATAGTTACCTGGGTCATGAAGATCTTTTTTGTATAGTTCTTCTGTGCATTCTTGCCACCTCTTCTTACTATCTTCTGCTTCTATTAGGTCCATACTATTTCTGTCCTTTATTGAGCCCATCTTTGCATGAAATGTTCCCTTGGTATCTCTAATTTTCTTGAAGAGATCTCTAGTCTTTCCCATTCTGTTGTTTTCCTCTATTTCTTTGCACTGATCACTGAGGAAGGCTTTCTTATCTCTCCTTGCTATTCTTTGGAACTCTGCATTCAAATGGGTATATCATTTCTTTTCTCCTTTGCCTTCAGCTTCTCTTCTTTTCTCAACTATTTGTAAGGCCTCCTCACACAGCCATATTGCTTTTTTGCATTTCTTTTTCTTGGCGATGGTCTTGCTCCCTGTCTCCTGTACCATGTCACGAATCTCTGTCCATAGTTCTTCAGGCACTCTATCAGATCGAATCCCTGGAATCTATTTGTCACTTCCACTGTATAATCATTAAGCAATTTGATTTATGTCATACCTGAGTGGTCTAGTGGTTTTCCCTACTCGCTTCAATTTCAGTCTGAATTTGTCCATAAGGAATTCATGATCTATGGCACAGTCAGCTCCCAGTCTTGTTTTTGCTGACTGTATGGAGCTTCTCCATCTTTGGCTGCAAAGAATATAATCAATCTAAGTTTGGTATTGACCATCTGGTAATGTCCATGGTAGAGTCTTCTTTTGTGTTGTTGGAAGAGGGTGTTTGCTATGACCAGTGCATTCTCTTGGCAAAACTCTGTTAGCCTTTGCCCTGCTTCATTTTGTATTCCAAGGCCAAATATGCCTATTACTCCAGGTATCTCTTGACTTCCTATTCTTGCATTCCAGTCCCCTATAATGAAAAGGACATCTTTTTTAGTGTCAGTTCTAGAAAGTCATGTAGGTCTTCACAGAACCGTTCCACTTCAGCTTATTCAGCATTTCTAGTTGGGGCATAGACTTGGATTACTATGATATTGAATGGTTTGCCTTGGAAACGAACAGAGATCATTCTGATTCCTAAGATGTTGATGTTCACTCTTGCCATCTCCTGTTTGACCACTTTCAATTTACCTTGATTCACACATTCCAGGTTCCTATGCAATATTGTTCTTTACAGCATCGGTATTTACTTCCAGCACCAGTCACATCCACAACTGGGTGCTATTTTAGCTTTGGCTCCATCTCTTCATTCTTTCTGCAGTTATTTCTCCACTGTTCTCCAGTAGCATATTGGGCACCTACCAACCTGAGTTCATCTTTCAGTGTCCTATCTTTTTGCCTTTTCATACTGTTCACGGGGTTCTCAAGGCAGGGATACTGAAGTGGTTTGCCATTCCCTTCTCCAGTGAACCATGTTTTGTCAGAACTCTCCACCATGACTCGTCTGTCTTGGGTGGTCCTACATGGCATGGTTCATGGTTTCATTGAATTAGACAATGCAGGTGGCCAAAAGCATGAAAATATGCTCAACATCACTAATTATTAGAGAAATGCAAATCAAAACTACAATCAGTTATAACCTCACACCAATCAGAACAGCCATCATCTGAAAGTCTCCAAACAATACATACTGGACAGTGTGTGGAGAAAAAAGAACCCTCCGAACACTGTTGGTGGGAATGTAAAACTGGTATAACCATTACAGTGAACAGTATGAAGTTTCTTAAAAAACTAAAAATATACCTACCACATGGTCCAGTAATCTCACTCCTGGGCATACATCTGGAGGAAAGCATATTTTGAAAAGATACATTCACCCCAATGTTCAGTGGGGCACTATTTACAACAAGTAAGACATGGAAATAACCTAAATGTCCGTTGACAGAGGAAAAGATATAGATGTGGTACATATATAGAGTGGAATATTACTAAGCCATTAAAAAGGAGTGAAATAGAAAAGGAGTGAAAAGCAAAGGAGAAAAGAAAAGATATACCCATTTGAATGCAGAGTTCCAAAGAACAGCAAGGAAAGATAAGAAAGCCTTCCACAGTGATGAGTGCAAAGAAACAGAGGAAAACAATAGAATGGAAAAGACTAGAGATCTCTTTAAGAAAATGATGGGCTCAATAAAGGACAGAAACGGATGGACCTAACAGAAGCATAAGATACTAAGACGAGGTGGCAAGAATACACAGAAGAACTGTACAAAAAAGATCTTCATGACCCAGGTAATCACAATGATGTGATCACTCACCTACAGCCAGACATCCTGGAATGTGAAGTCACGTGGGCCTTAGAAAGCATCACTATGAACAAAGCTAGTGGAGGTGATGGAATTCCAGTTGAGCTAGTTCAAATCCTAAAAGATGATGCTGTGAAAGTGCTCTACTCAAATGCCAGCAAATTTGGAAAACTCAGCAGTGGCCACAGGACTGGAAAAGGTCAGTTTTCATCCCAATCCCAAAGAAAGGCAATGCCAAAGAATGCTCAAACTACTACACAATTCCACTCATCTCACAGGCTAGTAAAGTAATGCTCAAAATTCTCCAAGCCAGGCTTCAACAATACATAAACCGTGAACTTCCAGATGTTCAAGCTGGTTTTAGAAAAGGCAGAGGAACCAGAAATCAAATTGCCAACATTCACTGGATCATTGAAAAATCAAGAGAGTTCCAGAAAAACATCTATTTCTGCTTTATTGACTATGCCAAAGCCTTTGACTGTGTGGACCACAATAAACTGTGGAAAATTCTGAAAGAGACGGGAATATTAGACCACCTGCCCTGCCTCTTGAGAAATCTATATGCAGATCAGAAAGCAACAGTTAGAACTGGACACAGAACAACAGACTGGTTCCAAATAAGAAAAGGACGTCAAGGCTGTACATTGTCACCTTGCTTATTTAACTTATATGAAGAGTACATCATGAGAAATGCTGGGCTGGATGGAGTACAAGCTGGAATCAAGACTGCCAGGAGAAATATCAACAACCTCAGACATACAGATGACACCACCCTTATGGCAGAAAATAAAGAACTACTCAAGAGCCTCTTGATGAAAGTGAAAGAGGAGAGTGAGAAAGTTGGCTTAAAGCTGCACATTCAGAAAACTACGATCATGGCATCCGGTGCCATCACTTCATGGCAAATAGATGGGGAAACAGTGGAAACAGTGGCAGACTTTATTTTTGTGGGGCTCCAAAATCACTGCAGATGATGACTACAGCCATGAAATTAAAAGACGCTTGCTCCTTCGAAGAAAAGCTATGACCAACCTAGATAACATATTAAAAAGCAGAGACATTACTTTGTCAACAAAGGTTTGTCTAGTCAAGGCTCTGGTTTTTCCAGTAGTCATGTATGGATGTAAGAGTTGGACTATAAAGAAAGCTGAGCGCTGAAGAATTGATGCTGTTGAACTGTGGTGCTGGAAAAGACTCTTTAGAGTCCCTTGGACTGCAAGGAGATCCAACTAGTCCATCCTAAAGGAAATCAGTCCTGAATATTCATTGGAGGGACTGATGTTGAAGCTGAAACTACAATAGTTTGGCCCCCTGATAGAAGAGCTGACTCATTTGAAAAGAACCTGATGCTGGGAAAGATTGAAGGCAGGAGGAGAAGGGGATGACAGAAGATGAGATGGTTGGTTGGCATCACCGACTCAATGGACATGAGTTTGAGTAAACTCCAGGAGTTGGTGATGGATAGGGAGGCCTGGCGTGCTGCAGTCCATGGGGTCACAAAGAGTTGGACACGACTGAGTGAGTGAACTGAACTGATACACAGTACTATGTATAAAATAATTAACAAGGACCCACCGTATAGCACAGGGAATACTATCCAATGTTCTGTAATAACCCATGTGGCAAAGGATTCTGAAAAAGAACTATAAATCAACTATACCGTGAAAATAAAAAAATTTGAAAAAATAAGAAATTAAACCTATTCACACAAAAATGGCCAGTTTCCTGCATATAGTGTAGTGTACCTTACTGATGCCCCCTAATGGATCACAGCTTTGTCAAGGTGAAGGGGCTTGCAAAACTCAATCAACCTATGAGCTATGCCCTGCAGGGCTACCCAAGACAGACGGGTTATGTTGGAGAGTTCTGACAAAACGTGGTCCACTGGAGGAGGAAGTAGCAAACCACCCCAGTATTCTTGCCATGAGAACCCCATGAACAATAGAAAAAGGCAAAAAGATACAATATCAGAAGATGAGTCCCTCAGGTTGGAAGGTGTCCAATATGTTCCTGGGGTAGGGCAGAAGGCAATTACCCCAGACTGATAGCTCCAGAATGACTGAAGCAGCTGGGCCAAAGCAGAAACAATGCTCAGTTGTGGATGTGTCTGGTGGTGAAAGTAAAGTCCAGTGCTGTAAAGAATGATATTGCATACGAACTTGGAAAGTAGGTCCATGAACCAAGGTAAATTACATGTGGTCAACCAAGAGATGGTAAGAGTGAACATCAATATCTTTGTAATCAGTGAACTAACATGGACGGGAATGGGCAAATTTAACTCAGATGACCATAATATCTACCACTATCTCACATGCTAGTAAAGTAATGCTCAAAATTCTCCAAGCCAGGCTTCAGCAATACGTGAACCACGAACTTCCTGATGATCAAGCTGGTTTTAGAAAAGGCAGAGGAACCAGAGATCAAATTGCCAACACCTGTTGGATCATCAAAAAAGCAAGAAAGTTCCAGAAAAAACATCTATTTCTGCTTTATTGACTACGCCAAAGCCTTTGACTGTGTGGATCACAATAAACTGTGGAAAATTCTGAAAGAGATGGGAATGCCAGACCACCTGACCTGCCTCTTGAGAAATCTGTATGCAGGTCAGGAAGCAACAGTTAGAACTGGACATGGAACAACAGACTGGGTCCAAATAGGAAAAGGAGTATGTCAAGGCTGTATATTGTCACCCTGCTTATTTAACTTCTATGCAGAGTACATCATGAGAAACGCTGGGCTGGAAGAAGCACAAGCTGGAATCAAGATTGCCGGGAGAAGTATCAATAACCTCAGATATGCAGACGACACCACCCTTATGGCAGAAAGCGAAGAGGAACTAAAAAGCCTCTTGATGAAAGTGAAAGAGGAGAGTGAAAAAGTTGGCTTAAAGCTCAACATTCAGAAAACGAAGATCATGGCATCTGGTCCCATCACTCCATGGGAACTAGATGGGGAAACAGTGGAAACGGTGTCAGACTTTATTTTTTGGGGCTCAAAAACACTGCAGATGGTGACTACAGCCATGAAATTAAAAGACGCTTACTCCTTGGAAGGAAAGTTATGACCAACCTAGATAGCATATTCAAAAGCAGAGACATTACTTTGCCAACAAAGGTTCGTCTAGTCAAGGCTATGGTTTTTCCTGTGGTCATGTATGGATGTGAGAGTTGGACTGTGAAGAAGGCTGAGCGCTGAAGAATTATGGTTTTGAACTGTGGTGTTGGAGAAGACTCTTGAGAGTCCCTTGAACTGCAAGGAGATCCAACCAGTCCATTCTGAAGGAGATCAGCCCTGGGATTTCTTTGGAAGGAATGATGCTAAAGCTGAAACTCGAGTACTTTGACCACCTCATGCGAAGCGTTGACTCACTGGAAAAGACTCGGATGTTGGGAGGGATTGGGGGCAGGAGGAGAAGGGGACAACAGAGGATGAGATGGCTGGATGGCATCACCAACTCAATGGATGTGAGTTTGAGTGAACTCCAGGAGTTGGTGATGGACAGGGAGGCCTGGCATGCTGCGATTCATGGGGTCACAAAGAATCGGACACAACTGAGCTAGTAAACTGAACCAAAGGTCATAACATCTGGTCCCATTCCTTCCTGGCAAATAGAAGGGGAAAAAATAGAAGCAGTGACAGATTTTGTTCTTCCTGGGTTCCAAAATTACTGCAGATGGTGACTGCAACCATGAAATTAGAAGATGTTTGCTTCTTGGAAGGAAGGCTATGACAAACCTATACAGTGACAAAGGTCTGTATACTCAAAGCTATGGTCTTTTCAGTAGTCATGTACAAATGTGAGAGTTGGACCATAAAGAAGGCTGAATGCCAAAGCACTGATGCTTTTGAATTGTGGTGCTGGGGAAGACTCTTGAGAGTCCCTTGGACAGCTAGGATATCAAACCAGTCAAGCCTAAGGGAAATCAACCCTGAAAATTCTTTGAAGGACTGATGCTGAAGCTAAACCTCCAATACTTTGGCCACCTGATGTGAAGAGCTGACTCATTAGAAAAGACCCTGATGATGAGAGATATTGAAGGCAAAAGGAGAAAGGGCAGAAGAGTATGAGACAGTTGGATGGTATCATCGATTCAATGGACATGAACTTGGGTGAACTTCAGGAGATGGTGAGGGACAGGGAGGCCTGGCATGCTGCAGTCCATAAGGTCGGAAAGAGTTGGACATGACTTTGCCACTGAACAACAACAACAAAACCCTTACTGATGCCACGTACACTTGTATTTTCTAAAAATATTTTCTAGGTTTAACTTCCACATACTAAAACAAGTCACCATGAAACAAGTGATTTTTCTCTCAAAATTACATAAACTCTATAATTACATAAAATGGTTAACTATGAGTTTATTTTGTAAAGAATAAAGTATAAGCAAGTCAACTGAGAAAGAAAAACTTGTTAAACTGATTAAATGTATCAGTGAAGGTCATATAATTATTTCTTCACAAACACAATATGATACCAATATCAAGTGGCTACTTAAGGCACTGAAAAAATTAGTAACATAAAAAGTTGAGAAATCAAAGTAAAAACTGTTACAAAGCTGAAATTTACCTGTTGCAGATCAACGATGTTTACTCGACCTTTAAAGAAAAGACATTCATTTAAGTTATCAGAAAGTACATACCAGCCCCAAACTGCAAATTCCAACATATTTATGTTTTGGACATTTCAAGATCCAAAATATAAATCTTTCTGCAAAGGACACAATGAAAGTGCAAAGTGAGAGTCGCTCAGTCGTGACCGACTCTTTGTGACCCGCCAGACTGTAGCCTGCCAGACTTCTCTGACCATGGAACCCTCCAGGCCAGAATACTGGAGTGGGTAGCTGTTTCTCCCAAGGGAGGGATCGAACCCAGGTCTTCTGCATTGCAGGCGGATTCTTTACCATCTGAGCCACTAGGGAAGCCCAAGAATACTGGAGTGGGTAGCTGTTCCCTTCTCCAGCGGATCTTCCTGACCCAGGCATAGAACCAGGGTCTCCTGCATTGCAGGTGGATTCTTTACCAACAGGGCCACAGTAATTAATGCCTTCAAAGACAAGTTATTATCATAATAAGTATCCATGGCTAAAATATAGAGGATAGCTTATTTTCAAAGTTCCATTTGTCATATCAAACTAATAACCAGCATCAGCTGATACTGAGTTGGGCAGACCTATGAGGGTTATTTTCATCCCTTCACAATTTATCTACTGTGACCAAAGACACATTGACAACAAAATTCAGATAAATTATTTTCAATTATTTGAAACTGGTATGTTATCACTTATTACCTAAATATCTGTTAAGCATTTCAAATTATAGCTAGTATTTTATTAGGACTATGCAGTAAGATAAAAAACAAACATCATAACATCTAACAAGTTGTTTTCACAGATGCATCTATTTTAATCAAACAGTATTCAAATTTGCTCAGTAATTTCTTCATATTTCAAAAACGCAATGGAAACAAAAACTTTTTCGTGTTTGTAGTAGCTTTTCCTACAATCTGATATAACATCATACTAAATTATTTTGTAATTTGCAAACAAAATTAAAAAAAGACCATTACAGTCTTGATTTTCAATGGTCTGTAATTTAAAACCTCTGTTCCCTTTTCATAATTATCACCTGATAACAGACAGCTAAGTCCACCCCTGAGTCACCCAATAAATTCAAGAACTGTGAAAAGAAACAGCTGATTAATTCACAAACAGAAGACATAACTCAAAATAAAAAATGCGATTCTGTAAAGTGACAATATTTGACTTCATTTAAATTATATAATGTTCACCCAAATCTATTTAAAAGTATTAAAGCTGAATATTATATTAACAATTGAGAAGGGTGTCCTATAACCTCCAAACCATTTATGATTTATGGTTTGAAAGGTCATGCCCAGGCCCCTTTCCGAAGAACCAGAAGAAAAAACTAAGGAATTACTTACCACCTCGAACATGTAGCTCATCTCTCATTTCTTTACTAATTTGGGCTGGAGTAATATATTCCTTTCCATCAAGTGTGTGAACTACTTCTAGCTGTTTCTGAGCAATCAATTTATTCACAATCTCAATGCAGTTCCGTTCTGACAATCTGAGGGAAACAAAAGTTTTAAAAAAGGAATTTGTTACATCCAGTGCTCAATATGTTGAAGGAGATGTATGACAATGGGTTTTTAAAAGGTTTGGATAGTCATTAGGTTCTATATTACAGCATCTGCATCTTTTTTCGTAGAATACTAATTCAATACATTTAAAAAAATTATAGGGCGTAAACAGGTTTACATTAACTTAAATCATGTAATTCATTGTTACAAATCTATTTTAGATTTCGAGTTTGCTCTCTTAGGCATGCTTCTAATCTTCAAATGTAAATAGAAAAGTAAGGACATGTAATTTAAGTAAAAGAAAAAACACGTCCTACTTTTGGTTCAATTTTCGCTTTCGCTTCAGTTTAAAAAAAAAAAAATTTTATTTTATTAAATGCATAGTTGCCTCACTCCTATCTATAAGCTTTCTAAGCAGGACACCTAGCTAGGCCATGGCTAGGCCAGGAAAACCATAATTTGCAACTGACAGTTACACAAACACTTAAGTGTCCTCGTTTGCTAGCACTGATACAAAACACAGCACCAGAGGATTGAAGTCTTTAGCTCCAGAAAGAACAAGGCAAGAAGTAGTCAACAGATAAAAAAGGGTTCTATTAGCGTTATATGTGTTCCATAAAGGTGAAAAGCAAATTTAGGGAGCTTTTTCAGGACACACCCCCCAAAACGTCAAGTGTCTGGAGTCCCTAAAAATGACAGATGGGAGTATGGCTCTGGCCTAGCACACCTATACTGGTGAACAAGAAGGCAAAATGTTTACGGAGTCAACATAGTATTTACAAAATACTGTACCTTGGGGTTAGCCTCTCCTTTCAAGCTCTAAGTCAGGAAGTGTATAATAGGCAATGACGCTTCAGGGACTTGCTAACAGTTAAGCAAGGATCAGAGGGATAGTCTTAGGAGTGTCACCGGCCCCAGCCGTCGAGGTGGGGTGGCCTCGCCTGCACCTTGCTGGGGCTTGGAAGGGGTGGGAAGGAATGTTCTAGGTCTTCCCCACCGAGAACTATTTTGGAAACCGCACTCCAGCCTCTGGGAGGAAGGGAGGGGGCGGGAACGCTGACAGGGGATGGGAAGGTCGGGGATTCAAGGCCTGGGGTTTGCAGCCTCAGATCCCGGAGTGGCCACCCGAGGCTATTTTGGACTCCACAAACGGAGAGGGAGGGTCAGGCACCTTTGCGTGGCTTCTGCGAACTGCGCCCGCTGAAAATCTGCCGCCAAACGCCTAATCTCTTCCCAGGCGTCCGCCATCTCGGCCCTATTCGCCCAGCCGCCGACAAACCGCAGACACGTCAGCCCAAAGGTCGCGGGAGCCGAGGCGGAACGGGCCGCGCGGAGGGACAAGAGACTCTCCGCGACGCAGCTACGGAACGTGCGCGACTTGCGCCGGCGGGGGCGGGGCCAGAAAAGCAGCAGCCCCGCCCTCCCCGCGCGGGAGGTTTGTCCTGGGCTGTGGGATCCCTCGGAGAAGGCAATGGCACCCCACTCCAGTACTCTTGCCTGGAAAATCCATGGACTGAGGAGCCTGGTAGGCTGCAGTCCATGGGGTCGCTAAGAGTCGGACACGACTGAGCGACTTCACTTTCACTTTCACTTTTTACTTTCATGCATTGGAGAAGGAAATGGCAACCCACTCCAGTATTCTTGCCTGGAGAATCCCAGGGACAGAGGAGTCTAATGGGCTGCTGTCTATGGGGTCGCACAGAGTCGGACACGACTGAAGCGACTTAGCAGCAGCAGCAGTGGGATCCCTTCGCGGCTGCGGAGAGCCAGCCCTCCAGTTTGTGTACTCGTCTGCCAGAAAGCCAAGTTAATAAAGTGTTACTTCAAGCGTTTGTTTGCATTATTCCTAATATTTTGGCGCAGTGATAATAAAGTTAACCACTCTTTTTTTTTTTCTTCCCTGCCCTCTATTTGATTCATTTTGGGGAGGCGGGGGAGGAGCTGTTCCCCAAGCTGCAGTTAACATTACGTCTTCTCTGTTAACGTAGGGCAGTTCGATTTGTGTAGGGAATCATGCTATGGGTCACAGAGTTCCTTTGGATTTTCCCATAACATCTTACGGGAAAACCTGAACGAAGGTTTTGACTAATCCAATAAGGTCAGTAGCTCAGCAGTGTCTGACTCTTTATGACCCCATGGACTGCAGAATATCGGGCTTCTCTATCCTTCCCCAGCTCGCAGAGCTTGCTCAAACTCATGTCCATCCAGTCCGGTGATGCCATCCAGCCGTCTCATCCTCTGCTGTCCCATTCTCTTCCTGCCTTCAATCTTTCCCAGCATCAGGGTCTTTTCCAATGAGTCAGTTCTTTGCATGAGTTGGCCAAAGTATTGGAGCTTCAGCTTCAGCATCAGTCCTTCCGATGAATATTCAGGACTGATTTCCTTTAGAATTGACTGATTTGATCTCCTTGCAGTCCTCTCAAGGGGACTCGCAGACTCTCAAGAGTCTTCTCCAACACCACAGTTCAAAAAATCAATTATTCGGTACTCAATTCAAGATTGTAATTTGTAGAGACAGCTTGTGCTGCCTAAAAGGATAGTCACTAGACAGATGAAGCTATTTAAATTAATTAAAATTGGGCTGGAAGAAGCACAAGCTGGAATCAAGATTGCCGGAAGAAATATCAATAAACTCAGATATGCAGACGACACCACCCTTGTGGCAGAAAGTGAAGAGGAACTAAAGAGCCTCTTGATGAAAGTGAAAGAGGAGAGTGAAACAGTTGGCTTAAAGCTCAACATTTAGAAAACGAAGATGATGGCATCTGGTCCTGTCACTTCATAGCAAATAGATGGGGAAACAGTGGCAACAGTGTCAGACTTTATTTTTTGGGGCTCCAAAATCAATGCAGATGGTGATTGTGGCCATGAAATTAAAAGACACTCCTTGGAAGAAAAGTTATGACCAACCTAGATAGCATATTCAAAAGCAGAGACATTACTTTGCCAACAAAGGTCTGTCTAGTCAAGGCTATGGTTTTTCCAGTGGTCATGTAATGATGTGAGAGTTGGACTGTGAAGAAAGCTGAGCTCTGAAGAACTGATGCTTTTGAACTGTGATGTTGGAGAAGGCTCTTGAGAGTCCCTTGGACTGCAAGGAGATCCAACCAGTCCATCCTAAAGGAGATCAGTCCTGGGTGTTCATTGGAAGGACTGATGCTGAAGCTGAAACTCCAATACTTTGGCCATCTCATGCGAAGAGTTGACTCATTGGAAAAGACTCTGATACTGGGAGGGATTGGGGGCAGGAGGAGAAGGGGACAACAGAGGATGAGATGGCATCACCAACTCGATGGACGTGAGTTTGGGTAAACTCCAGGATCTGGTGATGGACAGGGAGGCCTGGGGTGCTGTGATTCATGGATTCCCAAATAGTTGGACATGACTGAGCAACTGAACTGAACTGAACTGAAGATTATATCAGAAACAAACAAATAGAAATTGAAAACATAATGTTTTCAGTAACAACCCCCCAAATGAAATACTTATGTATAAATCTAACAAAATATGTATAAGATCTACATGAGGAAAACTACCAACTCTAATGAATGAAATCAGAGAAAAACTAATTAAAGGGAGAGAAAGTCAATATTCATGGATAGCAACAGTCAATATTGTCAAGATGCCAATTCTTCCAGACTTGATCTGTAGATTCAGTACAATCCCAATCAAAACCTGGGTAATTTATTTTGTGGATATCAACAAGCTCTTTTTAAAGTTTATATGAAGAATCAAAAGACCCAGAATTGCCAACATGGTGTTGAAGAAGAACAAAGTTGAAGGACAGACACTGCCTGAATTTAAGACTAATTACAAAGATACAGTAATCAAGACAGTGTGGTATTGGTGAAAGAATAGACAAATATATCAATGAAACAGAATAGACAGCCCCAAAATAAAACCACATCAGTTCAGTTCAGTCCACTTCAGTCACTCAGTCGTGTCCGGCTCTTTGCGACCCCAGGAACAAAATCAATTCAATGGAGCAAAGATAGTCTTTTAAGTAAATGGTACAGAAACAACTAGACTTTCACATGCAAGAAAGAAAAGAAGAATCTAGACATAGATCTTACACTCATCATATAAGTTAACTGAAAACAGATCACAGACCTAAATGAAGAATGCAACTATGAAACACCTAGGAAATAACGGGAGGAAATTTAGATGACTTGTAGCATGTCAGTACTTTTTAGACACAACAACAAAGGCACAACAGATAAAATAAATCATTGATAAACTAGACTTCATTAAAATTAAAAATTGTTCTGCAAAAGTCCATGTCAAGAGAACGGAAGACAAGCCACAGCATGGTAGTAGATATTTGCAAAAGACACATCTGATAAGAACTGTTTTTCAAAAGATATAAAAAAGTCATGACATTCAACAATAAAACAAAAAATGAAAAATGGACCAAAAATTTTAACAGATAATTCACCAAAGTAGATATACAGATGACAAAGCAGCATATGAAAAGATGCTCTGTATCATATGTCATCAAAGAAATAAAAATTTAAACAATGAGATGCCACTACACACCTATCAGAATGACTAAAATCTGGAATGCTGACAACGCCATATGCTGGCTAGGATGTGCAGCAACAGAATCCTCATTCATGGATGGTAATGCAAAATAGTACAGCTATCTTGGAGACAGTTTGGCACTTTCTTACAAAGCTAAACATGCTCTTAACATATGATTTAGCAATCACACTCCTTGGATTTCACTCAAAGGAATTGAAAAATTGTGTCCATATAAAACCTGCACACAGATGTTCATAGCATCTTTATTTGTAATTGCCCAAACTTGGAAGCAATTAATATTTCTTTCAAAGGGTGAATGGGTAAATGAACTATGGTACATACAGCCAATGGAATATTATTCAATGCTAAAATGAAATGAGCTATCAAGTCATGAAAAGACATGCTGAAAATTTAAATGCATATTACTAAGTGAAGGAAGCCAATCTGAAAAGCCTACATACTGTATAATTTCAACTTCATGACATTATGGAAAAAGCAAAACTATGGAGATTGTGAAAAATCAATGGTTGGCAGCATTTGGGAAGGGAAGAGAGATGAACATGTGGAACACAGAGGATTTTTAAAGACAATGAAAATACTCTATATGATACTATAATGAGAGACACTTGTCATTACACATTTGTTCACATAAATTGAATGTGCAACATCAAGAATGAGCCATTATGTAACTATGGGCTTTTGGGTGGTTTTGATGTGTAAATAAATGTAAGCATATTGATTGTATTAATAGCAAATGTACCACACTAGTAGGGGATATTGATAATGGAGAGGTTATATGTGTGTGGAGGAATGGCGTATATGGGAAGTCTCTGCACGTTTCTCACAGTTTTGCTGTGAAGTTAAAACTGCTCTAATAGTAGTCTTTAAAAATACATATAACATTTAATATTAGTTGTTTAATCACAATAGCTACCTTTCAAGTGCTCAATAGCCACATGTGGCTCATGGCTATCTTATGGGACAGTATAGAAAACCAATTTTATCCTCACCAAAAGTTCTACTGGATGGCTCTGGTTTAGACCGTTGATAAGGGCACACATTTGTTCAGACTCTGAGATCATGAGATTCAAAGCAACCACCTCTAGTTAGCAGCCACATATCATAACTATAATTTCAGTCATTTTGAATGAAGGATAAAAATTTGAATGGGAAATAGTTCAATGTTGGACAACCTCTGATAGATTACCGGATAGGATAACGGTAAATAGCACAAGTGGCTACTGAATAAGAGATGAGAAATTCCTTTTAAGAATAAGCTTGTGTAGATTTGAAAAACAGCATGTCAATTCTCTAAAATATTTCCTAAGAGAAATTTTTATTTTCTACAAACCTAAGTCAGATTTTGACATGTTCATTATGTGGAAAGGACTCAAGGTCTTTTTAGCTACACTAGTATGTGGTTGTGGCACCATCCTTAGATTCATCTAAGGCTAATTAGATATTCTAACATTTGTAATGTGGGTTGTTGGCTTCACTGAAATGGCAGGGGATGTGATCCTGTAAAGTTGCTCCAAGATAAACTTTCTCCAACTCAACTAGGAAAATGAAACGAAACAATGGCAAAATGGGTATTTTCATGCAAGTCAGTATTTACTATTTGTTACTGTACAGAAATTACAAAGATATTGTTAATTATATAGCTAACATTATCTTATTGCCCTTTGGGATTTAACAGTTACCTCAATCCCACCATCAAAAATGGCACTATAATCCTGTACATAGAAAGCATCAATGTCTCAGGAAACTAGTATGAGTCATGGGTGGAAGAAATCCATTTGCTTTTAGGGCAAAGAGGTTGAGATTTTTTTTTCCTTTTGGTTGCTGTGTGGCATGTGGAATCTTAGCTCCCCAACCAGGTATAGAACTCATGCTCCTTGCATTGGAAGAGTGGAGTCTTAAACACGGGACTGCCAGGGAAATTCCTGGTTGTGACTATTAAGAGGCAATTTCTTTTCTCCCTTCTGAGGTTTCAATGAATGTTTGATTGTAGGACTATCTCACGAGCAAATGAGAGTAATGGGAGAAAGAACAAAGAGGACTAATTGGGTATTAAATAAAAAAAAGTCAATGAAAATAGAGATTATTATGATGTTGAAGAGATAGGCAGTGAATCACTCAGGGCTTATAGAATCAGAGAGTATCAGGGCAGGAAAGGCTCTTCAGATCATCCATGCTAATACCCATCTACAGCAATAATTTCTTTGCAAGCTCGTGGCAGATTATGTACTTTTTGCTTGAACACTTAAAATGATGAAGTGTTCCCTTCTTTGCGGGGCAGATTAATCCTGTTTGGGACAAATCTAACTGTTTGAAATTCCTTCCTTATACTAAAGCAAGATCTGTTTCCCTATCACTTCAATATTCTTTCCTTGGGTGACTCAGAGGATGATTCTAATATATCTTTCCCATGACAACTCTTTAGATATTCAAAGCGTGTCCCTCTTGCTTTCTTTTTCCAAGTTAAACATCTCAGATACTTCAATTATATCTCCTGACAAGATCTCCAGATTTCTAAATATCTTGGCTACCCTCTCTTGTTAAACTCTAGCTTGGCAATGTCAGCTTTAGAAAGTGATGCCCAGAAGGAATTTAGTATTTTACACATAGTCTGACTAGAGCAGTGACAGTGAGATTAATTTCCCTAGATATTATACTTCTGTTAATTGGACTCTTGGCTTAAATTGAGCTGGTAATGAACTGTATCTGACTGGTATTTATCTAAATTGCTATCAAACCAAGTTCAGTCTATTCTGTACCTGAACAAATTAATTTTATTTGATAACTTTCACCTTGTTATTTTTGACCCATTCATTCATTTATTCTTTCAACAAATAGTGTTTGAGGTCTACTATATGCCAGACTTTATGGTATACCCTGGGGATATCAAGAAGAACAAACTATTATTAAGCTCAACTAATTAGCTGAGATTAGTTCAAAAATTAACTGTCATTCAACATTGTTATTTCTGCCATCACCTGCCTTCTATAGTGATTAAGTATTCAACTTAATAACAAAATTGATTAACAGTGAATCAAGGATATATACCTGTGATAACTGGTGACACTCATACAATAGGATCTTAGATTTAAAAAATTTTAGAGCCAGAAGAAATTTAGGAACATCTAATAGTGTGATCCATATATTTTTTAAAAGAGAGTTAGCATAACTATAACATTGTCTTAAACACCATGCATGTGTCTGTTCTAAGTTACTTTAGTCACGTCCGACTCTTTTTGACCCCATGCACTGTAGCTTGCCAGGCGCCTCCGTCATTGGGATTCTCCAGGAAAGCATACTGGAATGGGTTGCCATGCTCTCCTCCAGGGAATCTTCCTGACCCAGGAATTGAACTCACATCTCTTAAGTTTGCATTGGCAGGTAGATTCTTTACCACTAGCACCACACTATGCTAGTCCTTTTGTTTAAGGGGAAGATCATGGAATATCACCTCGTTTATAGAATTTCATAATTCAAATTTATTAATCTGAGGAGGAGTAAATTTTTAAAGATTTATTGTTAAGAAATTCCCACTATTTTCTACTAGCTACCATGTTAAAGATTTAAACTGTACGAAGTCATTTACTTAATGATTTCTCTTAGAATATGTCCTATTTTGCATATGTTCTTTTTCTTCTTACTCCAAAATAAAGCTTAAAATTCCCTTTGGATATCAGTCAGTTTTGTTGGGAGGTAAGGGAGCAAATTTCTGCTCATTGTGACCTTTCACCCTCATCAGTAAAGCAATAACCAGTATCGCTTCTGGTTCCCGTCAATTTATCTTTGGTATATAATCAGTGTAGTCTTGACCTATGGAGTTAAATGCATGTAAATGCCTTGTAAACTATAAAATTTTATGTTTATCCTCCCTATTTATTCCTCACTAAGGCAATGGCAACCCACTCCAGTACTCTTGCCTGGAAAATCCCATGGATAGAGGAGCCTGGCAGGCTGCAGTCCATGGGGTCGCTAAGAGTCAGACACAACTGAGCGACTTCACTTTCACTTTTCAATTTCCTGCACCGGAGAAGGAAATGGCAACCCACTCCAGTATTCTTGCCTGGAGAATGCCAGGGACAGGGGAGCCTGGTGGGCTGCCGTCTATGGGGTCGCATAGAATTGGACACGACTGAAGAGATTTAGCAGCATCGGCAGTAGTGTTATTTGTGATTATATTGTCAGAATTTCATTTTAAAGCCACACCTTTTGTGCTACTATTTATTCCAAAAGCAGTAAGCATTCTTTTGTTTCCAAGGGAACAAACTCTATATTAGTCTTTTCTGGTTTCACTTTTATCCCAATTCCTTCACAATACTGTATTTAGAGCCAGACTTATTAGCTCCAGGCAACACGTGCTTTCCTATATACACTTCTCCACGGTGTAACTCCCAGGCAAAATGACAATAAGGCAAATTCGTAAAGGAACAAGTTAGTGCTCTTGTCAGTGCTTGAGCTTTGTTCTCCAAGGAGCTGAAATTTCTTCTATTTCACCAACAAAATATGATTTAAAAGAATATATCGCCAGCTTGTATCAGTGCTAAGGCAGTCGTGTGTAGAGTTAATAGACACAGGAACACATTCTAAAGAAATACTTAATATCTGTGCTTCCTGCCAAGCAAGGGAAAAGTTAGGCTGGCCCAGATCTCCAGGAGCAACTTGTGTCTTTCTTTTTATTTTTCTTTTCCTCCTCTTGTTCTTCTCCTTGTCATCACCATCATCATTATCATCTTCCTTCTCCTTTCACTTCTTTTTTTGTACCTTTGGACAACATTCACCTTTTTCATCCACTCCTAATCCTTTATCTCTGGCAACTACTAGTCTGGTATTTGTATCTATGAGTTAAAAAAAAAAATTTTTTTTTAAAGATTCAACATATAAGTGATATCATTCAGTATTTGTCATTGTTTGATTTCTTTCTTTTCGCTCTTGTTCTTCCTCCTCTTTCAGTTTCCTCCTTCTTCCTCTATGTATTATTTATTAATTACCCCAACAAGATGACATGTTGTAAAGGAACAGGACTTGCAGCAGATGCTACTCTATAGCAGCAGCAATGACAACATCTGGGAATTGTTAAGAGCCACAGCTGGCATCCTTAAAATTCACCTTCTTAAATTTCATTTTGAGGAGATGGCTTCTGAAAGTAAGTTCATCCAAGTTCCTAAAATGCCATAATCAAGAGTAGTTGGCATCTATCCTAGTTCGTGTGAAAGGTAAAAATATCCTCTGATATATAGATACACAGGCTATGCAATAGCACCCTTTAAGGCAAATCTTATGCTCTTTTAAATGAATTTGTTATTCTGAATCTTAAAAAATATGCTTATATTTTAAATGAATTGAGTTTGCTTATGAGGGAGATATTGTCACTGATATCTGTTATTATCCACCATAGTAGCTATATTTTTGGGTAATTTTTTCATGTACTAAACATTTATTGTCTTGCTCTGTAGCTGTTTGACCACAACAATTCTAAGAGATTTTATAGGGTCAGCAAACACACATATACAAGCTAACACATCTAGGACTCAGGGCAGACCACTAATCAATGATGGCATTTGTCTTGGCAAGCCTGGAAATACCTCAGATTTCTTCGCAATGTTCCAGCCAACTGCTAACAATATATCAGAGTTGGCACTTGCTATGAAATATATTTGCCATTCCAGAGCAAGGCCATATCTCTGAGAAATAACCTCATGTAAAAAGATCTGTGGGCAGTGGTATCAGAAACGTAAGGGTCACTGATCAAGGATGTCAGAAATCTCTCTGATTGGGGAATTTTGCTAGGAAAATGAGAGAGAAATCCTAATTTCTCAGGAGCCAGGAATTGATGAAAGGTAATTCTGGTTTGGAGTAAATGTCAGATGGAAGTGAAAAGAGAAAACGAACTTTGGGGCTGTACCTCTAGATCTGTATACTGTCTATCTGTGTAGCCATCACTCATATTCCTCTCATTCTATTGAGCATTTTGTGTGTGTGTGTTCCAAGATGTTGCCCAATCATGATATCATAGGTGTTCCCTGGGACTAGCAGTCCAAAGGATGAAAGAAAAAACATTATTTTCGGTTTTGCGTTCCTACTACATGGAGGAAGGAGCTCCTTCTGTTTAACCTTTGCTGTTGTTCAGTTGCCAAGTCAGGTCCGACTCTGCAACCCCTGGGCTGCAGCACACCAGGCTTTCCTGTGACTAATCATCTCCCAGAGTTTGCCCAAGTTCATGTCCAGTGAATCAGTGATGCCATTCCAAACATCTCATCCTCTGTTGCCCTCTTCTCCTCCTGCCCTCAGTCTTTCCCAGCATCAGGGTCTTTTCCAGTGAGTCAGCTCTTTGTATCAGGTGGCCAAAGTATCGGAGCTTCAGCTTCAGCATCAGTCCTTCCAAAGAATTGTTGTTGTGTCGCTAAGTCATATCCCACTCTTTGCTGCCCCATGGACTGTATACAGCCCACCAGGCTCCTCTGTCCATGGGATTGTCTCAGCAAGAATACTGGAGTGGGTTGCCATTTCCTTCTTCAGGGGATCTTCCTGACCAAGGGATCAAACCCGACTCTCCTGCATTGCAGGCAAATGGTTTCCCACTGAGCCACCTGAGAAGCCCCTTCCAAAGAGTATTCAGGGTTGATTTCCTCTAAGATTGACTGGTTTGATCTCCTCGATGTCCAAGGGACTCTCAAGAGTCTTCTCCAGCACCACAGTTTGAAAACATCCATTCTTTGGTCCTCTGCCTTCTTTATCACAACAAACTGTGGAAAATTCTTAAAAAGAGGAGAATACTAGACCACCTGACCTGTTTCCCGAGAAATCTGTTTGCAGGTCAAGAAGCAACAGTTAGAACTGGACATGGAACAACACACTGGTTCCAAATTGGGAAAGGAGTACATCAAGGCTGTATATTGTCACCCTGCTTGTTTAACTTCTATGCAGAGTACATCATGAGAAATGCTGGACTGGATGAAGCACAAGCTGGAATTAAGATTGCTGGAAGAAACAACCTCAGATATGCAGATAATTCCACCCTTATGGCAGAAAGCTAAGAACTAAAGAGCCTCTTGATGAAAGTGAAAGAGGAGAGTGAAAAAGTTGGTTTAAAACTCAACATTCAGAAAACTAAGATCATAGCATCTGGTCCCATTGCTTCATGGCAAACAGATCGGGAAACAATGGAAACAGTGAGAGACTTTCTTTTTTGGGGCTCCAAAATCACTGTGGATGGTGACTGCAGCCATGAAATTAAAAGATGCTTGCTCATGGACTGCAGCCTACCAGGCTCCTCCGTCCACGGGATTTTCCAGGCAAGAGTGCTGGAGTGGGTTGCCATTGCCTTCTCCGATAGGGAAATTGAGGCAGGTTTAAATTTTGGTTACAAGACTATAAGCATTTAGCCTAGAGGTATATTCAAACTGTGCCCTCCCTTTTAGTGTCTTTTTAAAAGGTTAATAGAAAGTAGCTAGTTTCTTAATTCAATTTGTTAAGCTATCCACACTTCATGCAGTCTCCAGAAAACCTCACTATATACTCTTGATAAAATAAGTGTGAAAAAGGCAAATAATGTCTTAGTACTATTTTGAAAATAGTTTTGACCTTGCAGAGCCCCCCTTGAAAGATTCTAGGAACAGCAGAGGTTCCTGACTGATGTTCCCAGATCTGACTCCTTAACCCATTCTGGGAAGATTGCTGACTTGATGTAAAATGAATGCTGAGAGTCTCTTGGTAGGTCTGTCTCTGTCATTTTTCACCATGCAAAAAGTATCAAGCCTGTGGAAACAATATATGTTGACTGAGTCAATTTTTTCAATTAAATGTTTATTGAAGATATTTTCAAAATTATTGATTCAGAAATAAACATTACTTAGCTGACAAAGGTCTGTCTAGTCAAAGCTATGGTTTTTCCAGTGGTCAGGTATGGATGTGAGAGTTGGACTATAAAGAAAGCTGGGCGCCAAAGAGTTGATGCTTCTGAACTGTGGTGCTGGAGAAGACTCTCTCTCTCTCTCTTTTTTTTTATCTTCTAATATTTTATTTTATTTATTTTTTTAAATTTTATTTAATTTTTAAACTTTACAATATTGTAATGGTTTGCCAAATATCAAAATGAATCCGCCACCGGTATACATGTGTTCCCCATCCTGAACCCTCCTCCCTCCTCCCTCCCCATACCATCCCTCTGGGTTGTCCCAGTGCACCAGCCCCAAGCATCCAGTATCCTGCATCGAACCTGGACTGGCGACTCGTTTCATATATGATATTATACATGTTTCAATGCCATTCTCCCAAATCATCCCACCCCCTCCCTCTCCCACAGAGTCCAAAAGACTGTTCTATACATCAGTGTCTCTTTTGCTGTCTCGTATACGGAGGAGCCTGATGGGCTGCAGTCCGTGAGGTCGCTAAGAGTCGGACACGACTGAGCGACTTCACTTTGACTTTTCACTGTCATGCATTGGAGGAGGAAATGGCAACCCACTCCAGTGTTCTTGCCTGGAGAATCCCATGGACAGAGGAGCCTGGTGGGCTGCCATCTATGGGGTCCCACAGAGTTAGACACGACTGAAGCAACTTAGCAGCAGCAACAGCAGCATACAGGGTTATTGTTACCATCTTTCTAAATTCCATATATATATGCGTTAGTATACTGTATTGGTGTTTTCCTTTCTGGCTTACTTCACTCCGTATAATAGGCTCCAGTTTCATCCACCTCATTAGAACTGATTCAAATGTATTCTTTTTAATGGCTGAGTAATACTCCATTGTGTATATGTACCACTGCTTTCTTATCCATTCATCTGCTGATGGACATCTAGGTTGCTTCCATGTCCTGACTATTATAAACAGTGCTGCAATGAACATTGGGGTACACGTGTCTCTTTCCCTTCTGGTTTCCTCAGTGTGTATGCCCAGCAGTGGGATTGCTGGATCATAAGGCAGTTCTATTTCCAGTTTTTTAAGGAATCTCCACACTGTTCTCCATAGTGGCTGTACTAGTTTGCATTTCCACCAACAGTGTAAGAGGGTTCCCTTTTCTCCACACCCTCTCCAGCATTTATTGCTTGTAGACTTTTGGATCGCAGCCATTCTGACTGGTGTGAAATGGTACCTCATAGTGGTTTTGATTTGCATTTCTCTGATAATGAGTGATGTTGAGCATCTTTTCATGTGTTTTGTTAGCCATCTGTATGTCTTCTATGGAGAAATGTCTATTTAGTTCTTTGGCCCATTTTTTGATTGGGTCATTTATTTTTCTGGAATTGAGCTGTAGGAGTGGCTTGTATATTTTTGAGATTAGTTGTTTGTCAGTTGCTTCATTTGCTATTATTTTCTCCCATTCTGAAGGCTGTCTTTTCACCTTGCTTATAGTTTCCTTTGTTGTGCAGAAGCTTTTAAGTTTAATTAGGTCCCATTTGTTTATTTTTGCTTTTATTTCCAATATTCTGGGAGGTGGGTCATAGAGGATCCTGCTGTGATGTATGTCAGAGAGTGTTTTGCCTATGTTCTCCTCTAGGAGTTTTATAGTTTCTGGTCTTACGTTGAGATCTTTAATCCATTTTGAGTTTATTTTTGTGTATGGTGTTAGAAAGTGTTCTAGTTTCATTCTTTTACAAGTGGTTGACCAGTTTTCCCAGCACCACTTGTTAAAGAGATTGTCTTTAATCCATTGTATATTCTTGCCTCCTTTGTCAAAGATAAGATGTCCATATGTGCGTGGATTTATCTCTGGGCTTTCTATTTTGTTCCATTGATCTATATTTCTGTTTTTGTGCCAGTACCATACTGTCTTGATGACTGTGGCTTTGTAGTAGAGCCTGAAGTCAGGTGGGTTGATTCCTCCAGTTCCATTCTTCTTTCTCAAGATAGCTTTGGCTATTCGAGGTTTTTTGTATTTACATACAAATTGTGAAATTATATGTTCTACCTCTATGAAGAATACCATTGGTAGTTTGATAGGGATTGCATTGAATCTATAAATTGCTTTGGGTAGTATACTCATTTTCACTATATTGATTCTTCCAATCCATGAACATGGTATATTTCTCCATCTATTAGTGTCCTCTTTGATTTCTTTAACCAGTGTTTTATAGTTTTCTATATATAGGTCTTTAGTTTCTTTAGGTAGATATATTCCTAAGTATTTTATTCTTTCCATTGCAATGGTGAATGGAATTGTTTCCTTAATTTCTCTTTCTATTTTCTCATTATTAGTGTATAGGAATGCAAGGGATTGTGTGTTGATTTTATATCCTGCAACTTTACTATAATCATTGATTATTTCTAGTAATTTTCTGGTGGAGTCTTTAGGGTTTTCTATGTAGAGGATCATGTCATCTGCAAACAGTGAGAGTTTTACTTCTTCTTTTCCAATTTGGATTCCTTTTATTTCTTTGTCTGCTCTGATTGCTGTGGCCAAAACTTCCAAAACTATGTTGAATAGTAATGGTGAAAGTGGGCACCCTTGTCTTGTTCCTGACTTTAGAGGAAATGCTTTCAATTTTTCACCATTGAGGATAATGTTTGCTGTGGGTTTGTCATATATAGCTTTTATTATGTTGAGGTATGTTCCTTCTATTCCTGTTTTCTGGAGAGTTTTTATCATAAATGGGTGTTGAATTTTGTCAAAGGCTTTCTCTGCATCTATTGAGATAATCATATGGTTTTTATTTTTCAATTTGTTAATGTGGTGTATTACATTGATTGATTTGTGGATATTGAAGAATCCTTGCATCCCTGGGATAAAGCCCACTTGGTCATGGTGTATGATCTTTTTAATGTGTTGTTGGATTCTGATTGCTAAAATTTTGTTAAGGATTTTTGCATCTATGTTCATCAGTGATATTGGCCTGTAGTTTTCTTTTTTTGTGGGATCTTTGTCAGATTTTGGTATTAGGGTGATGGTGGCCTCATAGAATGAGTTTGGAAGTTTATCTTCCTCTGCAAGTTTCTGGAAGAGTTTGAGTAGGATAGGTGTTAGCTCTTGGAGAAGACTCTTGAGGGACATGGACTGCAAGGAGATCCAACCAGTCCATCCTAAAGGAGATCAGTCCCGAATGTTCACTGGAAGGACTGATGCTGAAGCTGAAACTCCAATACTTTGGCCACTTGATGTGAAGAACTGACTCATTGTATAAGACCCCAGTGCTGAGAAAGATTGAAGGCAGGAGGAGATGGGGACGACAGAGGATGAGATGGCTGAATGACATCACCAGCTGAATGGACATGAGTTTGAGCAAGCTCTGGGAGTTGATGACAGACAGGGAAGCCTGGAGTGCTGCAGTCCATAGGGTCTCAAAGAGTCGGACATGACTTGAAAGACTGAACTGAACTGATAAATAAAAAACGGGCTTCCCAGGTGGCTCATTGGTAAAGAATCCTTCTGCCAAAGCAAGGGATGCAAGAGACACAGGTTTGATACCTGGGTTAGGAAGATCCCTTGGAGTAGGAAATGGCCAGCCACTTTAATATTCTTGCCTGGAAAATTCCACGGACTTAGGAGCCTTGTGGGCTCCTAGGGTCACAAAGAGTAGGACATGACTTAGGACTCACCCAAATAAAAAACAATGTGGTGTAGGAAAATACCAGAAAAACTGGAAAGTTGAGATCTGGAGAGAAAATGATAGTGTAGGGTTTCCCTGGTGGCTCAGTGGTGATAAATCTGCATGCCCATGCAGGAGACACAGGTTTGATTCCTGGACTGGGAAGATCCCATGTGTTGTGGAGGTACTAAGCCTGTGCACTACAACTATTGATCCTGTGCTCTAGAGTCTGGGAGCTGCAGCTACTGAGCCTATGAGCCACAGCTAATGAAGCCTGTGCACCCTACAGCCCATGCTCTTCAAAAAGAAAAGGTACAGCAAAGAGAAACCTGAGTATGGCAACAGGAGAATAGCCTCTGCTCACTGCAACTAGAGAAAGCCCATGAAGCTATGAAGATCCAGCACAGCCAACAGGTAAATCAATCAATAAATAAAAATTTAAAATGACAGTGTAGATATTCAGGCCATGTAACTTTGTAAAGTTGCTCATTCATTTATTTAATAAATGTTTATTGAGCACCCCGCCAAATAATTGATGCTTTTGAACTGTGGTTCAAGTGTAGAAGACTTTTGAGAGTTCCTTGGACTTCAAGGAGATCCAACCAGTTCATCCTAAAGGAGATCAATCCTGAGTGTTCATTGGAAGGACTGATGTTGAAGCTGAAACTCCAATACTTTGGCCACCTGATGCGAAGAGCTGACTCATTTGAAAAGACCCTGATGCTGGAAAAGATTGAAGGTGTGAGGAGAAGGGGACAACAGAGGATGAGATGGTTGGATGGCATCACTGACTCAATGGACATGAGTTTGGGTAAACTCCGGGAGTTGGTGATGGACAGGGAGGCCTGGTGTGCTGCAGTCCATGGGACTGCAAAGAGTTGGACACGACTGAGCGACTGAACTGAACTGATCCAGGCATAGGGGATATATGAATGTGACTAAGACAGTTCCAATTGTTACCTTTATTGAGCTTATCTGCTAGTTGTATAACTTGTATCCTAAATATGACTTCAAGCAATACAAGAATGAAACAAAAAACCAAAAGCAAAATCAAAAAAACAAATATGTCAATCATAAGATAATCATTGACAAAAGTAAAAAGGACCTCTCTGGGGAAGCAAAGATTTTTGGAGATGTTTTGGAGATGATTTTTGGACATTTCCTACAGAAATGTCATAATGGATTTCATAAAGCTATTTCTTAAAGCCTACATTGATGAAAGCTGATGGCATGAGAACACAATGCAGCTGAGACTATCACAGAAACCACTTTTTATGAAATGAACATTATAATCCATTTGTTGCCAGTCTTATGAGACCATGACTCTAAAATGAAATTACTTTTCTTTTTTATATTCACATTTTCATAGTACAAGCCCCTGCTGGTCCATTAGAACTGCATACTGCCTATTGAAAATTAGTCCCAAGGCTCTAGCTTATAGCAAGAGGGCCAGGAAATGTAGAGGAGCACAGGATATTTGGTGGGAAGTAAATGTCTTATACAGAAGGAACTTTGAGGGAATAGTCCTTTTGAAGAGAAGTTTTTGTTGCTACTGTTGTTTTCAGAGTTGGAAAGAATGGTTTGTGTTACGCCCTGAATTGTGCTTGCCCCAGATTTATAGGTGGAAGTTCTAACCCTTCTTCCCCCCTCATCAGAATGTGACTATATTTGGAGATAGGGTCTTTAAAGAGGTTATTACACTAAAATGAAGTCATTAGAGTGGTCCTTAATCCAATATGACTGATGTCCTTATAAGGAGAGGAAATTAGGAGACACATTTACAGAGTGAAGACCATATGAGGAGAGAGAGAAAAGGCTGCCTTTAAGCCAAGGAGACAGGTCTCAAAGGAAATCAATCCTAACAACACCTTGATCTCAGACTTTTAGCCTCCAGAATTGTGAGAAAATAAATTTCTGTTGTTTATACCACTCAAACTGTGATACTTCATTATGGTAGCCCTAACAGACTATGAATATATGATGAAGGAAGGAAACCATTGACAAGGAGGAGTCAAAGGTATGAGGGGAAGGGAGGAGGAGGCAAGAGGCGGGGTGAGAGTCAGAGGGAGAAAATCTCAGCAGAGGTAGGAAAGTATGGGATGAAACCACAGATAGATGGTATAGTAGGTTGAAAAAGATATTCCTGTTAATTTCCTAAAATCTGTGAATAATATATGATAAAAGAAATGGTAAAGTTAAGTCTCTTGAGAGGAAAGTTTTATTTTGGATCATCTGTTGTTTAGTTGCTAAGTCGTGTCCAGTTCTTTTAAGACCTCATGGACTATAGTCCACCTGACTCCCACCTGTCCATTGGATTTCCTAGGCAAGAATACAGAAGTGGGTTGCCATTTCCTTCTCCAGTGGAATCTTCCTGACCCAGGGATCAAACCTGTCTCCTGCAATGCAGGTGGATTATGTACCCCTGAGCCACCAGGGAAACCCACTTGGATTATCTGCTTCTGCTGCTGCTAAGTCACTTCAGTCTTGTCCGACTCTGTGCGACCCCACAGACGGCAGCCCACCAGGCTCCCCCGTCCCTGGGATTCTCCAGGCAAGAACACTGGAGTGGGTTGCATTTCCTTCTCCAATGCAGGAAAGTGAAAAATGAAAGTGAAGTTGCTCAGTCGTGCCCAACTCTTAGCGACCCCATGAACTGCAGCCTACCAGGCTCCTCCGTCCATGGGATTTTCCAGGCAAGAGTGCTGGAGTGGGTTGCCATTGCCTTCTCCGTGGATTATCTGAGTGGGCCCTAAATGCAATCACATATATCCTTGTAAGAGATAGGCAGCAAGAATTTCAAGACAGACATCAGAAGAGCAGAAGATAAAGTGATGCAGCCTCTAGTCAAAGAACATCTGGAGCTGCACAAAGCTGGAAGAGGCTAGGAAACTTCTGTTATTTAAGTTTGCAGTAATTTGTTACAGTAAACACAGAAAACCAAAGAGGACTAAGCTTGGATATCAGAGGCAACAGTTTTTCCTTCTAGACCTGAAGTACAAAAGTAAGTATGGTTATACAATGATTATCTTGGAGGTGGTGGTGATGCAGTAAAGTAATTGGAGACTCTCCATTTTGTATATAATGAACCTCAAGAACTTTTCTGATTTTTTAATTAGATATAAAACTCAGAGTTTAGACTGGACCCCAAATATAATAGAAATCATTGAGTTTCCTCTAAATTTTTAAAAAACTTTTAATACCAACAGTAAAGCTTCTTAATTTGCTTCTTTAAGTCTTTAGTTATAAATAAAACATTAGAGGGTAAACAGTGGGTCAGTAAGAAAATACCAAACTCCTCAAACTGTGTATTTTTCATAAGTTGTTAGAAATTTTCAATTGCTTTCCCTGAGGTTGAAGCAAATTTCGTAACAAGATTGCGTCTTTGAAATACTGTTAACATTACAATGTTCTAGATTATGATATACTATAATATGTTAAAATCTAGTGATTTTTCTTAATAAAAATCCATAATATTACTATGATTGAACTCTTCTTCAAAATTTGGTAAATACATGGTTTTTCTAAAATCTTGTATTTGTTATCACACTTATTGTGGCAGGTGGGGGAACGTTTGGGTGAATGTTTGTTGTTAACAGAAGGATGAATTAGTTCTGCAGCATGAGTTGGCATTCTGTAAAATCCATTCACAAAATAATTGCTTACGGAGTTTTTCATCATTATAGCTGAGAAAAAGACACATCTGTGCTCCTTGCAATATGAGACATTCATCTATCAAGCAAACGATACATGCTAGAATAGATTAGGATACAGAGGGGAAAATATTCAGTAGTTCTACTTGAAACTGATTCTAACACTAGCAGCAGAATTGAGATTCAACTCTATAGCTATACCATGAAAAGCCACAATAACCATATGGAGGTTTCACACATTTTAATTCTGTGTATGATAGCTTTCTTTTGGGTAATTTGGTAGAGAAAAACAATATGAAAAAGAAACATGTTTAGAAGTCCACAAAGTATTACTAATTATTTATGGGCTTTCAGAAATTTGATATATTGCCATCTTAAGTGAAGAAGAAATGCTCTAATTTAAATATACAGTATGAAATAATATTCTAAATCCAAAAATGTTTTATCTTCCTAATAACATTTGTTCAACAACATACAAGCCAAAAAATGGAAAAGGACACTGTATGTGCCTGGGTGTTAGTGAGGGGAACAGGAGGTACAGGAAAAGCAACCACAGGAAACACCCTTTGGTACTTCTTGAACCCCAAAGATTCTTTGTCTCTTATCTCTGACATCCTTCACTTCTTTCCAATTCTAACAACCACCAGCAACCTATCTCATAAATTACCTAAGTCTAGGGACAAAGTCATTCATTTTTGTACTCAACAAGTGTACACAGCACAGTACCTTGTTATTGTTCAGTTGCTAAGTCGTGTCCGACTCTTTGTGACCCCATGAATTGCAGCACTCCAGGTTTCCCTGTCCTTTGCTGTCTCCCGAAGGTTGTTCAAATTCATGTCCATTGAGTTGGTGATGTCATCCAACCATCTTATCCTTTGTAATCCCCTTCTTCTCCTGTGTTCAGTCTTTCCCAGCATTAGGGTCTTTTCCAATAAGTTGACTCTTCACAGCAGATGACCAAAATATTGGAGCTTAAGCTTCAGCAGCAGTCCTTCCAATGAATATTCATGAATATCCTTTAGGATTGACTGGTTTGATCCCCTTGCTGTCCGATGGACTCTCAAGAGTCTTCTCCAAGGCCATGGTTCAAAAGCATCAATTCCTGGCACTCAGCCTTCATGTTCATGTTCAAATTTTCACATCCATTTGTGACTATTGGGAAAACCATAGCTTTGACTAGATGGACTTTTGTGAGCAAAGTGATATCTCTGCTTTTTACTATACTGTCTAGGTTGGTCATAGCTTTCCTTCCAAGGAGCAAGTGTCTGAATTTCATGGCTGCAGTCACAGTCTGCAGTGATTTTGGAGCCCAAGAAAATAAATCTGTTACTGTTTCCATTTTTTCCCCCATCTGTTTTTCAAGAAGTGATGGAACCAGAATCCATGATCTTAGTTTTTTGAATATTGAGTTTTAAGCCAGCTTTTTCACTCTCCTCTTTCATCCTCATCAACAGGCTCTTTAGTTCCTCTTCATTTAGAATGGTATCATTTGCATATTAGAGGTTGTTGCTATTTCTCCCAGCAATCCACCTTATACTTGACTTTTAGCAGCTGAACAACTTGATTTATATATATATATATATAATATGTATATTTAAATATATAATTATATTATAATTACAGTTATTTTTATATATTTATAAAAAGAGTTGTGAACTGTTTTGTTGATTCCTTCTTTTTGTACACTGAGGGTTATATGTATTTATGTTTTTGTTTGTTTTTGTATGTTTTATTGTTGTTGTTTAGTTGCTAAGTTGTGTGCTAAGTTGTACTTGACTCTTTGCAACCCTTGGATTATAGCCCACCAGGCTCCTCTGTCCATGGGATTTCCCAGGCGAGAATGCTGAGTGGGTCACCCTTTCCTTCTCCAGGGTGTTTTATTGATTTCAGTTTACATTTCTACAACATAACTGTATTTAAAACATAATTATATTAAAATATAGCTTAAGTCATACCACTTGTGCTTTTAAAAACATTTGATGGTTCTTAATTGTCAAAGAAATAGACTCCTAGAAGTCTCCTGAAATAAACCTACACAACCTATTCCCAAATAATAGCCCCAGCTGCAGCCTAAGGAAGGCTGGGATCCAGGCTTGTGCCACATTATCACTCTTTTAGTACCTGCAGGATTCCTGGAAGACTGCAGATTTACACACAAAAGTTTATCTTTCTGAAATGCCCTTCCCACTCTTGTTCATCCCTGGCAAAGTAGGTTTCCTCTCATTTTTGCTCTAACAATCTTTATTTGCTCTACTCTTAAATATTACAAAAACCTGTGAAATGGAGTATTTCCTGCCATATCAATATACAAGGATGTCATAAGTTCAGTTCAGGTCAGTTCAGTTGCTCAGTCATGTCCAACTCTTAGTGACCCTATGAATGGCAGCACGCCAGGCCTCCCGGTCCATCACCAACTCCTGGGGTTCACTCAGACTCACGTCCATCGAGTCAGTGATGCCATCCAGCCATCTCATCCTCTGTCGTCCCCTTTTCCTCCTGCCCCCAATCCCTCCCAGCATCAGAGTCTTCTCCAATGAATCAACTCTTTGCATGAGGTGGCCAAAGTACTGGAGTTTCAGCTTTAGCATCATTCCTTCCAAAGAACACCTATGGCTGATCTCCTTCAGAATGGACTGGTTGGATCTCCTTGCAGTCCAAGGGACTCTCAAGAGTCTTCTCCAACATCAGAGTTCAAAAGCATCAATTCTTCAGAGCTCAGCTTTCTTCACAGTCCAACTCTCACATCCATACATGACCACAGGAAAAACCATAGCATTGACTAGATAGACCTTTGTTGGCAAAGCAATGTCTCTGCTTTCGAATATGCTATCTAGGTTGGTCATAACTTTCCTTTCAAGAAGTAAGCATCTTTTAATTTCATGGCTGCAGTCACCATATGCAGTGATTTTGGAGCCCAGAAAAATAAAGTCTGATGCTGTTGCCACTGTTTCCCCATCTATTTGCCATGAAATGATGGGACCAGATGCCATGATCTTCATTTTCTGAATGTTGAGCTTTAAGCCAACTTTTTCACTCTCCTCTTTCACTTTCATCAAGAGGCTTTTTAGTTCCTCTTCACTTTCTGCCATAGGGATGGTGTCATCTGCATATCTGAGGTTATTGATACTTCTCCCAGCAATCTTGATTCCAGCTTGTGCTTCTTCCAGCCCAGCGGTTCTCACGATGTACTCTGCATAGCAGTTAAATAAGCAGGGTGACAATATACAGCCTTGACGTACTCCTTTTCCTATTTGGAACCAGTCTGTTGTTCTGTGTCCAGTTCTAACTGTTGCTTCCTGACCTGAATATAGGTTTTTCAAGAGGCAGGTCAGGTGGTCTGGTATTTCCATTTCTTTCATGCTGCTGCTGCTGCTAAGTCACTTCAGTCGTGTCCGACTCTGTGCGACCCCATAGATGGCAGCCCACCAGGCTCCCCCGTCCCTGGGATTCTCCAGGCAAGAACACTGGGGTGGGTTGCCATTTCCTTCTCCAATGCATGAAAAGTGAAAGTGAAGTCACTCAGTCGTGTCCGACTCTTCTCGACCCCATGGACTGCAGCCTACCAGGCTCCTCCATCCATGGGATTTTCCAGGCAAGAGTACTGGAGTGGGGTGCCATTGCCTCATCAGCAATTCCAGTCCTCCAGAGCAACCAGGAAGGAGAATAATACCTGTGATCTGGCAGTGCCAGGAACCAATGCCACTCCCTATGGTGAGAGAGGAGCTAAGGATGTGAGAGAGGAACTAAGGATGTGAAAAATCAAATCTCAGAATGTTGGCCCCAGACAGCTGAGATGCATGTGAAAGGAATGATTTCAGTACCTCCCCATACATAGAAAAATATTAAATCCCTTAACTTGAGATATCTGGTTTTCCTTAAATAACAATAATCTTTTGATGTTCAGACTACTTTTTGGAAAACTTCTGACTCCTCTCCACCCCCCAATTTCCCCCTCCTTGGAACAGTTCCCCCAAGGTCAATTGAGATGCTATCTCCTGGGCTTGAAGTTCTAAAAATTCCCACCAAGTAAAATATAACTCTCAACTTCTAGGTTGTGAGTATTTTTTAAGTCAACAGACCTTAGAAAGCTTTAATTTTTCCACTTATTGATTTTTAAACTTTATTCTACTGTTTTTATTCTTTAAATTAGTCAGAGGTTTAATATTTCCTTTCCTCTGAGTTTCATCTTTCATCTATTCCTTTCTTGGTTCAAATTACTTCATTATGAAGTAGCTCCTTTTTTTTCCCCAGAGAGTTTCAAAGTACACTTTATTTTTATTTTATTATTTTTTTAAATTAAATTTATTTATTTTAATTAGAGGCTAATTACAATATTGTATTGGTTTTGCCATACATCAACATGAATCCACCACAGGTGTACACATGTTCCCAATCCTGAACCCCCCTCCCACCTCCCTCCCCATACCATCCCTGATCCATTAGTAATGCTGTCTTCAAAGAGCTATTAGTAGTAAAACTATTATAGCCTTTAGCTATTCATTAGTAAATCCCATCAGTTCCTCAAAATATCTGCAGAAATCCAACCACTTTTCACAACCACCACCACCATCACCCTGAAAGTAAAGTGAAGTCGCTCAGTCTCGTCCGACTCTTTGTGACCAGTGGACTGTAGCCCACCAAGCTCCTCTGTCCGTGGGATCTCCAGGGAAGAATACTGCAGTGGGTTGCCATTTCCTTCTCCTTCACCCTGGTCCTCTCCAAATGGGTGATGGAAAGAGTTCACCAACTGATTGTCCTGCTTCTATGCTTAAATATTGCTAATTACTTCCCAAAGATCCATTCTCTCTTTTGTTAAAAGTTATATATTAGAGTAACAAAGTAACTAGATGAAAAAATTTTAGTTCCTCACATTTATTGCAAATGAAGGGGTCAAGGAGATGCCAGAGTTGCCTTTGGGGGAAAGCTCTTTAAAGTTGATAAATCTGGGAAGAAGAGGTTTCTCTTGCCTCTTCCTACATTTTAATGCCTATAACATGGATATAATAGCAAGAATTTTAGGAGCCACTGAGTCCACAAAGTAAATCCGGGAGAGTTACTGAAACTTTGGTACTGAATCTTTGACTAGAGTTCATGCTAGTAATCTTCTAGTAGCTCCTCAATAGCTTTCTTGGTGTTTATCTCTTCTAGGTTTCCTAATGCTACCTGAATCTGTGGCTTGATCTCTTTTGCCAGCCTCATTTTTCTCTCTGCTTCTTCTGAACTGCCAATTATACATCTTTTCAAACTTTTCACTGTATTATCAATCTCCTATGTAATTTTCTCCTTTTTCCTTTCCTTTTGTTTCTCTGTAATTTATTCTGTACATTATTTTCTGACCTATTTCCCAGGTGACTTATTCTTTTACATCTGGACTGCAAGGAGATCCAACCAGTCCATTCTAAAGGAGATCAGCCTTGGGATTTCTTTGGAAGGAATGATGCTAAAGCTGAAACTCCAGTACTATGGCCACCTCATGCGAAGACGTGATTCATTGGAAAAGACTCTGATGCTGGGAGGGATTGGGGGCAGGAGGAAAAAGGGGATGACAGAAGATGAGATGGCTGGATGGCATCACCAACTCGATGGACATGAGTTTGAGTGAACTCCAGGAGTTGGTGATGGACAGGGAGGCCTGGCGTGCTGCGATTCATGGGGTCGCAAGGAGTTGGAAATGACTGAGAGACTAAACTGAACTGAACTGAACTGTAACTAATTTACCATGACCCTATATATTGATTTCTTAGTATTTGGTCATTATTTTTCTGAGCTCTGGAATTTTTATTTGATTCTTTTTTATGCAACTTTTGGTTATCTGCCATGTTTTAAATCTTATCTTTTATTGCCTTGAAAATATTCAAATCTATTTCTAAAAATATATTATTTGAATTTTTTGTTTGTTTCTATTATCTGTTTTTCTCTTGGTTGTGATCAAGCTAACTTGTCTCCCTGTATCTTGTTCATTTTTTAATGTAAGCATCACATTTAATGCAAAGTAATAGAAATTATTTAGGGGCATATTAATGTCATCGTCCACCAGAGGGGATTTACATTTTTTCTGGTAGTTAGCTAGAAATTTCAGATCATCTCAATTTAATGAAAGTTTGAGATGATTCTTATCTGGGCTTCAGTTCTCATAAAAGCCTGTCTTTTAATGATAGAACCATATTTGTAAGATATATTTCTTTGTGGTTCCAAACCAGTGTCCAAGGTATTTATCATTACCCCTGCCTAGGCAGGCAGTGAACTCCAATATTTGTTCCCGTGGCACAATGATCTGTTGAAAATCCTGCTAAATTGCTGATTCTCTCAGATGTTCTTTATGGTATAAACATGTACATAAAAGTGGCCTCAAATTCATAACTCTTCTTTTTTATTTCATCCCCTAGATCTTGCTCTTTTAATTAATCCCTGCTGCTTGCATCCTCAAATGGAATCCAGCAGACTTAATAAAAAAAAAATTTTTTTTTGCCAGTTTAATAGTTCTTAGCTTGAAGGCGGATCTGATTTACTTTGCTAAGAATTACTGGGAATGAATTCTTATAAGTTCCTTTTACTTTTAAAACATTTTTATACAAAGTCTCCTTCTTCTGGTATGTTTTAGATTCCCATCACTGACTTGATGGATGTGAGTCTCAGTGAACTCGGGCAGCCGGTGATGGACAGGGAGGCTTGGCGTGCTGCGATTCATGGGGTTGCAAAGAGTCGGACATGACTGAGCGACTGATCTGATCTGATACATTTTCTATTTTTATTCTAAAGATAGTTATTTTGTAGTCTCTATTCAATAATTACATTATTAGAGGTGCACTGGTCATAACAAACACCCTCTTCCAACAACACAAGAGAAGACTCTATACATGGACATTACCAGACGGTCAACACCAAAATCAGATTGATTATATTCTTTGCAGCCAAAGATGGAGAAGCTCTATACAGTCAGCAAAAACAAGACCAGGAGCTGACTGTGGCTCAGACCATGAACTCCTTATTGCCAAATTCAGACTTAAATTGAAGAAAGTAGGGAAAACCACTAAACCATTCAGGTATGAGCTAAATCAAATCACTTATGATTATACAGTGGAAGTGAGAAACAGATTTAAGGGCCTAGATCTGATAGAGTGCCTGATGAACTATGGAATGAGGTTCGTGACATTGTATAGGAGACAGGGATCAAGACCATTTCCATAGAAAAGAAATGCAAAAAAGCAAAATGGCTGTCTGGGGAGGCCTTACAAATAGCTGTGAAAAGAAGAGAAGTGAAAAGCAAAGGAGAAAAGGAAAGATATAAACATCTGAATGCAGAGTTCCAAAGAATAGCAAGAAGAGATAAGAAAGCCTTCTTCAGCGATCAATGCAAAGAAATAGACGAAAACAACAGAATGGGAAAGACTAGGGATCTCCTCAAGAAAATCAGAGATACCAAAGGAACATTTCATGCAAAGATGAGCTCGATAAAGGACAGAAATGGTATGGACCTAACAGAAGCAGAAGATATTAAGAAGAGATGGCAAGAATACACAGAAGAACTGTACAAAAAAGATCTTCACGACCCAGATAATCACGATGGTGTGATCACTGACCTAGAGCCAGACATCCTGGAATGTGAAGTGAACAAAGCTAGTGGAGGTGATGGAATTCTAGTTGAGCTATTCCAAATCCTGAAAGATGATGCTGTGAAAGTGCTGCATTCAATATGCCAGCAAATTTGGAAAACTTAGCAGTGGCCACAGAACTGGAAAAGGTCAGTTTTCATTCCGATCCCAAAGAAAGGCAATGCCAAAGAATGCTCAAACTACCGCACAATTGCACTCATCTCACACGCTAGTAAAGTAACGCTCAAAATTCTCCAAGCCAGGCTTCAGCAATATGTGAACCGTGAACTTCCTGATGCTCAAGCTGGTTTTAGAAAAGGCAGAGGAACCAGAGATCAAATTGCCAACATCCACTGTATCATGGAAAAAGCAAGAGAGTTCCAGAAAAACATCTATTTCTGCTTTATTGACTATGCCAAAGCCTTTGACTGTGTGGATCACAATAAACTCTGGAAAATTCTGAAAGAGATGGGAATACCAGACCACCTGATCTGCCTCTTGAGAAATCTGTATGCAGGTCAGGAAGCAACAGTTAGAACTGGACATGAAACAACAGACTGGGTCCAAATAGGAAAAGGAGTTCATCAAGGCTGTATATTGTCACCCTGTTTATTTAACTTCTATGCAGAGTACATCATGAGAAACCCTGGACTGGAAGAAACACAAGCTGGAATCAAGATTGCTGGGAGAAATATCAATAACCTCAGATATGCAGATGACACCACCCTTATGGCAGAAAGTGAAGAGGAACTAAAAAGCCTCTTGATGAAAGTGAAAGAGGAGAGTGAAAAAGTTGGCTTAAAGCTCAACATTCAGAAAATGAAGATCATGGCATCTGGTCCCATCACTTCATGGCAAATAGATGGGGAAACAGTGTCAGACTTTATTTTTCTGGGCTCCAAAATCACTACAGATGGTGACTGCAGCCATGAAATTAAAAGACGCTTACTCCTTGGAAGGAAAGTTATGACCAACCTAGATAGCATATTAGAAAGCAGAGACATTACTTTGCCAACAAAGGTTCGTCTAGTCAAGGCTATGGTTTTTCCTGTGGTCATGTATGGATGTGAGAGTTGGACTGTGAAGAAGGCTGAGTGCCGAAGAATGGATGCTTTTGAACTGTGGTGTTGGAGAAGACTCTTGAGAGTCCCTTGGACTGCAAGGAGATCCAACCACTCCATTGTGAAGGAGATCAGCCCTGGGATTTCTTTGGAAGGAATGATGCTAAAGCTGAAACTCCAGTACCTTGGCCACCTCATGCGAAGAGTTGACTCATTGGAAAAGACTCTGATGCTGGGAGGTTTTGGGGGCAGGAGGAAAAGGGGATGACAGAGGATGAGATGGCTGGATGGCATCACTGACTCGATGGACGTGAGTCTGAGTGAACTCTGGGAGTTGGTGATGGACAGGGAGGCCTGTCGTGCTGCGATTCATGGGGTTGCAAAAAGTCGGACACGACTGAGCGACTGATCTGATCTGATCTGATCTGGAGGGTATAAAGGGTTTCCCTGGGGGCTCAAACAGTAAAGAATCTGCCTACACTGCAGGAGACCCACGTTGGATCCTATGTGGGAAAGAGCCTCTGAAGAAGGTAATAGCAACCCACTCCGGTATTCTTGGGCTTCTCTTGTGGCTTAGCTGGTAAAGAATCCACCTCAAATGCTGGAGACCTTGGTTCAATCCCTTGGTTGGGAATGTCCCCAGAAAAGGGAAAGACAGCCCACTCCAATATTCTGGCCTGGAGAATTCCATGGACTATACAGTCCATTCGATCACAGAGTCGAACACGACTAAGTGACTTTCACTTTCACTTTTCTAGATTTACATACTTGATTGATCCCTGAATTGTTGTGTGACTTTAGACAGTCTGCATAAATTTTTAAGGCTTGATTTTCTCCACCTTTTGAAATGGAAATAATGTTAAACATAATTTACATAGTTAGCTGTTGCAATGTAGATTTTTATATTTACCTATTAATATAATAGTGAGAAATCATGGATGATTTTTTGTTTTCTACCAGAAAATAAGTTATAATATGAATATTTAATTCTGTAGATAAATAAAACTTGGTATTTTGGAGCTCCTCATAATTGCAGTGTTTCAGTTTGACATTACCTTGACAGACAGAACTCACATTTTTACTGCTAGAGAAACTTCAGGATTTTTGCTTCCAGCAATATCGAGGGCTAGATCACCTACTACAAGTGCATATAATCAACAATATTTTAAAGTTCACAAGAACACTCCTCATTGTTTACAAAAAAAGAAAAAGCAGCAATCTGCCATGGTAAGTCTATATTAGATTTGTGACTGCAAGCAGGTATTTTCTGATTCAAGGAGACTTGTGTTTTCATAATTCGATACCTTTCACTTATGCAAAGTGATCCCTATAGTCAATTCCTTCAAAGGGATATTTGCTCAGTGAAAAGACAGGCTAGGAAAATAACATCTTCTTACCAGCAAAGATATATGACAAGGTCACTTGTTTGTCCTTGGCTCTTATTCTAGGTAGGGCAAAAAGAATGTGCTTCTTAACAATTTCTAAATATAAGCACAACTTCATGTGGAATCTGTAGTTGGATTTACATAATCTAAATCCCGGAAATTAAAATAGTGTGGCCATGGGTATCTGGCAGAAACAAATAAAGTTACTCTCTATAAAGATCCACACTTAACTTAGATCCCCACATTATAGGTTTAGATTAACTGAGCTTAAAATTCAAAATCATAAAACACTCAAGAAGTAAATCATCACAAATGGGAATCAATATGAACAACAATGGAGTTTGAAATGTGGTACAGCATCAATGGGAATTTTTGTTTTGCTTTGTTTTGTTGTTTTTTTTAAGGTGCAATAGACTTAAGTCTATTTCTAGGTCAAGAGGAAAAACAGATTTTAGATGGGAAAGTCAGGGGAAATAATTGATGGAAATTCTGCCAGTACACTGGAAGAGAGATGGAGAGCAGAGGTTGAAGGGAGAGGGCCCATTCATCCCCTGAGGAAGGGAAGCTGATGTTGACATGTTGAGTTAGGAATGGACAAGTCCTTGACAGATTCATGGTTCAATTTTCTCAAGTAATAGGAAGACAAAGAAGGTGAGAGTGGGTAGTGGAATTGGAAGCCTGTGGAACTAGGTGAAAGTTCAGATTCTGCATGAAAGAGAGAGAGATGAACAAGGAGAAGAGAAGGGCTGCTGATCAGTGTTGACAACCTGAGTATGGATATGGAAATTTGAAATATACTCATTTTGTGATGTTGTGACATATCAACCATGGAAATGTGGAGAAGCTGTAAACCACAATTATAATTAAAGGCACAGTTAGAGCAAAGGCAAATGAGTAACTAGAATTCTTGTATCAAGAAAAAGATGAAGTTCTATTTAGTGTTAAGATTTTAAGAAAGAGAGAAATTATTATAGGAATTTTGAGGTCTTTGGTTGAAGGTTATTATATTATAAATATACTTATAACTATATATATTATAAATATAATATTACAAATTATTATAAATTTAAAAGTTTTATGCTAGAAAAAATAAACTATCATGAAAATTTCCTTACATCTACAAATACTGGACAAATGAACTCTTACTGAATTTCTTTACTTTTTACCTGATCAAATTGATTGCCAAAATCAATTAAAAAAATTTTTTTTTCTCTTTCTCAATGTGTATTTAGTGAGACATAAAGAAAAAAAATCAATCTTATATCTCTTTCAAACAATATATTCAGAAAATGGCTAGGTACTATGCATGTTAAGTTTGAAATCTTGATAGCCATAAAATGTGTGTATGAATTTTAAGTGGTTTCCAATATCTTCATTTCAACTCCACTGGAATCATTCACTGTGTTAGGTGTTCTAATCATTTATTGATCTTCCAGTAACTAGCATGGCAGCTTCAACAAAAGCCCTGCTGTATTTCTGTCCAGAATCCCTGCTGCACTACAGCACCTGCTGTGAAGAAAATTAAGTATGGATGAGCAATCCTTGTTGATTTCATTCCCAGCAGGCCACATGAGAGAAACACACACACACACACACACACACACAACTTTGGTTCGTGAGATCCTGAAGCAAAAGAGAAAATAAGGAGAAATTAGAAGGATCTTAAATGATAAGAGAAAAAATAAGCTGAAAAAGTAAACAAGGTCTGACAGTTTTAAACGATTGTGAAATCCAGAGATTATAATAAGGAAGAGGATCTCCAATAATGGTTTGGTGAGAGAGTTCAATCTGGGAAGTGCCCGGAGTCTAAGAAAGCAGCAACTTGATCTGATTCCAGTGTTCTTGGCATCTTACAGAGCTCTTTGGCAAGCACACCTCCTCTGGAGGCTGCTAACAGCTTAGGGCCCTTCAGGGGGAGTTTATGCAGAACATTAGGTAGTCTAGAGCCTTGTTTAACTTAGTTGCTACGTCCAGTTGGTTGCCAACACTTTCTTTTTGTTATTTGATATCATTGTGATGTTAATTTTGAAGGACAGTGGGAATTAATTAGAATGAGGTGTATTTTATGTCTGACTAAAATATTATCAGGGCCAAGAAACTTCTCACCCCAAATCTCTTGGACTCATTATTTTGACTCAAGCTAGGAAGCTCAAGGAAGCTACTATTTCCAAACCACTCAGTTGTTTAATCCCTGGACAGCATGCTACTTCGGTTCCTCTGCGCTCTGCTTCAGCTTCTGCCTTAGGAGAAGGAAGCACCTAGTGGGGGGGTCACTGAAAATCAACAGAAGCATACTCACTGAAAACATCCTTTAAAGGAAGTAAAATTTTTGTTCATGAATGTGACAAACTGACTGCTTCTTACAAAATGGTGGTGATGTACCATAAAAACAGAGCATCTGAAGTGAGAGAAAAGTAAGAATCAGGGTGTTTGAACGTCACATCATAAAGCCCATAGGGTTTATTTTACAGGAAATCCCCTCAGGTCCACATCCAGTTAGCTATTTTGTGTATTTTGTGTAACACTTCTACGTGCCTGATTATCTACTTTTTCAACTTACAAATGGTATATAGAATATGTAAATCTAGATAACTGTGAGAAATCTGCTATCAAGCTCCATGAGGATAGAGGCTGTATTGACCTCATTCAGTTTTTGGATTTCCAGTGCCTAGTATATGCCTACCATACAGCAGCAACATGAGAAATATTTGTTGAATGAATAAATGAATGGAAATTAATTAGAGTTATCAGGAAATCTAGATTTTTTCCATTGAACCAGATGTGTGATATACCCTGAGAGACTCGAAAAAAGTCTCAGCTGTGATGCTAACTGTGTTACTTTTTAGAGGTAGTTGGAATGGAAAATATTTCACCATTTTTTCCTTGAAGTCTGTCAGCTCTGTCTTAAATGACTTAAACTGTGAAATCTATAACAGAATATTCAGCTATTCAATTCAATACGTAGATTGAAAACAACTCAACCATAATCAAAATAGTGACCTCCAATAGAAAATCAATATCCTTTTATTAGCTTCTTAAGCCAGACTTTGGGCTTCCCTCATGGCTCAGATGGTCAAGAATCTGCATGCATTGCAAGAGACCCTGGTTTCATCCCTGGGTCAGGAAGATCCCCTGGAAAAGAGAATGGCTACTCACTCCAGTATTCTTGCCTAGAGAATCCCATGGACAGAGGAGCCTGGTGGGCTATGGTCTATGGGGTCGGAAAGGGTTGGACAGGTCTGAGACTAACATTTTCACTTTTCTTTTCAAGCAAGACTTATTTTTAATGTGTCTTTAATGTTTGAAACACAGCCCTTACCAAACTTAACTCTAAAGTACAATGCATATGACCTAAATCTTATCTCTTCCAAGAATCTTTTAATGAAACTAATAATCTACTTACGATTTAATTCAACACAGAGGATCTGGTTTTATTTTACAGTGGAATACAATATCTGAAATAAAATAAAACAGCAGGTAAGATGGAGTGGAAGAAATAGACAGGGGCAGATTATGTAGGATACTGAAGGCCATCTAGAATTCTGGTTACAATTCTAGGTATAATGAGAGCCATACAAGGGTGTTAGAAGAGTAATCTCAGTTGTTGCAGATAATTGGACTGACCTTTGCATAGTAACAACTGTAACACATACATGTGTGTATGTTTGTGTGTATATAATTTGAAGGCATTGAATAGTAACTAGAAGCAAAGAGACAGGATTTAACCCTTAAAAGAAGACACTCATATGCACAGGAGATATTCACATTTATATGACCCCCCCTTTTTTTTACACAAGTCTCTCTGCTGTCTGCATAATATAGAACACCTAGACTTAAGCAGAAAGTCAGAATACTACTGGCTTGAGAAATTAAAAGTTGGTGTTCAAGGATGCCAGAGTGGCTGAAAATTTGGGAGGACACACTTTAAGAGGAATTCCTAGACAAGGAGACACAATAATATGAAGATGAACTCTGTTCAAATACTTGGCTGACTTCTAGACTATGTAAGTATGAGGGAGACTCCAAGAAACTCACTTAGAAAGTAGTAGCTGAAAGGATGAAAAAGTGAGTAGAGATATTAGATGCTTCTCAAAGCAGAAAAGAGTTTCGAGTCTGAGTTCTTTCAAATTAAGATTTTTATAAACTCCCAGGGTTTTTCAACTACCTACCCTAGCAAATCATAACAATAAGCATCCACAAGTTCTAGGTGATCATCCAGTAATTTAACTCACTTCTAGAACAAAAATCAACGATCTTCCAGTGAAGAAAATAGATTACAGTATTTTACAATGGAACACAATACTTGATATGAGATAAAAGCTATAAATATGCAAAGCAGAAGAATGTGACTTTTAATCAAGGGGGAAAAAACCCCAACATGAATCAGGTGTAAAAATTAGCATATGAAGACTTTAAACTTGATTTTATAAACATGTTTAATGACCCAAAGGAAATGATGGTTATAAAGAGTGAACATGAGAAATCTCAGTAAAGAAAGAAAATCTATTCAAAAAAGAAATTTTAGATTTGAAAAATACAGTTTCTGAAACGAAAAAAAAGAAAAATCACCAAATTGGCTTACCAACATATTGGATGATGCAGAATAAAGTCAGTAATGAGAAGACAAGTCAATAAAAATTATCTAATCTGAAGATGAGAAGGAAAGCAAAGACGGGAAAATACCACATCTTCAATGGCCTCTGGGATAATATTGAGTGATCCAATATATGTCTAGTATGAATTCCAAAAAAAGAAAAGACATAGAAGGGGAAGAAAATGTTTGAAAAACTAATGACCCAAATTGAGTGAAAAATATAAATTTACAGATAGGAAGCTCAGAACACTCTAAACAGGATAAATCAAAGCGAACCAAACTTTAGGTATGTCATAGTCAAAGTTTTGGAAAAGCCAACATAAGTTTAAATTTTGAAAGTGGTCAGAGAACCAAGACACATTCCATACACAGGAATAATGATGTGAATGGTGCCTGTTTTCTCACCAGAAACATTGGAGGACTGAGGACAGTAGAATGACATTTTTAAAGTAGTGAAATAATATATGTATACCTCTACCATCTATGGCTCTATATCCAGTGAAAATATTCTTCTAAAATAAAAGCAAAATATAGATGTTTTCAGATAAATGAAAGCTGACAGAATTAGTTATCATCAGGTCTGTTCTTTCAAGAAACTCTAAAGAACGTCCTTCAGGCCAGAGGGAAATAACACCTGATGAAAATTGAATCTATTGCAGGGGAGAAGAGAACAAGAAATGGGAAATATATACATAAATATAAAAGACAATTTCTTTCTTCTTTCATTTCCTTTATAATACAACTGACTGAGGTTTGTGAAAATTTATACTACAAGAAAAAAATAATAAAAATAGTACAAAAGAGGAGATAGTCAAATGGAATTTTACACTTATAAGATTCCTAATTTTATATTAATTAACACACTATTAAGTATAAGTAGAGTGTGGTAATTACTCCCTAGGATAACCACGACCAAATAATACAAATGGTAGTTCTAACTAAAAAGTCAATATATAAGTTAAAATAAAATGATAAAAATTATTTGATTAACCCCTCCATCCTCCCAAGAAAGGAAAGAAAGAAGGAGCAGAGAATCAAAAAACAAAACAAAACAAAGAAACAAACCAGGGCAAATAAAAACCAAGTAGTAAAGTGGTATAATTACAATCAATCGTATCAATAATTGCATTAATCTTTTTTTTATTTTAAAAAATTATCTTTATTTAGGTTTCTGATTCAGCACATATCTCAAAGGCTAATCAACAAAAAGAAATAAGTAAGACATTAATTGAAAGTCTTACATCTGCCTAAATTCTGACCAAGAAATGTCAAGATTGCCACTATTAGCAGAACTCCAAGTTAGTCAAGTTGTAGATAAACTATCATGAATGACGTACAATGTGCACAGATACACAGAGGCCAAAGACATGCTAGCACTTGGCTCTCTCTGCTTCCTTGTTGATGTCTTTCCTTGGGGCAGTCCACTTTTGCTTTCCATGCCAGCTGCTGCTACTGCTGCTAAGTCGCTTCAGTCGTGTCCAACTCTGTGCGACCCCGTAGACGGCAGCCCACCAGGCTCCCCCGTCCCTGGGATTCTCCAGACAAGAATTCTGGAATGGGTTGCCATTTCCTCCTCCAATGCATGAAAGTGAAAAGTGAAAATGAAGTCGCTCAGTCGTGTCCAACTTGTAGCGACCCATGGACTGCAGCCTAGTTCCAAATAAAATCCAAAGAAGGCTCAGGGTCACCCTGATTCAACACTCTGCTGGAGGAATGCATTCTCTAACTGTTATGTCGGCAACTTTGTTTTTGCCAGGATGAAGTTCAGATTGAGATGTGCAATACAACCTAGATGACAGTGCAGACTAGGTCAAGAACTAAAGTTGAGCGGTGATCCGAGTTAAGGCATGAATGTACACACACACACTCGCACACACACACATGCACACACACAGCACCCACACTATCATGAATAGAAGACTCATTATTTATTCATCATTTAATTGCATTACATTTAAATGGTCTGGACCAATCAAAAGGCAACATTGATGACAGTAAAGATGGAATTATAAGGATGAAAGGGAGAAATGCACTGGTAGTAGGTGCTTGCTATTGTTGTTCAGGAGAAGTTGTATAGTGTGAAGATTATCTGATGTAATGTGATATTGCTGTATTGTATATGTTAGAGCTTTGACGGATTTGTCAGGCTTAACTTTAAACTACAAGTAGAACTCCCTGTTGTTGCTGGTTTACTTCATTCTGTGCACACTGGAAATGAAAGCACACATCCAAGTACTAAATTATCTTTCTTTTGGATGTTTACAGTCTGGAAAGCATTGAAATAGCCAAAGAATAATGAAACAGGAGAACTGGGGCTAATGCACCTCTGGTTATCTATTTCCTGAGTTATTACTTTCCTTTATATCATCCAGCACAAAATAGCATGTATCTATTTTTAATGACACCCAGGGGATAATATTCCTCTTGGAAACTTAGAGCAATGCTTAGCAGGTTTCTCTGTAAAGGGATGCTTTATATGTAGCATGAACCCCTCATGCTGCTCTTTGAGTTTATTTTGAATGAATTAAGAATTTGCTGAACACCTGCTATGCACTATACACTGGGGAAGGACAATTAAATTCAAAAGCAATATTAAGAGTGTCTCTTTCCTTATTAAAGTCAAATTTATGTGAAGAAAGATATATAAATATTCAAGTATTTAATTAAAAATCCAAGGAATAGGATAGATATTAATTGGCTAGCAAAGATAATAAACACAATACAAATCACTAATAAGTATAGGGACTGTGAAATGCTCTGATAAGGAAGAACTTCAGAGAGAACGTGTGACTTTCTCTGAACCTGAAATCATGGGTAAGGTTCAGATGGTAGGGAACAGGATGAGAACTCATTCCAAGTAAAGAAAATTGGGGAACAATACTGTGCCACAGTGACTCACATGTGCTTGAAAGGCCAGACAAGCCCAACTAGAAGAGAGACTTTGAATGGCCATGCACCAGGCTCTAAGGCAGGAAATGCAGGCTGGACAAGGCCTATAGGAGGCATTGAAGGTAGGATAGGTTGCTTCAGCTTCCACCAGGAAGCCACTGGTTGTGTTTGAGGGGAAAAGTCACATGGCAGACATAGTTCATGAAAACAGATTAATCTGAGTGTGAAGAGTTGCAAGGACAGGAGGGGAGAAGATTCCTCTTATTTTGCCCTTAGTATACTCAGAGGAGGAGTTGAATAAAGCAAAGTTGTCTGTGGAAAAGAGTAAGTACATTTATGATAGTCTACCTTTAATAAACCAATCAGATCAGATCAGATCAGTCACTCAGTCGTGTCCGACTCTTTGCGATCCCATGGATCACAGCACGCCAGGCTTCCTTGTCCATCACCAACTCTAAACCAATAAGGAAATGTTAACATTAATTGTGGAACTGTTTCAATGAGACTATACACATTGTTGAGTATCTGTTACTTTTTGGTTGAGGAAATCTATGTGACCTCAGTTATGATCTATTAGTAATCGTATAGTTGTATCCTCTAACAGCCTAGAACTCCTTTTGGATGAACTGCCCTGGGTTCCTAGGAGAAAGGGCTTGGAATTTTAACGTCTTCATTGGTGCATCTTCATTAACTCTCCTTTGTTCATGGGGGATAGAAGCTATCCATAAAAACTTAATCTTTTTTTTTAAATAAAAATAAATTATTAATGCCTCCACAGAGACTTTCATTCTGTATTTCATTTTGACTTCAGGCTTATTTCAATCATCTTTGTGATAAAGTGGAAACACATTTTTATCATGTTTGCTGTGAAAGATTTATGTAATTCAGGTACCAAAATATCTAGAACACCTGCATAACCTGGAAACTTTATAGTGCTAATTGGCAATATGGTACCCTGCCAGATAAGCACATTAGATGAAACTCTTGAAAAAGAAGTATCAAAAACTCTTTTTTGATAGTGGCTAAATTTGTTTACTGTGAAATATTGGAAGTGGAGTTAGGGGCCAGACTGGAAGAGAATTTAAGAAGATATTTTAATGTAAAAACATTTTAGAGAAAAATATATTCTTTTGAGCTTTCCTTGTGATATTGTATCACCTGCTTCCATGATGCTAATGGGCATCTTAGTCAATTAAATTTTCTATGAATTCTACTCTACCTTGTATATATCATCCTGGTATATCAAGGAAGCTCTATCAAAGGAAGTCCTGGGAGCAGTATGGATAGGACTTTGCAGTGCAATGATATGATCACACTACATATTAGAGCATTTCATGGAAAAATTTGGTAATCATTAGACTAGATATGATTTATCATACAGTTATGAATGCAAACTCTAGGAACCCATTCAATTCTGATTTCTTTTAATTTTTAGCATTTACATATTGTTTTGAATCACATGAGGTTACTAAGATTTGGTGAATGAAGAGATCATTTACTATTATCCAGAATTCTACAAACCTAATATTATTTGGAAACACTGTAGATGGTTAGAATTACCGACCTTAGATGAATGAGTGGTGTGCATCAGGATAATTTTATATGCAAAGTTTAGTCATTTCTAAGACATGATTTTTGAATTACTTTCTGCTCTTACATTGCTTTAGAAGAAACATTAAAAGAAATCAGGGAAAATTCTCCTGCAAAAAGTATCCTGCATGTTAGAATCTGGACATGTTCTTGGCCAGACCATTACCACCACAGATAATTCTAAGATAAATATTCTTAACTATTTAAGAATAGCCATTTAGAGTATGAGAGTAAAACAGTAGCCATTCGGAGATAAAATAGTTTATTCTGTCATCCATCCTCTTCTTGTTCTGAGATTTCACATGAATAAAATTTTAATTTCCATGAAATGAAAGCTTCCCACCTATAAATGTGAAGGATGAATATGCAAATATTCACATGTTGACTTTTATCTGTATCTCTCAATGCTTTAGAGATGTCCTACTGAAAGGTTGTTGCTGAGCCATGAAATACACCAGGATTCTTGGCCTCCAGAGGAGAAGAATTCAATCTGAGACCACTGATGAGGCTTGATCCCTCAGAACTTTTGTGTAATTAAGTTTTATTAAAGTATAAAAGAGATAGAGAAAGCTTCTAACATAGACATCAGAAGGGGGCAGAAAGAGTGCTCCCCTGCTAGCCTTTGCTGCTGCTGCTGCTAAGTCGCTTCAGTCGTATCCGACTCTGTGCCACCCCCATAGATGGCAGCCCACCATCTGGAGTGGGTTGCCATTTCCTTCTCCAATGCATGAAAGTGAAAAGTGAAAGTGAAGTCGCTCAGTCATGTCCGACTCTTAGCGACCTCATGGACTGCAGCCTACCAGGCTCCTCCGTCCATGGGATTTTCCAGGCAAGAGTACTGGAGTGAGTTGCCATTGCCTTCTCCTCTGCTAGTGTTTAGCAGTGCTATATACCTATCAGCCAGCTGTTAATTAGATAAAGGAGATGTCCCAAAACTCAGTGGCACCAGGCCCCTCACCCACAACATGCATTTTGAGATAATATTGGCAACAGGCGAGTCACCCCGGGCCATAAAACCATTGACACGAATCTTCAAGAAAGGCAGGTTTCCACATAAGTGTATAGATTCATTAACATAGATTAGGAGAACAATGTATAAGTAAAACATCCAGGTTTGTTGAGCCCTTATCAGTTCTGAGTCTTAAGCAGAACCTATTTGAGAACAGTTAAGTTCAGGTGGAAATAGGTGTCATCACAGCAACACAGAATTTTAAGAGAAACGTCTTTTAAAATTTGTATAAGTCAGTCAGTCAGTTCAGTCATTCAGTTGTGTCTGACTCTTTGTGACCCAATGGACTGCAGCATACCAGGCTTCTTTGTCCATCACCAACTCCTGGAGTCCACTCAAACTCATGTCCATTGAGTTGGTGATGCCATTCAACCATCTCATCCTCTGCTGTCCCTTTCTCTTCCCACCTTCAAACTTTCCCAGCATCGGGGTCTTTTCACATGAGTCAGTTCTTTGCATCAGGTGGTCAAAGTATTTGAGTTTCAGTTTCAGCATCAGTCGTTCCAATGAATATTCAGGATTGATTTCCATTAGGATGGACTGGTTGGATCTCCTTGCAGTCAAAGGGACTCTCAAGAGTCTTCTCCAACACCACAGTTCAAAAACATCAATTCTTTGGTGCTTAGCTTTCTTTATAGTCCAACTCTCACATCCATACATGACTTCTGGAAAAATCATAGCTTTGACTAGACAGACCTTTGTGGGCAAAGTAATGTCTCTGCTTTTTAATATGCTGTCTAGGTTGGTCATAACTTTTCTTCCAAGGAGCAAGTGTCTTTTAATTTCATGGCTTCAGTCACCATATTCAGTGATTTTGGAGCTCCCCCACCCCAAAATAAAGTCTGTCACTGTTTCCACTGTTCCCCATCTATTTGCCATGAAGTGATGGAACCAGATGCCATGATCTTAGTTTTCTGACTGTTGAATTTTAAGCCAACTTTTTCACTCTCCTATTTCAATTTCATGAAGAGGCTCTTTAGTTCTTCTTCACTTTCTGTCATAAGGGTAGTGGCATCTGCACATCTAAGGCTATTGATATTTCTCCTGGCAATCTTGATTCCAGCTGTGCTTCATCAAGTCCAGCATTTCTCATGATGTACTCTGCATATAAGTTCAATTAGCAGGGTGACAGTAAACAGGCTTGACATACTCCCTTCCTTGGTTGGAACCAGTCTGTTCCATGACCAGTTCTAACTGTTGCTAGTTGATCTGCATACAGATTTCTAAGGAGGCAGGTCAGGTGGTCTGGTATTCCCATCTCTTTGAGAATTTCCCACAGTTTGTTGTGATCCACACAGTCAAAGGCTTTGGCATAGTCAATAAAGCAGAAGTAGATGTTTTGGAGCTCTCTTGCTTTTTCAATGATCCAGTGGATGTTGGTGATTTGATCTCTGGTTCCTCTGCCTTTTCTAAATCCAGCTTGAACATCTGGAAGTTCATGATTCACGTACTGTTGAAGCCTGGCTTGGAGAATTTTGAGCATTACTTTACTAGCATGTGAGATGAGTACTATTGTGCGGGAGTTTGACTATTCTTTGGCATTACCTTTCTTTGGGACTGGAATGAAAACTGACCTTTTCCAGTTGTTGGGCGAGTGTGTAATACCCTCGGTTCTATCTCATTGCAACAAAAATTTGAAGTGACAGATGGACCAGCATTACAGCTCTTGGACGGACCAGTGTTACAGCTCCATGTTACAGCTCAGTTTTATTTAGAAAGTAAAGGAAAATATATCCTCAAGGGATGAGGGTGAGCCGACCCAAAAGACGTGAAGAGAAGAGAAGCCCCTGGCTCAGTTTTGGCTCCTCTTTTTATATGTTTTTTCTCTTTCTACTGAGCCTACCCTATGGAAATTGGGCTAGCTAGGAGGGCTGTTTGTTTTACCTGAGGTCCTTACTCAGGTCCTCGGACTTTCTTTTGTTCTATTTTTGTGGGCTTTCCTCTTCTTTGTCTGTTAGTCACTGCCATTTTGGACTCCTTTTTCCTATTCTAACCACCTAACATTCCCCCCTCAAGAGAAAGGAGGCCCAATTCTTTGGGAATAGGGGCATCAAGGTCTCTCTGGCTACTTCCTGCTGAACTGGGATGGTGAGGGGCATTGGGCCTTCCCCTCTTGCTATTCTCAAGCCTCAGAGTCCTTATAGCTGTGTCTATCTAAAGGTGAGTGATATTTTCTGTGGTCAGCTGTAGTTTTATATATCCTTGTTTAACTGACACTGCATGTTGTAACTTGTTGACCTGGGCAGAGACAAAATAGGTTAGACAATTGATAATACGTGGAGCAATCACAAGCAGCATCAATATGGTCATAACAAGGACTAGTAGGGGCATTGCTGCTGCTGCTAAGTTGCTTCAGTCGTTTCCGACTCTGTGCGACCCCATAGATGGCAGCCCACCAGGCTCCGCCGTCCCTGGGATTCTCCAGGCAAGAACACTGGAGTGGGTTGCCATTTCCGTCTCCAATACATGAAAGTGAAAAGTGAAAATGAAGTCACTCAGCCGTGTCTGACTCTTGGCGACCACATGGACTGCAGCCTACCAGGCTCCTCCGTCCATGGATTTTCCAGGCAAGAGTACTGGAGTGGGGTGCCATTGCCTTTTCCAAGTAGGGGCATTAGCCAACTCTAAATTCCCATCTCCAGAAAGATCTCCCAAAGAGAGATTGTAGCCACCCCAAGAACTCTCCAGCTTGTTCTTTGAGATCCTGTACGGTCTGAATGTTTTTCTTGAGGACTGTGAGACTTGCTTTAACTTAGCTGGAGGTATTTACCCAGAAACAACACATCTCATTCAAGATGGCTCAAGTCCTTCCTTGCTCAGGGATCAGGAGATCTATCTCCTGTCTATTTTGGTGTACAACCCCTGCCAAGCTGTGTTGGCTTTTAGAGATATCCTGAGAAATCTTATCTCCAGAAACTTAATTTTTGGGGTGTTCATAAGAAAGGCACTCATTTGTAATTCTGAATAGGTATCTGAGATCTCCCAGGGGCTCACAGGTGTATTGAGTGTTCTCTTCTGTCTTTTTCCATGGCTTGACTCGGGAGTAGTGAATCTGGGAGTTGTGTCCTTGTACCTTGACTGGTATGGGGGTAGAAAGTATTACAGGGTAGGGGCCCTTCCATGTGGGCTGGAGTTGAGCCTTTGGGGACCCATCTTTCCAGACTTTAATTAGGACTTGAGTCCCTGGAGCATATAGTGGTGACTCTTTAAAATCTTTTGGGTCCTGGTTGACACCCCACAAGCATATATTCTGTTGGAATTACCCAGTGGCCATGGTATAAGACTGGAGGGTATGAACCTCTGGATCTAGGAAGAGGTCATTGACATAAACAAAAGGTCTCCCATATAACATCTCATAAGGACTAAGACCAACCTGTTCCTTAGGGACAATAGGGGTGCAGAGGAGAGCTATTGGTAAACCCCCCTTCCATTCCAGGGAGGTCTCCTGGGTTGTATTTTTTATCACTGATTTTAAGAATTGGTTGGCTCTTTCTACTTTTCCTGAAGATTGAGGCCTCCAGGCACAATGGAGATAATAAGTAATGCCCGATGCTTTAGAGACCCCTTGGGTTACCTTTTCCTTTTGAAGTTCTGTGTCTCTATAGGAAGTTTTCTGAGAAACTGTATTCTTGTATTTAAGGGCATCCCTGGTGGTGCAGAGGTTAAAGTGTCTGCCTACAATGTGGGAGACCTGGGTTCGATCCCTGGGTTGGGAAGATCCCCTGGAGAAGGAAATGGCAACCCACTCCAGTATTCTTGCCTGGAGAATCCCATGGATGGAGGAGCTTGGTGGGCTACAGTCCACGGGTCGCAAAGAGTTGGACACAACTGAGAGACTTCACTTTCACTTTCACTTGAGTGACCTTTAGAAACAAATGATGTCCCATTGTCATTTTGTAAAACCCAGGCAGACCAAATCTAGGAATGATTTCATGGAGCAGTTTTTTTTTTTTTTTTTTACCACCTCCTCAGCCTTCTCAATCCAGGTGGGAAAGCCTTCAATCCATCCTGTGAATGTATCTATCATGACTAATAGGTATTTATACCCTCAAGAAACTGGCATCTGGGTGAAGTCCATCTGCCAGTCTTCTCCTGGGTACGTCCCATGTCGTTGGATAGGCTGGGCCAGCTGGGGTCTTTGAGCTCCTTGTGGGCTGTTTAATTGGTAAGTGGGACAAGAGGAGATCACTTACCTTATAGTCGTTTGGAGCCCTGTTCCTCTGAAAGACCTTTCTAGCAATCTTTGGAGGGTCTTCTCCCCTAAATGAGTGGTGGCATGTAAGGAGTTAATTAATTTCCACTGGAGGTTCCCAGGCATAAAAAGGAGTCCCTCCTTTTGGAACCACCCCATATGATCTTCTTGAAAGACCCCACTCTTAGCTTTAAGAGTCTCACCTTCAGCATATGAAGGAGTTTCTAGAAAATTCATGTGTGGAACTAAGGTGGCAACCCCTATTAGGTCACTGTTCTGTAATGGTGCTCTCTTAGCTGCCTGATCATCTGCTTGGTTCCCTCGTGCCACTTCTGTGTTCCTTTTTTGGTGTCCTTTACAGTGGGAGACTGAAACCTCAGCGGGCAGATGGACTGCCTCCAAGAGCCTAAGGATTCGCTCATCTTATTTGACTGGGGACCCTCGGGTGGTCAAGCGGTCTCTTTCTTTCCAAATAGCAGCATGTGCATGTAGCACCAGAAAGGCACACTTGGAGTCAGTATAAATGGCTACTCTTTTTCCTTTTCCCAGCTCTAAAGCTTGAGTCAGGGCTATGAGCTCAGCTAATTGGGCTGAAGTACCTGGTGGCAAAGGTTCAGCCTCTATGGTCTCAAAATTACAGACTACTTCATATCCGGCTCTTCTTTTTCCATCGAAGACAAAGCTGGTTCCATTAGTGTACCAGGTTTCCTCAGGATTGGTCAGAGGATCTTCTGACAATCCCTCTCATGGTTTTGTCCAGAAAGGGGAGAGGGCCCTCGGGGGTAGGCAGGAGGGTGGCAGGGTTAAGACCCTCACAAGGGGATACAGTGAGGCCTGGGTTTTCCATCAGCACTACTTGATATCTTAGGACTCTTTGATCAGACATCCATTAATGGCCTTTCCCATTTTAGGAATTGTTTCACTTGGTGGTTGATAAAAATAGTTTGCCCCTAAGAGAGAGTTTTAAGGCATCTTTTATCAGGATTGCAATAGCTGCAAGATTTCAAAGGGAGGAAAGATATTTTCCCAATAAGGGAGTTGGACACTCAGGGACCACCAGAAACTTGTAGGAAAATGTTTGTTCATCCCAGCAATGAAGTAGTGCTTAGTAATTGCTTTTCCTATAGCAGCTAAAATGGTACAAGTTTGGGAGGAGAAGGCTCCAGAGTAGGAGGTCAGGAAGAGTAAGTAGCCCCTGTGTCAACCAAGAAATTCTCAGACCTACCTGCCACATCCAGTTGCACCCTTGGCTCCAGCACTGTGATGGTTATCTGTGACAGGTGGGCTGGCTGGAGTGGGCCGCTTCAGTGCTGTTGAACCATCGTGAAGGAAGGCTTGGCACTTGACCTTGAGGCTCTTGGGTTGCAAGGGCAGAGTGCCACCCAATGTCCCAATTGATGGCATTTGTAGCAAGCCATTTTAGGAAAATTTGTCACGACTTGAACACTCTTTGGCCCAATGCCCCACCTATCTACAGATTAGGCACTTGCGTGATGCCTTGTCCTTCAAGGACTTGGGGTTTGCCATAGGGCTTCCCTGGAGGGCAGCCAGTAACTGGGCATACCTTATCTCTTTCCCTTTTTCCCTTTCCTGGGCCTTGGCCTCCCTCTCCTCTTCTCTGTTATAAAAGGTGTTGGTGGCTGTCTGGACCATCTCATCTAAAGAGGCAGCAGGGTCCTGTTACTGTAGCTGTTGTAACTTTATCCTGATGTCTGATGCATATTGGGACAGGAATTTGTCCTTTAAAATCACCTGTCCCTCATAAGAGTCTAAGTCCAGATTGGTAAACTTTTAGAGGGCCTATTTTAGCTTTTTCAGAAAGGCAATGGGGTTCTCATTGGGCTCCTGAGTTACTGCTGAGACTAGGCACAGTCCCAGAAATAATAGGCTTCCTTCTATTTCCATGGGTGGACTTCCTTAGGGGTGAGTCTTTTTGAAATGTATCCTACCCAGTACTGTTGCAGCCTGAGAGCCAGGCATCCCTGGATCAGGGTGCAGATCCCCAGGCAAGCTGAGGCGTGACAGCCTCCTGGAGATTGAATCCCCAAGCAGGGTGAGGCAGGTCGACCTCCTAAGAATTGGTCCCTGGCAGGTCAAGGCGTGTCGACCTCCTGGGACTCTGGACTGGTGGATCCCCGAGAAGGTTGAGGTGTGACAACCTTTTGAGGACCAGATCCCTAGGCAGGACAAGGCAGATTGACCTCCTGGGACCCCCCGGACTGGCAGATCCCTGAGCAGGTTGAGGCGTGACAACCTCCCAGGGACCAGATCCCTAGGCAGGTCGAGGCAGGTCAACCTCTTGGTACCCCCAGGCTGGAGTTAAGGTCTTCAGTGTGACCAGTGCTGGGTAGGATTAAGGGGTTGTAATTTTAATTTATTGCCAGTTTGTTCACCACAGATGGGAATAGTTATCAAGATGTAAAGCAACCCAAGCCTGTGCCCTGAGATGGGAAACCTGGTGAAGCAGCCATAAGCCTTATCCTGTTACTGCTCTGAGGGAATGTAAGTCATTGATTTCCTCTTCTAGTCCTCCATAAGAGCAGTTTAGGGTGTTTGCAATGGTAAACATTTGATTGTCATAAACCCACTTTAGGTTATAACAGAAGTAATGACAAAGGAGTGGGTTATCTGTTCCTGTAGGTGGAGTGATGTTGGCCTTCAAGGGGGCAGGGTCCTGTTTGTAGGAGTTAGTAAGTGACTTAAGAACAAATTGATAAGAGGCAACAGAACAGATGTTCCATAAAAGTGGAGTGGAGATTTGATCTGGGGGTGTGTTTGTAACTTTTGGAGAAGGGTAGTAAGGGTTTGGGCCCAAACAGCCTGCAGGGCTAATTCCCAAAGTGGCAAACATTATCCCTGGGAGCCCAATTGCCTTTGAAGGGATGCCAACACATGGACTTTTAACAGGTGTTCTGTGCCTGTCTCCTGCCCTAGTGGGTTCACTGAGAGATGCTGATGTTGCACATGTTGTAGGAAACATGGAAAATGAAGGCCTGAATATCTAGAGGGATTGGATATTATACAGCATTTTCCTCCCAAGGGCCAGCTATTTTCTGGTTGTCCCTCCAGAAGATTGTAGAGGCAACATTGTGGGCCTGGATGGGGCTCAGGAAAAGAGCATGAAACAGGAGGGAAGGGGGCAGCGAACAGCTTTTGGCAGAACGACACAACGCAAGGGCATACCATAAACCGAATAAAAGCAAATGTGTCCAAGATGACAAGTCAAATTCAACTAAACCTTGATCCCCAATCTGCAAGCTAAATGACACACCCAGAGGTGGCAGGACAGTTCCCAGTTCAGTTCAGTCGCTCAGTCGTGTCCGACTCTTTGCGACCCCATGAATCGCAGCACGCCAGGCCTCCCTGTCCATCACAAACTCCCAGAGTTCATTCAGACTCACGTCCATCGAGTCAGTGATGCCATCCAGCCATCTCATCCTCTGTCGTCCCCTTCTCCTCCTGCCCCCAATCCCTCCCAGCATCAGAGTCTTTTCCAATGAGTCAACTCTTCACATGAGGTGGCCAAAGTACTGGAGTTTCAGCTTTAGCATCATTCCTTCCAAAGAAATCCCAGGGCTGATCTCCTTCAGAATGGACTGAATGGATCTCCTTGCAGTCCAAGGGACTCTCAAGAGTCTTCTCCAACACCACAGTTCAAAAGCATCAATTCTTCGGTGCTCAGCCTTCTGCACAGTCCAACTCTTACATCCATACATGACCACAGGAAAAACCATAGCCTTGACTAGACGGACCTTTGTTGGCAAAGTAATGTCTCTGCTTTTCAATATGCTATCTAGGTTGGTCATACCTTTTCTTTCAAGGAGTAAGAGTCTTTTAATTTCATGGCTGCAGTCACCATCTGCAGTGATTTTGGAGCCCCCAAAAATAAAGTCTGACACTGTTTCCACTGTTTTCCCATCTATTTCCCATGAAGTGATGGGACCAGATGCCATGATCTTCGTTTTATGAATGTTGAGTTTTAAGCCAACTGTCTCATTCTCCTCTTTCACTTTCATCAAGAGGCTTTTGAGTTCCTCTTCACTTTCTGCCATAAGGGTGGTGTCATCTGCATATCTGAGGTGATTGATATTTCTCCCGGCAGTCTTGATTCCAGCTTGTGTTTCTTCCAGTCCAGCGTTTCTCATGATGTACTCTGCATGTAAGTTAAATAAGCAGGGTGACAATATACAGCCTTGACATACTCCTTTTCCTATTTTGAACCAGTCTATTGTTCCATGTCCAGTTCTAACTGTTGCTTCCTGACCTGCATATAGGTTTCTCAAGAGGCAGGTCAGGTGGTCTGGTGTGCCCATCTCTTTCAGAATTTTCCACAGTCTATGTGTGGATCACACAAAGGCTTTGGCGTAGTCAATAAAGCAGAAATAGATGTTTTTCTGGAATTCTCTTGCTTTTTCCATGATCCAGCAAATGTTGGCAATTTGATCTCTGGTTCCTCTGCCTTTTCTAAAACCAGCTTGAACATCTGGAATTTCATGGTACACATATTGTTGAAGCCTGGCTCGAGGGATTTTGAACACTACTTCGCTAGCATGTGAAATGAGTTCAATTGTGCAGTAGTTTGAACATTCTTTGGCATTGCCTTTCTTTGGGATTGCAATGAAAACTGACCTTTTTCAGTCCTGTGCTCAGTGCTGAGTTTTCCAAATTTGCTGGCATATTGGGTTCAGCACTTTCACAGCATCATTTTTTAGGATTTGAAATAGCTCAACTGGAATTCAAGCACCTCCATTAGCTTTTTCATAGTGATGCTTCCTAAGTTCCACTTGATTTTGCCTTCCAGGATGTCTGGCTCTAGGCGAGTGATCACACCATCATGATGGTCTGGGTCATGAAGACTTTTTTTGTATAGTTCTTTTGTGTATTCTTGCCACCTCTTCTTAATATATTTTGCTTCTGTTAGGTCCATACCATTAACAAGAATAAGAAACAGTAACAGTTGCCAAAAGCAACATGTCAGCAAGAGAGATTTGAAGGCTAGAAAGGAAACACTGGTCACAAAATAATGGAAAATGTAGAAAACTTTGATATATTTATGATTGGAGTTTTTCTCTTTACCTAAGGGATAGTATTAGGAAACATTCTTTCCTGTGGGATGAAAATAACAAAAAACTTTTTCTTCTGTTCCTCATGAAATTTCTAATTATAACCAACGAATGTAACTAGTTGCTTATGTCCTATCCTCCACCGTGTAAAGTCAATCCTTGAATGCTAACAATAGTTTACCCAAAGGTATGTGCACAGAGAGGGACAGAGAGAGGTGCTGAGGCTCCTGGAACTACCTCATGCATACACCATCTGGTCTCTCTTCTCCCGAAGAAGTACATGGTTTATCTGGGCACGGCACGCGGGACTCTGACCCCCAGGCATGGGCGATAGACTGAAAATCAAGATGTTCTGACTCCTGTTCATTCCCATTGTGTTCTGAGTGAAGGATTATTCTAGTGTATTGCCTGTGATAGACAACTGCTTTAAAAATATTAATTATGAAGGATGCTATTTATTTCTGCTTTGAATTACTTTCACCTTTTTTGCTTGATCCTATTTATTTTATATAAAATAGATAAATAACCAATTTACTTTATAGAATTTTAAAATGATATTTGGAATGCACGTCCAAGTTCTATTTTTTGCAGTCTTTCACCATCACTGCCTTCGTATAGTTTACTAAATACTTGTCTCTAGATGGCAGCATTTCAAGCATTTCTAATACATTATATGAGTGAAGTCGCTCAGTCGTGTCCGACTCTTTGAGACCCCATGGACTGTAGCCCACCAGGCTCCTCCGTCTGTGGGATTCTCCAGGCAAGAGTACTGGAGTGGGTTGCCATTAAAGGAGGTGTTCCTGAGTGTGGCTAGTGATGATTTGGGGGAAGCCTGGCAAGATAACCTAATTTGCTGACAAAAATCAAGGACTTGTTGAATTTTCAGGGCATGTTTGGCATTAATTAAATTCAAAGTGGCAGGAAAATAACTGCCCATGAAATAAAATAAGACTGTTTTTGTTCACAGCTGGGCCTTCTAAGGACCATCAGTGTGATTCTCCATTCACCACGCTGATTAGAGTTCTGGTAGAAACAAGATCCTTTCCAGTCATCCTTCTCAGAGCATGTGAGTGCAAAGAGCATTCTCTGCTGTAACATCTGTGTGTCTTCTTAACCAGGGTGGCAAGGGAGAGGGGAACTAAGACCTTGCCTGGGCTGCATGCCTCGGACAATAACAGATCAGATGCCTATCATTACAATTGTCATTTATTGGCTGTTTATCCTATGCTTACTTCAATCTGTTTACTTGGCAAATTCTTATGGATTTATTCCTTACAATAACCCCAACAGGTAGGTATTGTTATTCTTCATTTGCAAATGATGTACTAAGGTGCTGAGAAGTTAAGTAACCTTGCGCAAGATAACACATCTAGAAAAGTGGCAGAGCTGGGATTTGAACTTGACCATCATGCTGTGGAGATTTTCCACTCATCTACCATGCTATGGGCTTTCCTGGTGGCTCAACAGTAAAGAATCCACCTGCAATACAGGAGACGTGGGTTCAGTCCCTGGATTAGGAATATCCCCTGGAGGAGAAAATGGCAGCCTGCTCCAGTATTCTCGCCTGGGAAATTCTGTGGACAGAGGAGCCTGGTGAACTACAGTCCACAGGGTTGCAAACAGTTGGACACAACTGAGCAACTGAACATGCACACACCAAGCTACACTGTGCCATCTTAGCTGGAAAAGCCCTGGAGGGAGAGAGAAAAGTACAACAGAAGGTGTAGTGAAGCTTTATTGAGCTTGGGGGAGAAACATCACTTCTTTATGCTCAATGGCCTGTGGAGTATTCTTCTGAAGGTTTTGAGACTACTTTCTGACCTGGTACTTAAATTCAGTTCAGCCGACCTTTACTGAGTGCCTCTTGTGATCTAGGAATCATGTAATGTGCTAGGAACAGCAAGACAGGTAAGACACAGATAAGAATCTGCATTAAATCTTGGAAAGATGCTCTTTATTTTATAAATGTCCTCAGATGGCATTCTTTGCTGATGCCCTTAAAGTAGCAGAATGATATAGTGAAAATGCACAGTTCCAAATGTGTGCCTGTTTCTTACTAGAAGTCAACCTCCCTTTTTGTTCACATCTCAAATCATTCAGGGAAGTGCAACTGAAGATGTTTGTATAAGATGAATCAAATTCCTAGGATCCTCTCTGGCCATCAGGAGCAGGCCATGGCTGCTTAAAGCTGTTTATTAACCTGCTGGCTTACTGAGCTTAGACCACAGATATGCAATAACTGAAACGGAAGAATAGGAGCCAACTTTCTTCTTCCATCCCTGTATTTTAGATCTTTTTTTTTTTTTTTTTTTGACTCCTGACTTCACTTGTTCTCTAAAATAGCAAATAGCATGTAGAAAAAGACATCATCTGATAGTCATGCAAAAATGGCAAGGTGATATTGCCTCTCCAGCAAGGAAGGCATCATCTGAAATAATATTTACTACCATCAAATTCCATAAATTCCATAAAATAATAAATGGAAATCTCATTCTTCATCTGTTTAGCAGCAACTGCACTTCTTGATTCCATGATTATTTTCAACAAGTGATTTTGAGCAATTAATTAGGAATTAGAAAATGTGAAAGAAGATTCTTTAACGTCACGGATAGCATGTTCATAGAAAGGACTTACTATTTCTATCTCTCTAAAATCTATGAGTTAAGCAGCAGCTTTATAGATGGAGATAATTTAGGGCCATGCTGCTGCTCTCCAAGTATTTCATGGTAGCTACAGCACTAATCAGGTCAGGCCTTAGGCTAAGTATTTAACATGAATCATCTCATTTAATTCTCCAAAATACATCTTTTTCATTTAAGAAAACAGACTCATAAAGGTTATTTGTTCAAGGTTGTGTGTGTATTGTGTGTATGTGTGTGTGAAATTGCTTCAGTTGTCTGACTCTTTGCAATCCTATGGGCTCTTCTGTCCCTGCCAGGCTCTTCTGTCCATGGGATTCTCTAATCAAGAATAGTGGAGTGGACTGCCATGCCCTCCTCCAGGGGATCTTCCAATATTCAGACTCTTGTCTCTTATGTCTCCTGCATTAACAGGTGGGTTCTTTACCACTAGTGCCACCTGGGTGTTCGAGGTTTCATAAATAACTGTGGCAGAGGGGGACTCCCAAACTGGGAGATTTATCTAACCAGTCTATGCCCATGGCTACCCTCCCATTCTATCTAACAAAGTCACTTTATTTAATATTATTAAGGTGATTTTTAATTAATTAATTAATTACTTTTCTAGTTGTGGCTTGAAACAAGCTGCTCTTATTTTCCCAACCAGGGATAGAACCTGAGCGCTCTGCATTGGAAGTGAGGAGTCTTAACCACTGGACTACCAGGGAAGTCCCCCACTTCATTTAGTGATTGTAGTTCAGTTCAGTTTAGTCGCTCAGTTGTGTCCGACTCTTTGTGACCCCATGAATCGCAGCACGCCAGGCCTCCCTGTCTATCACCAACTCCCGGAGTCCACTTAAACTCATGTCCATCGAGTCAGTGATGCCATCCAGCCATCTCATTCTCTGTCATCCCCTTCTCCTCCTGCCCCCAATCCCTCCCAGCATCAGAGTCTTTTCCAATGAGTCAACTCTTCGCATGAGGTGGCCAAAGTACTGGAGTTTCAGCTTTAGCATCATTCCTTCCAAAGAAATCCCAGGGCTGATCTCCTTCAGAATGGACTGGTTGGATCTCCTTGCAGTCCAAGGGACTCTCAAGAGTCTTCTCCAACACCTCAGTTCAAAAGCATCAATTCTTTGGAGCTCAGCTTTCTTCACAGTCCAACTCTCACATCTATACATGACCACAGGAAAAACCATAGCCTTGACTAGACAGACATTTGTTGGCAAAGTAATGTCTCTGCTTTTGAATATGCTATTTAGGTTGGTCATAACTTTCCTCCCAAGGAGTAAGGTCTTTTAATTTCATGGCTGCAGTCACTATCTGCAGTGATTTTGGACT